>NC_072781.1:10607826-11338008 GCF_022539595.1 Amphiprion ocellaris | reverse complement strand
AGTCTGAGGGCTGAAATTTTCTAAGTCCGACAGTAGTTCTCTGTTAGATTTAACTTTCAGACAGTCCAAGGACTGATATCTTCTAAGTTGCTGAGTAGTTCTCTGTTAGTTTGAACCTTCAGACAGTCTGAGGACTGAAATTTTAAAAGTTTCTCAGTACTTCTCTGTTAGTTTGAACTTTCTGGTTAACAGAAGCCTAAAAACTTGTGACCATGAGTCTTGATTTCACATTTAGACCATCCATCTGAGTTCTTCTCAGACCTTCACCTGTGGGTTTTTTAGAAATCCTCAACAAACTTTGATTCTCTTCACTGAACAGTAAAGTTTGTGGAGATCAGAAGGTAACATTAGTTTGATCAATGCCTTCAACTACTAGTAGACTTTATCTGGAAAGCAGTTTTCTGAAATGAGTTCTTAGTAAATCTGTCCACAATCAAACCAAGAACATAGAAACAGGAAACGTTTGAAGAAACAACTTGATGTTTTCATTTCAGACTAGAAAACGCTTTAAGACCTTTTGTCTCTTCTGTTTAATTTGATCATCTAAAGTTTAACTGGTGTCTTTTGAAATGTTGTCTTTAGTTTGATTCTTCTTAAATGTTTAGTTTTGCTCTTTTCTCACCTTTTATTCTTTTCTAATGTCTGATTTGATTTCCAAATGTTTTGTCTTTTTAATGTTTAATTGCTGTTTTTTTCAAACGTTTTATCGGCTTGTTTGAAAATTTTCCTTTTCTTTCCCAGTGTTTAATTTTTTGATTAAATCTTTAAGGTTTTTCTTTTTAAATGTTTTACCACCTTTTAATGTTTAATTTTCTTTTTAAATGCTTCATTGTATTTTCTGTTTAATTCCTATTTAAAGTTTTATTGTCTTTAAGATTTAATTTTCTAATTAAGCATTTAATTTTTTAATTAAATGTTTTGTCTTTTTAAAGGTTTAATAATCTATTTAAATGTTTTGTATTTTTTAAAGGTTTAATATTCTCCTTGTTTAATTGTATTTTTAAAATGTTTAATTATCTATAATATTTCATCTTTAATGTTTAATATTTGTTTGAAAAATTTTGTTTAATTTCATAATTACATGTTTTGTATCTTCTGCTTAATCATCTAATAAATATTTTGTCTGTTTCATATAATTCAATTGTATTTGATGTCTAATTTTCTTTTTAAAAGTTTTATTGTATTAAATGCTTTTTTCCTTTGATTTAATTGCTTTTCTTTATGCAGTTTATTTCTTTAATCTTTTTTTTCTGTCAAGATTTTAACCCCAACCTTAAAAATGAAACAAACCCTTAAATCACAATGAAAATACTTCTGTTGTCACAATCATGAGTTAGTCAATTATTCAGTTTATCAATTCAACTTTATTTGTTTAGCACCTTTCACACAGATGACAAAACTAAACAAGCAAAGAGAAAAAACTATGCTAAAACTATGATTAAAACTCAAAAACATATTTTTAAAAAAAGATTTAACATGGTAATAAAATCTGTTGTGTCCAGGGGATGGAGGGAGTTTATTGAAGTCTTCTTGGGCTCACATGGGAAATCATTTAAAATATAAACTTGATAGTCAGTCTAAGGAAACTGGAAACTGCAGAGCGACAGAAGAACTAACGATATCTCTTGTTTTCTCCTTTAATGAGTCGACTCTTCTTGTGCTTTCAGACCAAAGAACTACAGACTCTTCACAACCTGCTCAAACTCTTGGTACAGGACCTCACCACACGGGTCAAGAAGGTTTCTGTCTCATTTCTACTCTGAAGCTCACCTTCTCCTGCTCAAACTGCTGACAAATGTTTCTGCTGCTCTAAAGTCTGGTCTCCAGAACTTCCTAAAAACTCTCAAAGTCTCTTCTGCTGCAGGTTGCTTTGTAGAACTGTTCCAGAAAACCTCACTAAACCACATGGAGGGGCCTCAAGATAGTTGTCCAAATGAAACCGTACAAAAACCAAACTAGCACAACCCAAATGCTAAAGTCTCCTGCAGCCTACCAGAGAACCTCTGAGAACAGAGAATCAGGACAGGAACTCTTACCTTCTGGACAACAAACGCTGGTTCACAAACAAGAACACAGAATGTGTCTGACCAAAAATCTCTCAAGACTCATTACAGCCAAGATAACGACACAACTCAGCTGCATCAAACCCACTAATCACTGCACACATTAACACCATGTGCTAACTGTGGCTAAAGAACCTCATTTACCAAGACAACTATCCGGTCGGTACAAAGCCCTAAAACACACCAAGAAACACATTAAAGACGATTTTATTGCTGGAAGCTGCAAGCCAACGCCTAAAGAACAAACTGAAGCAACGGAGCCAAACCCAGTTCTGTGGAGAAGAGAAGCAGAGGAAATGTTTGACTGCAGCTAAATAAAGCAGGAAGACACTGAGCTGCTCAGGTGTTCCTGATAACACCAAGCTGCTCAGGTGTTCCTGATAACACCAAGCAGCCACCTGAACAGCCAATAGGAACACAGCTTACTGGAAGTCCAGAGGGCTGGGTTAGTGAAGGAAATTTAGTTTAAAGTTGAAGCAGAAAGTTCACAAAGAAAGTTGAAAACCACCTTCTGATCCTTGAAATCTCTGAGTTTTCACACAAAGAACACCTGAACATGTCAAACTGGTTCCATAGTGGAACCCTCATTGTAAAAACGTCATAGTATGGTGTGTTGCTCAAAAAACATTACGACCCGGCTGTCTAGGGTCGCCGAGGAGCAACACA
This sequence comes from Amphiprion ocellaris, assembly GCF_022539595.1. Classification (NCBI taxonomy): domain Eukaryota; kingdom Metazoa; phylum Chordata; class Actinopteri; family Pomacentridae; genus Amphiprion; species Amphiprion ocellaris. The sequence continues at coordinate 11,335,279 of NC_072781.1, read as the reverse complement.
AAAACAGGACAAACACTGGTTTCCTATAGTTTAGCATGTCGCCGAAATGTTACAAAAATGTCATAGTTTAGTATGTCTTCCAAAATGTGACAAAAATGTCATAGTTTAGTATGTCGTCCAAAATATCACAAAAAGGTCATAGTTTAGTATGTCGTCCAAAATGTGACAAAAATGTCATAGTTTAGTATGCCGTCCAAAATATCACAAAAATGTCAGTTTAGTATGTCGTCCAAAATGTCACAAAAATGTCATAGTTTAGTATGTCGTCCAAATTATCACAAAAACGTCATAGTTTAGTATGTCGTCCGGAATCTGAAAAAAAAGGTCATAGTTTAGTATGTCGTCAAAAATGTAAGTTGAAAAATCGCATTTTTTTTCTCGACATAGTATACTATGGCGTTATTTTGTGCCAAAATTCATGATGATTTTTTTTTTCAAAGAAAACTTTACCATAGTGTTTTTCACTGCCTACTTTACATTATTTCATCATATGGCACGTTTTTACAGCATGTTGAAAAATCACATTTTTTTCGACATGGTATACTATGGCGTATTTTTGCGCCAAAATTCTTTTTTTTTTTAAAAGAAAACCTTACCATAGTGTTTTTCACTGCCTACTTTACATTATTTCATCATATGGCACGTTTTTACAACATGTTGAAAAATCACATTTTTTTGGACATAGTATACTATGGACAAAATTCATGATGATTTCTTTTCCCACAAAACGTCATAGTTCAGTATGTGGTCAAAAATGTCACAAAATCGTCATAGTTTAGTTTGTGGTCAAAAATGTCACAAAAACAGTTTAGGTTGTGGTCAAAAATGTCATGAAAACGTCATAGTGTAGTATGTGGTCAAAAATGGGGAAAAAACGTCATAGTTTAGTATGTGGTGAAAAATGGTGAAAAAAACATCATAGTATGTGGTCAAAAATGGTGAAAAAACGTCATAGTTTAGTATGTGGTCAAAAATGGTGAAAAAAAACATCATAGTATGTGGTCAAAAATTGTGAAAAAAACGTCATAGTTTAATATGTGGTCAAAAATGTCACCAAAACCTCTTAATTTAGTATGTGGTCAAAAATGTCACGAAAACATCATAGTTTAGTATGTGTTCAAAAATGGCACAAAAACATCATAGTTTGGTATGTGGTCAAAAATGGCGAATAAATGTCATAGTTCAGTATACGGTCAAAAATGTCACCAAAACATAGTTTAGTATGTCAGGCTTCCTACAGCTTAAGGCAAGTTAAATTCAAAACTTTTTAAGACTTTTTTATTGCCATTTGAAATTAAATTTCCAACTTCACAATAAACACAAATGAAAAAAAAAAACACCACATCAATTACATAGGGTTAGGGACAATTTTACCCAAATGTTTATTTTAACATAAAACATGACTTTTTGGTCCAGTAAAAAGGTTTTTTTTTTCTTTTACCACACCTCCAGGCAAAATTCCTTCAGTTGCAATATGTTCTTGCTGCAGTAGCTCCAGGAACTTCCAATTAATGTTTGGTCCATCCATGGAAATGGACAGCACCTTATGCCTATCCAGGTCCTTGGCACCTTCCTGAGAATAAACAATGTTGAAGCACATGAAGCATATAAAAATCATACTGGATTAATCCAGTATAGATTTAGCAAACTGTTATATAGCATATTGTCTTTGTAACAGATGGAAGGCTGACATAGAAAAGACATCAATAATAACACCTTAAAGCGATATTCCACTTTTCAAGAATAATCCACTCAATATGTACTCACCTCTATGCCCATGTGAGGATGGGTGAAGATCGTCAGTTCACAAAACAATCCTGGAGTTTCAGCAGAAAACAGCCTTGCAGTTAATTAGAGTGAATGATGACCATGGATAAAATCAACCACCACAGAGAGCAGAGACATTTTGTTTGTTTTTTTACATTTTATCCATGGTCACCATTCACTGTAATTAGCTGCAACGCTGTTTTCTGCTGAAACTCCAGGATTATTTTGTGAACTGATGATTTTCACCCATCCTCATATCGGCATAGAGGTGAGTACATATTGAGTGGATTATTCTTGAAAAGTGGAATATCGCTTTAACAAGTCAAAGCTGAAGACCAGTGGTGGACAAAGTACTCAACCCCAGTACTTGAGTCAAAGTATAGATACTCCTGGTCAAATATTACTCAACTACAAGTGAAAGTTGCGCAGTCAAAATTTTACTTGAGTTAAAGTACTAGAGTTCTTGCTTTAAAAAATACTTAAGTATTCAAAAGTACAAATTACAAAGTACATTTTGTAATATCAATACACGCTGTATTGTTTTCACGATGCATATACAGAACCTTATAACTCTCTGAAAGCACCTGATGATGCACTGACCTGCTTGTAGAACCACTCTGCTACACAAAGCCTATAGAAACATCTATAAAAACTTCAGCATAGAAATACAGTCAAGAACAAAACAGACAGCTGTTGTCAATTTCTGATGTAAATGTATTAAAATCACATCATAAAATTAGATTGAAGCCAACTCTAAGGAGTTCTCCAAGTCTGTTAAATAACTGAGATTTCTTTCTGTCTTCAGGAGCAGTATATACATGAATGATGTGGTATTTTTCATCCCAATAAAAACAATCCAACTTTAAAAGCTACCTGGAATAATGAATAATTACAATAACATCTTGAGAATTCATTTTGTCTTTCTCCTGCTGTCACTATTCCTTCTTTTTGTTTGAATAACAGAGCGAGAGCTTGCTTGCTCTTGTTCCAGAGTGCACCTGGATGACGTATTTCCACTTTTACATCAGTCCCATCTGAGAGGAGCTACTGTGATCGGTTTCCTTTTGTGAGGAACACAGCATGTGACCAACTGCATTTTAGAAAAGAAAAAACAGCAACTGCTGACTTCAAAGCTTAGTCGAAAAGTAAGAACAACCTTCCTAGAAATGTAGTGGAGTCAAAAGTACAGTATTTGTCTTTGAAATGTAGTGGAGTGAAAGTCAGAAGTTTCCAAAAAAAAAAAAAAAACAAATACTCAAGTACAGATACTCAAAAAATGTACTTAAGTACAGTACTCAAGTAAATGTACTTCACTGCTGTCCACCACTGAAGACCATACAATATAAACAACACTCGTACAATATAATGTGACCCAATACAACAGCCATGACTTCTACCTTTACAAATATAATAATGTTCAGTTTTGGCTGACACTTTCAGAGAAGATATGAACTTCATTACTGATGTTATAATTTGCAGTGGTGTTGAAGTGGACTGCATTATATTGAAAGTTTTGGTCGCTACATTTACACGCATGAGATAGGCAGAATGATGTTTCTAATTTTCTGCTTCCATAATAATTTATGTTTGCCGCCTACTTACTTTGAAATGGCGTAGTAAATCCTCAGCTGTTCCATGTCCCATCAACTGCGACCCCGAATATCTTGACTGGACGTGATCTTCGCACCAATAGCGGATATGCAGATCCAGTTGTTTTGTTTTCGTGGTCTGGTTGAGGCTCTCGCCAAACATTAAAACAAACACGTCCTTGTTAGCATCCGCAACAAGCTGCTCTGAAATGTACGGGGCTAATCCAAACCTGCTGATGTAGGCCGTCTTGCACCGAACCACACGCAAACGAGTGGGCAATGTCAGAGTCTGGGAACACAGCACGGAATAAGCCTCCAACTCCCTCATTTGACTGGTATGATTGGTGTTTTGTCACGGAGTTCAGAGACCACAGTACCTGTGCTTTCAGTGTAGGCGTCCACCCGAACATAGTCCGGAGATGCGGTGCTGCGGTCCCGGTTGTTGCTATCGGGGCTGGGGCTGGAGGCACGGTGGAGACGAGAGTAGAACAGAACTGGGAAATACCCGGCGTTTGTTGGCAGCTCGATTTCGAGGCTTTATGTTTTGCGCTGTGCATGTGTGACTCCACGGCCTTCACTCCCATCGTGCCGAGTTTGAAACATTTCTTGCACAAAATACACCGTGCCTCGTACACACTACCTGGTACCGCTTTCTGCCGTGAAGATAAATCTTGGTTGGACAGCCAATTTTCGTTGAATTTACACTTTCCCATGTGGTCCAAAGTTGCTACATGAACGACGTGCGTCTGCTCTTAGAGTCCCGGCTGCAAACACATCACTGTTTTGTTGGTTCCGCTGTTCCAGTTTAACTGGTGATCAGGTTAACTGGCGATAGTTTCCGTCTCCAGATGTTTCGTCCGCAGATTCGTCACGGTCAGACCTGGATTTACGTGAAATAAAGATACCAGATAAAGAAGACCTCGTCGAAAAACGTCGGCATCACTACTTAACAAAGTCTATATCCATGTAAATATCATCTACAGACCGTAAAAAGAAATGTGCGGGCCGAAATAAAAAACACGTATTTTTCAAGTACGGTGAGAGGATTCGAAACCACGTAATCCAGCGATAAAATTACAAGACCCCCGTTTTACTCATTGTGCTACCGATCAGCTCGACAAGCGTTCTGCTTCATCTATATAGATCACTGCCATCCTGCCAGGTGTTTAACACCTGGTGATTGTTCAGGAATCATGCCACTGGAGATAGTCACAACTGGTCCAAACAAACAATGGTTTATTCGTTCTCCACAGTGAGCCATAAGCACCTATTGGAGGTATTGAAGTAGACTACAGTCACATTTGAACGTTACAGCTACAGATATTCCTGTTGGACTCTGAAGATATTGTGCTGCCATATTTGTATATTTAGCCTACATGTATGTACACTAAGGTAGATTAGGAGCACTGTTCCCTCTAAACTGTGCGCGTCCGCAATTGCGCACTGCTGACACGGTCTCCACGCACAGAAAATGTGCACTGCACACAAAAAAAAATCCAACCTAAATTGTAAATAAAATAAACACGTAACAATTCATTCTGTGCTATTTTTCCGTGTGAGTCAGTGAGTGACCGGTGACTGGCTGCTGCAGCCAATGATGCGATTCACATCCGTATTTACCATAGACTGTATATAATGGTATTTATGCAGCTAATCAACGTCAGAAGTCCTTATGTGCAGCTACCGTTGTTCTCATAGATATGAATGAGTAGATAGGACACGCCCCTTTGAGCTGCGTGCTACAGCGAGGCTAAGCTAGTGGGGACAAAGTTTCAGTGCAGGGGTGCTCAATACGTCGATCGCGATCTACCAGCCGATGGCAAAGGTAGTATTGGCAGATCGCATGGCATTAAAAAAACAGACGTATATAGACGTCTATTTTTTTTTTGCGACCGGCTAGACTGTAGTCTATAATCCAGCCCGTCACTTGATTGACATACAGGGCAGCCTGTCAGATGACAACTGAATTTTTCCGACCTTTAGGTCACCGCACATGCGCAAACAACGGCGCTAAGTGCAGCAGAACTGACAAGCTAGTCAGCGAGTTACCTCCAATTTTAAGCCGTTGTTTTTTTCTTTTAAATTAAAGAAAGCTTATGACCATCAAAAATGAGTGGGGTTGCTGGACCAAGTAAGAAGACAAAAACGTACCACTTTCATACGGAATGGGAAGTGGACTTTTTTTTCACAATGTCATTTTCTAAGTGCGTTTGCCTCATCTGCCAGTCTACCCTCGTCTACCATCGCAATACCAAAGAAGGGAAATGTGGAGCGGCATTTTCGGACTGTTCATGGAGAATACGACACCGACTTCCCACCGAAAAGCGACCTGAGAAAGAGAAAAGTGAATGAAATAAAATCCCAGTTGTCCGGACAGCAGTCATTTTTCACACAACATACTTCAAAAGCGAAAGCCGCCACCGAAGCATCGTTCAGGGTGAGTCACATCATCGTTAATAACAAGAAGTCCTTCCAAGACGGAGAGATGGTAAAAGAGGCATTCCTTGAAGCAGCTGACTTATTGTTCCGAGACTTTAAAAATAAGGCAGAAATATTATCTTCAATCAAAGCTCTGCAGCTGTCAAGAAATACAGTTACACGGCGCCGTGAAGCCATGGCTGAGGATGTAACCCAGCAAATGTGGAAGGACGTCGGAGATTGTGAGTGTTTCTCACTGCAGTTGGACGACTCTACTGACGTGAGTGACACAGCCCAGATGTGCATTTTCATTCGTATGGTGTTTAGTGATATCACTGCAAAAGAGGAGCTATTAACAGTACTTCCCATGAAAGAACACACACGAGGAGAGGACATATTTCAGTTGTTTAAAAACTTTATTGAGAAAACTCAGCTCCCAGTACACAAATTGGTGTCTATCGCCACGGATGGAGCACCCGCAATGGTTGGCCATGTGAATGGATTTATTGCCAAGTGCAAGCAGGACGATGCTTTCCCAGACTTCTTGAATTACCATTGCATAATCCACCAACAAGCATTATGCGCTAAAATGCTTAACATGAAAGAAATTATGGATGTGGCAATGAAGATCGCCAGATCTCTTCAAAGACGGTTATTCCGTGCACATCTGTAGAAGGCTGACTGCGACTACTCTGAGTTGTTGCTACATACTGATGTGAGATGGCTTAGTCGAGGGAAATTCCTGCAAAGATTTCGAGAGCTCTGTCCGGAGATTAAGGAGTTTTTCTGTGTAGCTGGACATGCAGAATACAAGCAACTAAGTGACGGTCAGTGGCTGTTAGACTTGGCATTTTTAGCCGATCTGACAAACATGTTGAATGACCTTAATCTAGAGCTGCAAGGAAAAGACAAAACAGTGATCAATATGATCAGCTCAGTTAATGCTTTCAAACGAAAGATGCAACATCTCTCCTCAAAGCTGCAGCGCCATGATTTGTCAAATTTTCAGAACCTGGCGTCAGAGCTGGAGACGCAAGGGAAGGCCTGTGTGCAACTTGACAGTGCACGCTACACGGAGCAGATTGACAGTTGTCTGTCAGAGTTTGACAAACGCTTTCAAGACTTTTCTTTGCTGGAACCAGTTGCTACATTCATGTGCTATCCTTTTCGGGAAGATGCTGAGGTTGATTCACTCGCATCAAAAATTGCAACACTGTTTGACCTGAACTCTTCTGGAGTGGAAGATGAGATTTTGACTCTTCAAGCCGACATTGAGCTGAAGTCAAGAGCTCATGGACAGTTCTGGAACTTACTCACAGAGGTAAAGTACCCCAACATGAGGAAATGTGTTACCTCCTTGACTGCATTGTTCGGCTCCACTTATTTATGTGAGTCAGCCTTTTCCCACATGAAGATCATTAAGTCCAAGTACCGTTCCACTATGACTGATGAACATTTGGAAGTGTGCTTGAGGCTGGCTGTCAGCAGCTACTGGCCGGACTATGCATCCCTGGCTGATTCAGTTCAGTGCAAGTCATCAAAGTCAAGTAATTACAAAAAATGTTCATAGTTAATTATGTTGTGTTGTGCAATATTGGTTCATGCGGTTATGCAAGGTACATCAACATACATTGTACACATAAAGAATCCTCAATATATTTGAAAATAAATATATGTTTTGCATTTTTATAGTGGGTAGAATAGATCATTGTGACTTTGTCATTTTATAAGTAGCCCGCATGCTGAAAAAGTGTGAGCACCCCTGTTTCAGTGCATTCCGTTGATGTAGACGGCGTGAAAACGAAAACAAGAAGTATGCCGGCTCACTGTGCTGCATACAATTACACACTGTGTCGTACGATTTCGTGCGAATTTGGTTCTTTGTACTTAATTTATTAGCATGATTTCTTTTTTAATATGTTGTGTACAGACTTAATTACTTATCTGTCTACTTTTCTTACTCCATGTAGGTTTCCCAGAGATTATGGGTTGAGGAGGAATTGGAAGTTTGTCGGCTTAGACCTGGTGTCATTCCATCAGTGTTAAACTTCCAGGCTCATCTTGGAAGAGTACGTGCCAGAAAGACCACGACCAAGCAGCCTTGAGATCTTAGGCAGCGTCTCCCTGAGGTGGGTGTCGACGGTGTTCACGGTCAGGTCTGTGGTAATCCTGTCAAAAAACAAAACAGAAAAAAATCTAGATTATAAATCAACATGTAACCAAGGCACTCTGTGTATAACGCCATAGTATAGGATGAAGTTCAGAAAATGTCAAAGTATAGTATACTTTACTCAAGAATAACATAGTATGGCCTGTAGTTCATAGTACAGCATGTTGGCAAGAAAAAAAAAACAAAACATAGATTATTATGTGGTTCAAAAAGCGCAAAATGATAGGATGTTGCCTGAAATTGTCATGTATAGTATGTGGTTCAAAAAATGTCATAGTGCAGTATATTGTCAAAATAGTATGTAATTCATGAAAACATCAGAGTATATGTTGTCTAGAAATGCCATAGAATAATATTTCATTGCACAAGTAAAAGTATAGTAAATTTTAAAACTGTTCAAATTCTTATATGTTGCTAAAAAACAAAAAAAAAAAACTAAAACAAAAAAAATGTCAGTAATATGTCAATTAAAAAAGCCTATAGTATAGTGTGTCACCCAACAAACATCATAGTATAGCATGTCACTCTAAAAACGTCACAGTATAGCCTTTAGTCCACAGCTGTCAGTAGGTGAGGAGCAACACAAAAACAGTCCAAACGCTGGTTTCCAGAGGGTTAGACGAGTATTTATTTGAAAGAGGAAGTTTACAACAACACAACATGTGAGGGGGTTAAAAACAAATGGGTGTTAGTAAATAAAAATAAATCAACAGAACTAAAAGTGAACTTCATGTTGACATTGATGGACATTCCAACCAGGATCAAAGTAAAAGATAATCAATACGAAAAAAAACTCTTCCTGTTCACCTCTTAAAACCCCAAAACACACCGCAGTAGCACCCTAAACTAAAACTACCAATGGGTTCCCTGTGTTTCTTTCTGAACAATTCAAAGGTCCCTCTCTGTCTCCCCACACATCCACCAACCACTGGAACACATCTCCAAAGTTCTGCCAGGCCAGCTCAGCTTCCCCTCAGAAGAAGTGCTGCCATCTGCCAGATGAAGGAGCCTTTTGAGAGGCAGCTGGCATCGTGATTGGACTGTACTTTGGTCTGTTCCAATCCAGCTTCAGCTCCAGAGACGGCAGGCGGGACGAGTCAACGGAGGCCTGGTGGACGAAGGCATGCAGCTGAGTACAATCCAGAAAACAACAGAGGAGGAGTGCAGCAGTAGCATCGTATGTTTCTTAGAAAACATCATAGTATAGCCTTTGGGATGAAAAAACGGCATCATATACATCGTATATTGTACAAATAACAAGTCAAAGGAAAGAGACATACATCATAGAATTGCAGTAATTGTGGGCTGACTGATTTACTGATTATCAGTATTTTATTTTTTACTGATTTACGGTAATAAATACATTTAAAATGGCGCTACTTTGGCTCTGAACCTTTATCTACCTGTGGTCGCTCTGTCTGCTTGAGTGATGTGATTGGTTATACGTCACGAATAAAACTCCTTTAACTTAACATCTGTAAACAACACTAAAACGTATCAACAAAGTTTTCTGTTAGAGTTTGTGTTCTTCTAAGTTTAACTCCAAGATTTTAAATACTTTCATTTACTGCAAATGAATATCTACTCCAAATAATAATCATTATCAGCCTTAAAAACCCACAAAACACCCCTCTATACTCGACCACACTTAGTACAGTCCGGTTCCCCCTCCCATAAATCTGCTTGGAATCTTCCACTTCCTGTTTGTCAAAGTGGCCTTCTACCTGGACAGGTTTTGTTGGAGCTCATGCAGCAAACATTTTGGGTAACTGCACTTTAATATGGATGGATGACACTGAATTAGAGTCTGTTTTAATGAGACTGAGTTAAGATGTGTAGCTCTGTCATTAAATAGTAAATTATTTCTCTGAATTCACAGAGAAAAGTCTGAAATGTTTGCTAGGTTAGCATCCCACATGTTCTTTGGCTCAGCTAAAGCTAACTCTCTCCAACTTCTGGATCTCTTGAGTTGCTTGTTGTTAAAATATCTTGCTAGAGGTGCTGAAGCTCAGAAAGTCTGAGATGTTTGTTCAAAATCAGCTCATTCTCAAGTCTGATCTGAACTGTCCTCTTTTGTTTGAACTTTCCCTAAACTTAGCAGCTAATGACAAAGCAGCACATCCAGACTCAGTCTCATTTATGTAGAGATTAATCTTCAGTGTCATTCATTGATGTTAAAGTGCAGTTTTTCAAAGGTTTGTTGCACATGCTCCCGACCAAACCAGTCCAGGTGGAAGACGATGTGAGAGAAAGCTCCAGAGGATGAATATCACACATTTACGTTGGAAATAAATGTCCTTTAATTAGACATTGTCATGCAAAAGTTGGATTTCTCTTTAATGATGTTCAAATCTTTGTTGAGTGTTTTGTTGATGTTGGTTTCTAAATGTTTTTTGACACTCGGCCCCAAAGATTAAAACCTTTTACAGCTCACAAGCTGCAACAATTCACACATTATCAACTGTCTTTCTGACTAAACTAAGATAAAAAAGTGAAAAACTGCCTGATTCCTGCATCATGAATGTAAATATTTTTGGTTTTTATGACAGTAAACTGAATATATTTGGGTTTGACATTTTATAAACCAAAACAAGAAATGAATTAGTGGAGAAAATAATCAACAGATTAATGGTCAAAGAAAATGTGTTTTGCAACATATATGGCTGAATTACTCCAACATTACAAGATACATACAATTTGAATTCAATTTTATTTATAGAACGCCAAATACAGGTCAAATTGTCTCAAGACACTTTATATTTTTTGTCATATTTAAAATATGACAAAGTAAGAAATTTAAACCTCTTGACTAATCCAATTTATTACTTGGTTTTTAAGAGACTAACCGACAACTAAAATAACTTTCTCCACTAATAAACATGAGGTCAAATAGAAAGAACAGTTTTTAATACTGCAGTCCCACGACGACAAGAATAAAGTTTGTCAACAAAAACTAAATCTGCTGGTGGATTCCATTAAAGTCCTAATGAATGATAATAAAGTGTGATACTAAAGGTTTGTGGTGCTAAAAATGTCAAAGTAAAGATATCAAGTTGAACATCTGGATGGAGGTTGATAAAATTTGACCTTCTTTCATTTCTCTGGAGCGACTCCATGGATTTTATGGATGGTGGTTAAAGACCTGCTCTTCTAGTGGTCTTCCTTCTAGTCGCTGTAAAAAGTCAGTCCATCCTGACCGATTTCAACACCTCTTCATGACAACTTGTTCTTCCTCCGACCTCGTGGAAACTCCAGAAACTGGGGAAAACCCATGGAGACTTGAAGAACTCGCGGAGACTCGAAGAACTCGTCGGGCGGGGGAAGGTGTGGTGGGTAGTGGGGGTAGGTGGGGGAGTAGCGGGGGGAGGCCGCCACCCACATCCCCGCCTACTCTCCACCCTGACTCCACCCACGCTCCGCCTTGGCTCCACCCATGTGGTCACCTCGGAAACTACGATGACAAAGGGACGACGAATTTATTTCTTTTTATCTGATCTGTAGCTCAGTGAGTTAAGGATTTGCCTATGGAGCTGCAGGTCGCTGGTTCAAGACCAGACACTTCTTAAATTTTATCAAGAGTCTGACAAAGACAAAGAAAGAAAAGGGCCACTGGTGGGTCTTGAACCTGTGACCCTCCGCTCCGTAGTCACTCCTCTTATCCCCTGAGCTATTTGCTCAGATACTAATTCTTCTTTTTTTTGCGCATTTATCATCTATTTTTTGCCATTTTAGATTTTTTTTTTAAACTTCAGTTTCGACTTGCCCGTTTTTGTCAGGAGGTTGGACTTCAGCGTTTGTGCTGGAGGGTGGAACCCTCAGTTCCAAGACTTTCCAAAGCCTCCACACCTCCCGAGTCCTCAGGACCTGAGCTTTCACACAGTCTGAGGGCTGAAATTTTCTAAGTTCCTGAGTAGTTCCCTGTTAGTTTGAACCTTCAGACAGTCTGAGGGCTGAAATCTTAAAAGTTCTTGAGCAGTTCTCTGTTAGTTTGAACCCTCAGACAGTCTGAGGACTGAAATTTTAAAAGTTTCTCAGTACTTCTCTGTTAGTTTGAACTTTCTGGTTAACAGAAGCCTAAAAACTTGTGACCATGAGTCTTGATTTCACATTTAGACCATCCATCTGAGTTCTTCTCAGACCTTCACCTGTGGGTTTTTTAGAAATCCTCAACAAACTTTGATTCTCTTCACTGAACAGTAAAGTTTGTGGAGATCAGAAGGTAACATTAGTTTGATCAATGCCTTCAACTACTAGTAGACTTTATCTGGAAAGCAGTTTTCTGAAATGAGTTCTTAGTAAATCTGTCCACAATCAAACCAAGAACATAGAAAGAGGAAATGTTTGAAGAAACAACTTGATGTTTTCGTTTCAGACTAGAAAACGCTTTAAGAACTTTATCTGTTTTTGCTCTTTTTGATCGTTTTATTGTCTCTTCTGTTTAATTTGATCTTCTAAAGTCTAACTGGTGTCTTTTCAAATGCTTTGTCTTTAGTTTGATTCTTCTTAAATGTTTAGTTTTGCTATTTTCTCACCTTTTATTCTTTTCTAATGTCTGATTTGATTTCAAAATGTTTTGTCTTTTTAATGTTTAATTGTTTTTTCAAACATTTTAGCGGCTTGTTCGAATTTTTTTTCTTTCCCAATATTTAATTTTTCGATTAAATCTTGAAGGTTTTTCTTTTTAAATGTTTTACCACTTTTTAATGTTTAATTTTCTTTTTAAATGCTTCATTGTATTTTCTGTTTAATTCCTATTTGAAGTTTTATTGTCTTTAAGATGTAATTTTCTAATTAAACATTTAATTTTTTAATTAAATGTTTTGTCTTTCTAAGGTTTAAGAATCTAATTAAATGTTTTGTATTTTTTTAAATGTTTAATATTCTTCTTGTTTAATTGTATTTTTTGAACGTTTAATTATCGAAAATATTTTATCTGTAATTTTGAATATTTGTATTTGAAAAATTTTGTTTAATTTCATAGTTACATGTATTGTATCTTGTTTAATTAGCTAATTCAATATTTTGTCTTTTTAATAGAATTTAATTGTATTTAATGTTTAACTATATTAAACAGACAAAATATTGAATTAGCTAATTAAACAAGATACAATACATGTAACTATGAAATTAAACAAAATTTTTCAAATACAAATATTCAAAATTACAGATAAAATATTTTCGATAATTAAACGTTCAAAAAATACTTTTTAATAATAAACCTTTTTCAAAGTTTTATTGTATTAAATGCTTTTTTCCTTTGATTTAATTGCTTTTTGTTATGTAGTTTATTTCTTTAATCTTCTTTTTGTATCAAGATTTTAACCCCAACCTTAAAAATGAAATAAACCCTTAAATCACAATGAAAATACTTCTGTTGTCACAATCATGAGTTAGTCAATTATTCAGTTTATCAATTCAACTTTATTTATTTAGCACCTTTTACACAGATGATAAAACTAAACAAGCAAAGAGGGAAAAAAACTATGCTAAAACTATGATTAAAAGTCAAAAACATTCAAAAAACAAAAAAAAATATTTAACATGGTAATAAAATATGTTGTGTCCAGGGGATGGAGGGAGTTTATTGAAGTCTTCTTGGGCTCACATGGGAAATCATTTAAAATATAAACTTGATATTCAGTCTAAGGAAACTGCAGAGCAACAGAAGAACCAACAATATCTCCTGTTTTCTCCTTTAATGAGTCGACTCTTCTTGTACTTTCAGACCAAAGAACTAGACTCTTCACAACCTGCTCAAACTCTTGGTACAGGACCTCACCACACGGGTCAAGAAGGTTTGCGTCTCATTTCTACTCTGAAGCTCACCTTCTCCTGCTCAAACTGCTGACAAATGTTTCTGCTGCTCTAAAGTCTGGTCTCCAGAACTTCCTAAAAACTCTCAAAGTCTCTTCTGCTGCAGGTTGCTATGTAGAACTGTTCCAGAAAACCTCACTAAACCACATGGAGGGGCCTCAAGATAGTCGTCCAAATGAAACCGTACAAAAACCAAACTAGTACAACCCAAACGCTAAAGTCTCCTGCAGCCTACCAGAGAACCTCTGAGAACAGAGAATCAGGACAGGAACTCTTACCTTCTGGACAACCAACGTTGGTTCACAAACAAGAATACAGAATGTGTCTGACCAAAAACCTCTGAAGACTCACTACAGCCAAGATAAAGACAACGCAGCTGCACCAAATCCACTAATCACTGCACACATTAACACTATGTGCTAACTGTGGCTAAAGAACCACATTTACCAAGACAATTATCCAGTACAAAGCCCTAAAACACACCAAGAAACACATTAAAGACGATTTTACTGCTGGAAGCTGCAAGCCAGCACCTAAAGAACAAACTGAAGCAACGAAGCCAAACCCGGTTCATTGGTGAAGAGAAGCAGAGGAAATGTTTGCAGCCAAATAAAGCAGGAAGACACTGAGCTGCTCAGGTGTTCCTGATAACACCAAGCAGCCACCTGGACAGCCAATAGGAACACAGCTTCCTGGAAGTCCAGAGGGCTGGGTTAGTGAAGGAAATTTAATTTAAAGTTGAAGCAGAAAGTTAACAAAGAAAGTTGAAAACCACCTTCTGATACCTGAAATCTCTGAGTTTTCACACAAAGAACACCTGAACATGTCAAACTGGTTCCATAGTAGAACCATCATTGTAAAAATGTCATAGTATGGTGTGTTGCTCAAAAAACATTAGGACCCGGCTGTCAGGGGACAAACATGTAAGAAACATGAGAACAGAGAGAACCCAACCAGTAGGTCACAGTTTATCATCCCCCAGTCATCTCCTGAAGTCCATATGGTGAGAGACATCAGTATCTGGTTGTTCATTTACCAGAGGATGCTTATAATCGTGCTGATGTGGTCTGTACTCTACAGTATTTTAGTGACTCAATAAATGCCTAAGTTGTTTTTTTTAATGCTTTTCAGTTTTTAATAAACATATAATATAGGAATCTTTATTTCACGTAAATCCAGGTCTGATCGTGACGAATCTGCGGACGAAACATCTGGAGACGGAAACTATCGCCAGTTAACCTGATCACCAGTTAAACTGGAACACCGCTATTGTGATTGCGCAGAGTTACCACGGGAGTCATTCTGTAAATTATTTAAATAAATAAATGAATAAATGTTACCATTTATTTTGAGATTTGAGACTAATTACAATCATAAAATCATACTTATAACGTGTTAATTTTTTAAGACGTTTGAAAGATTGATTTAAGACATTTTAATGCCAATTAAGGCCTTGTTTTTAGATTCATGAATTCAATGGCTTTTAAGACTTTTTAAGGATCCGCGGGAACCCTGACTTCCTCATCTTAGAGAAGAACTGGACCAGACTGAGACAAGGACATGTTAGGATTTATTTTTTTAAGGCACTGCTAGCTGAACACTGAACTTGATGTCACATATGTTGACCTGAGAGAGAGCATTAACCCCAGGCTCTGAAGGGTTAAATACATGATGGATACACACAGGTCAGGCTGGAAAGCTACAGCTGCACACACGCACGCACGCACGCACGCACGCACGCACACACACACCAGTACCAAGAGTGTTTTCACACACACAGCACATTGACACACAGCACATTCCTATGTCCTTATAATGTAACAACTAATTGTACTGAAACCGCTAAACTCAAGGTTGTTTAAGGGTGGAAACCATAATAATCCTCCCTATGAGACACCACCAGCAGCTACATCACATCTCAACTAACAGAGGAGTAAGACTGACAGGTAGAGAGGGAAGAGGGTTCTAGGAGGTTCTTTTACAGGATGGTTCCTGGAGATTGGATGAATCGTGTGCCAGAGATAAGGACGTATCTGTGCACCAACCAACGGGAGAGCTAAGTCTACACCGCGGTTATCCCCACCTTTAGCCAATCACTGTTTTGAATGATATGTTTGTGTTCTATAACCAATCACATTTCACCATACAGTACAAAAAGGTTCTGTTCATATCAGATTTTGTCCTTTTCTGGGAGGCTGTTCCAGACAGAAAAGGTCCTTGATCAAGATTCTTTTGAGACACTGATGGTAGAAAATAAACAGCTTAACTGGAGAGAAGTAGTTTGTTTTCTATCTCAAAAAACAAACCCGCTCAACCGACACAAGTGTCAAAAAGCATTTATACAGAGCAACTAACTTTCCACTGTAAAATAATAAAAACAAGGGTTTTCTTGCAGTGAGAATTGTTTTTACACCATCCAAAGAAGTTTGAGCAGGCACCAAAGGAAAATAGTAACAGAACTTCGTATGAAATCCGTTTTCACATTTTGGGTTCCAATTACTCAAGCATTATTGATGTGTCTGTTACTGAATTGTGAGAAAAAACAGAAAAATACTCAGATTTTTGTCAGATGAGTTCACTCTACAGCATTTTATTAATCATGCTCACTGCTGTGTGTCGTCAAACATCCATTTTAAGAGAAGAAAAACTAACCCTAACCCATCTGTCATGGGGGACAGGAGGACAGGAGGACAGGAAGCCACCTGTCCTGGGGACAGGATGACACAGGAAGACACTTGTCCCAGAGGACAGGAGGAGAGAGAGACAGACACCTGTCCTGGGGGACAGGAGTAGCGAGAGAAAGACACCTGTCCTGTGGGACAGGAGGAGAGAGAGAGACACCTGTCCGAGGGGACAGGAGGAGAGAGAGAGAAACACCATTCCTGGGGAACACTCTGGCTGGGGCTGGAACACACAGGAGGAGAGAGAGAGAGAGAGAGAGAGAGAGAAAGACAGACATCTGTCCTGTGGGACAGGAGGAGAGAGAGAGAGAGACAAACACCTGTCATGGGGGACAGGAGGAGAGAGAGACACCTGTCCTGAGGGACAAGAAGAGAAAGAGAGATACAGACATCTGTCTTGGGGGACAGGAGGAGAGAGAGACAGACACCTGTACTGGGTGACAGGAGGAGAGCGAGACCGACACCTGTCCTGGGGGACAGGAGGAGAGAAACAGACACAGACATCTATCCTGGGGGACAGGAGGAGAGAGACACCGACATCTGTCCTGGGGGACAGGAGGAGAGAGAGAGAGAGAGAGAGAGACAGACACATTTTAGTGACATTTTGGACGACATACTAAACTATGACCTTTTAGTGATATTTTGGACGACATAGTAAACTATGACATTTTAGTGACATTTTGGACGACATACTAAACTATGACGTTTTGGTGACATTTTGGACGACATACTAAACTATGACGTTTTAGTGACATTTTGGACGACATACTAAACTATGATGTTTTTTTCCCACATTTTGGAAGACATACGAAACTATTACGTTTTAGTGTTTTGGTCACATTTTGGACGACACTAAACTACTAGAAATGCACTCAGAGAGCGCAGTACTCTGCCAAGGCTTCTCAGTGGATGTATCATTTCCGATGGATGAAATATTTAATTAAAAATGACCTTGTGCTGAGCACAGGCGTGTGTTATGCATGTGCATGCTATGTATGGATACCGACTTGTGTGTAAATTACTCTTATAAAGGTCTGCTGATCAGTTCATCAGTTTTGGCAAGCCTTTGTTTTGCTAGTGTTAAAATAACCGTTCCCTCCATGCTTTTATTTTGAAGGCATATTTTTCATGTTATGGGCTTTTATTTTGTCACCATTCCAGCGGCATAGGAAGTGTTTATCTCAGAAGCGATTTCTTGACATGACGAAGATGCTGCCGAAAAGTCCGAAAATTCACATAAAGATGAAAGAAAACGGTTCCACGCTGTTGCTGTCTAGCAAAGGATGTGTCTAAACTTAGAAGCACCTAGCTGGAATGGGGACAAGCTCTTACGGTGTTTCCTGAAGAAAGGAGTGAAGGGCAGAAAGGTGAATTTGTGTTCAAAATAAGGCTGAAGACTAAACCTAAATAAAGGCTTTGTGAAACATCAGGAGCTTCACCATTGTCTGGCTGGTTTTTGCTACATTGCGTGACCTAAATATGTAGCGGGCGGCAGGAATTGATGGGATCAGAAACACCCCTACAGTTTAATCATTTGTTCCTTGTATGATTTCCAACTGATAAATCATGGCCATTTTGTAGTAGGATTGCAATCATGTGATTGTCAGCAAGTAACTGACACAGTGTTCAGTTGTTGTCATGGTTACAGCGATGCCATGCCAGCAGCTGTATCTGTCAATGGGAAATACTTAACAAAGCCGTGGATCCAGACTATAAGCCGCATCATAGTGAAAATTTAATGAGGTGGTCCTTGTGTCATTTCTGACTTCCCCTGAAAATCTCATCCAAATCTGTTAGTCTGTTTTTGAGTAATGTTGCACATGGACAGACAGACAGATGTATTCACAAACAAACGTACGCCAATTGTCACATAACTTCGCCGCATTCCTTGGCGGAGTAACAAGGTGAATGAATCACACTGGTTTTAATGAGAGGTTGTTCATTCACCCTGTTTTCTGTAGGGACTGAGGAGACAGAGGCCAACTGTTTACCAATCTGTCCCACAGTGGGAGCTTCCTGTGGTGATCGGGACTCTGGCTCGTGAAGCCGTATGGCTGGTCATGGCAGGCCCGTGTCATGTGAAATGGCATCATTGGCTGCATGAAGGAATTTCACAAGGGTGGTGGATTTGCCATGAAGGAACAGCCCTCCAGGAAAATCAATGACACAACTACCCAGTTCTCATGAAAGGAGGCAAATAGCCACGTAGTAGGGCATTAAGGTGTCATTATGCATCAAATCAGGTTCTTATCAATTCAACTAATGAGCACCACTTAACGCAGTGATCAACAGGTATATACTTCCTTTGTCAATTTTCACATACCTTATCAAAATTCTTTTGTGTGTGTATAAACAAATGCAACACCACAAAGTCACAGTACAAAAGTGTATGCTTTTATAAGAACCCTTTTATGCTATTGATCCTTCTCCAATGTGGATTTCAACTGAATCTGGCCCAAACAGCATTAAAACAATGGTATAAATAAATCAAGAAACCAAACATAAAATTCAAACATCTTTATATCAACTCCAGCAAAAATACAAAGTTCTTAACATAAAGATGTATCATTCTTGGGATTACCACAAATAAAGCAGGTATTTCTTTCTAATATACAAAATCAAAATATTTAAATAGCAACTGTAAAGAATAAACATGTTCAAGTCTGGTATTTGGTGGGTTGTTTTAGATTTGCTAAATTCATTAGCCTAAATGGAGTTCTTAAATAACAATAAAAACATGATGGACCTGTTTTGCATGTACAGATGGTTTACCCCATTCAGGGAAATGACCATAATTAAAAAAAATAACACTGTGCTAAAATGGTATTTTTCCATTGACAAATACACTAACGCATGTTACTACTGTGGAAGTAAACAAACTTCACATTATGAGAACTTCTGTCTGACAGTCAGTGACAAAAAAAAAATAAAAATAACAGAATAAAACCACAACACACTGTATACACAACTCAGAAAGTGTGACTAGCCTACCCTCAAAAAACCATATCCAGCTTGTGAGTTATTATAGGAAGGAATTATCACGCTTTAATGCACCATTAATGGATAAAAGGCTATGAACTTTATTTATATTGCCCAATCAAATATACAGAAGTTTCAGGCCTTTGTTCTGAGGAATTATTGTTGGCAAAGTGATGCAGCCTAAAGTCATCTCAGATGTTTTTTCTAAATGTGCATACACAATTTTGGAGGGATTTGTTATTTTTTTAAAGATCAGGGGCATAAATATAATGCTGGGTTTTTTGCAGCTGCATTGGAAGGGTTTCTGAAACTGACTCCACATTAACTGGACGTTACATGCAGAAGCAAGTAAAACACTCAAAGTCACGATTTTGAGCAGAGAACAAAGGGTGCAATGGTCAGAAGTGACTGCAGAGGTACACAGGGATGAAACCTGACCCCGAACATAAAAAAAAAAAAAAATACAAACATCTGTCAAGACACATACAGAGCACGTATGTCTGCATTAACAAATCAGACTTCAACATCTAATACGACTATAATAAGAACAATTTTATGTTAATGCTCTGGGAAAATGGGCATAAAAATAAACCTGTCAGTTCGGAGCAAGACAGAAATTCTGAATGCCTCAGTCAACATAAGAATTTGCAGATGACGCACGAGGCACATACTGTGTGAACGGAAAGAGTTTGCACGCACTCAGTGAAGCAAATGAATGCTGACTGCCTCTCCTGGAATTGAAAGCTGTTCTAACTAGAGGACAGGAGTTTTCACATTTAGCAACACATTCTATTACATTACATTTCATAAATAAGGCACCTGGTCACAACAGTCACATATTCACAATGTTGTGATTGGAAGACAGGCTGGAGATACAAAATACCGACTTACTGTAAGTAAAAATTTTATTCAAAGCTCCCTTCTCATATTAAGCTCTCTGAACAGTAAACGCAGTGCATGCTATCATCTAAAACAACAATTATATACAAAATGGCAAAAAAAGAAACATAAAAGGATGGTGAATGAATTTAATGTCCCCTTGATAACTCCATCTTAACTTGATGTTCATTATCCCAACTTTTAAAATGAGGTTTGATAGGCTCTTGTTATCTCCAGCCGTGTCGTAGAGTGCTGAAACATAAAGCCAAACAGCAACTACAACTGCTAGACATCATGTAGGACTCGTTTAGTCCCAGAACACAGACCAAATGCTAAGCAAATAAACCATCACATTTGCGTTTTCACACTGAAGCTTTAACAAAAGCTTAAATGAATTTCAAAATCGATTCCTTCCATCCATATTAAACCACTGAAAAATGTGTTTTCTGAAGAGTTTGGTGAGTGTACAAAATAGATACATTTGGTCCTTCTGAGTATATTCCAGATAAAAGAAAATCAAAAAAAAAAAATCCTCTAAATAAAGTCTCTCTCTCTCTCTCTCTACAGGTCCATGCTATTTTGAGAGTGATGTCCTGGTGCGCTTTGCTGGGGTCTCTAAAAGCTCCTGAGCTCTCTTGGTTGCCAGTTTTGTTGCACTGCGTGGCAACAAGGCTGCCCGACTTCTCTTTGCAGGGGACTTTAAAGCCCCGCTTCTCGTCAGTGTAGGTTCATCAGCTTTCTTGGCTGATTTAGGAGATGCATTCTGTGCTATCATGGACTTTGTGGCCCTCTTTGAAGCATGACTGGGACTCCCACTCAGTGGGACTGTCGCCTCCATTTTTCGCTGAGATCTTGTTAGTACCTGGTCAGGTGACGTTGGAACTTTGACATCCGCGCTCTGCTGGGAGGTTTCAACAGCATTCTCGGTACTTTTGTTTTCACCACCTGTACTTTGTGATGATTCCTTTGTTTGCATTTTTGCAGAAGTCACTTTATTCACTGCAGGTTTTTCCACCTCTGGCTTTTCTGATTCAATATGTTTTTTATTGCTACTCCTAGATGTGTCGACAGGGTGATGCTCAGATATTTTCGGAGATCCTAGTCGTTGAGAACATCTCTTTGGCAGTTGCTTTTTTGTTGCATCTCTTGAAGCCCTGCTGCTACTCTGAGCTCTGACCGCCCTCTCTTGAACATTTTGCTTTGCTGACTTTTTTCCAGCCAATATTTTCCTTCTTTCCATTTTTGCCGCAGACTCTTTGATTTGTTTACTGACAGGTAGGGCAGATTTCCGTGCCTTCAGAGATGGCCTCAGGTTAGACTTAGTGGCAGACTTTGTGGTGGTCAGTCTTTTCATTTTGTTGGTTTTTAGGATTTTTGAGGCCTTTTTTAGTCTAACTGTGGTTTGCTGGACCTGCATCTTTCCTCGAATATTAGAATATTTCCTCAAGATCCTTGCACTAGCTGGATTCTTTGATTTTCCAGAGGATTTCTGGGATTCACCTATCTGTGCAGAGGCTTTGGCAGAGGAGTATGACTTAGTCAAAGTCTGAGTAGTGCAAGGAAGTTCTCCTCTCTCTTTCCCTTTGACTGCATTTGCCTCTTGCTCCAGTGCTTTAGCAATTAGCTTCTGACTCTTGGGGTTGCTCTTAACAGGCGAGGCGATGGCAAACTTTTTTAAATGTTTCTTTAAGCGCTCTGCCTGTAAGCTGGGAAATACCCCCTGAGAGGTCCCTGATGCACTCGATGAGCTGTGGAAGCACAGCTGAGTTTCTGACGGAAGACGTGTATTTACCTTCTTGACAATGACAAGGGACTTTGTTTCTGTTGATTCAAGGAACCAGCGACAAATACTGGTGAGATTGAAACCTTTCATGAAAAGCATTTGGACTGGTGAGTATTTCTGGTGCTCTGAAGACTTTGGTTTACGTGTCCTGCGTTTACTTTTCCATATAGCTGCCTGTCTGTCTGCTTTGTTTTTGTATTTAGTGGCTGGCTGGCCTTCTTTGTCCAATTGCATCCAGCCTTTTTGCATTTTATCATACTTAACATTCAGATTTGTAATTAGGTGTTGGCTTTCTTCTCCAGTCAGAGTCTCAAAAAATTTGTTAGTCGTTTGTTTTGGGGGCTCTTGTTTGGGTGTAATGAGAGCAATCTGTGAGCTGTGGGGCACAGACGACGACACTGACGGGGGCCTCACTTGAGCTTTAGTTACCCTTTCTGGCATAATTCTGACATTAGAAGCTACATCACTTTGTCTTGCAGGAAGACCACTGGTAGAAGGTGCTGCCAATCTTTGTGACCTCAAAGCTAACTTCTTATTGTCTACTGCTGGTAGATGTGCCATTTCAGCCTTACTGCTCTCACTCCTTAATGGCATTCTTGTGGGTTTGTCTGATATGGAAGAACTTCCATCATCTCCACTTGCAGATCTGTCCTCTATAGACGCTACAATTGCTTTCTGCATCGAAGCCACATCACTTGCTTCAACCTCCTTCCGGAGAACCCGTTTACTTCTTAATGGCATAATCTGTGTTTCAGTCTTTACAGGACTTTGATTTTCTAATACACTTGATACCTCACTGTCAAGTTGCTGTTTTTCATTCTTACTATCATTTGCTAAAGCCTTGGCTGATCTTAGTTTTTGTTTGACCTGTAACCTTTGTTCTCTTCCATTTTTTTGCATTTCTTCAGTCTCTACTGGCTGAGTATTTTCACTGCTTAATTCTACAGTTTCTGGGACTGTGCTCTGTTGGGACTGTTGAGAGGCTGTGGGGTCAGATGGCTCGATTAGAGGAGACATAGGAACAGGAAGTGGATGAGGAGATGGGAGGGAGGGTAGCTGCTCTGTAGATGGAAGATCAAGGGTAGTTGTAGGTTTTGGAGATGAAATGTCATTGCCAGCATTTGAAGTGGGCACCAACACTTGAGTGTCAGGTTGCTTCTGTCTGGCTGATCTAAGCTGCCGTTTGGATTCAGTGCTTTGAGGATCACCAGGCTGAGCAGACTGCACAGGTAAACTATCCTGATCTCCTTCAGCTCTCTTTTGCTTCTGGGTTTGTTTAGTCCTTGAGGGAAGTTTAGAGTTTGGGCTTGATGGTGTGTCAGAAGATGGTTCTGGCACCTGCTGAGCCACAGGACTAGTCTCAATTGATTTTACAAGTGTGTGTGTTTCAGGTGTTGGAGGTTCCTCCAATTTTTTGTTTTCAATGGTCGAATCAATATTTGAATCCACAAAACTAACATTTGGCACATTCTGGCCAGATTTTACAGGACTTTTACAAGGTGATGTAGTATTACCTGCTCTACGACGTAGACTTCTGTCAGAGGCCGATATGGGTTTACCATTAACATAACCCACTATCGCGGTTTCTGTTTTACTCAACCGCTTTTGCAGTGGAATTTTGGTACCTTTTTTCCTTCGCCAATGTGGTAATTCTGTAAGTGTGTCAAGTGTCTTCAACGACACATTATAGTCCTTATCATTATCAGCTTCTGTCTCCAAAGATGTGGCACTGTCAACAAATTCAGATGTTTTAATTTCTGTCTCTTTCCCATGTTGCTCCTCTGCTGGACCTGTCGTACTGTCCTCTTCTGTTACTTCAAAGTTGTCATGGTGTATCTGTGTTTCCGGCTGAAGTTTCTGAGGTTGCTCATCCTGCATTTCCTCCCTTTTATCTTCATTTACTTCTTCCTCAACTAGGTTCACTGGTGATGGGGTGTTACTCTGCTGGAGAACAGGTTCACTGTTGTGCAGTGTATCTGTTGAAAGCTGGGGTTCAGCTTCATCTATGCTAATATTCTCCAATGGCTCTACTACTGTTTCGGTCAATATTTGCTGTGTGCTTTCATGAGACTCTGGCTCCTTATCTTTTACTGCTTCACATGGAGCCTGAGCAACACTTTCTTCACTTCCCATTGTCATCCTTGATTCTGCAATTTCATCCTGTTCTATATCTGTGTTCATATCACTATCTTTGTTTTCTGTTGGGTGCTTTAATGGAGATGGAGGGGCAGACTGCCCCTTGTTCTGACACTGATCTGTCTGACTAGGTTCAACTACAACATCTACTTTACTCGCTGCTACCTCTACAATATCTCCTGTTCCTGGTATCACACTCTGATCTGACTCTTCTGTGGGCATTTGTTGATTCATTGTCTCCCTGCATACTCCAGCAAAAGGCATATCCACAGGTGGTACACCTTCAGGCTTGGAAAGTATTTGTTTTGGGGTGACCAGTGTGATTAGCTCTGGCATTGGATTAGGACAGTTGCCCCTCCCAGCCAATGTACGAACAGTTTTTAACTCCCAGATTTCATCTGAATACATATGTCCTCTGGTGCTTTTTCTGGCATTGCGACGTGGGAGCATGCTGCGCTGTTGTTCCTTGAAACACTCTGTAATTGGTTTGTCAATAAAAACAATGTCACAGTGGCCAAGGTCAGGGTCAACCAATCCCCTACAAGTAGAATCCCTGTTCTGGTGATCAGAGGACACTCTAATGGTTTTCCTGGCTGTCCGTGCAGTGTCCGAAGGAATGGTCATGTGGACTTGAAACAGATTTGCTGGTGTATCTTTGGCATACCCAACAGTCTCTCTCTGCCTAGCTTGATGTGTGTGACTAGTCTGATTGTGTCTTTTCACAGACGAGCTGAGTCGAGCACTATGAGTCTCTGCCCTGCTGGATGAATTTGAGATACCCTGTCTGTCCTCCAAAGTGTCAGAGTGAGAAGAAAGCACACATGACAACTTCTTACCAGCAGCAGCGTTGCTGGTCATGATTTTCATCTTAAGAGGTGCATGATCACCATGACGGCTGTTATCTCCATCCACTGAATTAGCAGTGGGAGTGGCCAGGCTAGTCCCTGACCCAGGGCTGCGAAGATCCAAAGCAGGGCCAGAAGTTACAGATGTTTTCAACGACACAGCATTCTCTGGAACATTTTTCACTGTACAGCTGGTTGAGACAGAATGGGACATATCCTGGACTTCAGACTTGGGAGTGGATTCACAGGGAGATCTTAGCTCAGGCCGTGATTTCTCAGGGGTATTTTCTTGGATGCCAGAGGTAGAGTTAGAGGTTTTCTGCATATGGGAGGATCCAAGTGCTTTCACCTCCGTCTGTAGAAAACCTATGGCATCTACTATCTGTCTCTGATGGTGCGGGCAGAGTTTGGCCATAAACTGTTCCAATGTGGATGTGGATTGCAGGTCTTTTGCCTTTGCAACACGGAGGTCTGAAGGCTCACTAAACAGAAAAGAAGAACAAAATATAAGTAATTGTACATCAAGAGGAAGGAATATGGATTCATACTATTGACTGCTATGTGACCTGGAGAAAAATGTCAGTTGACTTTTAGTGCCTAACAAAAGTTGTGTTTGTGCAAAATAATGAGCAAAAAACAAATTTATTACAATGTTTATAGTTGCATATTTATTAGAAGAATAAGTGATTTTTAAAAGTGAATCATTCATCCAGTGAACTTGACCAATAACATTATTACAGCTACTACATTTTTCATCTTTGCACAAGTGCTGTTTTTACAGTATACATCAAGAAAAAAATTATACATGCACAAGACATTTAGTAACGGTAGCTCACTTTGATTAAAACAAGTCAAACACATTTATCACTTGAAATAGCAAATACATTAGGGGCAAATATTGAGTACATCAGTTTTGTTAAGTTTTCATTTCGAGTTTCTTAGTGACTAGTGCAAAGGGTGATATTTAGATACAAGTGCTCAACAACTTAAGACAAATTATCCAGTAAAAGAAAAATCAAGCATCACCAAAGATTTACAAAATAATAATTATTAATACCTATGAGGTTTTTGTTGTGCCAATACAAATTTCATATCGGTAACTGTATGAATAGTTAACTGGGGAAGGGGGGCTTTTTTTTAATTATTATTATTATTTTGTATTTTTGTCTGAATATGTATCAGTGTGGCAGGTCTAGGACAAACTTTTCTGATGACTTTGGAACATTTCTATCACATTATGCCAAAAAAATATTTCAGTAAGTATGAAAGGTTTGTTTTCAAGACCTTCCTAAGCTACGCTGTGGTGTTTTGACAAGAGAATTGAAAAAATGAAACCCTATCTGGATTCCTGAGGTGACATGTCACAAGGCTAAGTTAAATATTGAAAAGATAAATTGCTTTTCACACAGCGTATACTGCAGCACAAGAGGTGCTGGCAACTGCAAGATCGACAGAAATAAAATTAATAGTCTGTTGATCACTGTGTTTAAAAATATGAGAATTACAAACTAATATAACATTAATCTAACTTTAAATATAAATGCACTATCACATACCATTCTACTAATATTTTTATTTTGTGAAGCTGAAAATTGTAATCTGTTCACATGCCTTTTTTTTTTTTCCAAATTTGAGCTACAGCAAAGACAGTGGAATAACTAGTGGCAATCTTGAACATAATCTCCATTCCGTTTTGGCTTCTGGCAATATAAAATGGTGGCAAAGTGAAATTTCATGGATCAAGCTGGTAACTTAGGTGTGAAACTTGAAACTCTAAAAGCTTCTGGTAAATTTCCTTCTTTTAGTCTCAGTATATTCCATCAGATTTATGGCCAAAACAATACAACTGTTACATATTGTTTTGGTATTTTTAAATACAGATTTCAGCTTTATATCACAAAGGCTACAAAAACATCTGAAGTGGGAGGCCTAAAAGCTGTAAAGTGTGTAACGCAAGTCAGAGGACTCTAAGAACTATGTGTTGACATGCAAAAGTGCAGTTTTGGGGTGTTTCATTAAACAGTTTTTTTTTCTATTTAATCTATGATGCTTGAGGCACTGACCTGGAAAGAAAGTTGTTAATTAAAAACCCCACTGGTCAACATCTTACCTGCACTAAGGTTATATTGACATTCATTATGCAACAGAATAAAATTAATATGACAGTAAAAAGATGTACTAAGAGTTTCTTTTCGGCTCTGAACACAAAGTGATTTGTACAGTATGCCAAAATATCTCAACTGTAACTTTTGGAGATTTAAAAATAAATTTTAGAGGTTAAAAAAATAACATTTGCTGGAACTAGAACCTGACTTTTTTTTTTTTTTTTTTTTTGCTAAGCTAATAAACACATCCCTGCTTGCAAGGTCTAAGGAGTAAAGTGGAGTACCTGAATAAGTAGTGGTAAGTGTTTCATCCCTGAGAGTTTTGCTCTCTGTTTCACTTAGCATTGCAGTAAAGAACCAACACAAAGAACATGCCTTTTTCTTCCAGTGAAAGTAAATACCCAAGCTAACAAGCACAAGCAAACCAAATTACAACTGAGTTTCACTATATTTCACAAGCACACACATGCGGATGTGTTAACTCATCCACAATATTCATATACTATACATCTGGGACATAAATAATCTGGCAACTACATACTACCATACAAGGGCATATTATCTCACATATTTAGTGAATCCTTAATCAGAATTTGAACTGGTTTAGTAATATTTCTGTCACAGTTAATATACTTAATACATTGATGACTTAACAGTTAACACACCAACACTCCAGTATTTGTTTTCAATAAAACACCCTCAAAGAGAAATTTCACCACATACAACCCACTACCCAATAACACGCACGATGTAGTCCAATCATGCAAAATACACCCAGTGTCATCATTTATATGCTGTGTTAAATCATATATACAAAGACTAAACATGTTTCTATGGACAGAGATACTCGTTAGTCATATGAAGAGCCGCATCATATGCAGTTGAAAAAAAGACTTTGGTCCTCATATATTTATCAAGCAAAAGATAACCAACTTGTGTCAGAATAAGGTAGGACAGTCTTAAATCTTACCCTCTCGCATCTATCATATAAGACATCTAAATATACCTTTTATGCATTATAAACTCCTGATGTTTCATTTTATTAAAGCTGTTTACATTCATGGTTACTTAAGTGATAATAAAACTATTAATTAATCAATATTGATTAATAAATACTGCATTAACAAAATAATTCCAAATATATTATCAGTTTAAGAAGGTATCTAACAGGGGGGGAAATTCTTTCCCGACTTTAGGAACAAAATGGTTCCTCCAAAGCAGGAGACCATCAAAAATACACGCCACAACAAAACAACAAGAATTCGCCCCTTAAACGCTCCATCCCCAACCCAAAGAGGAAAAAAATGAAATCAGAAAACCATTAAATAGAGCAGGGCACAATTAAATACAAGGATACACTGAAATATTTACATATGGTTGAACTTTGATATTTTCTGCCGTTACATTTTCTTTCTGATCACTCTTTCTGCAAGTTATTTTCCTTCATTTAAAAAAAAATCTTACAGTAAACTGTGTATTGTGTGCATGAGAAATTGCTACATAAAACAGCTATGAGAAGAGTAGACTGTGATATGGGATTTCCAGATGAGGTAGTCAACCATTAAATTTGCTACAATAGAAACTGAGGAGCACAAAAACATAATTCACCCATCAAAACACCCAAAGCGCCTGTATGTCTACATATTATTTAACAATACATTAGAAAATAAAGTGTGACTTGAGTAATGCTGGATGATTGTCAATGCAAGAACAATTTAAGTGATGACAGTGAATATGTGACAAAATTTTACTTAATTGTACAAGTGTCAATGAAGCAAATGCTTCAAGCTATTCTGGTATTTTGTGAATGTGAAAAAAAATAAGATATTTAAAGTGGTTAATCAGTTACAAATAATCCTGATTTTTACCTTCATAATGAGAGAAAATGGAAACCATATATAAAAAACTAACTAAAAAGTCCTTGCATTTAGAGCAAGTGGCAGTATACAAACAGAGAATAACAGAAGCCCAACAAGTTAGTCACTAAGTTTACCATCGAACATATGGTTGTATTATTGTTACAGTGTTACTAATACACAAGTGTGCAAGTCCCTGAACTGCATTTTGCTGCTGAACCAATTCTCACTTTACCATGTTTACAATCTAGACAATTTTATGTAAAATTTAATTGCTAATATTATATCTGAGTTCAAGCAACACTACATCTGAAGGCTGCAAAATTTGCAAAAACATCATTACCAAGATTTGCTAGAGCTGTGTGTCAACCTGATAAAAGAATAATGGGTCATGATCCCATATTCTGGAGAGTCCTGAGGTAAAAGTGATAATGCACAATGAGGTGTCCTGATAGAGCAACAATGGACTAGGCTGAGAAAAAAAATCAGGCAAAAATTCAATGAAAATGGGAGCAAGTCTTCTGTAAAAGTTTTGAATCAGAACAGGACCAAGACCCAATATTAGTATAAATTTTAAAGAAATGGTTTCAGTCTGAGCTTTGGTGTAGCGACACAGGAATATCTCGAGTCAGAAAAAAAAGTCAACTCACACCCTTGTTGGTTTCAACATGAGAATGTTGTTTCTTTCTTTTCCCCTCACCTAAAAACTAGTTTTGGATGCCAGCAGTCAACTTCAAATAAAACTCCCCCATAGCATTAAAAAATGATAAAAATACACAGTAAACCTGGGCTTGTTTGTAACTGCACCAGGAAATCAGACCCAATAATGGTTAATAACTAAACTCTTAAATGCAATTCAGCCTGACATAATACTGTACATTCACTGATTCAAGCCAATGAAAACAATTTTCACTGAATTTTTGCCTTGGTAACTTGAGAAACAGGTGGTGTGTGTATTGAGGCATGATTGTAACTTGGTTAGCTAATTTGGCAAGCTAACGAATGTTAACAAGCCACAACAAAGTATCATTCTCAAAAATACAAGACAAACAAGATGCTGACCAAAAGAGACAATTCGTTATCACATGCAGCAGGCATGTATGTATGTATGTATATATATTCTACATATGTATAGAAATACAATGTTTTTCTGTTGTTTCGATGAATTAAAGAACAAAAGCAAAAATACAAATTCTACTTTTGTGTCGCTTCCCAGAGATAGTACATGAAATCTAAAAAAATATGAGCCCTAAATTACATAGAACTGAACTGCTCTGAAGGCTTACATGAGCACTGAAATGCTACTGATAACCACTTAAGGTAGGCTGTGAAGACATCTGAGAGTAGGACACACACACTTGTCAGTAAGACATCCTGAAATGTTACCTCAAAAGGCTTATTTGGGTATAGATGCTATTCTTCCCCATTAGAGGTGACTTCTATGAGGCAATGATTTAGCTGAGCATATCTGTAGCTGAGGTATATTTCTATGTATACAGTAATGCATTATCTGATAGAGATATTTACTTTGACTGACAAGTATTGCAGTCCAATCTGAACTTATCCTGAGTGCAGTGAAGGCAATGAAAGAAAACTATTACCAATCATACAGCAGAGAAAAACACACAAGAAAAATGTAGGTGGACAAAATAGTGATGCTAGTTAAGAAAATGTTAATTGAGACTGAAAAGAGAGTGAAATTCAGAATGACAGACTATGCTATTCCAACAGATTGGAATAATAAATAAATATTTTATATATCATAGTGTTTTGACATAATAAATATGTTAGTGTGTGGACAGACTGTTAAACATCCCGTGTCCACTGGAGTCACAAAACTGCATTTGCAAAACAATGACAGCGGCTTATACGGTCCTCCATAAATGTGATATATTGATAGATAGATAATAAATATCCTTCCTTGCAAGGAATGTATACTCAGAGAATCCACTACATGTTCACTCTGAACATATGACCATTACTGAGAAAAGACACTGAGGGGCGCCACATCCTTAGGCAAGCTTTTGGCTCTGTGTAAAAGATACACTTATAGAGCTTTAAATTGTTATTTTCAAATCGCAATCTAATCAAATAAACTGAAATTAGTGTATGACTACATAAAAAAGTCTTAAATAGCAAGCATGCCTTCTAGGCACAATATGTATTGCATGGGTACATCTGAGTGTTTAAGATAGATGACCATACATGTACATATTAATGTAATGATACAAATTAGGGTGAGAATTACATAACTATTAACTATTAGGGTTTTATGGTCAACCAAGTCAGCTACTACCACTGTCTGGCAAATGCAATGGTTAAAAGTACATTATTGTTAGTATGCAATTGATGTATTACTCATTTGATGAAACGTTTTCATCATGGAAATCAGTCCCATTCTCATCAGCACTCTCCTTCTTTTCAGAGACAATGTGCTGGGAGTTTTGGATTTCTTCTATTTTGGGGGACTTTGAAACACCTTGTTCCTCGCCCTGGTTTATCAGCTTCATTTTCTTTTTTGGGGGATGTTTCAAGGTCCCCAAACGTTCTTTAACTTTGTATTCCAGGGTGCTGTGCGGAATGCCATAGACCGATTGGGCTTTAGACACACTCATTTTCCCACCCATTACTACCACAATAGCCTCTTCCAGTAGCTCAGTGTTGTATTGTCGATAACGTCCCCGTTTCTTCCTCGGTTGCTTGTTAGCTAGATCCGACTCTGAATCCATAGGATAGTTTGCCCCCAAGGCTTGGCGGTCAGCGGAGAAAGGCCAATATTCCTTCTCCAAACCTGAGCTATTAAAACCTCTGCTCTTTTTCTGGATCTGTTTGGGTAGAATGGAAGAAAGCTTCTTTCTCAGACCATTCTCACAAAGTGACCCTGAATATTCGGTGGAAATGGAATCCCAAGTCGTGTCAGTTCCTGTGGCCAAAACTCGCACCTGGGGTATCTTGAGGTCAAAAGATGATGAATGAGAAAGGGAAAAGCTGTGATCCCTGCAGGCCTCCTGGAGGTTTCCTTTCTCATAGGCAAGTGACTTTGTCAAAAGTCCAGCAGCTTCCAACAACCTGGGTATGTCTTTAAGGTGCTCACTAGCTTCATTGCTGGTTTTCAGTTTGAGTAGGGCCCCAATATGAGTTTTCGAATTCCAGGAAGCTGATGCATCTCTGAAAAGGTCACTGGGGCTGGAGTTGTGGTTATGGCTGAGAGGTGACTCTGGGTCGCTCTCCAGATCGGCCTCCTCTTTGATGTGCAGCGAGTATGCAAGAGGCGAGGAAGGCTTATAACAGGTGGAGTGGCCGAAATTCTCCCTCCTCCTCCCATCCTGTAGGCTCCTCATAAACAGCCCGACTTGTCCGTCCGCTCTCAAGGATCGCCTGATTGGATGGAAGGAAATTGGGTGTGAGCAGAGCTTGCACAGTGCCCTTTTCTCTTTTCTAAAGGAGGATGGGTTGGGGAGGGGAGGATGTTGGCCACTCCTTTATTATATGACCTTGCTTTGGTAACATCACTAACTTTATGAACAACTGACTGTGAATGTGTGTGTGACTTTTAAGAACAAAAAAGGCTCAAGTTTGACATTTTTTATTTGCTTGCTTTGATAATTGTTTACAAATTTTGCATCGACATAAGTAAAAAGAAACAAAAAAGAAAGGGCAAAGAAACAATGAAAATAAAAGCAAAGAAAAGGCACTTATTGGAATACAAAGTCTTAGTATTCCTGAGGCTAAAAGCATAGCCATGAGGAGTGGTGATTTGTCATTGCAGTAAGGGAACTTTGCATGTGAATGTTAAGCAGGGCACAATAACTATGCCATACAAAATGACTAATGCAAATGAGGCTTTTAGCATTTTGTGTGTGACGTTACCACTGAACAAGCACAGCAATAAAAGAGTAAGCCAGCAGAGGGTTGTTGTTGTGTGTGTCAAACTATCAAACCCAAAACCTAACTGACCAACTTAAGTCACCGAAAAAAATGCACAGTTCATTGGCAACTAGTAATTTGATCAAAATCACATTTTTTAAATGATTTAGTTAAAAGGAATAATGTTTTTTGCCCTAAATTAAGAGTTAATCACTACATTTTTAATTTCATGGACATTGTTCGGGGGAAAAATATCTAATGTCAAGCAAATATGCCTGCATCAATGTCTTCAAACATCAAAAAAATGTTGTCTGTTACCCTTAGGGCCTCCTGAGCTTAGTTTGGGTTTTCACTACTTCACTGCTCCATGCACCTTAAATATGGAGAGTTTTTATACAGACAACAGCAATTTTCATCAAACTTAGGACAGTGTGCATAAAAACTAGAGGGAGGTCTAATCTGCAAAGAATAGATTAGTTTTCCAAGCCACAGAAAAGGAGAATGCATAGCTACTGGTGCTTAGTCAGTCAAAATAAAAATTTAATTATAGACAAGTTTAAGTCAAAATGAGTAGAAAAGAATGAAGGGTTGCTGTATTCTAAGAACATAAAACATAATCTAACTACAATAAAATAAATCCTATTTAGATAAAGGTAATTTCCTAAATGTCTGATTTATTTAAAAAATAAATAAAATTGCACTTTTACTAGAGTGAAGAAAATCAATACAGTAATACGGTCCTGTCATTTGGATGAATGCAATTAAAGGAAATGTGTATTTTCTAATACTTGGTATCAATGACGGCACATCACTGAAAAAGTTGGCACTGATATTTAAACCAGTCACGTTATAAGCATATCAATAGATGCACAGGCAATGCTTGATAATAAAAACAACTCAGTGCAATCCTTCCTATCTATATTTGTAATGTAGCAGTTTCCTGAATTGCACAGGGGTTTGTGCAGGGTTGTTCAATCCTCAAAAAGCAGTTTCACATGGTATTATCTAGCCAAGAGTCCAGTGGTCACTTAATTGAAAAAATGTGTTATGGATTACTCACCTCGCAAACAGATGCAAAAATATTAGCAAGAGTACAAGTCCTGTAGTAAATCATCACCACCATAAAGACAGCCAATGTCTGGTCCGAAATTAATGACCAGGAACCAAAAACAAGGCCAAGGTAACAGAATACTTTGAAAGCACACTATTTCGCAAACTAACAAAATGCTGCCCACTCCGTCCCTACATGATAATACCAGTAACCTGTCAGACCAAAAATGAGGAGTGCAGGTGGGTTAACTTAAATCTGCAAAGTAATTCACTTTGAAGGTCAGCATATTAGAAACTGCATCCTCTAGGATGAGTGGAAGTTTTAAAAGCGAATGCAAGCACTCGAAGCACTTGGGAGAGGTTTCCCTCGGTTACATATTTCTTTTATGTTTCTTTGCATCAGAAGAAAAATTATAGCACAACCCTGTTTGTTGTTGACTGATCTCTAATTTCAGGACTCAGGCTTCAGGCCTCAGCTGATGCTAGTACAAATAACCTGTACACCAATTCATTTGAAATTCAGTTTGGTAATTGTAAATTACAACGGAATTAAAAAAAACAAAACATCACTGATAAGGACTGGAAACTAAAAAGAAAGAAATGGTTCTTACCCCTTCAGCATGGTAGCGGCTGGAGAAAGGCTGGGACTATGGACAGGCAGGCTGCTGCAGTAGCGATTCTTTTTTAGAGACAAATCAAGGACTCCATCTAAAAAAAAGAAAAGGCAGGAAAAACTCTAATCACATTCAGTGTAGTTCAGACTAGCCTATTACTAGAGTACTCGTTCAGTAACTCTGTTATAGATGATTTTCACACTACCTTGTTCACTGGGCTCAGCCAGGGGCTTCTTGATTGTGAGGTCAAGAGGAGCATCCTGGTCAGCCATGAGGAGTTTGCTAAGGACGGGGTTCTGGTTGTGTGCTGGCCCAGCCAGGGTGGCAGCAGGGCTGGTCGGTGGAGGAGGAGCCCCTGAGAGCAAGGGTGGGGCTGGCAGGCTTTGGTCAGAGTGAGGCTGGGAATCTGGGCGACTGTCCTGAGGGGGGCTGGTTTTTGAGGTATATTCGGCAGCAAACTGTCTGATCATTCTCTGAAGAATCTCTCGAGCCACTACTGGAATGTGTGGGTCTGAGAAATTTGGCACATCTGAAAGGAAAAAAAATATAGAGGTTAAATCTGCTCAGTTTGCATTCCTTTACTGAGCCATAAGTGATTAGTCAACATACCACCTAACAAACCCACTGCATTGTAAAAATGTTTTGAGAGTAAATTCTTGTCTGAAAACAGCCTTTGAAACAAATAAGAAGACATGCATGCTGAAGTTATTTTCCTGGTGCTGTAAGAGCTGTAGTTGCAGCAATTGAAATAAATGTGCAGATCATAAACATTCCTAAATGTAAAATCTTACTATGCATTCGCTGACGTATACCAACATGTCTGCAGGCAGATTCTCATGAACTAAGCTCATTAGTGTTATAACATAGCAAAATACTGACAGCTACCTCATCAATGAGACATGAAAACTCACCTTTTCTGCAGAGGACTGCATTGAGAAATTCCTCGGCTTGTTTCTCGAGTCTGCTGATTGTGATGTGATCTTTAAAGGGGAGGGGCTTGGGTGTATCTTCAAGTCCCTTGTTGTTTAAGCCAATTAAGTGTTCCTGATAAATTAAAAAAAAAAAGTTAAATCAGTGGCCTTTAGACCTTAACTGGACATACATTTACTGAAAAGTTTTTTTTTTTTTAAAGATTGAGAGTAATTTGATTAAGGAACAACGTATTCTACTAAGAAACCATGAGAGCACAGGTACCTTTACTGCACTTCTAAGATTTATTTCATTACCTCCTAAATCCAAAGCTATAGCAAGTCTGGATCTTATCACATATCCTATGCTCTTTACCTAAAGCGAGCATTTAAAAGCATAAAAGCTGCAAAATAACACAATTTAGAAAGATAGCTATAGTACTTTAAGTTTTTCCACTTACAGCTGAATGGAAAGAAAGGAACAGAGGGGGAAAAAAAACTTACTTTTACTTTGTCTCTTCTCAAACAGCAGAACAGACAGTTTTCATCGAATGACCAATCAGACACTGCTAGAGGTTCAAAGTCTGTAGACATAAAACAAATGGAAGGCAAAGAAATTCATAAAATTTTTATTTTTTCTGAACTACTAAGCAATTAATATTTTATTGTAAATTTGTAATTTCAACAGTTTTTTATTATTGAACTAATTTTATATAAAATGTAAACAGACCTGACAGAAATGACAGCATTATTAATCATAAAAATAGCACAGAAATATTTAAGAATGTGTTCCTTTAATGGCTGACTGACCTTCACGTAGCACATTTTGTTTTAAGGGACTGTCTCTGTATTATCATCAACACAGCGATTGTATTGTCTAGACCCACGTAGATCGCAATTTTTAAAAAAATGGCTCCTTTGAAACTCATAGTGTCTCTTATTCAGTTTGAATGTCATTTTTTCAGTGCCCAACTCAATAACAAGGCTCCAACAGAAATGTATGAATGAAATGAGGGAGTGGGTCATAATGAAATTGATGTGAATTGTTTTCATGAGACTCACCAAATCAAGCATGCATTAATACAGCTCGACTGAATTTTCAGAAGCAACTGCTACTGCAAAAAGTCTGGTTGGACTCACTTAAAATTTCACCCACCAATAATGCTTACTGTTGTCTCACTAACAACTACATTTGCATTACTGTTAAAAAAAAAAAAAAAAAAGAAAAGAAAAGAAAGTCTTTTGGGCGCTGTAGACTTTTACACTGGCCCCACGCCATCCAAAACACCAACTCTGTAGGAACACAAGCCATCTTCTCTTCTGCAGTTAGTAAGGCTGTCTTGTCTTGAGTGAATGTACAGGGGGTACCAGATGGTACAATGGAGCAGCATTGTCATAATAAGCAGATAACAGATTACACTGAAACCACAGAACAAGCATTCATGTCATTTTCACACTGGTATGATCATGGCCACACTTCAGATAAAATAAATGGTCTAAGATACTTACCTTTAAATAATTTCAGGTCTTCTACTAGTTCTTCACCAAACAGACCTTCAAGAATACTTTCAAAACCTGAGAAAAGGGACATAAAATCCAATAAATATGCAGTTTTTAGCGGTGAACATTCAGTGGCAAGCTCAATATATACCTTCTGAACTAGCATTTGTTCATATTTACTTCTCATTAAGGCTCGAAGCTGAAGCCAAAAGCAGCAATACAGAGATTCAAAATGAATCACTGTTTCAGGCAACCTTTTTTGCCTGAGGGCCCAAATTAATTTGGTGTATTCAAGAAAAAAAATTTGTTTGGGCCTCATCTACTGTACATCACTGAGATTCCATGTAATGATGTCTTAGCCATACACCCAGGCTTGTCTTTGCGTTTCCATTTCAACTTGACAGCTGCTGTAAGCAACCCCTTGCTTCTGTTAAAACACACATTATAAGCTTTCACCCCAGGTTTTTACATCATCAGTAAATACATGCACTCCATCCTCCTGTTGCCAAGCAACTAAAGCACCTACAGAGTTGGGAGTGACTGTATGTTGCAACATGAAAAAGAAAAAACAGCCAGTATTAAGACTGCTAGGTAATGGTGTCAAAGTATCCCATACAATGTTGGAGATCTGGAATTCAGCCAAAACCAAACCTCCACACTTCATTAAATGACTTCTACATTGAAGGAAAACTAACTGCAATTGCTAAATATTCTACATCACATACGCAGGTTGAGGAAAGATTTTATGCATTACTAATGTGATGGTGGTACCCTACAGTCTCAGCTGTTTGAAAGATATGGTGCGTTATGCTGCATAAGACTTCACTTAACAGTGCATTAACACAATATGCAATGTGTGCTTAGTGCCGCAGGGTCAGAATAACCAATCCAAAACAACTACATGCGTTAAATCAACCACTAAAGAGGTCAAAGAGAACATCTGTCTACTGAACTGGATTTTAAATGAGAGTGCACTTTTCTAAATGTGTCAGCCACTAAAAGGCCAAAAGTAACAACTCACACAGTCACACATAAAGCATATAAACACATGAAAGACAGTTTCTAAAAACCTGCATGAAGCCCATATCTACAACAGCATTGAAAGTTACATTTATTAGGCCTGTACAAAAAATATTACAAGCTAAATTAGCAAAATTAATTGAACTGGTCATCTAACTACAAATCATAGCAAATGTCACACTGCACTTCAAAGATGAACAGAGAAAGTAGTGAGAAAATTATCAACCCTTACCATCCACTCTCTTCCAAAACTCAGAGTGAATTCAATAAAAGCTGTCATCTGTTAAAAAGCCTCACTCTGCTTCCCTACAAATTCCCACCCACTTTTCAGCAGCCAAACATAAAGAGAGGGAGGGGGGCGAAGTGGTAAAGCACAGCCTTGCCTATAGCTGCAGCGTGAGTCTGTTTCTGGGTTAGTGCACAGGACTTCAGCTGAAGCTATCCAATCCTATTTCTGAAATATTTCAGAGGCACGGGTAGAAAAGTAGGTCATCCACTTTCGTTTGACAGAGCAGCGCCATGACATCAAACTACTCTTCAGGAATTCAGTTTAGGGCATTTAAAAATGTGTCATACTGTAAACCATGACTCTGAGGCAATATTACACTTTCCAACTGGCAGAGGACAGTATGTTATAGTGGCTGATGAAAAGAACCTCTACACACAAGCCTCTTTAAAACCCAACCATTCTGGAACCAGCAACGTAACTTTAGAAGAGCAAGCTACGTACATGTGCTAATGATAAAATATTGATAGCGTGTAGAATTGTCATGCAAGCTCTAAAAAATAAATGAGCATATAAAAAAAAACAGAATAATAGTCAAAGTTAAAATGCCCAATGACCAAAATTAAAAAAAAAAACACCAAGCCACTTCATTTTGTATCCTGCACTTTGTTACAATTGCCATATGCAGAAAAAGCATACTGTTCAGCCAGTGAGGTGTATTTTCTTTCTGAAGGAACATTCACCCATTAATTACACTGACAAGGGAATTAGGACACCATTGAGCTGCTGCTACACATATCTAGTTTTCTCTACGGTGATCAGATAGCCTCCAGATATAATAATAAGCACAGGTACAATGTGATTTTAAAAAAAGAAAAAGGGCCCCAATATTACATAACACTTACCCAATGATAATAAAATTTAACAAGGACTTATGAAAAAAAGACACTGATGATAAAGATATAATGTCAACGAGGCTAGCAATCTTCATCCATGGCAAAAATCAGGAGGGGGAAAAAAGCACGCCTTACTCATTTGAGCCTTAAAGGCATCCATCAGTGCACATCAGTTTTTACAGATTTGGGGTTTTTTTTGTATCTTCAGCTATAGAGTATAGTTTGTCACTCATGTTAATCATGTAGCTCTATCTAAGGAGATAATGATTAAGAAACAATAATTTTGCTATTTAAAACCCATGTTGGCTTCATATTCCCTTTACTCCAAATACATACTGCAGTTTGCCCTAAGGTCATGTAAAGATGACTGAAGGCACAGTTTAAGTCAAACAGAGGTATGCTAACATGAAAAATAAAATCAATTTTCTTCTGGAGAGGAGTACAATTTTTTTTTACTACATATGATTATTCAAAATACATGTGCCTCTTGATCATGAAATAGAG
The DNA here is from genome assembly GCF_022539595.1 of Amphiprion ocellaris. NCBI lineage: Eukaryota > Metazoa > Chordata > Actinopteri > Pomacentridae > Amphiprion > Amphiprion ocellaris. The sequence continues at coordinate 11,295,672 of NC_072781.1, read as the reverse complement.
AATTATTAAAAAATAAAGGACGGTTTCATTTGTCTAGCATTGCTGAAGCAGATGTCACACCCCTAAAATTTTACTATTATTCCATTTTAAATATGAAATTTGAACTGATCACTAATGCAAAATTATTAGCTCAATATTCTGTATTTATTGTAATAATGTGGTTAAAATCAAACCTTATGTATAGTAACAGAAGACTGTGATAACTCCCATATGCACCTGAGAAACCTGCCTTTCTCAGGAGGTATCCCTGCGAACAAATAGCTTTCAATCAAGGTTTTCCATGTGGGACACCTGCTGACAGGAGAGAAATTCCTCTTGGGCAAGTGAGATTTACTGACATACTTGCACTTATACTTCAGCCAAAAATTAGGTGTACATTCAACTTTTCTGAAACCACATGAAAATCTTTGGTAACTTGGTAAATAACTTAAATTAAATGTTAAGCACAAACTTCAACCATGAAACCTTCTAGGTCTTTCATGCAGCTTATGTACTCGCAGTGAGCAGCAACCCTGTCCAATCTGCCTTAGCCTTCTTCTGACCTACATCTCTAGCCAATCAGAGACCGAAAGATTTGGAGTGTGTGACACTCTTGTCCTTCCCACCAGCACTTAGAAAGAGAAATCCCACAGATCTGGGATCAGCTTAACTTTCCTAAATCCTAACCTTAACCTATGCTGTACATCTCTGTGAATTAAATATAATGCGTGATAAAAAAAAAAAAAAAAAACCCTCTCTACTGCTTATTTCTGGGACTATGTGGATCGGCTGTGTAGCCAAAGGGTTAGTTTTCTTTTATGAGCCTATGCACAAAATCAATAAAGAATTTTCTTGCAGTGCACTGCAAGTACGTGACACCATTCATGTCATTCCAATGTGTTCAATTACTTTCAGTGAGACAAATCAAACTGACACAATTATCAGAAAATATTCATAAATTTTACATTAATAAACACGTGATCTGTTTTTTCTGTGTCACTGCTCTAACCACTGTGAGTGCTGATACTGCCTAAAACTATAGTGTTGTTAGGTAATCCAGTGCCCAAGTGATAGTAGGAAGGTAATACATGAAGAAGACAGCTCCAGAAGTAGTTTCTTCTGCAATTATATTTCAGTGAAATTTAACTTTCATTGACAGCATCAAAGTTGCTGTTCAACTTTCACACAGAAGAATGTATCCAGATAATGTAATAATGCTACAGGGTTGTTGCGTGGTCCTGGGTAACAAATATTTAAACTGTTCAACTTCATTAAATGACATGATACTACAGTGCACAACCCTCAACACCATTTTTTTATAAGGAAGATGTTAACCAAAGTCCCAAAATAGGAGCGTAAACATATTTAGAGTGTCATGTTAAAGGTAAAACACTACAACACAGGTTAAAATTTCACCTGAAAATCAGAAATTGCTCATGTTTTTCAGTTTATGGTAAGTATATTACCTTTAATAGCACAAAGAAAGTCTGTATCTCTTGTTAGGGCAAGAGTTACTAGCACATCTGTTCACTCTACAACTGATCAAAACCATTCTTACTACTCATTCTATGATTTACATATCACAAAAAACACATTTAGGAAACTGCAAAAATTCTAACGTACAACATGGCAGAGCGGTGCTCCTTCCAATGGATGACCCACCCTTTCCTTCTGCCGCTCTAGTGCTAACACTGTACAGTACTGCATCAACCCCCACTCAACCCATCCCCCACTCAACTACTGTACACAGACTATCTCTGAAGGAGTGACCACAAGCTCATAAAACAGGAGCTTCCCTAGGAACTGCAGTCAAAATAAACCTCGCCAAAGCTGGCAATTTTAGCCACAACTTTCAGGCATACGAGAGAAATAGATCGTCAATAAAATCTTCACTCTTTTAAGATGGCATTCTGTTTTAAAATTATATGTTCAGATTGCGACAGTCATGAGAGCATAATTTTGTATGATGAGGGTCACTGATCTCCCTGAGCAATGCTCTTTGAAGATGTAAGATGGGCCTGAGGGCTGAAGGATGAGCGCAGAGATGGCAAAGTTGCACAAATTAGTTGAGCTGCCACATATGCCATACACCACATACAGATCAAGTCTAATGTCAAACCATCTAAAAAAAATTATTGTTGCCCAATATGCTATTCACAAAAAGCAGCATACTGTAGGTCAACAGACGAGCTTAGATTTTACATGGACATGAGCAAAGCAGTGCTTGAAATCTGATTTGGCTACAACAAATCTTGTTCATTACAAGCAATATAGAGTTGTTGGACCATGCTAAAGAGCAAGCAATGAGGTGGCAACATTGAGAAACATCTACAGTAAAAGAAAAATTCTTCCATGAATACTTAACGTGATATGATGCAAACTAATACCCAAATGGTGTAATGCTGCACAAAGAATAACTTTGAATAACAAATGTGAGACCACCAGGATTTTAGACAAACATGGCAAAAGGGAGTGCATGCACACACAAATGCTCAGGTAAACGTACACACACACACACACACACACACACACACACACACACACACACACACACACACACACACACACACACACACACACACACACACACACACACACACACACACACACACACACATTCAGTCACTTAAGCTGTTGACGATGTCTTGCAAAATGTCAACAGATATTAGCCAGCTCTTTTCACAAATTAGGAAAATATAGGCCAAAAGACCAACAGAGGAGGCATGCTGGAGCAGAAAATGGGCCATGCAAAAGTTAAATTATAAACAAGACAATCTGCCAGATGTTAGCATTTTCTTGTTGTATGTTTGAGCAAATACTTAATCCCACTCACCCACATGTCAAACGCAAACATAAATAACTCAAATTCCAGGCATTTCAGAATGTTAGTTGGTGCTGTTCCAGTCCGAATTTTCCAAAATCCAGACAGAACACATTTTCAGCAACACAGTTTGCATCTGGGGGCTGGAGAACCATAAACACATGTATGGTCAAACATACAGACAATTGTTGTCGCTGTTCTATGGGACAATTGCGCTTGTCTCTGCCCTGCAGTTTTACTGCTCACATTAAATACACAAAGACAAAATGTCCATTTCAATGGGGTGGTGGTGGCGTGCAGCCTTCTCCACCAAAAAGCCAAACAAAAGTATGTCCTTGTTGTCGTGGACAGAATATGCCATTCTACAGCCAGCAGACCGATTCTGTTGTCATGTACTCTGCAGGCTTACAATTATAGCCCAAACACAAGGGACATTTGTCAATCATAAAGGGGGAACTCACTAACAGTCCTGGGTCTACAGCTAGTGACCAGTCAGAAAGCTATTATTCTCTCTCCATTTTCTTTTCAATAACCAGCAGTCATCCCACCTTGCATTGTAGCCTTTTAGCTGGAATAACTTTGTTCAATCTATGCAAGCTATGTTAAAAAGCCATTGCCAAGTGCTAACAACCATCAGGGTAGTTAGTAGTTACAGTTCTACTAATGTCACAAAAATGTAGTGTTCATTAAAATATGATGCCTAAAACATCATAAATAATTCTGGACATAAATAAATGTGGTTAAACTAGTCTAGGACTGAAGATCATGTGCAACAGACTGACAGCTTTAGCTCGTGTGTATATCTTGTTTTTTTGCACTTGCTCTTTAAAAGTATAAAATCAGACTTTAACCTACTCCAAATACAACAAGAGCCTTAAACTTTAAACATGCCACATGGCAAATATCCTAAATGTCATGAAAACTTTACTTTTTGTGCACAGAAATAGTGCATGCCTTGTGTATACATTGTACATCTCAATATGATCTATACACAGTAGCCACTTAGTGTGAAACTGATGTAATGTGACATTTTGAGATCAGCGGCATGAGAAGTAGTGTTCCGGATTTTAAAATAGTCTGCATCCCTCAGTTTAAATGCCGTTTTAAAATCTGTTTTACATTCTGCCAAAAGACCCAAGGAAAAACACTGCATATATTCATGTCTAGGCATTAAAATTTAAATCATATTGCATAAAATATCAACCAAACCATTACTTAACCATGGACTGACAAACTTATGTGTATGATTTTGGTCTTTATGATTCAAATCTTCAAGTTATTTTCTATCCAGCCAAATGCAAACAGGTCAGTATTTTGAAAACAGTCACTGAATGAAGATGCTGTATTCCTTTTTAAGGTAATGCAGCAAATAATTCCTTCAAAAATTCTTGTCAATAATCAGATATGTTCTTATTAGACAAATAAAAAGGAGAGAAGAACGTCAAATGTGAATTATGATCAAATCAATACAAGCTGATTTTAGAATAAACACTGGGTTCAGGAAGCAACTCTCTGCTCCTCATTTGCGTGATCAGTCTGAGTGTGATGGTGCAAAATGTCCATACTTGCTGTTGCTATGTTACTGAGTCACACGGAGAAGGCTGGGAAGGCATGGATTTAAAAATGACCCCTCCCTCTTCTTTAAACCTCTCTGTCAAACTGCATTAAACTACTAAAGCCATCTATTATCGTGTTTAGAACACGATAATTAGATGGTGAAAGAAAATGTATCTCGGGACCTTTGAATCGCCCGTGGAGGGCTATATATTAAAAAAAATAAATAAAAATACACATTTAATACTTATGCGTCCCAATTATCTGCCACTTTTAAAGAAGGTTAAATGATTAGTTTGGTGCTTCATTTTGGGTGTATTTGCACAGCACTATTCACAAGTTTTGCACTGTTAAAAGCCTATTCTCATGCCTGAATTTTAAAGAATGAATGTGGCTACTTCACCAGTTAACAACATAACTACATCATGCAGACCAGTACCAAATGGCACATCTTCTTGCCATCTTTTAGGAGCAAAATAACATTGTTTATGCTAAATGTTAAGTCGAGCTGCAGGATAAATAGCACCCTTACTGCAGCACAGACCTATGAGCAAAAACTTGAGATATACTTCAATTGACTTATACATTTCCTATTATTAAACTCTCCTTAATTGAGGTGTTGTCGCAGAGGATTAAAGGTCTACAACCATTCTAGCATCTTTCTAAGAGACACTGGTGCTTTTAGCCAAATGATAGCACGTTACAAAGGTACTATGTTTACCTTGTTCGACATATACTGTACGAAAAATAAAGATTAGCATCAGCTCGAACGCTCGTACACGCAGTGCAACAAGCTTTGAGTTAATAAATGTTTGTTTTTTAAGTCACATACGTTAGAGAAGTTTCACTGGTGTATCGTCGAAAAAGGTAACTCGCCCAGCGGTGGGGTCTCTTCCACTTCCTCAATGCAGTAATGCGCGTCCACGGGTGGTAATTTGAGACAAGCTAGTAAGCTAAATGTTTAGTGAAAACATCACCTCTCGGCTATACGTCGCCCTCCCCCATCCAAAATACAGTATCACACGGGAACGCGCTTTTAGCAAACGGGCAGCTTTCGGCCGACGCGTCGCCCGCTGACACTCCCTTTAAAACAAGCACGGTGCCCTTTAAACAAACTAACGTTACGCCAGCAGACACATAAAGTCTCCAGTTGAGGCTCAATGACGATAAAAATAGCGAGGAGGCCCAAGAAGTGGTGCAACATGGTCACAAACTACAACATATAACTAACTGCTCCGGCTGACTGTCGTGAGAAGGAAACAGTTGAGGACAAAAAAGTCGCTCGGAGATGCCCCGAGTGAGTGCGGTAAGAAATGGGTATTTACGGCGATAAAGGTCACACAGAAGCGAAATTCAGCCCGCAAAATTGCCCACTGTGTACTTGGCATTATCCTTACCTACACAGTGAATGAGTTTGTGTCGCCACGAGTCAAGTTCCTGCCGAAAGCCGCGCCTGTCGATTGTGCATTGCTGCCTCCTGCACAGACTCGCCATTTTCTATCGCTCTCTGGCGGGCACCAGCACGGGAAGAGGAAGCGCTCTGCTATGTGAACGCGCGCCGCCGTGGAGAGGAGGAAATCACTTCAGAGGGAAATGACTGCAGATCTCAGCAACACACAGTCACTTAATCAAACAGCTTGATTACATCAGCGTGTAGATACCTGAATAAATATGCATATGATGCTACCAATAAGAACAAACAAAAAAAACTAACAACAACGAAAACGTCGTTTTCATTTGACTGTTAATTCCATAATGTGGATTTTAGTTGATACTTTTTGCAGTTTATATCATATCAGATGTGGCTTAGATATTTTCGTCTTCAAGTTTAAAGGTCAATAACTATGTAATATAGACTGAACTTTATTTAAAGCTAGATAACTAGCAAGGCAAAGCCTGCAATTGCCCTGGGGCCCTGCATCTACAGGGGCCACAAAGGCCCCGGGTTAACTGTGGGGCAAGTTGTATGTGGTAGTTTGATTAAGAGACTAAAATAAATTGAAATGGTTAGACCTCGAGGTACATTCTGCATTTTTAACATAGACTGTGTATAAAAGATGGACGTAGCCTGCAGGTATACAAAATAAAGCCAGTGTGGTAATGTCTTAAACCTGCAATCATTCTTATTGTATAAATAAGTGTATAAAAATCTGTGAGAAAATAATCTTGCATAGCCAGAGCATTCTGCAGTGCAGAATAGTCTGGCAACCCTTCATTACTACATGTTGGCTTGTGTTTATGTGTGTCAAGAAAATAGTATTTGACAAAAAACTAGCAATGCTGTCTTACTGCATGATTCAAATCCTCAAAAAAATTAAATTTTTCAATGTGGAGGTTGGGGTTGCTGTTTCTAAAATGAAAGGACCTTATAAAATGATAACATGTAGCTAGCAGAAGTGGATCGTGAATGGCAAGCTTATGCCTGTAATCTACAGCCAGCGAGTCAGAATAGCATTTTCGTATAGAATTAACGTTCTTCATTACTACTTTTAAGACTATGTAAATACATTGCTCATGATAAATTGTATTCCCATTCAGAAAAGAATAGATGATAAAACGGGTTATGTTGTGAATGACATGTTACTACCAAATCCGCTTGCACATTGTCCCCAGGTTCACAGTCAGGTACACCCCTCACTCGCCACATCCAGTTTCAAAAGAGCAGTTGGTGATGGCAACATGCCAAACTGGAGGATTGAAAAGTAGTCTACAGCCCAGTCACTATGGCCATCTTTTATATGCAGTTTATCATTTTTAATAGTGCTGTCAATATTTCTGTAGTGTAGACCACTTTAATCCAGACTGAAATGTCTTAAAAACTACTTGATAGTTTGCTATGGAAATTTGTGGAGGCGTATAACCCAGAGGATGAGGGCAGCCAACTTCATAACATTTCTTCTAGCATTTTTGGCTTTAAGTGAAATAGTTCCACGGTGATAAGTGGTGGTTTTCCAAAATATGGCAATGATATTTTGCACAGACATTCATAGTTTCCAGAGAATGAATCCCATTGACTATGGGGCTTCTCTGACATTTCCTCTAGGACCACCAACAGTTTTCACTCTTCTCATGAAATATGTCAACATCTGTTGGCTAATTTAGTACATATATGCATGGTTTTCAGAGAGACATTGGTGATATTTGACTTTTCCTCTAGTAGTAGCATGAGGCAAATGTATTTGATGTTTTTCTTACAACTATTGGATGGTCAGTATGGAATTTGGTTCACCCATTAATGTTTCCAATAGGATGGACTATTATCACTCTGATTCACTGACCTCTGATTCAGGGACATCATCTGATCAGAATTTCATTTTTGCCACATTTTGTTTCATTTTGTGTAATTTGTGTCCAGCACTCATTAGCAACATGCTAAACAAAGGTGCTAAATCCATCTGCAAGCGTGTGAGGACGGAGCGCTTCCAAAGTTTCTTGACCAACTGACAAAGTTTTCTGGTGAAGTACTGGGATCTTAATTGGATTTTCAAGAACACTAACAGTTGAGCAGCCTGTTCAGTCCTATACACAACTAAATTTAGTGCTATCTCACTAACTACCATGCTATATGGAATCATTTAGACATTTACACGTGGCCTGCAGAAAACACCCAAGCAACACCAACGACAATAACTGCCAAGGAGCTCCAAAAAAAAATCCCAACAGGCTTTTATAAATATGTCTGCCACTGTCTCTAAGCTGCAGCACTCTATTCCAGTGCTGTTGTAATGCTGCATTCAGGTGTTGTCGGAATTTTCATAATCCAACTGGAGCGCGCGTACACGTCAACACTAACACAGCAACCAAAGTAAACACGTTCTGTAGACACGGAATAGCTATCTATAAATATTTCTACGTTGAGTCTTTGTGGGTTAAAGTGCATACGAATTACATTATGGTAATTCTGTCCTACACTACAGGAAGGTATTTCGTAATTTCGCTACTTACGAGCAGCCCTTGAATGCGACGTAGCCGGTGTTTTCATTTTACGCTCCTCCGCTCCTGTACGGTGGTTTCCATGCTTCAAAGACGACAAACGTAGTGTGCAGGTAAATTACAGCGTTAATAGGTGTTGCCGCTTTTCCCTCATAGATGCGTTTCTTTAGCTTACTGTCGATTTATATGATCTTGTGCATTAAAAGCGACAGTTCAGCAACATGTATGTGAAGGCTGCACTGATCGAAACATATTTACAGCACAAGTTAAATATTTGCAATATCATTATAGTGTTTCAGTCGGGGGTGTGATGAAATATTTATTCGAAGGCGATCGCACGTGTAAAATAACACCCGCCAGCCATTCTGTAACACAATGTTGGTTCCAAAGAGAGATATTCTGTAAACGAGGAGCGATAAGCTTCTGTTTAGTCCTGCAGTCGTGCTACAGTCACGTTTCTTTTGGAGAAGGCGTTACGCCCAAGTGTGCTTTGCGTCACAGCCAACATGCACTGTGCAATAAACACAGTTATTGAATCAGGTGTAACTTGTCTTTATCCCTTCATAAAGGGCACTTCAAAGTGAGATGCACCTATACCCAGCTATTTTCTCACCACAAATAGGAGTAATTTTCACCCTAAAAAACAATCGACTTTGGGTATTTACTTGTGAAAGCTGCATATCCTGAAAATCAAATAAAGCCATGTGTACACAGTTTTAATATCTTTTCACTTTTGACATATTCACAGTAACGCTGCTTGTGTGTTGTAAAGAACATACAGAACACAGGGTTGCTGCCTTCTTCACCACTATGTCTTGCACATTGAGATGTACTTGTAAATTACACAAGCAAACGATAATTAGCTCTAGCAATATGTCCTAAACAGACAGTTGCTTCCCCTCTTTTTGGGGGGATTTCCATTCCTAAAGCAGTGTCTTTTTCTTTTAAATATAAATTGCTGGTTTGTGTGGTCAATGACTGTGTTTGTGTCTTATAAACAGGGGTACCATGACTCTGACCAGGGGATCTTTCACCTATGCCAGTGGGGAAGAGTACCACGGCGAGTGGAAAGAAGGCAAGACTTCTCAGTTTTTTAAAAAAGTTTGTGCGAGCATCACCATCTGAACACAAATGAGAAAAGTTGTCACCTGTGCCTTTAAAAGTGCACACCTAGCTCTTATATTGTGTCTCTGAGGCATCATTGTTGTAGTTATCAGCCAAGTGAAAGGATGTGGTGGAAAATCTAGTCAGTGTTTGCCCCATAATGTCAGGATTTAACATGTGTAAGTATTGGTTAATTGGAAAAACTAAACACACCCCTATATCCCCCTCAAAGTATTACACACACACATCTACTTTTCTAAAGATGTAGTTTTTCCCAGACTTACCTAGACATACAGTCAGCTCCGCAGCCTACAGTAGTTTATTATTGAACTGTGGTGTCGTGCACACATGCAGGTCAACTCTAAACGTATTTAACAAAGCTTTTACTGAGGAGAATGACACACATCTTATGGCATTAGCTAAGGTACCAACTGAGCTGCCTGCATATGGGCCTGATGCTCATTAAACCATCTGTGCTGGACAAGAGAGGGCATTTACAGTTTTAATTTGGAAGCTCTAGGGTGCACTTAACAAAGTATAGGTATTGATTTCATTTTATTTTGGTACATCTAGAGTCATCTGTGTTTAGATGAATGATGCTGTATTATGGATAAGGTAGCAGAAAGAAAAACTTCCTCTGAAAGGGATACTTTCTCAAAATTTCCACGTGTGGCAAAGATTATGAGGATGTTCGCACTGCATTAACTGTCTCACATACACATGCAGTGATAAAGTGACATGCAAGGTCAAGCTATTTAGTCAAATCCCAATTAGCTGGCATTGGGAGAACAAGACAAACAGCCAGATTTACCAGCTCTAGCCTAGTCAGATCCTTTGGATTAGACTTTGGACCAATTTGGGAAATCTTAGAGAGTCTTCTGTCAGCTGCTGTTTGGAAACCAAATAAACTAAAAAACTACAACCATTTAGAAGGTTTTATTTTGTCTTGACATTGGGTTTGTGATCATTTTCAGCTGCTTTTGGATCTATGAAAATAGCATTTTATCCTGTGTACTACTTCACCAGATTTACCCTCTCTTTTTAGCGTAGCAATTACAAGTAAAAGCCAGTTTTAGGTGTGTGCCCTCTGACATGATTACAAGCTTCAGTAGTGGATGACAGGCTATGATGAGGGCAATGCAAGTGCATTCCTTGACTGCTTTCACAACCTGAATCCTAAAGTAGAAATCCCTTCTAAAAATCTGCAGGATTAGACTGCTGTAATGCTCGCTGCACAGGAGGCAGATGGAACTCCTAATTCAGTAGTAAACCTTTATCTGAGGGGGGTGGGTGAGTATTTAAATCCAAGCACATACTGACTCATGTGACATATGTAGTGGCCGCACAATATGAGTGAATCTAAAATCCTGAGCCACATTGCAAATTCAAATGTCACACTCAGTCGGCCATCTCTTAAAGTGTGTTACTCACTATTACCAAAGAGGAGCTAAGTGGTTCGAGGAGGCATGATGACACACATGTAGCTAAAATGTGCACTGGCAAATGGTGTTAAGGTTATGGAGTCAAGGTTTCTTGTGCGTTCATCATCTGATCAAAGTTGCAGCACTCTGATGGCGTGGGGTTTTCCAGGTCGGAGGCATGGTGTTGGCCAGCTCAAGTTTCAGGATGGAACCTGCTACACCGGCCAGTTTGAGAATGGACTCTTCCACGGTTGTGGTGTGCTGCTTTTTACAGATGGATCCAGGTGTGTGGGCGAGAGTGAGACGAAAAGAAAGCAAGCTTTGTACTCAGGCAAAAGTTACAGATGAGAACCTAATCTATTTTCACCATGTCAGGTATGAAGGAGAATTTGCTCATGGAAAGTTTCAAGGCACTGGAGTCTTCAATCGATTCGATGGTATGAAGTTTGAAGGAGAGTTCAAAGACGGACGTGTTGAGGGATATGGTAAGTGTGTTACACCCCTGAAATAGCCTCTCCATCAGGATATCAATATTGCTTCATCATAGTGTCCTGTGTCTGTGCCTCCAGGGCTATTGACTTTCCCAGATGGAACTCATGGTGTCCCACGAAATGAGGGTTTATTTCAAAACCACAAGCTGCAGAAGAGAGAGAAGTGTCCGGGAGTGGTGCAGCGTGCTCAGGCTTCGGCCTCCAACGCTCACAGTCTGGCACTTTGACTGTCGTGGATCCTGAAGGAGACACAGTCAGAGTTCCAGCACTTTCCAGAAGAGCCTCGGGGACGTGTACATGTATACTCCCCTGCAGCTCTCCTCTCTTTGTGTCTTCTTTCACCATCATTTTCTTTTTCAGCATCTTCCTTGCTCCGCCTTCACAGTGGCTTGGAATGCACATGCAATTCGACCAAATAATGGCTTTGTGGATGACTGACTTGAAACTGCACAACACCATGAAGCACACCTTTAACTTAACAAGTCGTGTAAACAGCAAATTCTGCTGTTCTTTTCTCTTGTTCTGATTCTTGTAAACAGTGTCATAGTGTTTTCCTCTAGAAAAGTTAGCCTTCATACAATGAAAAACAGAAAATGGGAGACCTCTTTTTACAATGCCATTGCACATCTTGTACATGAAAGAGTTCATAAGTCTACAGACTTTAGATTTTAGCCATTAATTACATAAATTCACCTTTAAAATGCTGCAATCTCTACAACTGAGTGAAACATAAAGGTAGCCTGTAATGTTTTGACATTTGATAATACGATGGAATAATGCTTTTACAAATGGGGCCTGATTTTGCTTTTATCATGCACAGAGGCGTAAGAAGGCAAACAAACGTGCAAAAGCATGTTGGCAATGTGATATACATTCTTGCTGATGGAGAGTTTTTGTTGGTAACGCACAAAGAATCACAACAATATGCCCACAAAGCCAGTGAAGAGGACTGTAGACTCACTAAACATGGACCTAAACAATGCACTATTTAAAATACTGAAAAAAATTGGCTTTACAGATATTTTATCATGAAAGAAATGCATTCAACACACTTGTCAAGCCTCAAAAATAGAAACAATGTGTTGATGAAAAACGCTGAATGTAAACTACATAACTTTTATTCATTCCCACTCCACAGAGCACCTTTTAAGGGTCATGTCAATTCACAGTGCTGCTGCAAACTTTGTCATTCAAGGAGTCAGTTTTGTCACCAGTGTTTCTCCTTTTAGAGGATCAGTATTCACATTTGCCTTAAAGACATTTTTGTACAAGAGAGTAGTTGAAGCAGGTCTGTTTGAGAATCCGAGGACGCACAGCGCCCTCTCTTTCCCTTCCCCTCTGCATCACTCGCTCTAAGATGTCTGTCATCCTAACAAGCTTGAGGTCTGTTTGAAGATTGCCTTCTCTCTGAGAGACACGTTGCTAAGCTGGTGCTGAGTTTTAGCTCCCATCACTCTCCAAGTCCAGCAAATTTCCTCTTTCCAATAAACCTTCTGCTCCCAGTGGAAATCACTGCAGAGGAGATTTAACATAGCTGGATATGATTCTTTCAAGTTTTCACTTATCTTGCCTGAAAGATCTGAATGACTCCCCAAAAATCACTCAGTGCATTGAATAGATCCTAATTATGGCAGCTGAGTGAAAATAATTATAAATCAGATGTGTTTAAAAGCATGTAATTGTAATGGACACGTTTTTTTCTGTGAGGTATATAGATATTTATTATTATTGATTGTATTTGGTCTGACTTTTGTGTTACAAAGTATTTTGAGGTGTTAATAATTTAATAACCATAATAACCAATCACAGCTCTTCTGTGATCACAGATTACTTGAGTGTACTTGAACAGTTAATAAGCCTTACAAAGCATTATTAGACATGGTCTGACTAAGGTTTCTGACACAGAATTTCAACCAAAGACAATCAAATGATATTGCAGGCAGCAAAGCCTGAAACAGTCAACAGAAGCTACCATGTGTTTTTCTCGCACCTGAACAATAAAGACGAATGAATGAGGATAAATCCACTGGTGGTTTAAATACACAAAAAAACAAAAAGACCGAAGATTAAACAGGGAATTGATGTGATATTCTGTTGTAAATATTCCTTAAGGCTCTTGACTGGATTATTGCAGTTACTGAATTTCATTGTTCTTGTATTCTATGAGGAGAAAAAAATCAATACTCAATATTGGGCTTGCTTTGAATACCCATTCTGGTACAACAATGTGCTACAAAGTACAATCATAAAGACTGAAGATAACATTAGACACAGAAAAGCAGAGCAGTGCATGAGTTAATACCACTACCTTCAAGCACACTTCAGTGTTTGCTGTTTGTGCAACGAGTAAAAACGGCTGTATTTCATATCGTCTAATAGTATTTTCCTTTTCCACGATGTCAGAGGCAACACCTGCTCATGCCTTCTTTGCCTCCACACTCCTGCCAGAGTGGAACTGAACACACTAGAATCACACATCCATTTCCAACGGAAAACAAATGGTGCTTCAAAAGCGTGCCTGTCCAGACTTTCACTTGCCTGGAGAAAAATCATTGCCATGGTTACCTTTTTGGAGTAACAATATAATGTTGCTTTGAGTGCTTAGAGAAAACTACTGCGCAGTATTCCCTCATTCTCCTGGAGAAGGTCTGACTATGTATCACAAAGATGGTAAACAGTTCATGTGCTGAATAAAGCCTTTCAGTGAAAAAAAGAAACATGTTTTTCATTGCATGTGATTTGAAATGTAACAAAACAGCTCAATTTTAGATCATTTTGGGGCCATTTGTGGCATTCTAACATCAAGACTGAATTAAGGGACATTTGCAGCTGCAGGAAATGTAACCGTTTCATGCATAAACAGGTTCCTCGGATTTTGGCTCCAACACAGCATGAAGCAGAAACCTCCAGTTTCCCCATCCCCCTTCTCGTTCTACAGCACTCCAGCCCTCAGCAACATCACAGCACAGCAGCATGCTGCTTGTAGTTCACATGGAATTGGAAACGATAAACCTAAAACATGCATGAGTCTAACATATTTAAGCAAGATTTCAGCCTGTTCTTTTTTTTTTTTTTGATATATGAATTATTTTACATCAGCTATCTTGTAACATCTCTGTTGTTAGGATGAGAAAATACACAACATTTTGATGTGTACAACTTCATATTGCGTGTGGTATGTGTTCCCATTGACCGTTACACAGCCTTACTTGGAACAGGAAATATTGTGTGTGTCTGATAATGTATCTGATGAGTTGCCTACAATGAGCACATTGGTACATAACAGAAAACTTGAGCTGCATGCATTTTGAAACAGCATATTACATTCACATGATTAAAAATACAGCAGTGCCACAATATTTGTTGAGCAAGATGAATGTTTTTTTTATCACGATCAGCTGTACTTTTAGAATTACAGTCTAAGCAGAGCAGCTAGTTGTTGCTTTCCCCAACATGAATGACAAACCTCCCTCAGGAACATTTGAGCCACTGATGATAGAAGGAAAATATGTCCACTGAGCTCCCGTTGAATCCCTGACTTTAGCAGGGGCATACCAGTCATCTCTGCTATCGTCAGCTGACGTCTCAAACACAGCGCTACTGTGTGCTCTGGCCTTGTCTGCTGCCTCGATGAAACAAGGACTTCTTAATGAATATTCAAACACAGCCTCTGTACATTAGCATTATTCAACTTCCAAAGGCATCTCAAATCAGATATGAAACATCCACGAGAGTGCTCCTAAGATTATAAAGCTCTTTAAAAGCAAATATCAAAAGCCTAAGGCTGGCTTAAAGATTTGAGAAATTTAGCTTTGTTTCATCATTCATATGTTTTTTCTGTCCTTTTTAAGATAAGCAGATCATTTTGAACCCATCACACCCAGGCTGACAGTTTCTGGTATCAAAGTTCAGACTAATCTCAAAGGTTTTACAGTGATGCCCAGGGATAACACAGATTTTGATGGTGAGCACACATTCCATTGTGCCTACAAAACAAGGCATACACTCCAACGCGATGTACATAACACTGCAGTGAAATTATAGAGTGTAATTTGAACCTGAGGCAGATAGTCATAGAAAGTGACATTATACAGGAGAGGCAGTATGAGTCAAGGTTGACTCATCAACCAGGCAAAGTGGGCACCTGCCCAGGGGCCCCGGACCTCCAGGGGCCTTTAGAAGTCCCAGATTCACTGAGTGTTTACTGTTTTTTTTAATTAAATGCAAAAGAACTTTATCTACTCAGTTACAGTATCAACTAAAGCCTTGTAAGATCAACTAATTTTGTGGCATTTAGAGAAGTCCTGTGTTGACTGGCCCCTAACAGACTAATATGTCAGTGGTATGAGTAGATGTACAGCTTCACACAGCTGCAGTATTCACTCCTCTGTTGAGTTGTTTTCAGACGGCACTACTCCCACCTCTCTCAGCTTCTCCAGCCTCTGCAGGGTCTCCATGATGTCCGACTGCCATTGTTTAACCTGCTGCACTGCCGTCACTCCCTCCTGTAATCACACCGTTGCTTTTTTAGTGAGGAGTCATAGTGTATAAACACTGTTGAGAAATGAGCCACAGCATGTTCGCTTCCTGTATGCAACCAATAACTATCCTTTAAAAAGGGGTAATAATACAGTGTAGTATAATAACAATGTACACTCTCTACTTTCAGGTGAGCGTTTTCTCTTTATTGTACATTTTAGTGAAAGGCTAGAAACAAGGTGGGAGAAGAAGGATCATGGCATCCACCAAAGCTCCCTGCCTGGCATCAGACTGTAGACATTGTAATTATGTGGTATGTAACTAAGCTGTTTCTGTGTTGATTGGCATCTTAGCATAAAGACTGGAGACATTTAAACAGCCAGTGCTGCTCAGTCCAAAGGTAACAAAATCCACCCATCATCTCAAATCATCTACCTTATATCTTGTTTTTTTAATATGAAAAAAATGGTCTAAAAATAACAATTTCCCATTTTATGGGACTCTGCTCGACAGTTTCTTGGGTAGGATCAGTTACAATCACCACCTTAATTAGGAGATTCCAGGAAGTTATTGTGCACTGCCAAGAAACAGTCTGGCATATATCCCTTTGTAAAATACAAATGGCCGCTTTTTATATATTGGTTTCCATATGGATTAAAAAAAAAAACACCTTCTGCTGCTTCCCCGATTCCAGCCTTTATGCTAAAGAAACCTAAATGGCTGTTTCCTGCAGCTGTACTTGGTACAGTTCCAAAATGTCAAACTATTTCATTAAATTTTCATATTCAGGCTATGTGAGATATGCACAGCAGGTGGTGAAACTTACATGATTTTTTATCTTTGTGTCAGCTCCTGCAGCTATGAGCAGCTTCACTACCTTGTATCTGTTGAGACGCACCGCATCGTGCAGGGCTGTGTCGCCCTCCTAAAATGAGAAAAGATGTATTTTATTAACGGTCCAACTGAACTGTTACAAAACACAGAAGTGAAACACATTGTTCAGTTGCTTCCTACCCTGTCCCTGGAGTTAATTTTTGCACCACAGGACAGCAGGTACTCAACAATGGTGGTGTGGCCTGTTCTTGTGGCCACATGCAGAGGAGTGCTGTTCAACTGCATATGGACATGAATATACACTGAGACTGGGTTATTTGTATGCAAATCCACACATAAAGAATCAACTGTTTATCAGCAAAAGACCGAGTATGTTCCCAGATATGCAAATATGAGTTCAGGTACAGACCCAGACACAAATAAAACATATATTCACCTTATCTCTAACATTAAGGTCGGCCTCGTTGCTCGTCAAGGCTTTTACAACTTCTAAACGTCCCCCTCTGCAAGCACAGTGTATGGCCCTGGAGCCAAGCTGAAACACAGTAGGAGAGCCCCATCCTATTAGCAGTGCTGACTCTGGGCCACAAGAGGCTGGATCGCTAGTGTGAGAAGATAATCTCACCCAGTATGATCATCATCTTTACAAACAAGCATCTTACTTGATCTTTTAGGTTGATATCGGCTCCTTTTTCTAACAGCATTTGGACAACTGCAGTGTGTCCTTCCAGAGAGGCACGATGCAGCGCAGTCCTCTTCAGCTGGAGAGTTTAAGTACATTATAAGCAGAAATTATGTTAATACAATAAAACAAATGTACTTATCTGTTTTACAGTGAAAGCTCTACCTCGTCCTGGGCATTAGGATTCCCGTCATCAGCCAGATATGTCTCAATCACTTTCACTTTGCCTTGACTAGCCGCAGTCATGAATTCAGCAGTCTCCACAGGCCCTATCTGTCCACACACAAACACACAGAAACACAGAGGAACAGGAGAGGTGGAGACTCAATTTTAACATCTCTGTTATGCACATCGGACATGTTTTCTGAAAATTGCAGCTCACCACAGGGATTTCTACAGATACTCTGGGTGCGTAGGTTGTCTTGATCTTCTTTTTCCTTTTGCATCCCTCTGGGATATTATCTCCTGCACTCAGGTCTAAAATCTCACTGTGAAGGTCCGATGAGAGCCTTCTCACTCTCTCCTCTTCCTAGCAAATCACAAAAAGAGTAGTACCGCAGAAAACAGTCTTTGAAACCCTAGATGAGGGAGGTCGGATTGGCTTGCAAAACAGTGGTGCCAGGTGGGCTAAGGGGTGTTGAGAGCTGGGAATCACAGTGTTAATGTCAAAATAAATTCACAGCATAGTGAAAGCTCGGCTTGGCAATAACAATAGTAGCATACCCAGTAAAGTGCCTTTCATATGCTGTTAATATGTTTTTACATAATTCATCAGGGACACTGAATTAATCTGTGTGCATGTTACCTTTCATCAGAAATTACTGAAATGTAACAACAGCTTATGAACGCAAACATCTCCACATTAAATACATTTTACATGTTCTCATGAATCAGGACTTTTTCAAATTGTGGTAATAGTATAACATGAACATGACATAATATACATTCTGCTGTTCTTTTTAAAAGACTCCCTTGTGATGAGTGTCTACTGATTATTATTTTAGAAGCCATACTTTATATACTATAAAATAACTGGTAAATCATCACAACAGTCAGTTTAGAAACAATACGTCTCTCACCTACCTGTGTTTTCTTTTCAACTCCTGTTTTATGATCCATCCCACTGGATGCCCACTGCACAATGGTTTCCGTTTCTGGCATGTAGAATGCAAAAATACAAAAAGGCAATCAATAAAGTAATTTGGGACAGCTAAAGCTATTAGATACTGGCTAATAACCTGGAGCCAAATCAAAGAAAAGTGGATGAAAATCCAGCTGACTGCTTGTCACTTTATACAGAAGTGCTGCGGGTCCAGTGGCTTCCTGGCTGGAATGCTGGGTTCACAGTGGGACATTGTGTTACCCCAACAAACAGGTGTCCGCATGTATGTTTGTGTGTGCTTGCCAACTCTACATTCTCCGTCTCCCTTTCCTTCTCCGTATTTTCCTCTCTGTCATGCACGCATACACGTCCATGCACAAATACATCCAACCCTTTAGGCATGTCATGCACTGTGGGTATATTCATACCACTAGCTCCTGGTTTTACTCACTTCTGTAGTTGCAACAGCTTGTACTTCTCTTTTACAGGAATACAGCCCTCATAAACACACTATTTTGAGGGATTATGCTCTTTATAAAAGTTCCATTACTGTCAAGTGATACCTTGTAAGTATCTGTTTTATAGCTCAGCAGCAATCAATCACTGCCCAGAGAGAAATTTTTCCATTAAAGCAAACCATTGAAGAGGTACTTCAAACTATACCCACATATGGGCAGTAGATATACAGATATGTTAAAACCACCATAAGTGAAAATGTGCAGGTCGACATATCATGATTTAAATAAGCAGTCAACGCCATGGTGAAGTATTTTCACCATCACACTGTAGCGTACTGATGACAGTCTAAAAACATGGATTCAGACTTCTAGGGTTTCATATGCCACAAACATAATTAGCCAATCCTGTCAACAAGAATGGGACCTTGTTTATTGCAATATTTCTTCAGAATCGGTTACCATTTCGAACATGTAATGGCAGTTTTACAGCTTGCCACTGAGTAGGAGTTGGCAGTGTTGGAGCAGAGTTGTAGGTGAGCTGGTGTGCTCCAGCTGCAGCAAGCTGGGTGAAGTGAATAGAGAGAGAGGCTGGGACTTCATGTATCTGCACATTCTTAGGTGCAGAGTCACATTTAAATCATTTTAAGGCAAAAGGGATTATTTTCACAAAAAAAAAAATCTAAATGTTTTACTAACACAGAGATGAGTTTTTAGGGGCTAAATCAATGATCAGAGAAGGACTTATTGTGCCATTTTAGTTGCGTTAAACTTATATAGTGTCATTTAGTATTCCTTTATGATGTGTCTCTCACATTGAACATGTTTTATGCACACTTCTGTATTGATATTTTCATATAGAATGGACAGTTGGTCACACACACAAACATACATACTCACGGTATTTACAAATGCTTCTGCCAGAGTGTGACGAAGGGACATGTTAATGGTTAACCAGTGGCTATGAAGGAAGTGACAGAGTTCAGCTGAGTAGGAAGCAGCCATTTTAGCCCCACAGCTTATGTATTTTGCTGCTTTCAACCATGAAGCACAGGCAAAAAGACAGTTGACGACCGGCTTGTGTCTCTACCAGACTGACTGTGAGTAATGTTGTTTGTCTTACTCAACAGGATGTTCCTCTTGATGCTTTACTGCGTAGAAACTATTTAAAAGAGAGTGCTTGTTGACTTCTGGTAGTGAAATAGGTGAAATGCTACTCTGACTAAGCTCTTTAAATATTTCCATGTTCCTAAAAAGAGTGTCTGTTTCAACTACAGAAGGTTTAGCTCATGACATTGTTGTCATGAAATGATTCATCATGCTTAGTACCATTATTCAATAATGCGTGTATGTCTCAGGTGGAAATACAAATACCATGGTGACGCTGAATCACTTGAGTGTAGAGGACCCAGATGATGGCTCTCCACTGCTCCCTGAGGCTGCAGAGGCTCCAACACCAACACCTGTCTCTCACAGACAGCGAGTGGTCACAAAGACTGCCTCTAAGGAATTTTTCGCTCACAGGTACTCTCTCGAATTACCATATTTATATTGCATACTTGTAATCATTGCAATAAGGTTGACTAATCATGCATTCATGATCTATTCTCATCTTTTTCTCTGCTGTTCAGAAGGGAGAACTTCGCCATCAGTGTTCTGCTGCTGATCGGATGCTACTCAGCTATTCTGATTCCTGCATATTTTCCCTTGGATATGGTGGCAACCCCCAGTAATGACTACCTAAATCCCAAAGATCTGGTACAGATACACCTTAGCAAGCATTCTGGACCTTTTTTGCTCTTACCAAATGTAACTTGAATGTGTGATCCTCTGTTCAGGGCTTGTTAAATCGGTCAGCCTCCCTGCTGTCAGATCCTTGTCAGCCTCGCTGGTGTCTGGACCACCTCAAGCCCCTGTCCTGTTCTGCAGGCCTCCTGGACATCCCTGTGTTTGTGCAGCAGGACACGCCGTGGAATCTGTCCCCTCCTCTGGGTCTCCAGGGCAGTGAAGAGCATCTGGCGCTAGCTCTTGCCTCTCTTCCTCAGCCTGGCCTGCCTCCATCACTGAAGAGGGAAGGCAGCTGCAGGCAATGCGTGGTGGTTGGCAGTGGAGGGGTTCTTCACGGGAGCCATCTTGGATCCCATATAGACCAGTATGACATCATTATCAGGTATGTGTGCCAGAGTCAGATGCAAGTGGAAGGATATGTTAGAGAGACTATGGCAGCTATTTTTAACCCATGCTGATGGACAGCAGCCAAAATTGGAGTGATGTTAAGGGAAAAGGCATGAAGAGAACACACTGCATCTCTTTCACTAGGCTGAATAATGCTCCAGTGGATGGCTTTGAGCGAGATGCTGGTTCACGCACCACCATCCGCCTGATGTACCCAGAGGGAGCCCCTCATTCTGCAAATGAGTACAAAAAGACCGCCATGGTGGCTCTGGTGGTTTTTAAGAGCCTGGACCTGGACTGGCTCACTTCTGTCATCACCAAGCAGCCTCTGGTGAGCCTATATCACAAGGACTATTGCACACAGAAATGATGCATTACATAAGCCGCGAGTGTCACAGCAACCCATGTAGCAATACTGCTCCCTCATCATCACATTCACTGCCTCACATGCTCTACATCCCCTGTGGTGTTTAATTTTTTCAACAGAGCTTCTGGTCCAAAATGTGGTTCTGGAGGGAGGTGGTGGATGATATTCCTCTGACACCAGAGAGCTTCAAGATCCTCCACCCTGAGATTATTCATAAGACGGGACAAGTCTTACAAACATATACTCTGAAACAGGGAAATGTGAGTTCTAGCATGCAAATTCTGTAACTCCCTTATGACAAACTGTGACTCACTCTCATATTCTGCTCATGCTTAGTTGTACGCTTACATACAATGCTGCATATAAATAGAAAAAAAGGAATCAACAATGGCACATCTGGGTAGTCTAAAATCGTTCTTGAATAATCTATGGATATACCAACCTGAGACATGAATTGACTGAGCTGTAAACCTAGTTAGTGAAAGATGAGCAAAAACGCATATTCTACTGCCAACCATCCTCGTAAAGACTTATGCCGTTACGTTGGATAATACTTAATGAAGAAAGTATTGCTGAAAAGTTTGTGCTCATTAAGAAACAGATCAACAGTCCTTTTCTCCTCAAAAAGATGGTGCCAACACTAGGTGCCAGTGCAGTGGTGCTGGCTTTGCAGCTGTGTGACCAGGTCAGCCTGGCAGGGTTTGGCTATGATATGCAGCATCCAGGGGCCAGACTTCACTACTATGAGGCCATACGCATGGACGCCATGAAGGCTCAAGTAAGTTTCGACTGACAATCCGATTCAATTTCATTTATATAGCACAGATTCGCAACAAATGTCATCTCACAGCACTTAGCACAATAAGGGCCAGACCTTACAAATTATAAACAGAGAATAGAAAACCCAACAATCCAGAGTTGACGTTGGATTCCCTATGAGCAACGGTGAGAAGGAACTAAAAAAACAACACTAGAATAGGGAGGGGAAAGAACCAGGCTCAGGGAAGGCAGCCATCTGCCTCAACCGGTTGGGTGAGAGTGGGGATAGCAGGAGGTGTTGGGATGGGGACGGCAGGATAGTGGTAAGGAGGCTCATTGGCTTACAGTACCAACTTGTGATTTACGTATTCATTTTCTTATCATTATCCAGGTGGTGCACGACGTCAGTGCTGAAAAACGTTTCTTGAGGGATCTGGTGTCTGCAAGAGCTGTGACTGACCTCACAGGAGCTCTGTGAGTCCAAGGCTGATCCTATACTGAGCTCAGCATGCACTCCCCCTTCTTCCTGTAAGGAGTCCTCCATAATGTGCCCTGTTTGAAGAATCCTAAACAGAGCGGATTGATCTTTAAAGTGCTCAGTGAGCACATAAAACTCTAATTGCTATGATGATCGTAGAGACTAACTTCTCATTCCTATTCAATTACCTTATTAACCCCTGAATCCCAATCATTCTCCTTCACCTCAATAGAAGCAGCACAATCATGGGTAAAACTCAAACATGTCTTTTGTGCAGTATGACACAGTTATAATGCCATGAATCAAAAAAATAATAATAAAATCTGAATTTAAAAAAAGATTGAATTAACATGTAAAACATTTTTCCTAGTGCCCACAGATGTTATCAATACTGGGAAAAAATGGCAGTCCTACATACTACAGCTATTTCACAATAAAAGCCTGCAAATTGCAGTTCAGCCGAAAATCTCAGATTTTTTTGTTGGAATTTTTAGTTTTTCACAGAAAATTCTCTCAGAATTCATGCAAATGATTTATCTTTGGAATTTGAAAAAAAATAGACCTGTGGAACTGAGTTTTTGATTTTGATGAAACACCTCAATTTGAAGCTTATATTAGTTGAAATTTACAGATGGAACCACACTGCACACTTAATGTGTTTAAGGGCCATTGGATTGTTGAAAATGTGTTTCTTTCTTTTTTTGGCTATGAAAAACGGTGTAATATTGGCAATTTCAGAAAGATAACATGCTTCTCAAACTTGCCGGAAGGGTTTAACGATTTAGAGGATTAATTCACCAGCTGTTACAAGTATAGTAATTGTAGGCGCAGTAATTATGTCATTACAAACAGGAATGCAATGTTTAATGGTTCATGCAGCCAATTCTGTTTACAAAAACTCAATAAACAAGTGAATCTGAGACTACTGATATTTTTTTTCCCAAGAATAATCTACATTAAGAGAAACATGGAATAATTGATTGTGTTGCATCTTTCATTTGTACAACATGACACTGGCAGCAGTACAGACAAAAATGGAGAGTAACTGCTTTCTAAAACTTAATCAGCTGCAAATTTTAAAAAGTGAAAAAACATACACAGTTTAACTACATACATGTGCAGCATTACTAATAAATAGGAAACAGCCCATAATGAATATTTAAGAAAATATAAAAATCAAGGAGCGAGGTTGTCATAAAAGACAGATAATAGTGCATAAGTGCACAATGGCATTTGAACGTACTAATCACAGATATAAGTGCTTACAATAAATAATATCAGGCCACATTATCTATCTATCTATCTATCTATCTATCTATCTATCTATCTATCTATCTATCTATCTATCTATCTATCTATCTAGCTATCTATCTATCTATCTATCTATCTATCTATCTATCTAGCTATCTATCTATGTACAGCACAGTGTGTATCGATAATGAGAGTGACAGAATGTGGTTTTTGAGTTCTTGGCAGCACAACAAACCTTGACTACTCTGCCTGTGAGCGTGTCTACAGCAGCGGGTTGCGTGAAGGCTCCCACAGTTTGGTCGCCAGCTGTCTGCAGTGCTGGAGGATGATGTCGGTGGGGATGACCGCCAGATGAATTGTCAGCAGCTCATAGCACTTCACCGCCTCGCCCTGGTGATTCTTACTGTAATACCGAAGCAGCTTCCTGCAACACACATCCGTTAGTTTACTCAGGAGAATGATATTTTTAATTAATCCCATCCATTTCACTCATGGCAGATTGTTTACCTGTAGTAGTCCCACGCAAGCATCCCAATAGGGGCTGAGTCATCAGGTAGGGTGGGTATGTCCCCTGCCTCTAACTTGTAGCCCTGGTTGATTAGACATGCACATTGTATGACGCTGTTGTTTAACTTAAAGGCTCGTAAACTGATTTCTTTTTTATGAAGGAATACTAAAGCATGACTTACTGTTTCATTTTCAAACCAGAGGAAGTAGCAGAAGTAGAAATCTCCGTCACGCAAGGTGACAGTGGAGTAGCCCTTCTGAAGATAACGCCGTGTTGTGCTGACCAGGCCCCACACCTTTAGTACAGAACAATAAAGACAAATTAATGTAAGACAAATATATAAAAAAAACAAACAAACATTGATTTATTCTGTTCTGTGTTACCTGTACAAATAGTATAAACATAAGTTTGCTTAGCATTGCACAAAACAACGGGGAAAAAGGGTAACAGCCATCATATAGAATCATTTGCAAACAAAGTATTGAAAAACAACATGGTTTGCAAGTGTTATGAGCAGAAATATGTCTTAGCCACAAACAAAAACTTCCTGAAATCTCTGCAGGTAGTCTGGGAACAGTTTCCCTGTTTCCAGTGTTTATGCTAAGCTAAGCTAACCAGCTGCTGGCTCCGATTAGATATTCATACATACAATACAAACATAAGGAAGAGAACACATATTTACCAAAATATAAAACAATTTTTTAAACTAGGCATTCACATCAGAAGCATTACATTTAAACTTCACTCTAACAATTTAATAACGTTACTGATTATTGCAGTGAAGGCACCAGTAGACTAAAATGACATCTAGTTGGCTTGACCTTGCTTTTGATGTACTGAGCCACTGGTCCTTTGCCCAGCTCAGACGTGGTGCGTTCTGTGATGCTGAGTGACGGCGCAATCATTTGGCCGGTGGATCGGTCCACACAGATAAAGTGGATGAGGCCTGGGAAATCCTCCAGGTAAGTAAGATTCACTTGGTTAAGGAAATACACCCAGGATAACTCTGCATTATACTGTAAAACATGTATACATGTTGGTAAGATCCCTAACATATACATGCACTTGCAGAAATAATTCAAAGTAAGTTAGCTGAGAGATCTGCCACGTTGCATCCATAGATTATTTTGCTGATAGGATATGACACCATGGTGATATTCCTCTTGCTTTTCACCAACAGAAAGTCCTTCCA
The DNA here is from genome assembly GCF_022539595.1 of Amphiprion ocellaris. NCBI lineage: Eukaryota > Metazoa > Chordata > Actinopteri > Pomacentridae > Amphiprion > Amphiprion ocellaris. The sequence goes on along the minus strand of NC_072781.1, from coordinate 11,270,087 downwards.
GTTCATCAGTTTGTCTCTGGGAAAGGAAAGAGAAATTGACAAAAACAGCAGAAAGACAAAGACAGGAAGAGAAAGACAGTATAGACATGAATACAAAGGACAATAAGGAATGCTGTTGTGGAGTCAGTGTCTTGATACATGTACTGAAAGTTGATTTATACTTTAAAAAATGTAATGAATAAGTCTAAAACAAAACTAATGCAGTAAGACGCTCAGCTGACTGATACTCACTGCGCCATGGTCTGGGCTCGTTCCTGCAGAGCGGGCGAGAGCCGTCGAGGGGTGTCGGCTGATCCAGAGTCAGTAAAAAAACACTGTCGGTATACGCCACACAACTGGGTTTTCATGGCTTTACACGATGGGATAAGACTAAAACAGATGGATGATGTAATAGATGTAATCATTCAAAGGATCATCCGGAAGTTTTGCTGTGCTGCCATTTGGCCAGCAGAGGGCTGCAGCAGACTTACTCTTCTGTGAATCCATGTCCTCCTCTAGTAAAGGCTCTGTTCTTGAAATCTGTCCAGACATTTTGTAAATGTACGGACTGGAAGGAGTCAAGACAGATTTTATTGACGCATTTCTAAAATTATTGATTAATCACATTTATTTCTATAACACACAAAGAACTTGAAGTAATTCATTCAATTGAGACTCTGGTAACAAAACAAAGCTTCTCAATTTAGTATGTGGTAATAATAATCTAGACTTCTCTGATGATGAGCAGAACTGAAGTAAGGTTGATACAAAAAATAGATTTTAAAGTAAACTATTCTCAATTGTATTTTGCAAAGGAATTCCACTTAAAATTGTGTTGGGTGTTATTAACAACGGTAGGCATGTACTGGTGAGCCGTAAACGCTTCATTTGAAAGAAAAAAATCACTGAACATAATAACAAAGCAACAGAGTTGGTATACAGAACATACCTGTATCTCACTGGGCCCCAAGGCCTTAATGAATTTATCCAGCTTGCCACGGATGTCATGCATAGTAAGCTGGCCTTTGGCAGCAGCAGGACTTTGGCCTTCATTTAAACGCTTCTCCAGCTTGTCAAAGGCCTCCAAAAACTTATACACTGACATGGCCACTGCACTGGTGGGAATCTGACAGAGACAAATATACTGTTCAAGTGGTTCTACAAGGGAGCAAAGACGTGTTTAGATACATAAGGCCATACAAATGTGTCACAAATGTGCCCCCTACTGGGCACAAAACCACAACAGGTCCAGCCTGAAAGAGGGCTACTGAGGGCTACTGTGTGTTCATGTATGCAAAATCATGAGTGTATACATGGCTGTGTGTTGTTATCCACAAACCTTAGTTAGCAGTACTAGTGAGATCCCAGGCCACAATGGGAGACAGTACATGGAGTGAGGCATCATGGGATACAGCCCGTCTTTGAGGGAGACCTCTAAGAAGACTCTGCGAGGGGCTGAAGGGTCGGGTGGACTAACTACCAGAGTGTGCAAGCTGTCCTCCGCCATCTGGAGACATCATTCGTTTGTCCAGTTGAGTCACAGGTGACTGAACAATGTGTTTATTTAGCTATTAAAAATAGTCTCACCTGGATGTCTGGATCCACAAACTCAAACAGAGGAGGACTTCCTCTTACTGGTTTTTCTGGTGACATACACACATACGAAGAAAGATCAAGAAAAACATATATTATACTATCATGATGAATAATGTCCACTTTGTATAGCTGCTATCAAGTACAGATACAGGACTTCAAAAAAAGAGGGGAGCTTTCAGAACCTTTGTCCTCTCTTCCATTAGGAAACTCAATTAACACTCCTGTATATACCCAGACCACAGACTGTATAATAAAGATGAACATAGCAACCCTAACATCATCCATTGTTAGTGGATTACAGTTCTAAGCCACAAGCTTGGAATTTCACCATCTTGCCTTGAGAACTGATAATATGACAACTCAAAGAAATTACAACAAACATTGATATAGTACTGACCTGTTAATAACTAGTTAGCCCTGCACAAAAGCATACCCTGCTTTATCGTGTACTTTACTCTAAATGGGAAAATAATTTACAAAAAGAAAACCATGCTGTATTAAAGGAGACTTGAAACCGGCAACGGAGACCAAAACTGATTATGACAATGTTTACTAAGGTGAAAAATCACATGAGAAGTAGGATCATTATCTTATCAAATTCTATATGAACTGACCTCTTTTAGCAACCAGAGAAATCGCCCCCTGCCGGTCGTTAGAAATAATGCAGGCTTAAGTCACTGCCAAGTTGGTGTCACTTTTTAGACCTAAGGGCTGAATCCACCTTTTATGTGTAGTCTATATAGTTTATCCAGATCCATCTGCATGAGTGTATTCCAGTACTAGCTGGGTAGAGGCATGAATTTATATGTTTAGATGTGACCAAGTGCATTTAGTGTATTATGTAAATCTGCACGTTATTGCATGGATGTTGATGTGGAATATGTGCGGCTTGCAAAAACAAAAAAAGATTATCTACACACTAATTTTAATCATAAGTACATGCCTACATAGAAATCACTGCAGAAAAGCAATTACACACATTCTACTTGACAACCCACCTGAATCGCTGGAGTCTCTGTCTGTCGGGGAGGGCTCTGGAGTGTAGAAACTTTCAGGACCAGAACCAGAAGTGCTCTCAACATCCTTCACAGACAAACACACAACACGTTCAGAAGCGACATGACCAACATTTTGTGGTGGCGCCTTTAGATCGGCCGTCAGAGCTTTGTACCTCAGGGCTCGGGTCATCCTGGTCTACGTTGCTAGGATACATATTCTGAGCCATGATGATGAGAGCCAGGAGGTCTGAGGTGGCGAGCGTACTCGCATTGCGGCTAGAATGAGTGCAGGAGCAAAAAGATGGCAAATACAGCGTCTTTATTGATTTCATAGTTAGAAATGGGAACGTGTGGAAGTTATAGTGGGCATTATGCGTACCTGGAGTAGAAAGCAAGTAGTTTGGTGTGAACCAGGATGAAAGCGTGCAGCACCTCCTCTCCTGCTCTCTCTACGCTGCTGTTGAGCTGCTGAACTAAACGGTGCTCCAGGAACTCGATGCACTGCTCACACAGCGTGGGGTGGATCAGCCTCTCCACTGCCTGAGAGAGGAAGGAGATAGCATGTGAGCCTGGTGATGGTGGGTTATTTCTTTTTAACAAAGATCGCTTGATTTGGTTAGAATTTACATCTCTGATGTAGTGAATGTCCCCCCCCCAAAAAAAGACGTCTTACTTGTAATTTTCCCCATTTAAAATCATAAAAGAGGAGAGAAAAAAATACAAAATGCAATAGGTAACGAACATTTCACTGGAAATGAAAGACATCTGACACGATTCATCAAAATAGATTGAAAAATTGCTCTGACTGGACACAGTAATTCTGAGCCGAATGCTTTAAAGGAGAATCCAGGGTAAATTAATATTGATATGGGGCAAAGCTGCACATTCTAATTAGATTTTGAGTAACCTAGAAAAAAAAATTTACAATTAAATGAATGCATAAACAGAGAGCTGGAAAAAAAACACCAACATCCTTCCACTAATATTTGGTATTGTGCCATTTCTGCCATCTGGTGTTTAAAATTTTTATATCATGCACCAAACATGCACTACAGTTGGTCAGAGCTTACTAGTAAATAATGAAAACAGAAATAAACATTGACATTTTCTGCATTATAATAACACTGGCAGCTCAATAATGTATTGGCTTTATTGCACTCAAGGCACCTGTGGGAACAAATATATGAGCTCGACTCTATATGAAGGTGTCAAAAAACTGTGTCTGTAGTCTGCTGTATAGTCTTTTCTGACCCCATACATCAGCAATCAAAGTGATGAATGAAAAATTTGAAGATAATAAGGAAAAGGTGAAAAAATAACAACCAAAAAAGACAGAGTTTTCCTTTAAAGTCTGCTGTGTAATGTAACAAAGTGCAGCACCTCCACTAAGAAGCTCTGGTCGTTCTCCCGCAGGTGGCTGTAGGTTTCCAGGAGGCTCTGGAGATGCTTCCACAGTCTCGCCCTCTGCTCCGTGTCCTGAGGCCGCAGTCTGGCGACAAACATCACAAATCATATAAATCAACCAGATGCTTCATTAAAAGTGTGCCGTCTCAAAACACAGAATGTCTTACTCTCTTTTAAGAAGGGTCCCACTGAGGGTGACCATGCCAAACAGGACCTCGATCATCTTCTTCATCACATAGATTTTCCTCCTCAGATCGTCCTCCTTCTCCTCACCGTCTCCATTCACAGCAATGTAGAGGCACTCATCGAACTGAGGACAAAAAATAAGCTAATAAATTTGCATTGCCTCAAGTACATGAATAAAATGGAGAATATAATGAAAATTAAATGTCTAAAACTCCATCTTGCTCTTTGTGCTCTCTAGAAAATTAATAAGAGCACAAAAAAGGCCTAAAAGAACGCTGAGTGAATCTGAAATGTACCAAGTTATAACTGTATCATGTGGTGCTGCAGGACAAAGCTTGGTTTGATTCAATAACTAGACTCACATGACAAACATGGTGCTTGACTGACTGCATTAAGGTCGCTGTGTTATTACTGAAGTTCAACACAAAACACAAAGACATCAGAATCACAGCCTTTTAATTTTATAAGGAAAATGACAATATATATGGAAGACAGCTAATCTAGTGAGTTGTGCAGGAGTAAAGACAGCCTTTATTTTGAAATGCACCTGGTGGAGTACGTAGATATGGTTATTCTCTGTGGTGAAGGAGGTGTAGCTGTCGCTCTGCCGATCCACTATGGTGCTGCAGGAGATGATGATGGGAGCAAACTGAGTGCTGATCATGTCCTCAAAGGCTGGAAGCTGATCATTAAAAGGAAAAAAGAAAAGAAGTTGAGTTTAGATTCTCACAGCAACAGGAAGCAAGTTAAATAGCACATGTACACATATATTGTACAGGATCTTGCTCCGCCTCACCCCCTGGCCCTCCTCCTGCGATGCTCCATACTGCTCCTGGATAGTCTGCTGAAATTCGAGGTCGGTCCAGTGGAAGAGGACCTCAGCGCTCTCGCTGGCTATAAGCAAACACTTCATCTGGTCCACAGATACACTTCTGTCCTGTCTTACTGTGGTGTTCTGTTTATTCCGAGGGCTTCACGTGCATTAGGCTGTAAAGAAAGATGGTAAAAGTACTGAAGTGAAAGACGTTTATCAGTCTGGTGAAGAATTTCGTGAAGCAGGAAAGGCATTTAAGATGATGTTAAAAAATCTAAACACACTGAAACAAATCTGCAGCAATTAAGCAATTGATTGTCAGCAATGAAATTTATTTTGACAAATGAATAAACTGTTATTTTTTAAGAAAAGTACATGAAAATTCTCTGATTCCAACTTCTTAAATTTGAATATTTTCTGGTTTCTTTACTACTCTGTGACAGTAAACTGCATATCTTTGGGCTGCTGATAAGACAAGATATTTAAAGACATCATTTCAGGTTTTGGGAAACACTGATCGACATTTTTCATCGATTTCTGACATTTTATGGACAAAATAATTAATTGATCAAGCAATTAAATAATTGTCAGATAAATCTTCAGTGAACATATTTGATAGTTGCAGCCTTTAAAAGAACTCACTAAGTAGCAAATCCCACAAAATCTTTTACTTTTTATTATTCTGTCTTGTGCACTACACATTTGAGAAACATAATAAAAGACAAAATTTTAAAAATTATAATTATTGATCTAAAAACTCACTTAATTTCTATGTATGCATTTCATTTTCAGCTATTAGATGCTCAGAGGATTGCCATAAAGTAAAGATTTGAAGCTTAAACAACAGATTAATCAGTTCATTAAAGACATCAACATCTACTAATAATTAATACATTCAAAAATTTAAATTGAAATAAACTAAACATAATCTTAAGAATATCATTCACTATGTGAGAAGCAAAGGCCTAAACCTGACTCTGAATTTCGGCATACTTTACAGCCACGAGCTCTGTGTCACTGACTCACGGGAACACAACTTTCACACAGGCCTTGTTATGATTATATTAGCCTGCGGAGAAACTAAGAGCAAAAGGGAAACCTTTTCCCATGCTCTACTGCCTCTTGACCTAAAACAGTCAGTCTCTGGTATTTTATCAATGAGAGCCTGCAGGGAGATCACAGATAGGAAAAAGTAAGATCAGAGGCAGAAACTGTAAGTGATTCCAGGACAAATTCAGCCACAGCAGGTTTACTCTGCTGCTCTCCTATTCGCTCAGGTTGACTTGCAGTTGCACCTAAAGGTAACAGATACTGCATATTTTACATTCTCCTGAATAATATATGTTTAAGAATAAAGTATGACAGAAGGTAAGACTGAGGCAGTGATCTAGGGACGTCAACTGGAAAAACAGATGCTTAAAACATCACTATGAGATGCTACTTTAATAAATGTCATTGGGAGCATTAATCTTAGTGTTTGGACTCCATTTTATTAGATGATGACATATGGCTTGTTGTTCAGCACCTATAATATATCACATGGATGCGCATGGTGCCTCTGGCAGTAGGTCAACATAAATGTGATTTTAACTGGAAGTGATCAATTAATTTAGGATGTGTTACATTATAGATAAATATAATGTGATTACAGCAAAGTATTATATTGTAATGCATTACCCAAAACACTTCCTGCTGGCCTTGTAGAAACACATTTGATCACTTTAACATCAATGTAAGGTGCAATATTTCATTTTCATCTAATTCTTTTTAGATGCAATATTTCATTATCATGTGTGATATTACTTATTATTTTACTATAATTACTTTTTTACTGTTCTATTCTAGCCTTATTTGAGCTTACTCATCTTATTTACTAGACACTGCATTTCTTGTCTGCCACAATTTCCTTTGAAATTAATAAAGTTCTATCTTGTCTTACCTCTTAATGTGCTGCTACTCTTTTCTTTTGAATTAATCCCAAAGCTGCTCATTTCATATTTGTAGCATCTGTAGGCTGTAAACATACAGTCAAACATGGCTTAAAAAGATGATCATTTATAGATTTCCCCATAATCTTGACGTCAGAGTGTAGTTTTGTTGATTCCAACAGCAAATTAACAGTTTGATCATCTAAAATCGTCCCAATCCGCAAATTACACTCCATGTTTTACCTAAAGCCAACTTTCCTATTGCCAAACTTTTCACTTCCTCCATGCACACTGGTCAGCAGTGAAACAAACAAACAGTTTAGATTCATGTCACAGCAGCTCACTCACACTTTTCTGCTCCAACTGATCCCAGCATCTCGTGCCAGTGTCTCTTCTGTCCAAACCTTCAGCCCCTTTCAGGTTTTTTTTCCTGCAGTTTGTGGACGTTTTGGTTCGCAGTCTTGCTGTTTCAACTCGCTTCCTTCCTTCCTTCCGCGCCGCAGCCGCACAGCAGCGCTGCGTCATGTGATCTGGAGTCTGCGCTGATCTGAAGCCAGATTGGGCCGTGAATCGGTGGAGGAGCGGCCTGTTAGGGCTGCTCCTGGATAAGTGTTGTTGCTAAGTGGCTCTTCTGTTCGCTGGATTGGCCCCTCGAGGCGCCTGATGATCGGTGAGGCAGGAAAAAAGTCATGTGCCGGTGCGTAAACTGGGCCACATGACCGGGAGGCTGTGCTGGAGATAATAGTCTGGTATTTATGGAATGCAGCTTCATGGTTGGGATAGAGATTACCAGTGCTTGTGCCCTTTATTTTTAAGTTTTCCTTGTAGTGCAAATCTCTTAATAAGCCTAATAAAGTAAGCCTTCTAGACATTTTCAGGAAAAGCGCACACAATACAGAGCAACTAAACTGTTCAGAATATGACTATAAGCAGATATAGAGGCCTGGGGGGCGGATATTTTAACAAAACCTCTAATTTAATCAAATGAAATCAGCCTTACAACAATTTTAGGTCTCTGAAAAAATAGCTGTGGTGAACCTTTGGCAATGTTGCCCCAAATTTGCAGCAAGATCATATTTTCATGTGCAAATTAGATTTGCAGTAAAGTGGACTGTTGGATTACTTCATGGAAAGGTTCAACCATTATCCCACTTTAAGTTTACACAGAGAGACGGGGTCAGCAGCCGTTCATTGTGCACGACCAAGACACAGACACAGACCAACATTGACATCTATGGCCAATTTAGAATCACCATTTAACCCACTATGTCTGTCTGGGGACTGTGGGATCAAGTCATAATACTCAGAGGAAACTAATATAGGCGTAGGGGGGATTTTTTTTGTGAGGGAACAGTGCAAACCACTGCATACCAAGAGATTCACTCTTGAAAAGTTATAAAAACTACAACAAAAAAAAATTAAGAAAATGATTTGTGACAAAATTGCTGCCAATCTGCCATAAGTTTTACCACAAAGTTTGTCACAAATCTGAAATGCATAAAAAAACACCTCATTACAAATTTGCCAAAGGTTGACCGCTATGTATCAGAACCTTGGAATACTAAGCTGCTAATGGCAAGCCTGTTGCCAGAAGGTTACTACACTTTAAAAATGACCAAGTGTGTTGGAGTTTTTAAACTGGCTGACCTAAGAAATTCATCTGTTTTCCCATCAGCTTAATGCTTTAAGTTTATTCAAGCTTTTTTTTATATACTGATAACAAGACATGATTAGTTTCCTGAATAACACTAATGCTGTTAGTTGGCCAGAGTGAACTTCATATTTTACGTTTTGCTGAGACATGCAGCATGACAACTGTAAATATTCAGCCAGTAAGTCATAAAGAACAATGTAATCTACCACAAGAAGATCAAGAAATCCTGCAGCAGATGATATGACCCCCACAGAGTCCTCATCTCAACATGAAGGAGTCCATCTGGGGTCAGATGAAGCAACCAACAGAGCATAAATGCCCTGAAGAAAAATGTTAATTTGCTAGACACATTAAACAATTAGAGCTCTTTTAAAGGCATATTGTGGTTGCACCAAATATTGTTTTGATGTGCCCCTTTTCTTTTTTTCCCCCACACTCATGGCAATATTTATGAAAACATCAGATGCCGGCCAGTCGGGAGGTCTCCGTGGCTGGGACTTCTGCCATCCAGAAGAGGTGAACCCTGTTTCGGGGTCGATCGGATCTTTTCATCTCGCCATCTTGATGCAAGACTCGAGCCAACTGGGCCTGGTCAGCATTTTTGTGTACACAGAGCACGGTTTGATGGTGGTTGTGCCATGCAGTGCACCTGTGTGGAAGCTTTTACATTCATTGCGTTTGGCCTTTGATTTGTCACCCAGCTGTGTATGTGTGTGTTCTTCCCTCCACTTTGAATAGAGCTGCAGACACACACACACACATACACACAAAACACATAATTGCAAGCAAAACCATCCTGCCCCATCCTATGTACATTTTTCCATGTTATGTCTGGTAATGTCCAGTCCTATGTTTTGAAAATAAAACAAAATGTATCAAAGCATCCTTAGTGTTTCTGCCTAAAACTTTTGGAGAGCACTGCACATTACATATAAACTACATATATACAAACACACAGTCACCAAACAGCAGGCCGTTTCTCAGCGAATGTTTTGATGGCTTCTACAAATCTGCGTTACAATATTCTGCACAGACTGTATGCTTGGCTTCTGAGTGGAGCAAAGAAACCTCATAGTAACATAAATATTTATGTTTCATTAACGTTGCTTGGGTCAAAATGGCCCAAAATGCCGAGAGTTCTTCGATGCGGGCCAGAGTCTAATCTAGTCCATCAGTTTTCTGGGGATCCAGCATTCATGGAAGTCTTATTTAAGCTGACTCCTGTATATACAGAGTAAACATCATGAAATCCTCAGTGTTTGCTAACAGGGCAAGGGGGCCTTGCATGTCTCAAAATGGATCAGTGAGTATAAACAGTGTTAGGTGGGCCTGGGTAGCAGTTACCCTCCACTAAGAAGACTGTCACGCAGAAGTGGCCAGACACGGTGCAGTCCTCCTAAATCACAACACAATTAGATTTTGTCAGAGGAAGTGATGCACATCGGTCTATAGATGATCTAAGAATAATTTAAACTCACACTGACAACTGATTTCAAGCAATTTTCTAGAGTGAGTGCAGCCCAGTTCAAGCCACTTATCTTCCTCTACCTTAGCATGCCTGCTCTTTCTCACTGGGGTTTCAATAATGTTATGCATCTAAATGTGCAGATATGTATAACCACCTTTGTACAATGAATGATATTTTCCTCCTCAAAGGAGCCCAGATGTAATGGGCCAGGTGTTAACAAGTCTGGTTTGATTCTTACATGTCAACAATGTTGGCCGGTTTAAAATGAACCACATGTGAAAAGAGACTGTTCCTGAAGTTCATTTCTGAGACCAAACATTTCTGCTTCTTACATGAAAGCAAGAGCCGATTTCGCATGAATGGAACTTAAAACAAAAATATAATTAAAGGTACATGCTTTGGATCACGGCTCTTGAAGGGCCGCCAGTGTTAACTACTCACTGTCATGAAACATCAGCGCAGGAAACACGGCAGGGCAGCGTTTCTGTGCCGGGTTCGTGCAGGAGAAACCGAAGGCACCTGAAAAATGAGCGTTTAAGCCAAAGGACCCTCAAGATCAAACCCTTCTTTTCTCTTCTACATGGGCCTTCCAAGAATGTCTCAGTTATCAGTGCCTCAGCAGTGTTGCTCAGGTTGAGTCTGTCTCAGCTCAAGCTGAGGTCTTAAAGTTGAGCCCATCCTGCCTTTATGTTTCCCATCATCAGTTGCCTCTTGCAGTGACAAGACAGCACTCTTCCCACTACAAAGACTCACTCCAGCTGCTTCAACATCTGGGGCCGAACAGTGCGCGTAAGAATGAGTGAGTGTGAGCGCATCAACAATGGTACATTTAATACTTTGTTACCTTATTCCAGTTGCTGCAAGAATTTGGCTTTTTTTTTTTTTATGGCTTCTGCGTTCGAGGGTATTTCTTCTTTTCTTTGTGAGAGTATAAATCAAATCTTCTCATGTTCTTTTATCACAGACTCTGGTTTCACAGCTCAATGTGAATTCACATGAAGTTACTTAGCAGTTTAAACAGAAGTAGAATTTACTACCAAATCCTCTTTTTTTATGCGGCACAGTGAGTTTACAGTGTAGAGTTGAATGGAGTCTGGCCTGTTGACAAACTTATGTCTGAGTACATTCCTTTGCTTGACTGTCGATTGTACCATGAGGAATTTGTGATTTTTACTGACATACAGGGCAAATACAACTTTGAATGTATTTGTACATGTTTATTATCAACATAAACTTCTTTTTAGCAAAAAATAATATAGGCAGACTTTACATATTAAAATAATGCTCTCCAAAAGAAATATGGACATCTCTACATTAACTATAAACACATTCAGAAGACAAATATTCTTTATATTTAACATATTGAGACAATGAACCTGCTCTTCTTCTTTCACCATGTAAGAGCCTCAACCTGTTTGTTCTTACTCCTGTCAGCTCAGAGCACAAAATAAGTAACATAACCGAATCTCTCCAGGCAAGTTTTCTACTCACCGTGTGGTTTTTGTCTAGTAAATAACAAGGCCGTCTTTAAATAACAGGGTTAAGATATTACAAAATAAAACTAAAGTAAATGCAGGTGTGAAATCCTTTTTCTTGCAAAAAACGATGTGCGCCGTATGCCCTTCAATTACACCCACCACCATTTGCACCTTTGCACAGTTACTTGGTCATTCCCTTTTTTAGCTGAGACATTCTTACAGTTATTTGGGATTTTGCCTCAGATTTGGAGCATTAGTACCATTAACAGCTTTCAAAATAGAAATATAAAAACAAAGCATTTCATTATATAAATTAGGTGTATACTGCTTGTAAGTAAAAATATCAAGCTTAAATCACTTTTCCTTTTTTATGTACAATACATAATCTAAAAATATATGACAGTAAACCTGTACAAAATAATGTAAAATATATAATGTATATTTAGTACAAAAGAAACCTAGCAGCATTAAAGGATTATAAAACGTAGGATCTCATGAAAGAGACAGTAAGATATGTAATAATGCACATGGGAATTTTTTGAATTGTTGAATCTGTAGGAAAATCCAGATTTTTCGTGGTGATGTGATGGACGGGTTCACATTGTTCTTTAGCTTTGTATCACTGCAAAAAAAACAGCACATCCTGGCTAATCGTACTCTGCAGTTAAAACGACAAGTGCAGCACAAAAGCACAGAGATACACATAAACACACAAAAAACAGCCCTCCAAAGAAACTTCTTTTCAATGTAAGCCACTTGATTTGGCGAGAGAAGACATTTAGTGGCACGTCCAACAGACGTAACAGACATATCAGTAGCTTTATCAGTAAAACACACGCACACACAAACACACATATGCAGCACGTGGTTAGTCCAAGCTTGGACATACCGCAGCTTTTTTCTCTTTGTGGAAAGGATCAAGTCAAAGTGAAGCTGACTTGTAAATGCTCCAGAAATGCATTTCCCCCCTATTCTTTGTAGGTCAGTGAAAGATCAGGCAAAAAATAAAAACTTGGTCTGACAATCAAAGAAAGGAAAATATAGCTTCATCGGGTCAAAGACTTTTTTTGATATCGTCTTTCTGTAGCTACAAAACTTCCTCCATGAAGGCACAAAACATTCTTTGTCCAAGTCTTGTAGTCTTCCCTTGTAGCTTTTGATTAATTGCTGGTGTAAAGAAACAGAAAGTGTTCAGTGCAGCCCTTCATATGTGTCGTGGGCAAGTCTTTGTTGGAACAGAGAGAACAAGGGAAGAACCGGGTTTGTTTGTTATTTGGCAGTGAGTGGTTTAAATATTACCACTGAAATAAAAGTTTAAAAAGCTTTTGTTTAACCAGAGAACTTTGCTGCATTCAAGTGTCCACTCCACTAAAGAGTCCTTGCACGAGACACAAAAATCTTCAGAAAGTGGTGCTCTGGTTGTTTTAAAGTCAAACTGGCAGATGATTGGTGGTTTAGTAGATCATACCCATATATCCTGGGACTGAAGGGTCAGTGTTATCTTCGACAGGCGTATGCGTTAATGTTTTTGATGACATAAAAGCCTATGGTCATGGGCGGCATCGCTATTGTCCTTCCAGCCCTCAGTGTCTTAGGCTTCAGCTCCGGGAAGGTCTCATTGTCCACCATGAGCAGCTTCTCCCCATTCAGCTGGACATGTCTGCGAAGAGAAGAAGGCAGGAAATACAGACTCTCCTTCCTCAGTGTGCTTCAGTTTCATCACCAAACTTCACAAACTTCTGATTTTGCTCCTCACCTGCCTTCTGGCACATAAAAATGGAGAAAAACGAGGCTTTACACCTCAAAGACAGAGAATCTGAATAATTTCCTGCAGTTGCAGTCAGGATTATGACTCTGCTGGTTGAACACTTGGGGGTGCTGCTGTTACAATTTTGCAATTAAACAACTACACAGACATAACACCTGACATTTTGAGTGGAACTGCCTGGATTGAAACTTGATGCCTAAAGCAAAGAAAAAAATTTCAGCCACAATCACTGCTGCTGCTCCTTGCAGTAACAATAACAGAGCTGCAAAAATGATTTCTAACGTATTTGGAACATGGTTTCCAAAAACAATTCATTAAAATATTATGTTGATAGAATTTGACTTGTCACTTTCCTTAAAACAATTGTTTCCTGAGATACAGTTTGCTATAACTCAATCTATCTTCAACAATATCTCATGATGCAAAAATAAAATTCGTTAACTTGGGTCTTAAAAATGTTTTCTTTTTAGTTTTGCTTTGGCACTGAAGAAGATTTGAAACTAGATATGCGACCTAATTGAAAAATGCTGCTTTTCTAATTGTGTCCAAGACCAATGCAGTCTTCACTAGCTATAAATGCAAAAATAAAACTTATTATCTCTCTACTCTCTTTGCACAGACAAACAGAATGTGCAGCCACCTGCCAGGTGTTTGTAAAAACTAGTAAAAATGGCAATTAGCTCCTTTTCTTTCTTTTATCTCCTAACATGACCTCATTTTATAGCCGTAATAGTTTTTTAAGAGTTGCTTTAACACAGCACACTTGTAAGTCAAGGTGCAATGTGCATACTTTTACAAATGGATAATAGGATAAGTACAAGGGTAATTATCAAAAAAAGTTTGCATAATAATCAACAGAAATTTACTAAATCCAGCAGGAGGTTTTGTAATATATTCCTGCTGCATTATTTTTTTGAGAATAACTTTTACAATTTTTTCAATTTACATATTTTATCTTTATCCATGCATGATTCATTTTAACTATCAGCAAATGTGAAATGTAACATAATAAGTCACGTTCCAAAGAAAGCCAATGTTACCTCTAACAGCTCAACTTTTCAACTTTCAGGTGCTGCTGTAATCAGTTTTTCCTGCAACATTGTAAAGTTCACAATAATGTCAGGTAATAAAGGGACTAAAAATTCCCATAAATTCAATAAAATATCAAATAAAATTATGGTTAATAAGGACAAATAATGCATCAAACTAAACCGCTCAAAGCCTTCCCTCGGCCTGAATACCTTAAAAAGTCCCACTACTCACACAAATTTATAGACATCTGGTGCTGCTAAATAAGTCTCCCTGCGCTGCCTGTGGTAAAGGAAAGCACTTAATGCCAGAAAAAGGCCCATCGTTAACTTGCTCTCCTATTAATTGCCTCGCAGTCCTGTTCTAACACCTAAAACATCCTCCATCATTACGCTGTTATTGAAAGGATCATGCCTCAGCCTCTATTAAGGCCGAATGTAGGTATCATGTAACACAAAGACAGACAGACACACACATGCACACACAGTCCCGGGTCATTAGGCTGTTATTCCAGGATTTGAGGCTTAAGTCTGAGTCAGAATAACAGGCCAAGAGGCTCAGAGGAGAGCGTCCGAGACTGAAACCATAAACCTTTTATTTTAAAAGACATTTTGAGGAAATAGGAATTAAATTATCTTGTTACATAGACTGCAATATATCATAGATGGGAGAGTTACATTGAGGACAGCATTGAGAGGTAAAATGGAATAGGTAAAAAATGAAAAATGTGTTAATAAAACATCTGTTGAAGGCTAATAAAAAAAGGAATTCAAACGAAGACTTTGTGAAGGGCTCCATATAATAAATAATGCATAATAAATTAGCAACTAGTCTTAACTGACAAAGGACAAAAGAGGTTTAGCATTTATCTTCTGCTTTATTAACTTTTATTAGTATTAGTACAGCCTGATTTCAATCAAAACAAGATGTAGTAACTGCATGCAAGCGTATATTTGCGTGTTTTGTACTGCGGTAGTCACCCATTAAGCTGGCTGGGCATAAATCTCACCTTATGTTCCTAAAACGTTCAATTAAAGTTATTTACCGCAGCTTTACGGAGGACCTATGTTTAACACCTTATTAAATTCAGACCCAGAAAGTTCTCATTTTCCTTTTTCCTCGTGTCAATGTTTTTCAGACTTTTAGCACAAAGTAATTACTTTATGAAAACAGCTACTATCAAGGTTTTCATCTTCAGAGGAAAAAAAGATTTGGGGTCTTTCATTTTGTTTATTTTATATGAGCAATATTAGGATTGGTAAGCTTGTGCAGTTGATATAACCTGGGTCTCTCAGCAGTACATTTGTCTTGTTCCATCAGCGTATAGTAATGGACCAGGATACTCTATAAGAAGATCACAGTGTTGTTTTAGAAGAAAAAAATTATTCAGATCTGGCATGCATGTACACTACAGGCAAAAAGTGTAAAGAAAGACCAGATTTGTACAAAAAAAAAATCATAGTTTCACTGGTATACTTTGCAACAAAATAAACATGATTATGATATAGTCACTCATTAGAATACATTTTTACTATAATTATCAAGTATTTGTATCTGTAATCTTGTTTCTTTGCTCAGGTGTTTCTGTCTAGCCATTTCTGTGGTAGTTACAGAGATATGGACACAGCTGAGATTTATTGGGATTTTTGTGTACAAATTCTCAAAAGCCAAAAAACTAAAGTGAATAATGCAAACTGTGATTTGTTTTTTACTTTTGCACTGAAGTTGTGACTCTTGTGAATCTTCTCAACCCTAAAACTAAGTCCATCTTGTCTTATGCTAACAGTTATTCAGCAATTATCTGGTAACACCAATGTATACTTAAAGGTAAACGGAGGAAAATGTTGCATATCAATGAAAACAAAGTCTGATCGTGCAGTAAATACATCTCAAAATCCATAGAATTCATACTGGTTTTTAAGAAAGACATTGTGAACAGAAACTCGAAGATGCTTCCAAACTTTACACTGTAGTGTATATGTCTGTGCATATGTGTTCATGTGTATGAAACAGAGAGTAGTACAGTGAGGGATACTGACTTGGCTTTGAGTCCATCAGTGCCGTAGGGTTGCAGCAGGTACTGATGGACGGTCTTGTTCCGTAACGTTCCCGCCAACTTGATTTTCTTTCTCGATCGATGCAGGTTGATGATGTAGATTGTTATGGACCCTCTCACATAGTTATGGCTGTTAAAAAAATCATAATTTAAAAAACCAAGCACTACAATAATATTCCTTCACGTTCAGAAAGGACCATCAGGACACGGCAAGAAAATAAAAAAGGCTCCTCTCCACATCTGTTAACGGGGATTTATCATATATTACATTGCCATATTGAATAAAATTCTCTATAATTAGAGATGACTACAAAGAGAAGCTACTCTTTGATATTTCTCTCTAATATAGTAACAGGATAAAACCACGTCCTTGATCTAATCTGGATCAAAAGGCTTGCCGAAAATTAATACAGCAAAATAAAGCATGCTCAATAAGAGAACTCCTTCAGACAACAACCTAGCATTCATCATTGCTTAAAAACTCATCATCCGTGTTTAGCAAAAATCATATCAAACCACATTCAACTTTATCATCTCAATAAAGGCTACCCGACGCAAAACCCCGCTTCACTTCTACTGTATCCAATATTAAAACCTGTGTGGTTCAGGGTCAGATGAAGGGTGTGAACACAAAGGGCAAGACTTCTTGAGTTACACAGACAACAGTGTTTGAGTCCCTCTCCTTAGGGGAAAGCACTGGGGACACGACTTAATAGGAATACTGGCCGAAGGTAAATAACTAACCGAGACAGATAAGACAAACATGATCAAATCTAATAAGGGCCCAGATATGAGCACAAAGACAACACAGCTGTAGTGAATACCACATGTCAGGCCTGGTGTTTACAGCCAGAGCTAAATGGTCTGGTAGACATCTCTCCCGGTTACCACCTCCAGCATCTCATATCATCAAAGCTATCTCGGTTCAGCGTTCTTGTGGGCACATTACGCCGAAAAACTCCTAATATTCAATATATTATACCACTTTTCAGAGTGATAGATCAGATGCTTAGATGGAGGGAGAGATAAAGATCTCTGAAGCCTTTCAAATGATGAGGCTCTTAGAGATCCAAATCATGAACATAAACATGTGTCTGTGCTGTTTGATGTTGGAGCATCGCAGGAAAAAAGAAACACTATGCAAACCACGAAAAGGGGTAAAAGGGCAGTGAAAATCAAATATCTAATCTGAAAGGACTTTTCAAACCACCGAGTGCTTGGATACATTTATATTCTGTGCTTTCCAAGACAATACAGTCAAACAAGCACGACTACAATGGTTTGGTCACTTAAGAATCGACTGTGTAAAACCACAAATTGGCAGAAATAATGTCAGCTGAAGTGGCTTTGGATTTGAGACTCTTTAGTGCTTTACTGTCTGATGATACGGGCTGATTGACGTCTTGAGTTGGGCTGAACCCCCACTGCATGCCGTGAGTTTTTTCCCCCCATATTCACCATACATACCGAGCGAGTGAGTCCACTTGTTGAAAACTATCTGAAATATTTGAGTGTGTGTCGTTTGTTATGCAACTCCTGCCCGTTTATCGAGCATCTATCTGTGCAGCGCTCCACGATTTTCTAAGAGATGCTCCACCTGTAAACGAGACCTGTCTAGAGTAAGGCCGTAAGTCTAGCCTGGTGCTGACAGCCGCTGACCTGGGTTAAATGATAACCTTGAACAGGCCATGGTGGCACTTTTTATCTGCTCCCGGCACAGACTGCCTTATTGTCCCTCCCCCTCCCCCTCAGATATCCCCCTCCAGCCAATCCGAGACGGGATAAAGGCCAGGCACACCTTTCAGCGGCTCTTTGACGGCGAGGAGACAGAACCCACGCACCTGATAAGTGATACCCGTTAAGTTTTATAGGCTCTGAGCTGTGAATGAGCGGGTGTCCGCGGTCTGCTTATTTATGGGAAGCCAAATGGGCCGGCTGGGGATTTGGTTCTTCCCCACCTGGCACTGAGCCTCAGGTGTTTGCAGGAAGACATCGGGAACCTTTCTAAAGAGCAGCGGTCTGCTTTCTGTCGAAATCTTCAAGGACATTCCCAAAGTATTGCTACGCCTTGCTGAAGGTTGAGTGTTTTGTCATCTGTCAGATTCAAATGGGGAAAAAAAACCAGCATTCATGCAGGTTACAAACTAATCTAAGGTAGCTGAGCTGTAGTATGTACTTGTAGTAGCTGGTACAGTGGGCGTAGATGCGTAGCTTGTCTCGGATGACTCGTCCTGGTTGCGGTTTCCTCTGCAGTCCAGCCACCCGCACACCCAAAACCCTTGGACCAACCAGACGCTTGAAGACCAGAGAGAACCAGTAATCCTGTAAAGGCAGAAGAATTACACACAGAGAAACATATTAAGCATTACTTTAATGACAACACGAGTTAATATTCTCATTATAACCCTCAAAACAGGATTTAAGTGGTTGTTTAAAGACACAATATAAAAGTCAGCAGGTAGGAAAGGACAAAATTTAACTGTTGCTAACTGTAAACACATTCAAACCAAACACACTTTTTTTTTAATGGAAAAAGACTTGTTATTACAGCAATATTGCATTTTAGGTTCCCTGAAAGTGAATATTGCCAAAATCTCCATTTTGTTTATCCAGCCATCATATGTCATCGAGATTGTAGAAACAGATTAGGTTTCGCAAACTATGAGGATTAAGAATGTGCCAGCAAAGCAGCTCTTCTGTGTGAACAAAGCAGTCCACAAAAGTATCAAGTGTAAACATGTGAGCACTCTGACATTCAGCGTTTAGTTGGACCCGATTGTCCCCGTATAACATGGCACGTCGTATTTAACAACCACTGACCCGTTCAGAACTGACAAGTCTTAAAAGTGACATTTCTCCCAAAATATTACGGTAAATCGTAAATGGCTGTTTTTCTGTTGCCGGCGTTGAGTGGTCCACCATACTGAGTCGCACTCTATAGGCTACACAGACTCAACACCTCTCCGAGAGACCCAGAACAACATGTGCTCCTCAGGAAGTTCCCATGCAATCCTGCATATGGCAACATTTAAGGGCTTCTTTTTTCCACGCAGGCTTTAACTTAATTTGCTGCCAAGGCATCGAAGTAACAGAGCACAGTATAGAACAGTATCGTGTTGGCCATGACCAGAGGGATGGATGGATGGATGAATGTACGGCCAGAGCTACGATCCATGATTATTACATAGTGTATAAAACAAAGACCAGATAGGAGTCTGGAGAATTGTTTGTGAAAGATAGCCAGAGTGATGTTATACTCTTGCTTTGTGATTAGATTTCAAAACACATGTAAGAAAAACCAACAATAAATTGATATATTTTAGTCTGTGGTTGCGCTAGAGTCCCTGACCAGAACGGGAATTGGCGGGACACAAGACTGAAATTTTCTGAGAATCACCAGCTGAGGCACAAAATGCTGTCTTGCTGTTTTTCTCCTGACTCTCTCCTCCTCGACAGACCGAGAGACAACCTGCACACAACATACACCAGACACCACTCAAAGCTCAGCTGTGGAGAGTTTGCGGTAATAGCACGATAACAAGGCGAATGACAATTAACCTTCAGTGTTTAGCTTAACAGAACAAATGAGAGTCAGGCTGGCTGACTGAGACCCTGTTAATCTCTCTGAATTCAGCGATTAAAGTATGAGGTTCCATTATGTTTCTGCACCAAGGGGGACATTCATGATTTCAGTGTTTTTAATTTACCTACATCCATAAAGAAGTTAACAATCTTCCATCTTCTTCATGCTCTAATTGGGCCTCTCATAAAATAATAAAAAGAAGAAAGAAAACGCTGAAAGTGAAGACAAAAAAAACATGCAAGAAAAAATAAAAATGGGGGGAAGGGGCTGCAATTAAAGAGAGCCTAAATTGTCGTATTTTCCTGCTTTGTATATGGAAAATAAATATTCTGTCTTATTTACAGACAGATACATATTTGCTTACTGTCAATCAGACTAATTTATGCCCACTGAAGACTGAATCTTTAATTTAGGAGCTCTGGAAGAGATAGCGGGCATATGTGGAGCGAAAACAACATAAAATAGCACAAGGCAGCATGAGTTGGATAGTAGAAAAAAGCAAAAAGAAAGGACAAGGAGGGGGATAAGTGTGGAAAAAGATGAAGGGTCTGAGTCGTTCAGCGGGCTGGGGGCTCTGAGTGGATTCTACCAATGGTGGAGTTATCCTATAGGGGAAGGGGCCAGGTCATAAATTTCCCATGCAGAGGACAGGTT
Source organism: Amphiprion ocellaris (assembly GCF_022539595.1). NCBI lineage: Eukaryota > Metazoa > Chordata > Actinopteri > Pomacentridae > Amphiprion > Amphiprion ocellaris. The sequence goes on along the minus strand of NC_072781.1, from coordinate 11,249,492 downwards.
GGCCCTGCAGTGAATTCTCGCAGCAGGCAGGCCGGTGCAGCCTTCAGACATCCAACTATGTTAAAAGCATAGTGATCCTAGCGGGAGATCGGCATTCTCCGAAAAATAATGGAGGCGACGAGGGAAGAAATATAAAGCCCTCCTGATTGTTTAATATCTTATAGCTGAAGTGAAGCATAAATAAGTGTGTTCCTGCCAAAGAGGCCTAATGAGGGTTTCTGTGAAAAATTAGAGTCAGATTTTGCAGAAGTGAGCAGTTCATAGCCCCAACAACAATAGCAGTTAAAATGGTATACTGGGGTTACCAATAATCATTGCAGCAGCCATTTCTGATCCATCCAGAATAATAACAAATGTCTGATACATGTCTTGACTCCATTATGTTTTTCCTTTATTGTGGGAACAATGATTTACTGTCCAAGTCATTACTGTAAGTCTCTCACCCCTGCTCTGCCCCAGCTTATTGTAAATGCTTTTTAATGAATTTAATAACTCTTTTTTATGAACTTGGCTCATGATAGCGTTTTGTCACTCTTTCACACTTGAAATGAGATCACTGTTACATTAGGAAAAGATTAAAAAATGTTTTTTATAAGAATAGATTAGCATCATCATTATTGTTATTATTAATAATAACACAGAAACATCATGACCTCCAAAGTATGCTAAGTGTTGTTGACATAATTTCCCCCTCATATGCTGATCATGCAAAGCCAAATATAAATAACGGTGTATTTCAGATATTTAATACAGTATTTTGGATGGAGCTTCTTGTATTTCTGTGCCTGCATGTTTCTGACTCCACCACAGGGGAACTTGGCATTGAGCGGCTCCATTCCACACAGTGTTGCTGGCTATTTTACCAACATGCCTGCGTATCAGAATCTCAGGTTGCAAATCTCTCATCAGGTCGACTGTCCCGCACAGAGAAGCACACAGTTATGATGGGGGTCGAGGGGAGCAGTGACACTGTCCTGAGCTACTGATAACGGGCTAAAGTTACACGGCATTTCACCCCCGCGTCTAAGCTCTCATCACCACTAAACGCCTTTCATCTCAGCTAATAGCTCCCACGGGAAAAAGGTGACATCCAGGCATCGGGTCTGGTACAGAAGAGTCCAGAACGTAAAAGGAAGGGGTCAGGTCAGATCTTTATTATTATGATTGGGGCCTTCATCTGTTAAACTAAAAAAAAGAGAAACTCACGGGTAACGGGTTGAAATGCTGGTCCACAAGATGCGTGTATCCGTAGTCAAAGAACGAGTGACGCAAGACAACATCAATCCCCTGCACAGCAGCCATCCCCAGCGTGTTCACCCACCTGGAGTACACATGAACACATGAATATCGGGAGTGCTGTCAGCGTCTTAGGTTGTGATATAAAAAAAAGGAAACATACTGTTACACTCACAGAAATCCAGCTGCGTATGTGTCAGAGAGGTTATTGATACCTCCTGCCCACGCTGGCCCCAGTCCACCGAGCCACACCTTCTTACCAGGAGTGTGAGCGTTCACCACCTGCAACGAATGATGGATGCAGGTTTATTAAAAAGTCCTCACTGCGATCAGCTTTGTAAATATTATTTTGTGCATTTCACATTAAGGTCTTTAAAATCAGTGCATCATTTTCCTCTCTAATGTGATTACCATTACAGTAGAATCAAACAGCTTTTAGGCATAATCCAGGTAAATGTTTTGGTTTTTTTTTTTTTTTGTGGTATTGAATGATTCACCAAAACATTAGATCTGGCAACAAAACAGTTCTAACTAAGCAAATAGAAATATCACGTTGCACAGAGAATAATAAACCACATGTACACATACCAGGAGCACAAAACCCGATGAGGGCACAGAAGAATCCCACTTCTCTTGCCTTTCCTTGACTGATTTAAGTTTTGTTGTTTCTTCTTTTGCTTGGAGGCACTGAGCAAGTTTGCCACAGCAGCTATAGTGCTGATATGTTACTTCATGGCATTCATAACCCTTTCGCCCTGAGGGCTCACTGTTGTGGTTTGAACATGTGGCTTCTTCATCAAAAGAAGTGTCTGAGGGCTGAACGATCCATAACTTGGCAAACTCAAAAGAAATGCAAATATACAGTGTGACCGAAATTTATTATTATTTTATATCTTCGGTTAAAGTGGTCTAGAAGTCCAAACTGGTAAAAGCTGTTTAATAGTGAAAAAGCTCAGAATATGACCTTGCAAATAGACACTGGATATTAACTTCATTTTATATCTACAGTAGTAATATAGAACCCACCCAGAATATGAAAAGTTGTGGCAGATATACCCAGTCTACATATAAGCTGAGATAATTTATCACAGAGGTTCCAGATTTTAGGGGAAATCTAAGTACCTTGGTGACTTTGGTGATCTGCTCTGTCAGTGTGTCCAAAAGACGTGTTTTCAGGAAGTCCTCCGCTTTGTTCACTCTGCCATCCATGTAATAACTGTAAAAAAAAAATAAAAAATTCAAGAAAAACACTGTGAGAGAAACACTCTATGTATGGATTTACAATCTGAGGAACAGACATATGATTTATTTTCAGCACAGATGGTGAAAATACGGTGTTGATATCCACCCAGACATTCACCCGTCTCCTTAAAATCACTTTACATTGTATTAATACAAGGTCAAAGAAGAAACTTTTTAATATAAAATGAAACCACCGCTGAAATGCACATTTAAATGAAAATTTAGGTGAAGTTGCATCAAGTACTTTCACAATTTGTTCATAAAACAACATCCCTCCCCATCAGAGACTCTCTGTACTTCATGCAGGTAAACATGTTACTGTTTTTATAGTTGGTCAGATGATAAATCTAGGACCTTCAGTCTTCAACACTTTGGTAAACATTTAGTGTATTGTCCTATAATAACATATACAGTGCAGGTAAATGACATTTTACTGTGAAAGGAGCAAGAAGCATTAGTCTGACACTGGATGCAGGATGCAGGTTTAATTCTGCCATCGGCCACTCATTTCAAGCAGCTTTATCCTTCCTTCTGCTACCTTTCATTTGCTACGAGAAGTTTTGCTGATTATTTGGACCGTGCTTTATTTTTTTGTTTGTTTTGGCAGATTATTCATTTTAATCCCAGTTCTCATCTCCCCAAATGTGCAAATGTACACCAAAACAATTCTCCCTGTCACTATTTTGAGGGAACCCTTTAGCCACATCCTTTACTTAGCCCCGCCCAGGACGACTGTGATTGGTTTCACGAAATACAAACAAGCCAGAGTGGGGTTTTTCCCCTCCACGGCAGAATGATAGTGAAATGCAGCCAGATTATTATCCTCTACAGAATGGGCTGGCAAAGTGAGACTACCCTAGAAGAGACTCTCCACCACAATTGTTGTGGCTAATTATGAACTCCACTTTTAAAAGTATAAACCACTAAACTTTCATAGGTCTCAATAGGACACAATAGGATCTCACTACAAAAGCTATGATGAACGGGGGCTGACACATTCAATTACGCTTTAGTGCACCAATAATCCACAACTGTGAGGAAATGTGGTCTTGCATAAGACAGGAATTGAAAGCATTGACTGCGCAACACAGATATCAGTGATTCGTTGTGTGTGACAGATAGAAACACAAGGATAGACGATAATACGAGATGACGTTAATAGAGCATAATGAGAAGGAAATTTATTGGTAAAGTAGTTCGAGCCAAAGTCCTGAGGAGCATCGCCCTGCGGGTTGACAGAAATCTTCTGCAGGAATCCAAGAAACAGAGGACAACAACCGCACATTTGGGATCATCTTTTGTAGTATCATAAAAAACCCTGATGTCTTATTTTCTCGTCATAAAAACAGAACTAAAAACTCAGAGCATTTGTTGCATGAATCTAATATCTACTTCAAATTGTAGCCTATCAATAAATAAGTCTGTATTTCACGCAGTTGGAGCTTTTAAGTGGAAAAGTATGAAAAATACCAGGACCAGCATTTCTGAGGACACACAACACTGTTACAACTGGAGGCAGTTAAAGACGCATTCCCTTGTTTAAGTGTTCCAGCATCCTGTGTCAAATTAGAATACGTCAATAGTTATCTGAGAGAAAAATTGGGAATTTGAGGGTTTTATTAGTCGTTATAACAGAATCAGATGGTGCATCATGGGGCATTTGAAGCTTCATTAGCCAACTGATCTTCATGACATTACAGGTTGTAAAAGATTTTACTGCTCAAACATTTTCCATCAAGTCATTCAAAGACAGTGGAAGTCGAAAGGGTCTTTTTATAATCTCTCAGTGGTGTAATTTTCATTAATTGAACTATATTTCACTAGAATTGATCTTCTATCTTAACATTTATCATTTTCTTTTTGCAGACAGAAGCAGATTTTGAATGCTAACCTCTGTTTATGGGAATAAATACTACATATAAAGAATTTCATGAACATCCAAATGCAAATCACTTGGATTTGGTGAAGGATATTAACTTAATAATGGTGGAAAACTCTATCTGCACATACTATAAACACTGATGTCATACACAATGGCCAACAATAGACTGTAAATGCACAAAAGCAACATTAAAAGCATCATGCAGAGGTAAACTGCCTCAAACATAGCAGCTGTTTTTCTTCAGAATTTTTAAAGTAACAAATGTTCGACCAGCTCTTTTTAATCTTTAATTAAGTTACAAATAAATTGTGTGCCAGTTTAGATTCCTTTCTCCAAACTATGACAGGAAATTTACTCAGAGAAGGATAGTCTGCGCTTTTCTTATTTAAAATTGTAAAATGAAATAGGAGGGACAATGCCAGGGTATTGTACTGTAATTACACAAGAAGACCATGTAATCATAACAACAGGGGCATCTTATGTTTCGAAAACAAAAGTCAAAACTCTGCTGAACCTGCTTTGTAAAAGTCTGTTGAAATGACAGATGGGTCAACAAAACTGCAGGAAAAAAAGAGCTGAATTAAGTCTGTGTGGGACGAAGCGGTGTTGCAATCTGAGCATAGCCTCGTTGAAGCTGGAGAAGTCCCAGGCTCCTGGCCTCAGATTGTAAACAATGCACGAGTTAAGTCATAGCTTCACACAAATTATTTGGTTATCCTGCCATCTTTGCAGAGAGCTCACAATAATTCTTCAATGCGGATCCCAGGGAAAGAAATTCCAGCTCATATATGGAAACAAATTAGAAGAAAACTTCCAATAGCTGCATCTCACACCAGAAATCAGTATGAATTTCAGCTACAATCTACAAAAGTAACAGGTAAGAAAGCAACATTAACTTTATTCACTCAAAAGTAAAGCTTTGTGGGATTTTTCTTGGTTCAGATACCCCCTCAAAGAATTCTTACAAAAACAATTATTTGAGTATTTCAAGCAGGATTGAGAGGATCATAGTCTGGTATTCAAGTTAAAGCTCATAAATTTTCATTTTTTTCAAAGCAGCATTTGGCATGACACTTTAACTGCTAGACTGACCAGAGTCCAATAAAATGCAAAAATGAACAACAGTGTGACTGAATGTTTTTAGACCAAGACCCACTGGGTCAGCTTGTTTTACACAGCTCCGTCTGAAGCAGAGCCACATCAAAGACGGCTCTCTGACAAAATTATCTGGCACAACATCGGACACAAGTGGAGGCAGAGGAGTATCCTGAGTGGAGAACAGTAAAAACTGCACATGTAGCATCAAGCATCTGACTTACCAGGAGATCTGAGGTGAGCAGAGAGGTAGCGTTCTGTGATGTGGACCAGTAGGTTACATCAAATCAATCATTCATTAACTAACAGCAGAAGCATATGTAGCTTCTCCTGGAAATAGAATAAATTTATAGTCCCTCTGTGAGTTTCCAAGAGATCAGCAATCTTTAACATCTCGTTTATCTCCCATCAGCTATAAATAACAGGCACACCACTGTCAAGGACCAAGAAAGACGTGGGTATAATGTGGCAACGTCAACATCTATGTTCCTGAAACAGAAAGTACAAGAAAAACTTCTGATTTCCTTTAAAGCAACCATAATTAGTACAAGAGGTGCTCATTTTCAAAAGCAAAGCTTGTTAAAGTCCACCTTTCATTATGACAGAGGTTAGCAGAGGGGGGCTGCTTGTTTGCTTCACACTCAGATGTTCGCACCACTAATACCCCACTGCTGGAACAATTAGGCACACATTACGTGCTTTTGCCCAGGGGCATTTAAACAGCAACTCTTGTGGAAAAGGGGAAATTTGTCTCGCTCCCTTTTCTCGCTCATATTTTCACAGTTAGAACTGGTAGCTGTCTGGTCACACACACTTTTGATGGGTTGAACTCCCTCGTCATGCACGGGCCCCTACAGGTAAAGCAGCTCATTATAAGGTGCAGTTAAGAGTCTGATTGAAGTGGATGTTTGTCCAAAACCACAAAGCAACCTCACTGTAGCGCTACTGGAAAAATAACTCAAAAGGGACATATCTCTGTCCAGAAAAGATGTCCAGTCAATGACAAAGTTTCCACTGGAACTAATTTCCAGATAATTGAAGATACGATTGAAGAAACTTGCATTGAAACTGTTGGCTGCACATTAAATAAGATTCTCTTTGTTAGATACATCAAAACATAAGCAAATAAAATCCCCCAAAGCATTCTGCATGAATACAAACCACTTGTAGCGAGTGACAAAAATGCTTTCCATCAATTTATTTAACCTACTTAAAAACATATCTGGTTTAGGGTTAAAGTGCTCTAAAAGATGCTCATTCCATAAAGTGAACAGAAATTTAACACTGCAGAAAGATGGGCACTTATGGAAAGAGACAGAAACATCAAAAGAGAACGACTAAACAGCACGATCATGTTTTGCTGGTGAACCCAAAAAATGTATAAGCAGTAACTGAGACAAGATGCTGCAAATGGGGAACAACAACACTGTGGAAATTTACCATAACATAATAACCACATATCATATGTTTCATGATCTGGAGTTCTGAAAATATTTCTCCATGTTTCATCACCACAAGAGCCAAATGATCACCTGGATGGACTAACAAATCCATACCTTCTCTAAAGCAGTGGGTGCGTATTTCTCAGCCTTTACGCCTGACTCAAAAACAACTTGAGACAGCTGCAGCGGAGTAAAACTTATACCGTAGACGTGTTAATGAGTGTTCCCCACTTTTATTAGGTTGGCTTTTTTTGTAGAGGTCAGAGTTTCTGTCACGCAGCCTTGGTTAAGACTGGAATCTGGACCTCTAGTGTAAAACGGGCTAATTGACAGAGGGAATGAGCCAGAGCATATGGTTTGATTTTAACAGTGTGGGTGGTGTTTTTCTAAGCCTTACTGACAGCCCTTCCACCTTCCGTTTCTTCTAATTTCTCCTAATTAGACCTGACCTTCACCTTAATGACCTGCTCGCTCAGTCGCTGGGGATTTGTCTGAGCTTACGACGGGCGTGACTTTTTTTTTAATATATATATATATATATATATATATATATATATATATACACATTTTACACATGTGAGTAGAGAGTCACAGATAAAAACATGGGGAAAAGATCAAACCACTGCTATATTTGTATGCATTCCTGCAGCATGTGCAACAGACAAATGGCAGGTGTTACTAATTTAACACACACACACACACTCTCGCAGGCTTCTTTTCCTGTTGTTCCATTTGCAGGATAAACACGGCTCTTCCCATTATGCATCAGTCTCTCTCAGTAACAGTGCTAATGATGGCTGTTAGAGGCTACTGCGTGTACTCACTGTGGAGGCAATGGTGCAAAAACACACTGTGGATGGTGTTGTTAGATTTATGCTCAGCAACGTCAATAGTCTGCCGTTTCTGAAGACAGAGAAAATAATAAAATAGAAAAAAAGGGTAAAATACCTACTGTTGCCACGTAACTGCATCTACAACAGAGCCAGCGTTCTTCATGAACCTGAAAGTCAGGAAGACATAGATATATTTAATAAATTGGATTCCAATCCCCCAAAAAACACAAAAACCTTCCATTATGATTAACATGTTACCCATCAACTTAACTGTCAATATATGGGAATATTGCAAGAATCTTTCAGAGAGGAAGGCAAGGAGGGTCTAATATAGGGTGTAATTTACCAAAAAATAAATACATTTGAAAGAAAAATTAATTTGAAAAGCAAATTATTAGATAGGGCAAAAGCCAAATGTCTGACAATAATCTATCCAGGCAAAATGAAGGACATACAGGCATATGGGACTAAAACATGGCCATGTGTCACATGTTTATCTACAAATGAAAGGTTTACAGTTGCACAGCTTAGAGTTCCTTCCTCAGATTCAGAACCTTTCTAGAAGAAAAGAAATCTACATACTATCCAGACTTTTTATGTACTCTGGATGTGGCTGGCATCAATTTGTGGTGTCATAGCTGTACATAATGATAAAAAATACTTGCTTTTGAAACTGTCGTATCTGTCAGAAATTGAACAAAAGTTCATTTTCGCTTAGTGTCTTAGGTGATATGGTAAAATTATAACCATGAGCGGGAAAAAAAGACCCCTACTAGTTTTGTGAAACAGTAAACAGCGCTGGAGCTGTTTGTGTTTGCTTTCAGTTTGTTAAATACGACCTCCAAACATCCCGCGAGGACATGAAAAAAAACGCTATGAACCCGGCGTACCTTTTAATGGACTCGTCCTGTACACAAACACAAACATTCTCAGTTCCTCCTGCAGCCTGCCTTCCTCCTTCTGAGCTTTCGCATCTGTGTGTGTTTCTTGGTTCTACCTGACCCAAATCGCTCCTTATTTGGCTCTAACAGCTTGTCAGACATGCCTAAGTGTGTGTCTCTAAACATCGTGTCACAGAAACACAACTTTCACCGCTTGGGCTTGTTTAGTCTGTGCAGCTCCGATATTTGGACTGTTGAGCAGCTCAGCAACTAATTCATCTTATTTCCTGAGAGCGGCAGAGTGGTCGGGCTGTCAAACACGAGAGCCAACCCCTCGTAACAGTGTCAAACACGCAAGAATTGCCCCGTCCTTAAATGTGACACTCGTGACCCACGGATACTCCGGCTCTCCACTCTCCATCCTCCTGCTCCTCATCTCCTCCATCCTCTGAGAACTCTGCTCATTAATCAGTGCGATCCACATGCAGTAAACCCACCGCCGCACGCAAACACACACCTTTTATTTACGAGTGAATTTAAACTGTCAGCGCTCGGTGAGATAAAAAGCTGTTCCTAATGGTTTCACTGAAGTAAGTACACAGAGGAGGGAGACCCGTATCAAATGATTCTCTCTCTGTTGTTGTCGTCCAACTACTTGTCAAAGTGTGTGTGGCTGCAGAGGGGAGCTGGAGATAGATTCCGGCTGAGATATACTGAGACATTAAACTGTTCCTGTTCACGTAACTACACATGAGAACACAGCATTTCATTTTAGGACACATTAAGTTGCCTTTATGGGCAGTATTTTGGTTACAAAGAAAGCTTCTAACTGTTTATCTAACAAGCTAAATGCAGAATTATATATCCGTCCTCCATCACTCCTAACAGTCTTATTGTCTGTGTAAAAAATAGTCTTTTAAATCTCCTGAGACAAGAGTGAAGCTTTGATTGCAGCTTCCTTTCAGGCAAGCAGAATGGGAAAGTAGATGTTTTCTTTTATGCTTAATGCACAGGACAACCTTTAACCTGCAGGCTAAGAAAAATAATAAAGAAATGTGCATTTCACTGATAGCTAAGACCAAAATCTGATACACTAGCATGTCATGTTTATCAAATTCTCATTTACACGCTAAATATCTGAATGAAGTTTTTAAAAAACACAAAATATTTAATAAACTACGCACCATGTCATTTTTAACAAACATATGGACATTTTGCAATTTTTTATTAATGTCTAATATTCATCCATAATTCTATCTTCTCATCTAAAGACATAGTTTACATCACTACAAAGGCATTTTCTCAAAATATTTTTCATGTGTTCATACTCCAGCCTTTGCATACAGGTATCTAGAGGAGGAGGACTTCTTAAACAAATCTGTTTATGAATGTGTTTAAATACTGCTTATAATTGCTAAAAGCTGTCAGCATTTCTTTAAATAAAATTCAAAATTTGGGTTTCATCATCTCGACAATATTAACGTATTTTAACTTCAAGGAAAAAGCAAACATCCCTCCATAAGGTTGCACTTTACTTGCTACACTCACAGAGCTGTGTATATACATCTGATGTTTGATTTCCAGCCAGTGTTTGTTGTACGGGGCCACTGATGCATCCATTTCAGTCAAGTTTGTTTCCATTTCGACAGATAGAGAAGCTCACAAAGGCTTAACTTTTGGAGGCGATGCTGTCATCCATTTGGTCGAGAACAAAAGAAAAAGTTTTAAAAAAGTGACACGTACAGTAACATCCAAAGATAATCTACACACCTACATTTCATGCTACAGTTAACCTGAGGGTTTTGGTTAGAGATAACATGGTCAAGGTGCTGTTAAAGGATATTTTGCAGATTGGGAATTTAACTTTCGATTGCCTATGAATATTGGACTGTCCAAATTAAACATTTGTGACATTTTATGATAAAGTTTATCCCAGAATTTTCTCATCTGTGGTCCGTGAGTCAGCTAAGTTGTTGGCAGTCAACTAAATGCACGTTGTCAGAGGAAAGCTGGTTGAAGAGGAGGAAGAAGGAAGGCTTTTCATCTGGTGTCTTTAACTTGATCATCTTAAGAAATTGTTGAAGTTCTTGCACAGTGAGCCAGTTTCTTATAAAAGTTAAGATTACCATGGTGCTATAAACTGTTTCATTTAGGATGGTTATCAAACCAAAAGCTACAATAATAATATGAATTTATGTTACGGAAAATGTTATGGAAAATAAGACAAACACCAGCTGGGGTGTCCAGGAAAAAACAGATAGAAAGGCCCTGACGTTCCAAGTTTCAACACAAATAGTAACTGACACTCCATCATCTGTTGTACTACTACTGTGTGTTGAAATGTGTACATTTTGTAAATTGACTTTTAATATATGTAGTATTTCTATAGATTTTAAATTAGAAGTGTTTTGTTTATAGCATTGTAGAGCAAGTATTTTTTAGAGTATAACTTTTAATGTTAATGTTAATCTGGTTACTAACTTGCCTGTTTTGTCTTTTTGTTGTCGTATGTAAGCTGCTTGAATTTCCGTCGGGATTAATTAAGTATCCATCCATCCATCTATTCATCCATCAATCCATCCATCTATCCATCCGTCTATCTATCTAGCTATCCAATCTATCAATAATTATAGCTGGCTGAAACGCCTTGGACGAGGCAACTAACTGAGATCTTTTATCAATAACAAACAAAAACATCGCTTCTGAATGTAATTTTGACGACAGAGAATTTAAATGCTTTGAAAAAATGAACAAGAAAGATCCTCCACAATACCGTATAGCTATAATGTAACTTGTCAAACAACTGGTAAACTCAGTAGGTTAGTAGTAATCCAGAACATAGGAAGCTATTGTAAAAAAAACAATGTTTACCTCAGGAAAACAGTAGTTCAACAGTAGCATATTAATTTACAGAAAAGAAACTACCTATATGATTGTTTTGCTTGTGCTTCTTGCTGTAAAGACATAACTACAAGCCATGAGATTAGAATCTCAGCAGAGGACAGGCTGCGGTTCAGACAGACTTGTTAGATAAGCTACCAGAGTCAAGCCGAAGCTGGTGCAGCTTCTGGGTGAAACCAGCAGGTGGGACATCATGCCGTCACGTTATCAATCAGATGACACTTTATTTAGGCTGACATGGTATAACTGAAGCTGAGACCCTGAAACCTGCAGAGTGGGAATCCATAAACACTGAACACTACTGCAACGTGTGTGTACGTGTGCACGTTAAACACAGCAAAGCTCAGTAAAAGTCTCAAACTGCTGTCGCATACTTTCCACTACCTTCCCCCCTTTTTTATTTCCGAGCAGGATAGCCTAACAAGGAGTGGAATCCTGTCCAATCGCAGTTCTTCCTGGTGACTCACCCGTCCAGCAGCAGGATGGCGTTCTTCCGGGGTCGTCCTGCATTGGGGCCGAAGAGGTGAGCTCGGTGGTAGTAGCGCACAGACTGCAGCAGAGTCCGCAGTTTGGTGTAGTCCTGAGCCAGTTGGGTGCTGTTGACCGCGCGACCCACCATGCTGCGGTAGGCGTTAGGCTCTGGAGAGAAGAGATGCAGCACAATGAGGCAGAGCGACAGAGCTTTTCTAAGCAACAGCGGGGAGGAGGAAGAGAATATTGTTGTTGCTGTACTCTGATCTTGCTCTCTTAGACAGCATCCGACAGCCAGTAGAAAAAGGGATAATTGGGCAATTCGCAGTAGTACAGACAGATGGACTCGGTGTCAGGGGAATGGTCCAAGCACGCAGGGTGGCCTTGCAGTTTCATTAAACCAAAGAGCTGGTTTCCGCAAAAGGAAGAATACCTAATTTTCACTGGCCTGTTTCAGGTTGTGCAGGTTTGAGCTGCAAAATCAAACTTTCTGCTATGTTTCACACGTGTATGTATCTGTGTTCTATCCCTGAGAGCTATGAGAATAGCATTAGTGAATTTCAAAGAATCACCTTTCAGCTCCCTGTCTCTTCACTTTGTGTCTGCACTGCCTGGAGGATTGACTTGAAATGATTACTTTCGCCACGGTTAAAGTCCTCCATAAAATGTTCACATGGTCCAATCAGTGGGATTTTCATGGTAACTTCAGGCTTATCCTAAGATAAAAGCTGTTATTGTGAGTTTTGCCACATATGAAATTAATGGGAACGTGAAGTGATGGGCAGCAAGCGGACTGCATTCCTTTTATCCCTGAATGAGCCCCCATGTTAACCCTTAAACTGCTGAATTTGCACTAACAGTTTGCTATGAACAGTACAGTTACAACAAATTAAAAAAACATACTTTATGATTTCAGTGGAGAAAATGCAATACTGCAAATTCCTTAAAAGTGCATAACCTTAATTAATTATGTAGAAAAGGTGACATGTACAAGTATAAAGATATGCATCGGCACCTTCAGAATTTTTTGTAATGGCACACATAAAAAAGCAATAACTGAATTTCAGGAATTCTAATATGCTTTGTAGTTTAATTACGTCTGAGAATTGAGTAATCTACAATTCTACAATTTCATTTAGCAGAAGTGATCTGATATTTATATGTTTTAGTTTCTAATTTTAAGGTTGTTAATCTATTGTTACTATCTGAGGTGCATAGACTAGTACAGGCATAGTTAATATTTTGGTTATTTGGGTTAAAAATAGTGCAGGAAAAGCAGAATATTTGAGGGGGAAATTTCACCAATAGGTAAGACAACCATAGTTTACTGATGATTTTAATTCTGAAAATTGATGTGTTATGATAATTTATACAATACAGCAATTTATACTACAAAAAAAAGCCGTGGGCCCCCTGATTTCCTTTGGAGTTGGTCTCTGTGTGTTTTAGAGCTCAGGTAAGGTTTTGGTAAGTGTTTATGTTCACTTATTTTGGTTTGGTTTAGAGTAACATTTTAACGGTGGTTTAGTATGAAGCTGCATTCAAAGGCAGACGTTTAGAAACTTTCTTATGATTCAAGCTGCGCCATGCGGAGGCATCTGACCCACATTCATTCTGCAGCATCACAATGGCCCCAAACACACAGCCAGAGTCACAAAGAACTATTTTCAGCAAGAACAAGAACACGGAGTCCTCCACCAGATAGAATCCACAGAGTTCTGATCCCATCATCATGAAGTTCATCTGGGATGACACGAAGAGACGGAAGACGTTCAGACGTCCTGAAATACAGACCTGTGACAAGTTCTCTAATATGCTTCGGATCGCTCTTTGTGCAAGTTTACCTCACCATTTTAACCCTCATCAGTACACCTGGTCTATGCAGACCCCAGGGGTATATAAGTCGTCATATTTTTTTATTTACAAGTTGGATTTTTCAGTCCCTTTAGGTAGTTGTCACCCACATAGTTGCCATCGCATAAAGCAAAGCTTATCTGATTCCAACCAGGTTTGTGGTGTACATATAGAAGAATCATTTGGGGTCCATGGGGAGCCCAGCCAGACCCCAGCCAGACCATGCATCCTTTATTTATGTATGTTTGTGTTATGTTGCTCTTGTGATGACTACTTCAGCTGCATTGTGTTTCATTTTAATTCAGGAGTTCTTACACTAACTACTGTAAGCAATACACGTTTGTAATCATCAATAGTAATTTCATTGTTTCTTTCATATTTGTATCTATAGACAACCCATGTTTTAGAAAAATATACATTGAGAGGATATGGACAGGTACAGAAATGTGAAATAGATGAAATACACTTGGGGTCCAGCTGGACCCCAAGTGTATGGATGAAGTAGGGCTTGCCACGTGTACTGATGAGGGTTTCATGCAAAGAGGGTTTAAATGTTTATTAGTGTTATCATGAAGTTAGTCGTCTGAATGCCAAAGCCTGTGGGCATGTTTAAAAGGTATGCCATCTTTTTAAAAAATGCCAAAATTGCAGTTTGTCAGAGTCAGAAACTGTTAAAGCAAAACAGATTCATTGGATTTTCAACTTGTCCTTGCACTACTCATCTGAGACATGGCCATTTTGTTGGAAAACTTCCCCAAAATTAAGCTCAAATTCATAACATTTCATCAAAATCACTTTATTGTGTCTGAGTAAAAAAATCACCAAAAATAAACAATTTTCACTATCCAGATTCTATAAAAAATTAATAAAAAAAATGTGTACTCCTCAACACAACTGGGAATCCGTCAGTTGCTCAGCTGTAGCTACTAATTTAGGCTGAACTGCAGGCTGTGTTTACACAGAGCAGATACAGAGACAAGTATGGAGACAAAATGAAGATGTAAGTCATGAGATAAACACCACTCCCCATTGTTTCCCAGTATTGGTAACACATGTGGGCACTATGAAAAAAAAATCATAATACTTTTCCTTTATGGCATTATAACCTGGTTATACAGCGCATGAGACAAGTTTGAGTTCTTTCTACTTCTAGTCATGGCTGTGCTGTTTCCATAGATGGAAAAATGAGCCTACAGTGAAGAAAACTAAAAATCCACAGAAACTGCTTCAGGCCAAACGGTTAAATGTAATCACTATTTTTGAAAACATCCTCATTTACTGTACAAACTGCAAATTTTTACTCTGTAAAGTCAAAATCTTGCAGAGTTCACAGATTACAGAGGAACCTGTTAAATAAAGTCTAATGTATTTCCACTTGCAGCACAGTTAAGTAAGAAAATCCCATCAAGTAAAGTGGAGGTACTTCAGAACTGTGTGTCAGTGTCAGCAACACTCACTCTAAATATAGTAGCTGAGGAAAAGCCCACTCAAGAACTTAGTTTTTATTGGAGATTTAAACAGGTCACTGTGTTTAGTAGGCAGTATGTTGCAGTACTGACCGTTGCCCAGCTCCCAGGAGATGTTGTACTTCTTGCCGGCGCCGTACTTGAGGAGGCTCAGGGTGGAGGAGGTGTTCCACGAGTTGTCCGGGTTTCTGTGCAGCGCGTTGAGCCCCAGGATCAGGTGCAGACCAGCACAGTCGGCAAAGTTGTACAGTTTGTCTAAAGACCTGGCTGGGAGAAACCCACAAAGCAGTTGTAACTTTGATTCTTTTTATGCCTCCGCAATCATATGAACATGATGGAAAACACATGGCACTTATGGATCTACTGATTCTCATGGCCCTTCATTCTATGCGCTCGGGTATTACTCTAAAACCATAGCTGTGGTTCTTTCTGCACCACAGCTATGTACATTGCAACCAGCTCTGTTTCCGCATCATCTCATTAAAGAGAAAATAGGAAACTCCAGCAATTACTTTCACTGAGTACAATGTCAAATCTGAATCATGCATACATTGAGATATTTCATATTTTATCAACTTTAACCCTTTGAACTGCTAAATCTGCAAAAAAAATCTAAGCTTAAAATGAAGCTTAAAATGAAGCTTAAAATTGTTATATTTCGGTGATATCACGCATGCATGCATTTAGTATAACCAAATTCTGCAAAAAACAAACAATATTGTGCTTCTTGACAAGACCATATAATCATTATTGAGTCAGTCCCCCCCCCAGTAGAAGTGACATTTTTGGACATTTGGATATATTTTGTCCATTTGAATTCCAGGTTGTTGCTTTTTTAAAACTCTGCTTTCATTTTTCTTTTTTACACTTTATGTGACAGTTTTGTTTTTAGATGAACCTGGAGAAAACCCATGCATGCACAGGGAGAACTTGTGCAACTTCATTTCTGGTTGAATTGACTGTTTAGAATGTCAGCTGACCATAAATCTGTGTATTTTCTCATCACTGCAGCTATATATGTGATCATCACATAGAGATGGATAACAATGTTCAGCAATACACTTGGGAAATATTCTGCAAGCAGCTGCCATTCACCAGGTGCTGAACTCCATCTTTGTGCACACGTGTCCATTTGTACATGACAGTCGATGTTCCGCTCCAGCAACATTCAGTGAGAATCCAGATGGACTGATTTTCCCATCACAGACTCCTGCGGTGGTGCAAAGCATCAAGCACACGATTGTTCTGCAGCTGACTGTTAACCCACATTTTTGTCTGCTGTCTCCATCAGAACATATTATTCTGGCTTTGCAGTAAAGGACAAGGGCGTACCACAGATGTTGGCATATGGCGAGAGTGCCACAAGTATTTGTTTATATTTTAATGTGCGACTGCAAGCTGCTCATAAATGCCTCAGGCTGTTGTTTTGAAATTTAATCTGTTTGGAGTCATCCCATTAATGTAAATATTACCCTGAACTCCGACCCTCACTTCCTAGGTTCAACGGGAACCAGATGAAGACTGTCCTCGTCTGGTTCTTGCTAGAATTTGCCCTCAAACCTGGGCCTGGCACCAGCTGAGTTTGACAAATGATAGTTACACTGAATGAAGTGAAGACAGACTTGGGTGCATGTGAGGTTATTCTTCTGAGCACTTGTCAAAGTGTTGAACAGTGCAGTTTAAAATTAGCTGCAACTGTCTGACATGAATTCATGAACACATCTAGACACTGAAACAATGCTTTTTAAGCCATTCCTGAGCTCAAACACGTTTTTTCAGTCAGCGTTTACTGTAAGTCTTTATTTCCAATAGAGCGGCATTTTCCATAATCCAAAGAGCAAATAGTGCTTATTGCAATAATCTGCTTTCTAGCAGGACAAGACCTGAAAACAAGCATAAAAATAGCTGTATTGCACACAGCATTTTTCATGAGTGCACTTCTCTGAAGTAAACTCTCTGTTCTCCAACTCATTAATAACCACCAATAATGCTATTATCATAATTGCTATTATCATAACTCCTTCCCTCTGTGCTTAAATCATAGCAGTGTCTGTTTGCAAGCGCTGAGTTGAGGGCGAATGAACAGAGAAAGTAACGCCAGATGTGGACTGCCAGGATGAGTGATTCCAGGCCTTTCCTCACCTAAGATCTGAGCAGAAAGCTACTAGCCTTGTTGCGAGACACAGCTAACTGGTCTGCAAACATAATAAAGGCATCATTAGATGCATCCAGCTAGTAAAGAAAATGCAGTTTCTCTGCTGGAAGGCCCAAGAGAAACACGCACAGTCAAATAAATGCCTTCGTGTTTATGCCAATTAGGTTTCAGGGGAATTTTACAACTGACTCTACAAAACCACCTTCAAATTAACTTCAGTTTTGAAGGGAAACATCAAAAGCAGAAAAATAAATGTTTTGCAATTTAGTTTAATACTTGCACTAATTACATTTTCCATTCACAATATCATAGTCTGGAAATTCATCTTGAATGTATAAAGTGGATCATAGAGTGAAATAGGTAATGTCATTATTTTATCATAGCCAAAAAGTTTTGTGTACCTGAAAGTAATCATTTCTTGCCTTAGATGTAACTCTGATGTCCCCACCTTTCTCTGCACTCACCCCTCCCCAATCACTGAAGCTCAAACGCACACCAGCTCACTTCCTACTCTACACTGTAAAACTACTCTACACTAAACATCAATGCTCAGCCATGGTGTTCAATGCTTATTTCACTCGTGATTTGTCATTTGGCATATAAAAAAAACACCATATGGGCATCTTAACAAGGTAAAAAGCTTGATTGAGGTGCTATTTAAATGAACGATTAATATGTAAAAGCTGGAACTGACACTAAAAATAGGGACTATTTTAATGGAATAATAAGAAAATAAAACAATCCACATTCTGTTCCAGTTTCTCAAAATAATAGTACATGAAATATTTTGGGGTTTTGGACTGTGATAGGCATCTTTTCACCAGTATTGAAACTTCTTAGACACAGATTTAATGTATTGATCAGAGAAATAGTTAATATAACAGAGAAAGAGGCTAACATTTGACCATGTTCTCAGTGTATTTACTTATAAGAAGAGCTTGTACATAAGAGCACAACATAAATTCCCTTGGAAGAGTTTATCCCTTTAATGACCTCAGTTAGTCTGTTGGTGAGCTCTTACTACAGTTTATGTTGCACACATTAGCAATAGCCCAAAGACGACATACCGCAGCCCTGGGCAGCAGCAAATAGGAAAGTGTTCTTATACACACAATAGAAAGCCTTGAAGCTATAAGTCTTGATCAGAGGAAATAACTGACATTAAAACATATGAATGAATGAGTGTGTGCATGTGTTGGCTATTAAAGCTCAATATCACACGTGTGTGACACTGAAGAGGAGAATTTAATGAATTATGGAGATATATTGAGAATTTTGAGTGACCGAGCAGACTCACTTTCCCAAAAGGGACCAATAGAAATGATCTACTGTTTCAAAAACACAGATAGAAATAATTAATCCAGCCCGCCTTTAGTTTTCTGACAAATGGTGTTCACCTTAGCGACAATGAGCTATGTCTTTGAGTTGCACCATTTTTCAGTGGGCTGTTTTTTAAGGTATAATAAATGCTTCAAAAACAGCTCTTACATGGTTTAAAATAGGTCTCAATATTTTCAAGTACACATAACACAATGAAGGCCTGTTGAAGAGATCAGGCTTTACTGTACCCACTTAGCTGCACGATTCTCTTTTATCTTACAGTCCAGCCAGAAACAAGCAGAACAAACCCAGAAAGCTGTGTGTGTGTGTGTGTGTGTGTGTGTGTGTGTGTGTGTGTGTGTGTGTGTGTGTGTGCATCTGTTGGCGTGCCTTTGTGTGTTGCGGAAAGAGTGGGGTCTGGATATTGTCAAGCTGTCTATCTGATAGAAAAGCCAGTTCTGTGAAGCAGAGAAGGCGGCAGCATCAGTCAGCGCTATGCCTCATTTCTGCAGCTCTGCATATTCCCTCAAACACTGAGGTACACATACGTCTACGTACACCGGGCCTGTGCGCGCTCACACAAACAGTGTTTGCTGGTTTACATACCACCCACATGAACCAGACACTCATTTGAAGTTTCCAGTGAAATCCCACTTTCCTCTGTTTTCGCAGCTTCGGTGAGTTACACTCGGCCGATAAAACAGGTGTATTTTTACATGACAGCCTCTGCTAAGGCAGCATTAAAGTGTGATTTGTTTCACTTTGAAGCTGCAAGAGTCACTTTCATAATGTTATTTATCCTTACTAAATAAGGGAATTCAGAGTGGTGTTTGGTATTATGAAACAGAGCTCCTTTGGGGAGGCTTGAAGAGTTTTCCTGCATTCAAGATGGATTTACTTATATCTTAAAGTTATGAAAAGCAGGTCAGAGAAGAGGAAGACATATTGTACAAATGAATAATGTAATGTTATGAATATTTTCGGTAATATAAGAAAGGCAGGTAGACTAGTGATTTAACCTGGCAGTTGACTATCAGCTGCTTCAGTATACTAACATGTCAAACATTCACATTTAATTTCTCAATGTAGAAATTTGAAGCATCTTTTTTCCTTTTTTTTCCCCCTTTTGTTTTACCTTGTAATAAAGTAAGCTCTAAGTGGTTTCTTCCTTGATTTACTGTGAAATGTGTACCTGATTTGTACATTGCTTTGGACCAAAGTGCAAAAACAATGTGCCAAATGAATAACTGAATGCTCAAACTAATATGTAAGGATTTTCTAATCAAGAGTTGGTAATTACAACAGAAATGAAAGTATTTCAAATAAAAGGATTTTATAAAGGTACAGTCATACAGTACTTTTGCTTGTCAGTTGATAGACTGGTCTCCATTTACGAGGAGGCTTTGTCACCTTAAACCAGCTCTGGTGGTTCAAAAGAGAACTGCATAATTATGTTTCAGTTTGATTTTCAATTGTTTAGATGCTTCAAAAGTAGGTTTTGTGCAAAATGAATAAATAAATAACATCACAAAACACAGAAATGTTCCATTCCTATACTGTGCTTGTGGTTGGAATGTACCTTTAGTGCGAACGGGGGGCATACAACCTTGTTATTCAATATAAGACATCTGATCATGCAATAATTTAGCAGCTATACATTTAAGCAGTAATAAAATGCTATAGACAATACATTACCTATAACATCGTGCTGATAATGTTGTCTTTACTTTCATGTCTTCATCCATTCATATGAGGATTTGCATCATTACACAAACACACCCACACGCACATTCAAAAAGGCATTTGAAGGCCATTAGTCTGTTTAATCAGAACAACAAACTCTTGAAATGCTCCCAAAGTATTGTAGTCAACAAAATAATCAGGCTTGCTACATACAGAGACAAACAGAGAGATCAATTATCCATCTATAAAGCAATTGTAAAAATATTGACGGTGAAAGTTTCAAATCTATTTTCTTTTTGATTCATTTTGATGGCACAAATTACACAAAGAACAGCAAAACATTGCACAGACCTGCATTCTCCCTCTTTGGAGAGAAGATGGCAAGCACAGAAAAAAATAAATGTTTTCGATCTCTGGTTTCAGTCAATAATGAAATATCATGAGTTGTGTTCCAAATACAGCTTAAAACCATGGCAAATGTCAATTTGAATGTTTGGTCCTGTCACAATCAGTCTGCAGAATACAACCACACACAAACATCCTGATAAACACACGTACATGCACATGCACACAAAAAGACTTGAGCTGAATTCTGGCTTGCTTTAAAAGCTAAATCAAAACCGAATCCCCAAGAGACTTGTGTAGACAAGGGAGAAGGCTGTTTAGAGAAATTAATTGTGAGTCTTTTTTCCTGTTTATGGATACAATGTGTTTTTCCATGTCAAAAGTTGCACATGTTGCACTCAAGTTGCAGAGCTCTTAAAATGCAATCTAAGCGTCCACACTGCTCACGACCACGATCTCAAAACACACATCAAAATACAAACTTAGGACACTTGACTCTGACTAAAAACAAACAAACAAAAAAAAAAAACAAAGATTATGGGGCAAAAAGAAATGTGTATGACATTACATCATGTTGATTATAGTATCCTCGTGTATGAGATGTTTGCAACCTTCTTACACTGGCCTTAAGTGTGCAGTGAAACACACTGAGTGATGAGGAAAGCACAGTGGAATGGCTGCTTTGAGACTGTTCATCCATCAACTGTTCTTTACATGCTGCAGACAATTGCTGATGACAGTATTTAAGGTTTTACCAGATGGACCAAAAGTAATCTAACATTTATACTTAACACACATCATGTGCGGCTACAGACGACCAGCAAGGTCAGGCATTAAAAAAAAGAAAATTCAAAGTAAACTGACAAAATATTCTGAAAAAACCCCAAACGCGATGCATTTATCCTCAGCGAATCCATTATGGCTTCAATTTTTCTTTTCTCCACCAGCTCCAGCGGTTCTTCTTGCAACTCCCTGCCTTCTGTTTCTCATTGGACCAGTTCCTCCATTAACCAGATCCTCTGAGGCCGCAGAGCGAGATACTGTGACTGAATCAAGGTCACCTCGAGACTGTCATTTCCGATTCGCAATCATTTCAACAGATAGTCAAAAGTTGAGGAACAGCTATCGATGCAGTTTGATCGTTCAGCCGTATCGGTCAAAGCCAGACCGGTGTACTGTTACGGCCGCCGTACAGAAAGTGATTAAATGCGGTGTTTTGCTATGTTCGCATGTTGTATCTGCAGCTTATCCTGATGTTAACTTGACACTGCATGTTAGGGTTGCGCAGAGGGAGAAATGTGGTTCCAATATACTGCTGTGAGTCTGTGCTGGTCCGCCAGCATGTTGCGCAGAACCCAACGCCTCCGTGTTTACACACACACACATCTCCACATGGACTCCTCTTTCATACAGGGTGGCTTAACTCCAGCACAACCATTCAGGTCAAACCACTTCTGTATTTTGGAAGAATGCGAGATATGCGGTGGGCACCTGTTTTCAATTCCGTTAGTGGAGGGGGACCGAAATGTGTGTGTCTACGAGCGCGTGGAAACCAGAATGTGAGAGAGAGATTACCTCAATCTGTGAATTTGCTGTGACTAGACCTGCGTGTGGCCCCCTTCTTTGTACCCTGTGTTCGGAGATGCAGAGCAAGCCGACGGGGCTGGTGAGTAAGATGAGTGGCATGTTAACATACGCTCTTCTCGATGTAAAGTACATCCACTCTGTGCTGGTGTGTGTGTGTGTGTGTGTGTGTGTGTGTGTGTGTGTGTGCTCTCCAGTTTAGGCAATGGGCTGCAGCAGACAACATATCAAACACAGAGAAGTAGACAAAATAACATCAACTGTCTTTTATTGGCTTCGGGCCATGTAACTCAAACCATTTGCTGGGGGAAAAGGGTGTGAGGGAAAAGTGCATGGGGTGTGAGTGGTTTTCACATCTGTTTGGCAATGGTCACTGTCTATCACTCCCTAATGGGAAAAGTAAGTTTTTTTAGACACTAATGACCTCATTATGTTTGGCTTGTAAAAGAACAAGGTGTGTGGAAGGATTCTTTTACTGACATGAGGAATACCATCATGTCTCTTCTCTTTGTTTGCACTATGGAGCAACCTATAAACCACAACCAAACCCAACCAAAGGAGCGGGAATTAGTAGCTGTAACCATGAGCCAAAACTGCTTATGAATGATCTCTTTACTACAAAATGACAGGCTGTTTGGTGACTTGTGAATCACACTGAAGGTTCACTTCTGTCAGGTAAAGATGTTTCCGATGGTCACTACAATCTGGAGCTTCTTTCACTCTGTGGTCACTGCAGTCTCAACCAAAATTCCAGCAGTTACACCGGTTCACATTGCAAAATACATATTAGCATCTCAATAGAGGCCATAAAATTTTGCCGAATGCCTTTGTTTTGTTTCTTTGGTTTCTTCTTTTCACTAAAGACTCATGCTGGAGGTGTGGAGGAGCCATAAACCATAAGACTTTCATCTAGAAGTCTAGGGTTTGCATTTTCACTCACTGTTTACTTTCATTTTCAGTAGAAGTTTCCAGCCATTTATGCTACAAATATACTTGGTTAAGTTCAGGCATCAAAGCTGCATAGCTAGATTTATGAAAAGATCATGATTTGTACACCTGAGCAAACGCTTCTTCTCGATGCAATACGTTATTCTCTTGGAAAACCTTCAGTTCTGTCATTCATTTAGATGTCACAACCCTCACCCTCAACATTGTTCCAGACCATGCACACCATCCAACAGGACTCCCTGGACAATGTGTCCAACCACACTGCAAAAACTACTCAGGAATGGCTCAAAGAACACGACAAAGATCCCAAAGTGTTCACCTCCCCTCCAACCTCCACAGATACCAATGTGATGAAGCAACCCTGCAATGCTCCAGAACAAGCCCAATTCATGGAGGCCCCACCTGAAAACCCACAGGACCCAGAGGTTCAGCTGCCAATGGCCTAGTGCCAGACACCTCAGGACAGCCTCAGAGGTCATGTGTCTATTCCCAGGCAGGTCGGAGAGAGACCTACACGATATTAACTAGGTGTAAATGTTGTGACTGATCAGTGTACACTGCTATTGAAGACATAAGCTCACAATCCTACAGCTGTTGTGAAACTAATACATTTTGTGCTGTGGCTCAGCACAGGTATGACACTTTTTTCACCCTTCAAACTCCCAGCCCTCACAGTCAAAGTGAAACCACAAAAGTCCACCCTTTGTCAACAATGATGAAGTGATTTTGACACTGTCCTTACATCATCTTATTACTAAAAGCTCTAAAGGCAGGTAATAAAATGTCTTGTGCTCTTTTAGAAGCGAAGCCTCTGAGTAGATGAGTCATACATAACCATCCATACGGAGGCCAACAAAAGGTTCCTGATACAACCACCACTACAGGGCCCAGTGATGATAGCTAGACTCTTCTCTGTGGTTAACCGCTGGTGGAACAAGTTACCAAACTCTGTTCAACCTGCAGATTCCCTTTCAGTCTCTAAGAAAAGACTAAAGATCAAGCTCTTCACTGAACACTTTTGCACTTGACAGGCTGCAAAAATACAAAAAATGTAAAAAATCCTACTACCTCCCACACTGCCTGTAGGCACCATGGTCATAACACACTTGAACTTGTTTTATGGCACTTATCTGGATTGTTTTCTCCTGACTAGATCTTTGCTTGTGTTGTATCTACTCTCAGATGTATGTCACTTTGGAAAAAAATGTCTGCTAAATGAAACTGTAGAATATGATTGTCAAGTAAACATTAAATGTGTATATTAAGGAAAAACAAAGACTTATTTTGTACTGTACAAGTATTACATCAACACCTAAAAAAAACAATTCTTTTGACTTCTTTAGACCACTAAAATAATCTTACTGCTATTCAAAGATTAGTACAGTTACTGTCATCCAAGACCTGAAATGCAAACTATATCTTATTGTCTCTTCTGTAACTGTTTGGACAGACAGTATATTGTGTGCAGATATGTTGACAAATAAGAACTAAACCCTCTCGTCTGCAAAATGACATTAGCTTCTTTAGCAGGTCGAGATGCAACACCAGCCTGAAGACTGTAAAAGTCATTATCTATGAGGCTGATGTGAATTCTTGTTTAAAGACTGTGGCTCTTGTTGAATCATGTCACCCCCTGCTGTTAGTGTCTCTGTCAGCCAGTTAGTGAAACACTTACATTATGACGCATACATGCATCTACAAGTCAGCAAGCAAAATGAATATTTTTTTTATTTTTAAAAGCCTCTTTGGCTCCTGTTGTCCTGTGTACTGGAGAATATATACCATGCAGTTGAATTTTAGTAGGCTGTTAATAGTAAAGCCTATTTTTAACAATATAAACAATATAAAGTAAAAACTGTCCAGTAGATTGGGTTTGAACATAATTTCTTTTAGCAGTTTTGCATTTGTAGTGTCTTTTTTCAACACCTCTGATAACCATGTCAGACATTAAAGTTGCTTTTTCTGAAGGCAGAGCAGTTAAAGAAAGGGGCAGGAGCGCCATACCTGACATTTTTACTACCAGAGATTAGTAACAGTGTCACCTCTGAGGATGGAGGTTGTAAAGCTCCCAGCTCTTATCTAGTTAACCATCCCGTCACACACCTCTGCTGATGCTGTAATTGAGCACTGAATGCTCTGTAATTGCAGAGGAACAAGACTCCTGTACACCGATAGGGTGAAATCAGAGGGAGACTAGCCCAAGGCTGCGTTGCCCTGAACCATCAAAGGATTTAGAGCAATTTCTGCAGGCCGTCGCACAAAACACCTGCAAACACAGCGCAGATCGCTGATTACTCAACTCCTTAACAAATGCCTCTTGTAACACCTTGAAATTCATCATGTTCAACAGTCACATGGCTGGCAAACCAAGGGCAAACAAAACATTTGTTGGGGTATACAGGATATCTGCTGCAGTCCCACTTCAAGAAGGCCATCTTTGATCCCAGGCCATGTGATGAATGAGGGTTATGAAGACCAGATCCCAATGCAAACACACAGTATCCCAGACTCCCTTTCACTGCTAGAATAATCACCTTAATCACAGCAATCATCCTGCACTTGCAAACTATATCCACACACATTACTTATGCTTCAGTTAAACTAGATACTCTGTCTTCAGCTGAACATGCAGAGCCAGATTAAACAGTTACAGAATGACAACCTCCCATTTCAACAGTTTTATAGGTAATTATACATTTATGATACCAGATGATGGGAAAAATTACAAAATGTTTCTAAGAATTCTGCTATGTAAGAATCCTATGGCGCACACTGACTATATAATCCAGTTTTTATTTTGCAATTCAGAAATAATCACTGATAATTATCCTAATTAAATATAATTGAATAAAACATGGAATAGTATTTTATAAATTATAAAAATGGACACACATTTGCCAGTAATTTTAAGCCAGCGACTTTTTTTTTCTACAGGACCCAACCAGATTTTCGTGTTTCATATTAAACCGTTTAATGTGTAACAAATTTGAAATTCACATTTTTCTGATGTGACTACATGTAATAAATCCTTGTAAAACTTTAACTACCAGCACGAAACCACTAGCTTAGCTCAGTTTAGAAAGATCAGAGCAACAAAAGGCATTAAAATGGCTTTAAACTGTAAATGTACGTGATGCACATGCTTGATTCTTGTTGCGGTGAAATGATGTGGTGCTGCATCAACGGAGCTCATGTGAAAAAAGAAAGTTCCCATTTGGGTTTCTGCAGCAACCCGTTAAGACTAAATATGATGGATATTCCTGCCAGATGTTCACGGAGAAGGAGAATTTTTCCAACCATTCACCTTAACAGTTACCTCCCAAAGTCCCAAACCGTCTTCTGATCAGTCACAGTTTCCTAGTCGTGTCTGTTAAGCTCCTAAAAGCTGCATTAGAATAAGAATTTCAGCCTTTTACTACATATTTTTCCACTCTATTTGTGCTTTCCATCCCAAATGAAGATGTGTTGGCAGAGGCTCGCATGCGAGTGAGATTTGGATTAGTTTTATTATGATGTTTTGGTCAATTAGAGTGTTTAGACGTTTGATGTGAGGTTTGAAGAAATGACATTCTGCTTTAGTGCTTTAACACTTGCGGGTGTGCTTTCAACTGACGCAAAAAGAAAACAAAAAAAAAACAGATTGTGCGATAAAATGTTTGAAATCAATCACACGCAGATTTTTCCATCCTCCAAATAAAAAGCATTTCATTTACACCCACAGCAGGAAACCTCAAAGAATACACCGATCTGTCAAGCCATTACTGTGAGCTCATACATCAATATAAACACTTTTACTATTTATTTGTGTGAGTGATTTCATTTGCACCATTTAGGCAGTATTTACACAGCATCCAATGGAAATTAATCAAAGTAAAGCACAGAAAAAAAAAAAAAAGTAAGCTCACAACATTTTTACAACTTCTCCCCAAGATGTTTGTAGGGATATAATGCAAAACATCACTTGGATATACATGAATAATAACACACACAGTCAGTTTTAATTTGCAGTAAATGGATCATAATAATTAGGACTATCTGAAACATGAACTGTGTGACTGCATCCAAATCTGCAGACTAGAAGCAAAGCACGGACATTTAGCAATATTGCAAGTGGCACCAGGGTCTGGGTGTTTTAAGCCAGTGTAGAGAAATCGGTTGAGATGCTCAGGTTTGGGTTTAAAAAAATGCTTCATGTTAGGAGGATGAGAACTTCAGAGGAGGAAAAATCTCCTGTGCTGTCTTCAATTTCAAATGCTGAGGACAGCTGTATTCCATTTGTTTACAGCACAAGCAACACATGCAAAATCCGCTGACCACACTCTGAGTTTTATCATTTCATATACAAATCTTTATGAAGACCATGTATAAAACAGAACTATATTTGCTTTAATGTTCATCCTGGACAAATAAAAGCAACTGACTTTTTATTCCATCGCGGAGATGCTCTTGTTCAGCAGTTTGCTTCATGATCTAAATCGTAGTTTCCAAATTCTAACTTGTGAAATGCATTATGTGTATATAATAAGGATGATTAATGGCAATTTAAAAACCAAGAAAAAAGCAGTGGAGTTCAGTTGTCCAACAGTATGTCAAAATCACCTGCAGCATTACTTCAGCGTTGACATGCTGATGGCAGTGTGAATGTGCGGGAGTTTTCACTGGTTCTCTGGACGTGCAGCAAAGGATCTTGAAGGCAGTGGACTTCGACAAGGGGAGATGGAGTAATGCAAAGCCTGGCTGTTAGTGCTGCTAGTGGGCCATGCTGGCTCAATCAAACCCCGACTTTCCCACTCTGCCAGGGAAAGGACCGGGCCAAGCCCAAGCCAGCGAAGACATCTGCTGCTGGTTAGAGGTGTCGGCTCCTGCCATTCACAGCGAAAAGTTCAATACCTCTGAAAAAGATTTCATTTGGCTTCTTCTTGCTTGGGCCACTGCAAGCAGTCCTCGACGCTCCCTGAGGGGATGCTACTCTGAGAAAAATACCACCGAAAATTCAATTCCACTATTCCTTTCCGTGCTGCACTCCTAACCAAAGCAAATTTCATTACACACTTATGAACTCATAAAATTCCTTCAATAACACAACGCTTTGACCCACAGACTAGAGTTCCTTCAAATCAAACGGCTTCAAAATAAAAAGGCCTTGAGGGCAACTGAGAAGTAAAATGCTTCAATGCATGACACCCAGTCATGAGTCTGGTCCAAGTTATTTTTTCCATCCTTTTCCTTGCTTTTTTACACTTCTATCTTTATTCCTTTACAGCACATTAACAGTTGCATATTACGGTTAAAACACTGAGTAAATATGTGTCTTAAATGTGTTGGACTCTTTAGGTGATGAAAGACCATAAAATAGCTAACATATTTTCCCTGTCATCTTGCAGCCATCCATCAGCTGGCATCTAATAAAATCCCCAAATAAAAACCCAAGGCTTCAATTACTGGGTACTTAAGCCAATTAACAAAAACTGAAACAAAGAGAAACTTTGGCAAATGAGAAAGAAAACAATTTGGTCACACATCTAACATTAAGCTTCCATTACACCTCTAATGAGCCAATAAACTTTTTAGAGGTGACTGATCTTAGGTTGTAGCCAAAACACTATCTGTTGTTGGTCTCTGTAAAAGTAGGTTACCGTCCTAACAGCCAAGACTAAACTGGCTTCCATATGTGTCCCTCCAACTTTAAAAAAAAAAAAAGATTTACAAACAAACAAAAACCCAGACTCTGACAGAGATGTGGGTTCTGACTAAAAGACTTAAAGATTCAAAGTTCAATCTGACCAAAACACACAGCCCATAATGCTTCTTTCAGCACAATTTGAAAGAGCTTTTCTCCTAAAAAAAAGTGTAAACAAAAAGCCACACTGTAGTCCATTACTATCTAAAGCTATTCAGTAATCAGTACCTTTCACAACAGAAATGCAAAAAAATAAAAAATCTAAAAAAAAACGCTGCTCTAAAGTCGGTTTCCTTTGCAGACTTTGCATTTCAGCTGTTTCCTGGAACTCTGGATTATGTTGTTTGGACACCAGAGTTGTTTGTTATTTGGCTGTTTGTTTGACCAAGTCTGCAGTGAATCATTGTTTTGGAAGGTAGCTGGGCACCTGTAGGGTGGCCGTTTTCTACAAAACAGGATATCGGGCAGCTTGCCTGCTTTTATATTCTCAAATGCGTTAATTAGAGGGTTTGATTTGGGGGGTGAGCAGGCAAAACAGCTCATGCTAATAAGGCTTTAAGGTAATTAAACTTCCAGCTTCTACCCCACGAGTATGGAGGACTAAAAGTGCCAAAATTAAATAAATAAATACATCATTAAATAATTAATTAAATATGTCATTAATTAATTAAAATTGGAATTAAATATTTCATTAATTAATTAAAATTGGAATTAAATATGTCATTAATTAATTAAAATTGGAATTAAATACTTAAATGTGTTATTAAATAAATATATCATTAAATAATTAAATATGTCATTAATTAGTTAAAATTGGAATTAAATATGTCATTAATTAATTAAAATTGGAATTAAATACATAAATGTGTTATTAAATATGTCATTAATTTATTAAAATAACAATTATTTTAAGTAAAAAACATATTTCATTATTTCACGATTTAATTAATTATTTCATGGTCCTTGTGTTGCAGTGGATCATGAATTAATTTTATCTGTCAACCTCGCCCGTCAAAGTCCGTGGGCGGGACTAACGTGAATCTAGTCTAATCCACTGCTTTTGTCTGCCTTGAAACCGGAAGTAGAAGTCTTTCTAAACATGGAGGCTGTGTAGAGGGAGAGTCGCTGTGAACTTTCTAGAGAGTTGGTGAGAGATATTTTAGACCTTGCAGAGTATGTGGAAGCAGGACCTGCTTACCGCGAGCATGTAGCGTGTAAAGCAGAGGAATTTATTGACGTTGTTGAAGTTATTTCCGCACTTTCCGACCAAGATGTTGACCGTAGAGTGACTGCAAATTTAGAGGAAGTACTCCGCCGGTTTTCTGGTACCAGGGTGCAACAGGAGCACACACAGGGACCAGGGCGTTTGGCATACCGAGGGAAGTTCTGGAACATCACGTTCTTTGTGGATTACCAGCCTGTCAAATTGCAGCGATGCTCGGAGTGTCGAGCGCTTTTCCTTTAGGACCTACTCGGCGCGGCACGGCTCCGCTCGTCTTTGTTTAGCCGCGATTCCACAAGCATCTACTCGGCACGGTACGGCTCGTCTCATCTTTGTTTGCGAGCGTTTCCATACGGACTAATTTTCAGCACCTTCTCGGCTGAGGTTCCCAGCGAGCTGAGATGAGCCGATAATGTGGCGTTTACATAGTGCAGGCCACTGATTGGACAGGGAGTGACGACACAGAGCAACTTCAGCACGAAAACAAAATCCTGCATTAAAAAATGACTGTAAACAGCGACGGTGTGCATTGCTCTTCACGAAACTCTCTGTTCTTCATAATTTTAATGTGACAGCCAGACCTGTACCGTGGGTGAATGAAGAGGTCGAGACTTTGTCTTTGGTGGCGGACCAAAGAATACAGAGAGAGCTGGACGGAGAAAGTTTATCAGGAGGTCTCTGAGCGGATGGCCGCTCACATATACAGTAGACTGTATATAAAGAGGACAGAAGCAGTGTAGGGAGAAGCTGAAAAAGCTCAAAAGTGACTATCGGTCCACCCAGGACCACAACGGCCGGCGTGGGTCAACCAGGAGGTGTTGGAAGAGGTTTAATGGAAGCTATTTAATGTCACCGCACCGGCGAGCAACAGGAGGGAGACACAGCCGCTGCATTGTTGGAGACGTTCGAGGACGGTGAGTGTTTTGTGACTTCAAGAAACTTATACATCATTTATTCCATTGGTGGCAAGCTTCTTTTAAGCAAACAAGTATTTTTAGAAAGTAACGTCGTTGTCTCCTATAGCAGACAATAAGATAGCTAGTTAGCCATCGGCGCTAGCTAGTTAGCCATCGGCGCTAACTCCGTGCTCTGCTTGTATTTCGTGCTGCTGTTTCTAACGTTTAGCTCTCAGAAGCTAATACTTCAGTCAGCATGCCGTGTTTTTCTTGTACTTAGACTGAGTGTTTATTTCTGTTCAAGAATCCCTTTCCACATGCGAAGCCTACTCCACCTCCGTCGCGGAGCCCCCGGCTGCCCTGTCTCCTCTCCAGCACTAGCTCGGACACCGACACCAGCACGTCACAGCAACGTCTTATCACCGGTAAGACACGGTAAACAGAGAGCATGGTTGATTTTCGTATTATTATTACTACAGGTGTAAATGCCTGCAAGCATGATCAGAACAACGAGACCAATGACCAAGAATTGAGGCAGGTGTAAATGCAAACTGTGCAGCAGCCAGCTCAGGAACGCCTGATGAAAGCTACATGTAGCTACAGTGACACATAAACAGAACACATGCAGCTGCATTTATTTTCCATTGATTTAACAAGTAAGTCACTCTAATTAATTTACGTTCTGGTGCGGTGTAGTATTGCAACCATTCTTCTTATAGTCACTAGGTAGCTGTGAAACTGAATGAAAATATACATAAAAATGAGAAAACACAGCTCTTCTTAGCAACTCCAAAATGTGCACAGGATGAAATGAAGTTCACACCACGTTGTTTTTGTTTGTGGTGGAGCAGTTACTGCTTGTGCTTTGGTTAAAGCGAAGAGTGCCAGAAGTTTATTAAAGTATCAAAGACATGATCATGATTGAAAATGGATGGACGGGTGGCTAAAC
Organism: Amphiprion ocellaris; assembly: GCF_022539595.1. NCBI lineage: Eukaryota > Metazoa > Chordata > Actinopteri > Pomacentridae > Amphiprion > Amphiprion ocellaris. Next base: position 11,217,407 of record NC_072781.1, on the reverse strand, counting down.
ACATCACATCATAGCTGTGGAGTCCTTCCAGCTCCTGGGGACTACAATCTCTCAGGACCTCCTGAAAAAGGCTCAGCAGAGGATGTATTTCCTACAACAGCTGAGGAGACATGGCCTGCCACATGAGCTGTTGATCCAGTTCTACACTGCAGTCATCCGATCTGTCCTGTGCACCTCTGGATCAACCACACAGCAGGACAGAAACAGACTACAGCCCATAGTACGGACTGCAGAAAACATCATCAGAGACCCCACTCACCCTGGACATTTGGACTATAGTGCCCTGTACACAAAAATCGCCACTACTGTGTTTATAGCAATTACCATTTTGCTAATGTGTTCATACATTCCAGTCTAGCTGTACATTTCTGTTTATATTGTGTTCTATTTTACTACTATTTCTTTTTCCTCCCTGTTCCTCTTTCTATTGTTTATTTTTTATTATTCTCTTCCATATTCCTAGGATGACACCAACAGCCGAAACCAAATTCTGTGTATATTGTGTACTTACTTGGCCATTAAAGCTGACTCTGATCACTTTTCTGTCTTTGGTCTAGGCAAGAGGAAAGGGGGCCACAGAAAATTGGACCTTCCTAGCGTACTTGTGGAGATGCAGGCTGAGGAGGAGTGGAGTCATGCCCAGCATGATGAGAACATCTGGTTGCTCCTCAGCGAGGCAAGAGAGAATGAAGCTGGCCCAGAATACTGCCTTCAACCAGTCATTCCTGGGTGTGCTGGGGCAGCTGGGGTAGCTGGGTAGGCAGTGGGCAGCCGGCGAGTGTGAGCGAGTCCACCTCCCATAGACTTGAGATTTACAAGTGCTGGTCATATAATTAGAATATCACGAAAAAGCTTGTCTTTTGGACAACTGTCAGGTCAGTAGTCTTCCCCATGATTGTGTAGCCTACAGAACTAGGCTGAGAGACCATTTAAAGGCCTTTGCAGGTGTTTTGAGTTAATTAGCTGATTAGAGGTGTCTTCAATATTGAACCTTTCTACAATATTCTAATTTTCAGAGATACCAAATTTGAGATTTTTGTTAGTATTCAGGTATAATCATCAAAGTTAAGAGAAATAAACATTTGAAATATATCAGTCTCTGTGTAATGAATGAGTATAATATACAAGTTTCACTTTTTGAATGGAATTACTGAAATAATGAACAACTTTTTTCATGATATTCTAATTATATGACCAGCACCTGTAGTTGTATATAGTTTTACTTTTAGCCCTCCACTGTAGGAGAGGCCCACCACAGTTTGTACTTTGCACATTGTAAATAGTTTTGATTTTGCTGCTGACTAATAAACTATTTTGTGACTTATGTGATTGCATCATAACTTTTCATTTTGTCTGTTAAGACACTGGTAGGAAAAGAGTCAACAGTCTGAACCAAACAATTCTATATTCCCTAATAATGTATTTGTGTTTAATGGGATTTAACATGTTTTAACACAAACTCCTTTATGGTTCATAATTCTGGTGACTGAATTACACCAAAGCAATACTGATTTATCAAACTGGAATTTTCTTAAAACAGCTGTTTTAATGTTTTGGCGTTTAATTTTTTATTTAATCTTGCTAACCTTCACAAACAAACAATAGCATAGACACATCTACAAAAGTTTATTGTCAGAATTGCATTAAAGAAAACAATAGCGGTCCGGGGACAGAAAAACAGAAGTATAACAAGAAGAATAACTTTGCATGACACGTAGTGCATCAGTGCATCCTGTACATCTCTGTCCTCCTCCTCTACACCTTGTGCTACTGCAGGCTCATGTGCTGCTGCTTCAGGTAAATCCCATGAAGTCTCATCAGAGAGCATCTGAAACACATACACAGCATACATAGTTTAATACCTAATAGCGATAAACTGCAGCCATTACAGGGTCGTTCACAGGACTGATACACGATAGCTAGCGAACTAGCATTAGCTTACCCTCATATGTCGTCTAGTTCATATCCTCTTGTCTTCAGCTTGATACTGCTGTATCGCCTCCCAAACTCTCCTGTGTGTCTCCTGAGTGTTTCGACTCGCCGCTCTCAGCTTTCTCCGACTCTTCTGTTACTCTGAATCTGACAGAAAGCCACAGACCGAGCAGCAGGTGTACTATCGCCTCCATGTACATTGTTGCATTGCGTTTGTGTCGCACAAAAATGACGGTAAGGGACTTTCGGGCCACCGTGCTATGACGACTCAACCCACGATGAGGTGGTACTCAATGTAATGGAAAAACAACTAAACCGAGACGAGCCGTGGCGCGCCGAGTAGATGCTAAAGGAAATGCTAAAGGAAAATTTGTCTTGCACCGCATGTATCAACATTTGGGAAAGAGGACCGAGTCTTTAGCGGTTGCTAATAAAGTTTTGTTTTATTGAGTATCCAAACCAACGTAGAGGTGAATAGCGCCACCCAGTGTATCGGAATGTGTTCACAAGCTCTGCGTCAATCCATTATCTGGAATCGATTTGCCTTGACTTGATGTGCAGGGTAACCAATCAGGTGTTAGGATCCGCCCACCGACTTTGACGGGCGAGGTTGACAGATAAAATAAATTCATGATCCACTGCAACGCAAGGACCATGAAATAATTAATTAAATAGTGAAATAATGAAATATGTTTTTTACTTAAAATAATTGTTATTTTAATAAATTAATGACATATTTAATAACACATTTATGTATTTAATTCCAATTTTAATTAATTAATGACATATTTAATGCCAATTTTAATTAATTAATGACATATTTAATGCCAATTTTAATTAATTAATGACATATTTAATTATTTAATGATATATTTATTTAATAACACATTTAAGTATTTCATTCCAATTTTAATTAATTAATGAAATATTTAATTCCAATTTTAATTAATTAATGAAATATTTAATTCCAATTTTAATTAATTAATGACATATTTAATTAATTATTTAATGATGTATTTATTTATTTAATTTTGGCACTTTTAGTCCTCCATACACGAGACGCTTTCTCACCAGTTAGCAATGTGCTTCCTCTGCATATTCATGTTGCACGTCAGGTTTTCAAGAGAACAAATGTGTCAGTTTGTTTAATTTGCCAAACTAACTACAAACTGCCTTCAGGTAAATGTCAGACAGAATAAATCAAGCTGATCGTGATTCATTTGAATGCAGGAGCACTGCATTATGGGCAGTGTTATTTACTACATTCCCAACCAACTGTTAACATTAAAACCAATGCAGAGTGCCAAGAAAGAAGCAGGTGTGGCAGGAGATGTTGCTTCAACACAACAGTTCACTGTGTCGTTCTCACAGTAAGCAGAGATGTAGCTACAGTGGAGGACGGCTGCTTTTGTCCTGTACTTGAGCTTAAGATTTGATAAAGAACACACAAGTTACAAGGCCACTCACTGCTGAGCCCGCTTTTTTTTCCATCTGGCTTCCATCTTCACTCCACTAATATTCTGTCTGAATGCACTGAATAAATATTTGTGATTATTTTTGGATATTTCAAGACCCTTTGGTTCCAGGGGAGACACAAGTGGACAACGTGTTTCGTGTTCATGTGTATCATTTTACCATTTTTCGTTTGTTTTTACAAGCAACAGACAGATGTTTTCAGAGCTCTTCAGACAGCATCTAACACACGAGATAATTAGGAAGTAGCTTCTTCACATATCCCTCTGAGGCGCGTACATGTTCCTGTTTCATGTGAGGGTCAGAGGTCGGGGCAGCCAGCAGCGACGCCTCAGGAGCAGGTAGAGCTTCAGTTTCGTTCCCAACCCTTCATCCCTTCAGGAAAAACATGCGTTCTCAATTATTGTGTTTTTGCGTCCTCGTTGATTTTCTCATAGAGGACAATGTCAGCGTTTTTTTTGCTTGCTCGTTTTTTTTTAAATACAGAGCTGTGTAGGGAATATTAGATAATGTTATGTTATTCATGTTTTTATCTCCTGAGACGTAAGTAGAGTAGCAAAGGTAGAGTAAGTTTAACTTTGAAATATGCACTTCTTATGCCACAGAAATAATACAAAATATGCGCTATTCTGTCTTCCATTTGTAAGAGGTAACTAGAAATTCATACAAGTTAATGGGCTGTAAAACATTTTTGGAAACAACTTCTTTTTATTATTAAAGATGTTGTCATAAGAACGCTTCCAATGTGTTTTTCGTGCTCTGAGGTTCTCGGGGAGTCAAACACTCGTGAAGCTACTGAACCCTGAGCATTTACAGGTTTGGTTAAGCTTGAAGGCACAGTTTTACACCACAAGGGCTGGCTGGATCGATGGATCTAAACTGCCAGAACTGGCTTGAGATGCTAGAGAGAGGACTGATAACGGTATTTTTTGCTTTCGTATGAGGGCAAGTATTTTGTTCCTTTCCTGCTTTCCTCTACTGTCTGTAGTTGTTATTTCATTTCTCACTCTTTCCATTTCCCCCTTTCCTTCCCTCCCTCTCGCCTCTCTTAATCTTGCTTTGTTCACTCGTGCTCTTGTTTTCTCATTTTGAGGACTGAGAGCTGTGCTGTGAATCTCCAGCTCAGCAGGACACCATGGAGTGATAGATGGCGTCTGACAAGGTCTAACACAATCCAAGCAGCCATATGCTCCATGTAGGAAAAAAAAGAAAACTAACCTAAAAAAAAGAGCAGAATTTAAAGAGAATTCACAAGTGGCCAGAAGGAAAACGTGCCAAACTCTTAGGCAAGCAACATTTTCTGAAGTTTACGGTAATATATGGGTGGCTTTAACACGTTGACATTAATGTCCCCGCGATTACCAAATGAACACTAGCTGGTATTTCCTCAGGCTGGCAAAACCCATGCATTGAACTAAAAAAAAAAAAGAAACAACTTATCCAAAACAAAATCAAACTATGATGGAAAACAAGAGAAGCTGCCATGTTGCATCCATCAAGATGAGGAAGAGATTACAGAGAAAAAAATTTAAGCTCTTTAAGCTCAGATGTGCATCATTAAAATACACTTTCGTACATTAGATAACATTATGACTCTTGCGAATCTAATTAATTGTTGCAAATTAGTATTGTATGAATATAATGTCAGTGAGACAGGGTTAAAATAAAAGCATTTGGAAAGCAGAGACACTACATTTGGTCAAGGAAAATAAAGAGCTGATGCTGTTTTGGTTGAAGTTCTATATCAACATGTATGTAGTATCAAATAATGTTCTTTTCTGAACTCCTCCTGATGATACAACACTGTGCTCTCACAAAGAAAAGGAGACGCTTTCCTGGACCGCACACACCCACACGTGCATGCCGAAACGCTGCAAACATTTGTGCGACGCTAATGAGTGTGTTGAATTCCAGCGTAAGTAGTTGAGAGGAGAAACATTAGCGTAACATTCTTAAACACCAGGTCAAATCACCTCCCTAAATAGTGGTTACAGCTTCCTCGCCCCCCACTAGCCCCAACTTCCAGTGCAACCTTTACACACAAAGAGTACATATGTGCAGACACACACACACACACACACACACACACACACACAGAGGACAATCTCATAAATAACAGATGACAGCCTGAGAGTTAAATTAAGGAAATAAAATGTGTCTCACTGGTAATGAAGGAGGCATGTTTCCCCTCAGGATAACGACTTCATCTGGGTGCATACGGACCTGACACATACACATGCAGATGACCACATACACGTTTCCAAGAGCTTTCCAGCCACAGGTCCATCTCTTTGGTACAGACTGGCTCAAAGCAGTCAAGAAACACGGTGCCCTGATTTGAAATCCGACACAAAACGTATGTTTTCTAGAGTTCTGAGGAAAAATGTGGAGGTTGGATGTCATGCCAAACAATCATAGGGGGAGGAAGGACTGCTTTCAAACATTTCCAATGCATCAGGCTATTAAAATGACATTCGTTTGCAGGTTGCTGGCACTTGTCTCAGGGCATATTGCAAACACATGGAATTACAAGTTGTGTCCATCCGTGATTTAAACTCTAGGTATTCTTTCGATCAAGGGAAAAAAGACACTTGTGAATCTGTGCAGGCCATGTGGAAAGAAAAAAAAGGAGTCAATATGGCAATCAGGAGTTTGTCATGCTGACATTACTTCACTGCTGATAACTGGAAACTGACAAAGAAAAGAATCTTTATAAAAAGCTTGTTAAAATCTCAGCCAAACACTTCAAGTATAAGGTCATGCAGTTTTATTTGCATTCATGGTCTGACAAAGCTGCTTTGTGTGAAGATGTGTCCCTGTGATAGACTGTAAAATACCTTCATGTGTGAAACTCTAGTGTTTACAGTGACGGGATGCAGGGCTTAACCCTGGATCAAGGCCTTTCTGTTGAGCAATCTAATCAACCAAGTCGTTTAGGGACCAGTAGTTATTAGAGGTAAGTGCAGCAAATCCATGAAAACTCTAACTTGCAATGGTTTACACCATTTGAATCATGAGGATTTGTGCGTTTAAAGGATGTCAAATCTCATGCAGCCAATACAACAGCAGAACTTTCACTCCATCAGTCAGTATTTGGATCTGTGAGTGTTGGTGATATAAAAATGTCTGTTTTTGACTTAAGCATTGGATTTGTTGAGCATCTGTCAGGTGGGTCGCTGTCAGTCACTAGCTTTGGTGTTCCATAAAACCACCACATGTTAAGATTTCAGCTTGTTCATGGCAGCACAGTCGTTCCTGGTCTGGTTCTGATTCGTCATCATAATCAAGTGCTCATTGTTGGCTGTATTTAATGTGACCCCCCAAAAAATTTGTCATTGAAACTCTAAACCAAGTCTGAATTTGAACCAGAATTCAAGCCAATTTGGCGCATATCACTTAACCTTCTGAGTTTCTGGGCCTTTTTTTTGCTTCTGTAACATTTTGTCTCACTGTGGGCTCAGTTTCACTGCAACATGAAGTCCTGCAGCTCTATGGAAACAGCACAACCATGGCTGGAAGTAGAGAGAACTCCAAAGTGTCTTGTGTGTGTAGTACAACAGATCTATGATGTCATAAATCATTTTAAATTTACGATTATTTATTTTAGAAAAATTTAAATAACCTGAAATCAACATGCACATATTCATGACCAACACTGGAAGAAACAGGGGGATCCACATACAATCTATATTTTATTATTTGCATTCTTAATTTGCCTCCATACTTGTCTCCAATCTGCTCTGTGAAAACACAGCCTGCAGTTCAGCCTAGTTCACCTGAAAACTAAACTGCTGTCACGCAACTTCTCAGTCGTGTTGAGGAGTGCAGAATTTATTGCTTATCACAGGACCTGGTTAAAATGAATTGTTTACTTTTGGCCCTTTTTAATTAGATAAGCAGAATAAAGTGACTTTGATGAAATATTACAAATTTTAAGCTTAGTAGAGTTCATTTTCCCAACGCAACTGCACACAGGAAGCTGAAAATCCAATTGAGTTTTCCTGTTTTTACAGTTTGTAGCTCTAATAAATGGCTTCACGTTGGATATTTGATTTGTTTTTCAAACTTGCCAGCATAAAAATTCAGAGGGTTAAAGGTCATGTTTAATTTCACTTTGGTGTTATCTTTAATTCCTTGATGATATTGTCTTATTGCAGTTTGGTCTTTGTATCAGCAAACTCTGTTGACGTCTGACCACAGACCACTGGCATATCTCCTGCTTTCACTTGATGTTTCTTTTATTTCTCACTAGTTAATAGTTTTCAGTTGAAATGTATTTTTTTAATACATTGTGTGAAGAATGTACATGCATCTAAAGTGCAAGTAGCAGCAAATGTTAACAGTCTTTTTCCATATAAAGTTGTTCAGTTAAACTATTTCTCTATTTATGATGAAATATTTGCTAAAATGGGACAAAAAGATGTAATTAATAATGTGTGAGATGAGAGATTGCTTGGCCTCTATAAAAGAGAAACATTTTAAATTCATTAATATATGATGAATAATTTTTCTTAAAAGAGAAGGAAATAGACTAAACTTAGTGTAACAGTATAAAAACCCACACAGTTTGCTTGCCTCAGTTCCTGGCAGGACACTACAGCAGGGTTCCAGCTCCTCTTCTTTAAATAATATCAAAAAGCAAACTGTCGGCGAATCCGTGACGTGAAAAAACATACAACCGTGTTAGTTTTAACCATCCAAGTGCTGCAGTGGCCGCTCAAATCCAATAACATCGTTGTGGACCTCAAGAAATATAAGCAGATAATATTGATTCCTTGGTTGCACTGTAGTGTTTCGGTGTGAAACTTGGCAGGTCAAACTCACAAATTTAAATTTATCACACAGTTAGAGAAGCTGTGACACCTAAATTGCAACTTTTTTGCCTTGTGTGAACTCATTCACAGAGGGAATTTCAAAGGAAAAGATGAGGAAGACATTGGAAGAGCACTTTTAGTCCACGAAAGGGGTCCAAATATGAGATTAAGACGAGGGCAGATAAAAGGCTAGGAGGGGCCGTATAGCAGAACTAATAGAGGAGATGGAGTATGTTTCCCCACTTTTGCAAGAAAATATGGTTTGATTTTCATATGAGTGAAAACAGAAAGTTTTAACTCGAGGCCATCTGACTGTCCACAGCTGTGCCAGTTTGTTTTGATGAAAAGATTTTTAAGCCGTTTACAGATGTTCAGTAAATTGCCTGTTCTGTGTCTGCTCCCAATATTTGGATTTTCAGATTTCCTTACCCTTCTGTCGTCATGCATTTCTTGTTCAGTGACTCATTATGCTTATAGTCAGGTATATAGGTTTCACTGTATTCCAGACAGAATGAAAGTTCTGTGCGCGCAAATTCTAATGTCATAACTGAGCCAAAGCAGTTGTAAAATATGAATGTGTGCTGACATATTTGATGTGCAGTTTTGCATTAAATTTGCACAAAGAAGTACTGTCGATTTAACAAGGTAGAAAGACGCCAAAAATCATTACTCATCGAGCGTAGCTAACTAGAACACTACATAGGGAACATTTGAAATTAATTTTCAAATTTGGCATCCCATTTGATATTTTCTGGCCTGCTTAGTGAGATTTTTATGTAAACCTCAGGTAGGAGATCTTTCACCAGAGACGAAATCTGTTCTTCCACTCTCCATGAGGACCACATGGCAGCCTAGGAATGGTTCGGTTAGGGAAAGATTGTGTACATGGCAAATAAACTACATAGCCACTATGTAAGTTGAAAATAATAGCCTTGCTCTCTTGCATGTGCACATTTGCAGGGAAAGAGTGGTTACATTAGCACCATTTCGCACCTCTTATGTCTTTTCTATAGTATCAGTCTTCTCATGTTTCCCTTCAGTGGAGCCCTGCAGCTTCCTGCCTACAACTGCTGCACCCCTGAGTCAGTTCAAAGAGAGGCACTCAGGTATTAGTGTCCAATGTGCTCTCGGTATGTTTAGTTAAACCTAACAACTGATTAGACACTCTAAACATTTGTATCACTTGATCCTGCGCATGTGAGATCAGACTAAGAAAGAGAGGCTAAATCGTGATGTCGAGGCTGCAAACCATCTGATTGATCGCCATGCCAACTTTTGACTCATCTAAAATAAAAATAATGCTGCTTAATGTGACGCCTCGAACCAAAACTGAGGATCTCGTAGCACTGTTGGCTTTGTTTCTCACAACCATCTGTGAACACTGATGAGTCTCTTCGTAGCACACGGCCACAATGGCTAATTTGTGCTCTGGCTCATGCAGGGGATTCCGCTGATTCTAGGAACTGCTACATGATTAATTCCATCGGTGTATAGGACAGAAGAGGTGAAATGAGAGGTCTCCGGAAAAAGTGTCAGATTGTTTCTGCAATGATCTTCAGTCCTCTTTAACGAATGCATTCATTCTCCACTAAACATCTAGCCTTGGCTAGGTTAAAAACACCCCAAAGGGTTGGATTGAAGGTTAAATTGTTGCTGGATCTCCAAACTTATGTACAGAATTACTTGCAGTTTAGTTTTAATATATACAATATGCTCTCCATGACCCTGAATCTGAGCTAAAATCCAGTTTGCCTCCCATCTAGGTTACGGCTTCCTCATTAGGAAGTCTACTTAACCCTCATATCTCCTCTGGACGCCTCCTCTTCCCAACCTCCCCCTCCTCCTCTGATATCCAGTGACTGCATGGGGTCAAAACCATAAAATAACGAGCCAAAAAGCAAAATGGATTCCATGTCCAAGATGTGACTCAAACCCCAGTTCAAAATTTTGGCATTCAGGTGGAAACTTCTCGGTGCCAGACACCACAGGACGCCTCAAGAGGACCTGGTCCATGTAATGTTGTTCTTGTCTTGTATTCATGTCAACATGGAGTATAACTCGTGTTTTCCTTTTTTACAAGTTTCCTTCCATGCTGCATATGCTGTAAAAGAAGGACTTTTTTTTCCTCACTGAAAACCTGCGAAGGAAGTCGTGATGCATGCATGTTTTTTATTTTTCGTATCACATCGGTGGAGCTCTTTCGAGATGGACATAAACAGACTTTGTCTTTCACTCCCATTGATTAACTGACGTATACACTGTGCACCTATCTGTAATTTCAAAAGGTTTTCCATCTCTTGAAAATCAAAGATGATATTTCATTCAAAATCGTCTACTTCTAAAAGAAAGGGCAAAACAAATTTCCTACACAGCATCTCGCAAGCAGCTACAGACTTTAATACTAATAAAAAAAACTCTTATATCTGACTCTTGCTTCTCCAGTTTCTCTGTTTTCAGAAGATTTTCATCTGGTCCGTGTTCACAAGTATTGATCGACCGACCTCAAACAACAAGAATAACTAAACCCAGTGTAAGAATTCTTAAATTGAGTTGTGTTTATCTTTCGAATCTTAAACACACGAACGAGACCTTTGGGGTCACAAGTTGAGCGGATTGACCGCCTCATTCTCTGAAGTGTCAAATAAACATGGGACTTTCACATGAACTCACAATATACAAAGCTAAACCAACGGTAAACACGTGACAGAAACTTTGGGAGAGGTGCTAAGATGTGGAGAAGAAGACGAACAGAGGATAAAGAAGGAGTAAAGAAGTGATCCCTGATGGAGGGGTACAGTCCTGCGGACAGACATGAAATGACGCTGGCCGTGACCTTGTCTGAGGTCGGGGTAATTTCTCCATTGAATTCCCTCGCTGAATGCATGTGTGGATGTTAGCTGAGAGTGGCCCCATTACTGATAGCTCTAACAAGCCTGGGTCAGGGGTCAGACAGTGGTGAGTGGAAAAGGATGGAGCGAGACTGTTAAAAGTCCTTTAAAGACCACCTGCCTTAACATACACACACACACACACACACACACACATACGCATGCACACACACACAGAGTGAATCTTGACTAATTGTTACCAGACCATATTTAAACACATCCTCTGCACCCCTGTTTCTCTCCGCCGCACAGAAGAGAGGCCTTTGCACAGATCCTAGTTTACACAACGTGCTCGGAGTTTAACTCTGTGTAATAATGAGACCATTGCTCAAACATGTTCACACTTTTGGGGCTTTTCGAGGCTTATTCTGGAGACTTATTCCCCCCACTAGCGGTATATGTTAAATTCCAACAAAGACAGCAGCTCCACCTCCAAGAACGTCATTAAAGAAATATTTGTCAGACGTACGAACAACATTTCCCAGGTGCAGACCTCTAGCTTGTGTCTATGCTGAAGGAATGAAGTTTTGTGAGAACACTTCACAGTAAATCAGCCAGTAAATAAAGTCCTTTTGCTTGGCTTTCCCTCTTGCCTCTGCACCTGCTCAAAAACCAGCATGATGCCGTGGTCTGTCTCTCATCTCCACTTTTACGCCTTAATAGGAACCACCACAGCAAATTTAAAAAGACAAAATCCTCCGCAGGGTCCTAATCAGTCAGTAAAACGATGCAAAAATACCGAGCATGTGGAAAGATAACATGCAGGATGATTCATTTACACTATAAGTCTTACTGCATGAATATTTCTAAACCATATTTTATCTTATTCCCACCTGCAGTCAGTTGTAATATTTACTTGAACCAAAGCAATGAGAGTCTGCACAAGAGCAGAATAAGCCTAAAAGAACGATGCATATTTTATCCTCAGTAACTCATCAAAGTGTTTATTTTTACTTGACTATCACAGGCAGCCTCTGGTGGCCTCCATGCTGCAGCACGGCGAAGTGAGCTAGAGGCAACATCCTCTTTGTGCAGGAAGCAGCGGGGCTTATGGGAAATGTGGTCTTAATTTTGAAAGACATTAGCACTATAGCACAAGTGTGACACACGGTCTAGTTGTCTCCAACAGGCTTTTAGCGATACCTTTATACTGCCGACAGTCTGTTAAAGTGACAGCATCCTGTCACTGAGATGTAGCTCACTTTTCTATCAACGTTCAGCACGGCTTCATTCACACAGAGAGAGACAGAGCCCGCGGTATGTGAAAAACATTCACACGACATTGGACAGTGCATCAGAGTTTTCTTGCTTCAACATACCAGGCGAATGTGGAGAATTTTTCTCTCATGCTATTGCAGCTTAGGTCATTCTCCAAAACAATACATGGGATTACGTCCCAGCTTTGAGTGCCACTTCCCAGACTGTCATGTCCCTCAAAAATATGCAGCACCTCCCTACATGTTAGCAGGTCTGACCCAGTAAGTCGCTGCCAAGACTTTTGAGGAAAATAGTGCAGGGTGTTTATTCAGACATGAAGCTGACACATTCAGATGCAGTCCGATTAATGGAAAGGAGTGCATGTCTGAAAGCAGCTCAGTAATTTCTCCCAGACACAACAATTCAGATGATAATGACAAGGAACAGATTTATAATAATATATTAAGACAACTGCATGTTATAATTATATGTATTACTATAAAGACTGCATATCTAGACTTTTAAACAGTTCAATACTATCTTTGAGAGGTGCCATGAGAATCACGTTAAATCATTTTCTGAATTTATATGAGTGGCATTTACATCCATACTACTAATACTTAACTATAAAAAATCTTGAGTCAGAACAACTCAGAAACAACCACATAATCAACATCAGCATCAACAATAGATTGCACTGATAAAAATCTGCAAAATTGAATGCAGGTATCTGACAATATCAGGGCTACATTAAACATAACTGCGGTGGCAAAGTTAAACACTGGAAGGCCAAAGAGTTTTCAAGCACGGCTGCAGCACGGCAGAATTAATGATTAGGTCCTATAGTGCATGACTCCTGATCTGAACTTGTGAACTGACCCGTCACGCGACCAGGTCCAAATTCTTTCTCTACGTATTTGCCTTCTTTGATGGATTTGACAACGCCGTGTTTTGACTTTTGCACTTGAGACTATTTCAAAACACGCAGCTGATGTGTGCTGTCCGTATCTCCCTCTAGCACTCATATGGCTACGCACAGAGGGTCGCTTTGTTCCAGGGAAGCGGGACCCTTTGAAAACATGGAAGAGACACACTGGTGTGAGGTCACCGCTTGTGTGTAATGACTCAAAATACTGGAGGTAAATGCAACTGGGATCATTTAAGGTAGATTTAGATTCATCGTTTCATGTCATTAATCAAACTCTGTTTGAAATGCATCCCCAAATATTTCATATCTCCCTGGATCAGCATTACTGTATCAAAGCAAGACTTGGTAAAGGTGACTTTGGCTCCTGTAAGGTACTAAATTAATGTATTCTCTGTGTGGGTCGCTAGTCAGCTCTAAAGTCCAAAATTACTTTTCCACAAGCTCCTTGGCTTCCAGCGCTCACTTTCTGGGTGGTTCTCTGAAATAAAAATCCTGCCTTCCCAAAAAACACTCTCCTCCCATTGACTTTTCAAGATACCAAAGAGGATAAGGCCTGTGTGTTTCTGTTTGAGACTAAAGATGAAGATTAGGATTTCATATATTGTTCTAGTTTGCACTGATCAGCCATCAGCAAGCTAAGCTAAATGTGCTTTTTGTACTTTCCTAGGGCTTACATTTTTGAGCTCCAGATGTATTTCCCCTGTTACTCAAACCATCCAACCAAAATTTAATTTGAAAATCAAAGCTCTGGAAAACCACACAAAGAGTATTTACTGACAGTGTTTTAAAAGCAACTGATTGCCAAGCGGCGGGTTTGTGGACGACTCCGAGAACTGCAGTTACTTAAACAGGCAAATCCCTCACTAACTCTCTCTTCTCTTGCAGATCCTCATTTCCATTCCAGTCAGCAAAACTCATATTATCTACACTCATTCTACTCTCTTATGGCTTACGTTATTGAGTGTCAAAGTATTTTCCCTATTACCCAACCAACTGAAATTTAATTTAGAAATCAAACCTCTGTATAACCAGACAAATAAACTGATCCTGTCTTTTTTTTGGCAACTCACCGCCGAGCCCAGGTTTGTGAACGATTCCAAACACCGCAGCTATTCTAACAGGTAAATCCCTCACTTAAACTCTTCTCCTGCAGCTCCTCATTTCCATTCCATTCAATCACAGTCACAGATTAGAAATGCAGCCCACCCAAAACTCAGGACTACGGAGCTCTTTCTGCGGTCAGGTTAACTGTAACCAGTGAAAACGTCAGCTCTCTGTTTACTCGCCTCTGCTGCTGCAGCCCTCGATCCATCCTCACATTCCTGCTTTCAAATTACACTTGTCATTCTGAAAGCTGATGGTTTACACTGCCATGCTTTTATGCGAGTGCACACGCACTCCTGCATGGATGCACGTGACCCACAGAGTCCAGACAATATGTGTAGGATGTGTGTAGGTGCCAGAGAAAGACCTGTGTTGTGTGTGTGTGTGTGTGTGTGTGTGTGTGTGTGTGTGTGTGTGTGTGTGTGTGTGTGTGTGTGTGTGTGTGTGTGTGTGTGTGTGTGTGTGTGTGTGTGTGTGTGATCTCCTACCTGTTATTGTAATGTTGCTGTAGATGTTGGACAGCTGCTCCTTCAGCAGGACGAGCTGTGTGGTGGCAGCCTTCTCCCTCTGCAGCTCTAGCATTATGTCCGGGTGGTTGGCCAGTTTGCAGCCATTCTGTTTGTCCAATGCAATGTCACTGCGCACTATATCTGCACGTAAATGGTAGAAATGAATGTTATTCTATTAAATATTTCAAGAACTGACCAATATCATGTTGTCATTTTCCTTTATATCTCAACTTTTGCTTCAATAATTTGCAAGTAAAGCCTCCATCAACTTTCATTTTTCCTCCAGCAAATGTGTCACTTTTCAAAACCAGAACAGAAAAATATGAAGGGTTTAGTGTCCTGTTGGTCTGTTTCCTCTCTGCTGTGCTTTTCTCTCACCCCACCTGGTCGGGGCAGATGGCTGCCATCCCTGAGTCTGGTTCTGCTTGAAGTTCCTTCCTATAAAAAGTGAGTTTCTTCTTCCCGGAGAGCTGCTCAAAGGGAATCTTTGGATTTGTTCTGTAATACTTTAATAACTCTGTGAAGTGCCTGGAGATGACTTAAGCTGAAAATTGCCTGTACATAAATCTAACAGAATTGAACACAAATCTCAAATTTAACACATAAAAAATAAAATTCTCTTAAAAGTGACACAAATGTGTAAATAAGTCCCATGTTTCAAAAACAATATTCCTAACTTCCCTTTTAAGCTTAGTTGGCATTATAGTTAGATACATTAAACAAATGCAAGCTGTTTTTTTTTGTTTTTTTTGTTTTTTTTAAATAAATTACTTTTTTTTATATTTTGGAGGGTATATTTTTGGACTTGAGAGTGCTGTGAACCCAAAAGTGTTTCTAATTTGTTTTTGTTCTTTTGCGGCATAATTTTGCAGTGTCAGTCGACACTATTAGAAGCACCCAATCGTTCTACAGCATTTTAAAAAATGTATTTAAATAAAATTGAACATTACAGCTGATGCAGTTCACTGTTTGGCCGATACATTAGTATTGAGCGATGTGGGGGCTGGAAAAGGAATAAAAACCTTTAATCCGCTTTGAGTTTTCCTCATAACTTCTCTCGCACACTTCACGGGTTCATGTTAGTAATAAACGGGCATGTCCCTCTATTTGTTGTGCAAAATAAACCTTCAGAGGAAGAATAATTCTGCGCTCGTGTCCACAGAGCGGAACAGCATGGAGACGGCGTTTTAACGCGTTGTAAAAGCAAGAAAGTGCCTAATCACCGTCCTCGTAGTTCTTCAGGTAGTAGTCCGGTCCTGGTCCTCTGAACTTGGCGAGGTTCTTCTGGTTGTTGAACTGCAGGAAGTCGGTTCTTTTTCCGCCGAAGCGCAGGAACGCAGGCGACAGGCCGCGCGCCAGGGTCACCAGGCGCTTGGAGCTGCGCACAGAAAGAAAACACACTAAGGTTAGGGGGAAAAATATTGTCCACATAGTCACAAGCTTGTAAAATGTTTCCTGTGTCTGCACATTCGTGTTGTAATCAGGGGCGTATTTGGGAGAAGCAGGAAAAAAATCGTCTTTGTTTCACCTCATACGCTCAAGTTTACTTTATTCCCAAACTGTAATTCAAATAGCCTATTTTTTTTTAGGAAATAGAGTGAAAGATCAACAGAAAAAGCTGTTTAATTTTTATTTATTCATTTATGCAAATTTATTGAGTCTCGGTTTGCAGGCCCAAGAAACAGACTTCATCTGCCACGGATGGAAAAAGCATTAAGAAGCTCCTACAGCAGGTACAGATCCAACCTGAGGAACGCATTAAAAACAACACACGTAATGTTCAGAGGATTACTCTTCTCGATTTTAGATTCAAAGAAGTTATGTATACAGCAAAATAAAAGACTTTTCCCATTTGGTGTTTTAATTTTCAGATGTCTTACCCTGAAAATCGAGAGGCTTTTGCGTTTTTGCGCACACAGCAATTGAAAATACTCAATTAATCTCAGCTTATATATAAATAAGTTCATATTTAGCACATATCAAGTTTTAATGTTGGAAAAAAATTAGCACGGGACAGATTTTTTTTCACGACAGCCTACGTGGCAGTCGGCTAACAGTAAAATGACAGTCAACAGGCCTCGCAGTACAAACCGCGGCTCATTTAGGATGATGCTAAGCCATCTCTTCATTTAGTAGACGAGTGTACTTTTTTAGGATATTTTTATTAGGAAGACTGAATACTGGATAAAAGCCACTAACCCAGAACAAAGTCATATACGTGGTTTTGTCAGAGAGGAAGGGATGGTGGGTTTTGTGATGTGGTGGAAGTGAAAATTAGAAAAACAATGTTCTTTTACATGTAGACTCCTGTAAAATTAGAAACCGGGTTTACCTTCTTTTCTTATGAGAGAAGTATGAGACACAGGAACACATGCTCCTGACTTAATAGTGACTAATGTGCCTTACAGTGCCTGATATATTTAAATTAAATCCAATGCATATTAAGTTGTCAATGTTATGAGTATAATTATATATATTTGGGCTAGTGTAAACATTTAATTAAAATGATTGTTACAAGTTTTACATTTTATAATGGCATGCTATACAATTCATGATGACACTGGAACAGTTTAACGGGTCTCACATTGTGCTTCGTTTTGACTTTCCAGAGAAAAAGTAACAACAAGAAGTAAAACTAAATCAAAAATTTCCCCTCTATGTAAACAAGTATGTATGGGTTGAATCAACACGGTTAGCACAGGGGAAAAAATAATTCCCCAAACTGGATTTATTAACTTATAAAACGCACATCTTGCATGGATAAGTAACTGGCGCAAAGTTTTGCCTAAAGTTAACCGTAACAGCTACAAGTCCACTTTGAAGTAACTGCTCACTCCCAGAGTCGCATTATTAAATTATGTGTTGGGTTTGGATTTGGCCGCCCTCGGTCTAAATCGATGAAAAATCTTTGTGGTGCGTTGGACTTCTCATTTCCCCGAGAGAGGAAGAAGCGTCCTGGATCGCTCCATGACACTTCAGACAACGTGGCTGCGTGCGTAACGACTAAAAGAAGCACCAAACATTTCAGAAGTGGGCACCCAGACAGACACGCTGATGGTGGTGGCATGCACTACAGAGCTCTGGTACCTGAGGAAGTCCAGCCAACCGTCTTTGATGATCGATGGATCCAGCTGCAAAGACAGAAAGTTGTCGTTGAGGACTCTGATCGGACTGCGGGTGTTGACATCCAGGAGGACCAACGTCCTCTCCATGAAGCCCGGCCGCTTATCACCGGCTGCAGGTCTCTGGTACGAAGAGGAAGAAGACGAGTAGGAGGAAGAGAGCACCGACTGCACCACCAACGTAATCAAAGATGCCAGCCACAGGGAGGACCACGGGAATACGCAGGGTGAGGATTTGGGCATCTTCTTGGGGTTTCTTGGAGAGCAGTGGAATCGGTGCGCGTAATGACGCTTAAAGGTGGAAAGAAGAAAAACAACCGAACTAACTCTGCGGCCGCGAAGTTCGATGGCGGTTCTCTACCTCGGTCTCATCGATGTGGATCTGTCTTCCTGTCTAGCTGTCTCACCCCTGTGCCCCCCGCCCCTCTGAGTATTTTTTGGGGAGCTGCACGCAAGAGCGCACGCCCCGACCCAGCCTTCCCGGCTGTGAGAGCCAGAAGCTGGGAGGAGGAGAGGAGGCAGCACCGCCCCTCTAAGGTTTTCTGAGGTATGAGCACAGACTGCTCCAAAGTAGTTTTCCCAGCTCATAAAGTTCACAATTTATGCTGGAGAGGCGAGGACGCACCGTTTGGTAAATATTTAATAGAATGTTTTCTGATAAAATTGGCATTGAAAGTTTTATTAAATCATGTTTGAAGAACAAAGGAAATATTATTTTATAGAAAACCAAAAATGCATCCAAAAATGAAGCGAGAAGGATCAACAAGTAGGTGCGCACATTTACTTGTTGTGAGGTGTTTATTATGATGACGATGAAAATGGTTTCTACCATTAAAAAAATGACTAAACAACGCTCGTTATTCCTTTTATTAAGATAAAGATCTGCATTTTATGGAAAGATTATCGATCAGTTTAAAAAAGCATGACGATGAAGAAAATGTAAGGGATACTCTGATATTAAAAATAAGAAATCTAGATCATAATAACTGTGCAAAGAAAGACTGCGTAAAACTCTATCCGCTGGGATTTCAGGTTAAACTCGCTTAAACTCAGATTGACTCACAAAAGGCCTACCCCTTATTAAACTAACTCATATATCCATATCTATATAATTCTATATTACGAACATCGCACTAAGAAACGATCTCTTCAGACCACAGACTGAATAACTGACTATGTTCTGGAGTACATCACCGTTTGCGCATCGTAAATTAAATGTTCCAGAAGAAAAGTGCTCATTTTCGGCCCATGAATCCCCAGGCTGAACATCAAGAAAACACAAGCTCTGTTCCATCAGAAGAACAATGTTGTTAACAGCATAATTCCCGCTTCATATTAGAGGTTCAAGTTGTAACAAACAACTGATTGATCACATGTTTTTCAAATGACTTCTGGAGATGGTAACATGAACAATTTGGCCCCTTTTTCCAGAGACATTCAAAACCAATTTGGATTTTAAGTTCCTACATATGAAACTCACCTATAAACTCTTTATATGACTTTTCAGTCCAGATGTTTTGGGGGCATTAGTGAATAAAAAAAAAAAAACAAAAAAAAACAGAGAACACAGAACCAAACAAAGTGAAGTCTGTCGTGAATTCTGTAGACTCTCCTCGGGCGGTCAGTGCGTCGAGAAATGGTCGTTAAAGGTCACTGCTGTCTCACAGATGAGCAGCAAACTAAATGAGAGGAAAATGTACCGAGGAAAATCACCATTTTAATGTGTGTTTTAATTCCCGTCTACAACACCTACTCACGAATACAGTAAACACTACATTTTCCGAGGTGTTAACTTTTCGGGCTTTGGGCACGAAAGTTCCCATTAAACGAACAGACTGCTTTTGTGGAGGATACACACCCAGTGAAGACTTAATTCAGCAATAAAAGTTTCCTCACTGGAACCTCTGGGGCAGAATAAACAAGTCCCTTCACTGTCAGTCACTGTCTTTTCTTTTAGGACAAATTATTCTAGTAATTGTTCATCTGAAAGGCTGAAAAGTCTCATGCGCAACTTCGGATTACCGAAACACTATTTTGGCACCAACATGGAGCCGTTACGCACAGAATCTGAGGCTTCAGCAGCATCTTCTTGGGCCTGTACCACACACACATACACATTAGAAAAGTTTCCTGGTTCATGTTTCTTCGTGTTGTCATTTTGGAACAGCTAGACATCATAGCTGACATGTGGTTTCAATCAGGACAAAGTTTTTGTTTTCAGTAGGAAGGTTTTCTCTTTAACTTGTAGATATTTATACGAGTTCTTCAACTGGCTAGTGTTAAACTGCGTTGTGGGACATCCGGTCACCTCTGAGGATGTTCATTTCTGAGAGACGTAAAAAGAAACTCAAGCCTGGAAAAACATCAATATGAGAAATATAATATTTTGAGGGAAACTGCCTTGCTTTTCTTATCTTGAGATGGATTTGCCCTGAATGTTGCACCGATTTTATAAGGCCTGAATTGTTTTTTTTTTAAATGATCCACAGCGTTTTTAAAAAAGTTTTTTGTTGCAGTTTTATTGGACAGGCTTGAGATTTAAACCATAAACAGCGCAGCCCCTGTCTGCACACACTCCCCTACATTAAACAGGAAGATAAAAAATAACCTACATCAAGATAAGAGCTGCTCTGGATGTGTAACTTTCGGCCCATATGTTGAGGGAAGAGTTTCTTCCAGCAGCGTATTTTGACTGAATAAAAATCTCCGTATTCGTATAAAACATACTGCGAAGCATAAATACGACGCTGAATTTATCGATTAATCATTTAAAGTCGGATATAATATACAAGAAAACGTACAAGAAAATGTATATTTAAAAATGTGAATATCAAAACGTTTAGTTGCAAACAGAGCCTTGTTGTCATGTTTGATTAAATTAAATATTTATTATTATTATTATTATTATTATTATTATTATTATTATTATTATTATTATTATTATTATTATTATTATTATTATTATTATTTTACGTCACGGATACCAGTGTATTTAAACAAAATATAGATACAACAGGAAATATGAGATCTATCAACTCATATCGACTAGAAAAAGGCGATTAATTAAACAGGTTCTTTAAACACAGGCTACTATTGATGTTTTACAACTTAATAAAGTGAAACAGTTTAGTGGAAATGTTCTTTAGAGCATCATGAGTGATTTTCGTTGGGAAAACAACTGATGCCTGGGTTTAAATTTATTCGGCCAACCCCAGTGTTTGTTATTACAGTCGACATCCATCAACAGAATATTAAAATAAAAGAATGCAGATTTAGTTTAGTTTTAGTTTTTTTGATTACGGTTTGAAACATTTCTGATTAGTCAACTAAATCTTGGGAGCATGTTTGGATTTTATCCGATGGGAAAGTTATCCAAGATGTTTTAATGTGTCAGCTCCAGTGACAGTCTGTAATCCTTGGAGCTATTTCAGTCCTCAGAGTCCAGATAATTTGTGTAATCATTGTTTTGTTCTTGTGCTCAAAGTCGTTTTTTCTTCTTTTCAAATTTTATGGTGAGTCTGTGGCTAATGGAGAGCAGAGAGTGTTTAAGACTTGGCAGCTCTGGTTTCTCACCTTCAGCTTTCTGCCTCGTAAATCCGACAGACTTCAGTCAGAGAACTCATGTTCGAGGACTTCACTGTATTTAAAGGGGAGCTGATCAGTGATCCCAACAGCAAAATATGAATAATTATAATAATAGCAATAATAATAATAGTAACAATAGCAATAAAATCTGCAGCCTGGTTGTATTCAGTGTTGTCCTGTGGGATTTGATTATGTTTAGATAATATATACTGATCCCTTTTTCTCTGTTTATTTGCCCATTAACATTCACAATTCATCAATAGCGACCCCATTAACAGGTCCACCTTTATGTTGGCTGTAACATTTTATATAGAAACATAAAAGTTGAACGTGATGACCCATTTTAAAGTTGCAGGATCCAAATGTTTTCTTCCAAAAAATGTTAACAGATCGAAACAATATTTTTTAATTGTTTAAAAGGTGCTAAATCTGCAAGCAGAATCCTTTCTCGGGAAAAATATAAATTCGAACTTATTAATCTTTGCCAATTCTCAGGTCTGAACTGCATTAAGCAGCATGTGCAGAGCTTTTTACAACTGGGCTGCAGTAAAACAGCTGATTAGACTGCCACCTTGTGGCGACTTCAACGCAGCAAAAAGAGGGAAAAGCTGTAATATCGCTACCTCCATCCTGGTGCTGAAAACACACACGTTTTGTTGTTATGCTGTTGCTTTTTTGTTAGGTATTTTTCGCTTTAGTTGAAATTTCCTGTGAAATATGTCCGCTCTTTATCCTACTGAGGATCTTTTAAAGTGCTGTATCACATTCATCATTCATGATTGGGCATTTCCTGCCTTCTATTTTTAGAAGGGGGCAGAAAGCAAATAAGACAGGCCTACGTCAGGGCTTGTCATTTATATTTAAGGTGCCCCCCTCCCCTCCCTCTCTGTGTAACAAACCACCCAGCTGCTCCATCCATCCCATCCGCACACCACGTGACCCACTTCTCCCATGTCCTTCAGTACTTCATTCAGCATGATGGCTGCGGATGCTGCGGATGCTCTCTGCTGCATCCTGCATCCGCGCCGGCTCTCCCTCCTTCTCCTCACTGTCACCCTCTCCTCCCTGCCGGCACCGACAGCGGCGCTGCTCGGCGTCCGGCCCGAAGACACGCAGAGCGGAGAGCTGTCCGTGCAGGATGGGATACTGAGAGCCACCGAGGGGACCCGCTTCATGCTGAGGGTTTACTACTCCGCATCCCCAGCTACCGAGCATCCCAACAGCCAGAACGGCAGCGGCAGACCCGACGGAGCACCTGCCGCTCCGTGGATCGCCTTCATAGAGGAGCCAGGTGAGGACAGCGGGGATGCCGAGAGGCGGCAGCGCTCCAGAGGAAACCCTTGCGAGGAAGAGAATGCCCGGAGCTCTGACATCGAGCTGCTGGGCTCTTTCAGGTCCACCTCAAGTCACAACTCCGTTTTGGTGGAGCTGCTCGCCAAAGACCTGCGCAGAGACGAGGTGATCAAATACTACTCCATGTGCGCCTTTGATGGAGTAAAATGGGAGCATTTCAGCACCAAAGACTTCTGGCTGGCGGTGGTGGAGAGACCCCCGGAGGCAGATGTTTGGCTCCAGGCGGGGGTCTCGGTGCTACTGTTGGGACTATCTGCGCTCTGCAGCGGGCTGAACATCAGCATGTTGGCCCTGGACCCCGTGGAGCTGCGGGTCCTCCAGAACAGTGGAACTGAGAAGGAACAGAAATACGCACGGAAAATCGAGTCCGTGCGTAAACACGGAAACTACATCCTTTGCACTGTGGTGCTGGGCAACGTGCTTACAAACACATGCTTCGTGGTGTGGATGTGCCAGATTTTAGGAATGACTGCTCTATCAACTGCCTCATGCACTTTGGGGATATTCTTTATTGGAGAGATTTTACCTCACTCCGTGGCGTCCAGGCACAGCCTCGCCATCGCCTCCAAGACGCTCTGCGCCACCCGCCTGCTCATGCTGGTGTTCTTCCCCATCGCCTACCCGGTCTCCAAGATCCTGGACATCATGCTGCACCAGGAGATCAGCAGCTTCTACACCAGGGAGAAGCTGGTGGCCATGCTGCGCGTCACAGACCCCTACCACGACTTGGTCAAAGAGGAGCTCAACATTATCCAGGGCGCGCTGGAGCTGAGGACCAAGACCGTAGAGGACGTGCTGACCCCGCTGTCAGACTGCTACATGCTGTCATCGGATGCCGTGCTGGACTTCTGCACCATGTCAGACGTGATGCAGAGCGGTTTCACACGCATCCCGGTGTACGAGAACGATAGGTCCAACATAGTGGACATCCTGTTTGTAAAAGACTTGGCCTTCGTGGATCCCGATGACTGCACTCCTCTGAAAACAATCACTCAGTTTTACAAGCATCCCATGCACTGCGTCTTCAGTGACACCAAGCTGGATGTGATGCTGGAGGAATTCAAGAGAGGTAACTGCACATCTCCCTGTGCGTCCACTGTTTTTGCATGTCCTGAAATTATATATATGACGAAGAAGTCCCTGTTCAATCTGTGAGGCACCATATGTTATGAACAATCTCACGTAACCTCCTTCCACATAGAAGCTAAATGTGCTTTGAAGTGACTGTGCACTTAAAAACTACATTTTCAGAGAAGAAGTCAGTGTTCACATCAACCCAGTGGCTCAGTGGGCCTGCCAGTAAAGTCCTTTGATCCCAAGAGCAGTGAGAGCCATATGTGGAATCTGATACTGTGTCACACAGTGAGTTTGGTTCAACCAGAGGTGAGAGGCTGCCAAGGATCAGAACGGGGGTTATCTTAAGAATTTATGCGATGAGAGAGATTTAAGTCATTTTCCCATGACAGCAACTTCACCTACCACCAATGCCTGGCTTTACATGTTTAGTATTTATCATCTCCAAACTTTAGTGTCATATCAAAAAGGAGTTTTGCAGGATTTTTCTTCACTCCAGTGGCAGCAGATGCAATCAGTCCAACCACTCTGTCTCTCTCTGATGCACACACCTCTTGCCTGATAACCATCTTTGCTGATAAGTAAATTGACAGTATTACAGCACTCCATCGCTCACAAACATGCAGTGATAGCATCTGTTCACTCTCGAGCAAAAGTGTCTCCTCTCCCTGGGGGAGCCCATTCAGTGGTGATGATAACATTTAATATGATTCAGAATCAATGTTCTGTAGCAAACAGTTCAGGCTGCTCTGGTGAAAAAAGAGACATATGAGAGGCTACTGGCACAGCTGTTACGTAAAGATTTCATTGACTTTGGTTCATGTTGTAGGGATTAAGATGTAAAGCTGTTTCATTGACAAAGAGAGCTCAGTAGACGTCAGTTGGAGGCAGCTGCTGACTTCAGCAAGGTCATGAATTAAATTTGCCACTTACAGGGCAGAAGGTTTTGTTTCATCTTGTGCAGAATTATGACAGATAGCTTTAGTGAGGCACAACTGATCCATGCACTGACCTCTGACCTGTGATTTCCACAGTGTTCCTGTATTGTGTGTTGTTTGTAAATAAGGTGGAAAGGTGAAGTCAAGGCTTCACCTTTACATTGTTTGTGTGCGCTTAATTGCCAGCCCACGGTGACTTTGAAGTTCCTTCCTCTCTGTGGGTCGTCGCCATCTAAGCCTGCAGAGCGACCATGAAAAATTCAGTTCCAACCTTTCCCTTCCCCTCTCGCCTCCTTCCTCCTTTGCTCTCATGAACTAAGGGCTCCTGCTGTTCAGGAAGCCTGGCTGGAAGCTGTGATGATGTCTCACTGAGACGGGTGATGGGCCGAGGGTTAGAGAAGAGAATGAACATGTCATCTTAAAATGGAAGGGAGCGCTGCAAACTGTAGAAATACTACCCGGAAAACGCAGCCCAGATGGCTAATTTTTTGACAGTTAGTATTATGTATATATATCTTTAGCACATTAAGTTAGAAATAAATGGATATTTCAGCTCCAGCTTTGATTTGAATATGTTTACATCAGGGTCAATCCATGTCAGATGAGACAGAATTCAGTAAATATGTTGCTTCCCGAGTTTTACAGAAAATTATTTTCTGTAATATATTTTAGCTTAATTATGAGAATATCAACTGTTTCCAAAAAACATGTTATTAGGCCACATCAGTTGTTCAGCATCTTTTGAAACATATCTCCTGGATTCATTAAATTTGGTCTGAACATAGACAAAATAGTTTCCAGTGGTTCCAAATGATTAAATAGCTCCAGTAGAGGCCAACTTTTAAATTACTGGCCCTTGAAAATAGAAAAAAGCGCAAAAATTTCCAAATGAGGGTCCCAGAAAGTTCCTGTAATTGCATACAAATATGGATGCATTCATGATTCCTACTAAAAATACATTCATTGGTTAACATTTGACCAACTTTTGAGGCCTTAAATATTAGTAGAATATGATGTGTGGCACGTATAAGTCAATGCCAGTTTTTTTTGCTATTTTGAAATGCCGAAACGGTGACTATTTCGCACAAAAACTGGCGTGCATAGAGGTCCATATATTGTCATTACATGTGCAAACTTTCAAGTTGCTTCCATGTTATCCTCGTGTTAAGATCTACAGTTGAGAAAGTCAACAGTTTGGTATATTTTTTAATAAGCATGTTCACAAAGCAAATCTTGAACATGTCAAATGAGCTGTTCAACTTGAGAGTGACCAGAAGATCAATTGCATGGTGAAGAAAACCCACTTTATGACTGCACAGCATGTCGAGAATGCACAGATCACACTAAAAACGATCACTAGAGTTGTATGAAGAAGGTCTATTGACTGATAAAACAAAAATCAGCCGCGTTCAAAATGAAAGAGGAAAGTGTGGAGAAGAAAAAGGAACAATTTGTGACTCACAGCGCAGCATCTCATCTGTGAAACATGGTGATGCTTCTGTTACATCTCGGACAAGCGTGGCTGCCAGGAGAACTGTCGCACTGTCGTTTATTGATGGTTTCACTGCTGACACAAGCAAAATGATGAATACAGAGATACACAGGAGAATTCTGTGTGTGGACATGCATCAATAATTCATCATTCAGCAGGACAATGATTCCAAATACACAATCAAAGCAACCAAAGTGCTCCTCAGGGTGAAGAGGTAGATCATCCTCGAATGACTAAATGTCACCTGATCTCAGTCTGATTGAGCTGCACTCTACTTTCAGAGCAGCTTAACTATGTATCTCATACACGGTTACTTCTATATTAAGCTGAGACTTGGCACTTTAATTAAACTGAATGTGTTGAAGCGTGGGGCCTGAAGCACAAAAACTGTGGAACCATACAAATATGTACTTTCTGGTCTGTTGCACAAACATCAGTTTACATGGTATATATACTCTTCATGCATTTAGGCTTTCATTGCATGAAACTTTTATGAGAAACATAAAAAATGCTGTGGGGTTTGACAAGAAAGGAATTTTCTCGAGTAAAAAAATTGCAATACCCCACTACAGTAACACTGGATTACATTAAAATGCTACATTCTAAATTAGACTTGAATAAAAGTAAAAGAAGTATCAGCAACAAAATGTACTTAAGTTATCCACAAAAGCCCTGACTGCATTATTATGTTATTGGATCACAATTATTAATGCCTCAATATGTAATAGAGCTTTGATTGTGGTCTTGGTGGTCCTCTTTTAATTGCATCATACTGCTGGATAGCTAATTTGATATCAATAAACTTAATATTATATGAAGTGATCAAATGTTTTGCATGGAAAATCCTCATCTAAACACTAACTATGAAAGTAATAGATTAGAAAATACAATATTTTTTCTCTGTATTGTTGTGTAAGTACCTCAGACTTTTAGTTACTGCATACACTTTTACTGAGTAACCACTAAACAATACAATCCTATATCTCAGCATAAAACAAGTCATGGAATGTAGCCACAGTTTAAATTTAAGCTGTTGTATGTACATATATATGTAAAACAGGGTGAAAAATAATTGCCTTAAAAAAATAAAATACAACTGAAATTTTATAGAATTTTACATTTTTTTCTGTATTTTTTAAATAAACAAAATTATCAATGCCATTACAAAAACAAATATTAACAACCTGCAACTGTTAAACCATAAAATTTAGATTTTTTGAATTATTAATTACATAAAATTAAAGAAAAAATATATTTTTACTTTAAAAAGTCTGTCAAAATGCATTCACAAATTTATCATGATTTGTCAAATATTTATGTTTTACTTAATAGATAAATTCAGGTCTGTTAAATTCAAGTTTAATTATAGTTTATTTAATTTACTGTAAATGCAGAATTAAATTAATTAGTTCATTAAGTTCAATTCATAGAAAAGTAAGCATTTATTCTGTAATTTACCCATACTTTGTTTGATGAATGAGAGCGATATTGTCAAAACTGGAAACTTTCCAACAAAAATGTTGAATTGACGTGTTTTCATCAATGCATAATATCTACAAGTTTTGTCCATCTGTGAATTGATAAGTTTTTATCATTATATATAAAGTTTATCATTATATTCACCATATATCATAATACTATATATAGATATATGTAATTTCATTGTTTGTTTTCACACGTAAAAACACTTCATTAATTAAAACAGACACGATCTTATGTAAAAGTAATGCAAGAAAATGTATTTTAAGCACAAAAAACTACAGTATTTCTATGAAATGGTTATTTTCTGTTACTTAACAGGATATTTTGATGCTCTGTCTGCTAGAAAAAAATGTTTGCAAAAAATACAGACAGAAAAATATGTACAATCAGATGCGCAATCTAAAACAACACATGGATTTCAAATATAGACATCAGTAGCGTGGGAAACTGGTAGAACAGAAACATTCACAAAAGGGACATCCATGGAGGACCCAGTTTTGCCTCAGGCGTGTGTGTGTCTGCGTGTCTGGTTAAGTGTGTGTCGTTCTGCAAGAGCATTATGTAACATATGAATGATGTAATGTGGTTCCCGGGCAACATCAGCAGCTGAGGGCGAATCCACGTCTGACTCACCTGAGCTCTTCAGACAGGTGGAACGACCTCGCCGTCTCAGCCAAGCTCACACGGCCACAGCTACGTGATTGGAGATGGCTGCCTGTCAGTCAATCAGCGTTTTTTTGTTTTTTTTTTTCCTTTCTTGTCGCAGTGGATTAAAGCATTTGATCCATTTTATCCCCTGGCAGTGATCCCCTAAATCGGCCCATCTCGCATGAGCCACAGATTTTGCTCAAAGGAAGGCTGGAGACTGTTTGTATGTCGAAATCTGTGTTCTAGTGACATCATGAATTTTGGTTAGATAACTTATCCGGTCATTAAATTGTGTCGTGTGTTGACGTAAGCGCAGCAGATGGGGATAATTTTATACTAACAAGGCAAAAATGTACATTGAGTACCTTAGCAGATTTTTAAAATAACTAAAATGTAAAAAAATCTGTTGAAAAGTCTACAATTCGTGGTTCTCCTCTCCTTGTGGTGCTCACTTCTTGTCACATTGGCTTTGTGGACTCACTGCAGAGAGGCTGCTGGCGAGCTCCGTCATTGTATCTGGCAGGCTTGTCGTGTTCGGCTAAACAGTTAGTGAGTGGGAGCTCTGTGTGGGAGCGGTTTGCTTATGGATGTGTAAAAGTGTGTGTGTGTGTGTGTGTGTGTGTGTGTGTGTGTGTGTGTGTGTGTGAGATGTTTTGTGTGTTTACAGAGGTGGCAGCAGCATGGGCAGTTTATTCAGCAGATGCAGGCATCCCCAGACTGATTGCGTAATCGCAGTGTTTACGTAAGGCCCAAGTCTTACCAACTGTCAAAGTGTCTCCAGTCTAATCCCCCCAAATGTCCACTCTCTTCTCGTCTGAGTCATGCATAAAAACACACAAGGGCAATCCTGACTTTAAAATAATATCAAAATTCCTGCTTTTTATGGCCTCTCAGCTCCAGTTGGTTTATTAATGCTGATTTTCATCTTGACTGCACACATCCAGTTGGAGGCTGTTGACTCGAGTTATTTTTATCCGCTGACGTTTTCTCTCATCTCTTTGTATGCACACTTTTTTTGGCTTGAGCTCACATTTTGAAAAACATTTAAACTTACCTCTTTTCCTTTCCCTGCTGACTGCAGGTAAATCCCACCTGGCTGTGGTGCAGAGGGTGAACAGCGAAGGGGAGGGAGACCCCTTCTATGAAGTGATGGGCATCGTCACCCTGGAGGATGTCATAGAGGAGATCATCAAGTCTGAGATCGTGGACGAGACAGACCTGTACAGTACGTATAAGCACAGTCATCATCACGTCCTGAGTTTACAAAATCACTGTTACATTAGCTGTGAATCAATTTTTTCGGTCATTATTTCCAGCTGCCATGCTGAATGGATTTTCTCTCAGCAGCTGACAGAGTCTGTTCAGCTGTGTCCACATCATTACTGGAAAATGCTCCATGAACAGCATCTATTTGCATATCAATAATTAGGGATGTTACAAGCACAATTGGAGTATGAATAGTACATTGTGATTTCATTTCTATACATCTTCTCTCCTGTTTTGCCATGAAACTATTGATTCCAAGTCTCCCTCCCCTGTTGTTCCCAGCTCTTTCCTGATGCATAATTAAATAATGGGAATAAATGACCCGGTCGCACAGATAATCACCATAATCCGCTCATTTTTAATTGCCTGGAAAGGCTCTTAACAGAGAGTCATTCAAATGTCGAACTCCCTTAGTTCCAGATCTAATCTTGTCTGTACTATCTTTCACTGGCTGAGTTTTACTATTTCCCTGCCACAATTAGACTAAAATGTTCTAGTGAATGTTTCCACAAACACTGCTGCTCCCAGAAGCCATGGACATAAAATTTTGAAGTGTGCTGCAGTTTTAATTGCATGCAGAGTGTCTGAAAGAGTCTTTGTCACCGGTGCACTTGTGTTTGTGTGCGTGTCTGAGTGTGTGTGCATAATTATGCGTGTGAATAAATATAGCACAGGGGAGCTAATCTCTCCAGACTTTGCTCTTCAGGCCTTTATAGCACCAGCTGTTCCCACTGCCGTTCTGATGTATTTAATGGAATATAGTATAGTTAATACTCCTCGCATCTGCAGAAGATAAGTCGATTTTATCAATCAGAGGTCTGTTGACAGCACAGAATAAGCTCAGGCTATATGCAGCTGTACTTTAATAAACTAAGTATGTTGCATATACAGCAGCTGCACCAGCTAATTAGGTCAGTGGCACATCAAAATAGTTACTAATTCTCCAACAAAACTGCTGCACTCATGTAGCACATCTAGTGGGGCAAATCTAATCAGTAAGAGTGTCATATTTCCCTTCTCAGCTTGGATCAGAGCATGTGCGATCTGTTAAATCTGCATTGTACACTATGCACTTTGTATGATTTGCAGCCTGTGTTTGTTCATAGCTGATAACCGGACCAAAAGGCGAGTGTCCAACCACGAACGGAAACAGCAGGACTTCTCCATCTTCAAATTGGCAGAAAATGAGCTGAAGGTGAAGATCTCGCCCCAGCTGCTGCTCGCAACACACCGCTTCTTGGCAACAGGTAGCACTGGGGGCGTTTACACGTGTCTGCATGCAGAGCAGTTTAGGTTCGCTCGGTGGATTCTTGGATAGATTGAGGATAAGGACGTGTGATGAGGAACTCGGTGTTCTTTCTTTGACTCTCTTTTACATTGCTTTCTTGCGTGTGTGTGTGTGTGTGTGTGTGTGTGCTTGTACATGTGTCTACACCAATCCATCTCGCAGAGGTGGAGCCTTTTAGGTCGTGTCACCTGTCAGAAAAAATTTTGCTGCGTCTCATCAAGCATCCCAGCGTTGTGCAGGAACTCAAATTCAACCCCAAGAGCAAACACGCTCCTCAACACTACCTCTTCCAGAGAAACAAACCTGTTGACTACTTCATCCTGATCCTGCAGGTAAACTTACAAAAAGCCTGTTAAAGATGCATTGTGACAACTCCTTACGTGTGGGAGGCTCCATTAGATCTCCAAACAACTGTTCACATGTATAATCAATGCAACTGGCTGTGTTAACGTTGCAGGGACGGGTGGAGGTAGAGATAGGAAAGGAGGCTCTTCGGTTCGAAAATGGAGCGTTTTCCTATTATGGGATGCCAGCGCTCATTCCACCCCTGCCTTTTGGTAAGTTAGCGCATGCAAAAAGCAATACACATGAATAATTCTAGAGGAATCAGTGAGGTTTAGGGTGATGATGATGACAGTGCAGCAAAAATGATGCAATGCAACAGGGGTGGAAGCATTTTTCCTGTCCAAATGCCACCCAGTGTCTGTATATAGCGTCCGCTTCCAAGAGTAGCAACAGCAGCAGTGGCGGCGGCCGTGGGAAGTAAGTAATTAAAAGACGTGATTTGAAAGAATTTCCCAGTGGAAGGACATGACCTGCACAGGATTATATGAAATCCAGCTAAGACTGCAGAGCAAGCAGAAAGCCTGTCTTTCTCTCTTTCTCTCATTTCTTGTGGTGGTTTCTGTGCACATTTTTGTACGTGAGACGTTCAGGATGAGCTTAAAGCTATTCCGGAGACCCCATTAAAAATGTGAAAATCCCTTCTTAGGACGTTGCAGAATTAAGAGTTTTCTTATAAGCAGCTGCGAAAGTATCACATCTCAAAAGAGCAGATTTTTTTTTACTGTTTTTCTGAGTCATCACTCTCCTGTAGATCTGATAGGGATAGCATTTATTGTCATTCAACGAGGCAGCTCAGAACAATGCAAATGTAGGTGAATGGAAATTACCTGCATAAATGTCCATCGTCTTTTAAAAGTAACTGAAGATCTATGGTTGCGGTTGAAATTCCTGCATTTTCACTGCTTTCTTACAGAGCATGTTATTATTATTAATATATAATATATCTTATATATATTCGTATATTGTTCTCCTATCAGTCATTCCATCTCAAATCATCAGATTTTTTAGAACAATTTATGCTCAACCATACCTGATTTGCTCTCTCTTTAAAAAAAAAAAAATGCCTGGTGACCCACTTTTAACACATTTTTTCACACATTGAAATATGAGGCTGTTTAAATAACAGTCATGAATTATTAAAAATAAAAACCTGATATTTTCACAGTTACTTTTTCATCATGCCATTGATTCAGAATCTGCAGTACTGGACAAACAGTTTCTGATTATGGGTGAGCTGAAATAAAAAATCAAGCCGTCATGAAAAATCCCATCTTTAAACACACATTTTAAAAAAAAAAGGTAACGTAGAAGTCTAGTGATTTTTTCTGAACCATATGTAGGCGCATGTTACAGTAACATAAAACATTTAGAAGACTTTTTAAAATGAAATACTCGACCACAAGAAGTTATTTTTAACTGATTGAGTGGGTATGAAAAGTTGTACCACATAAACAAATATAATGCTAGGAAGCCTCGTCCAAGTAGAACACACTGCTGGAGTTTTACGTGGTTCTCTAAATATAACTAAGAAAATATCTGTTTTAAATTAGGGCCTGTTTGTAGGCTGGAAAAATTGAGTAAACTGTTATCTATTGTACTTACTTCATATATTTATTGAAAGAGATGCTTGAATATAAAGTCTTAAGCTGTATGCTATAAATATACTTGTCCCTTACTGCATTGGTCTTGAAGATCAGGTTTTTCCTCAGTGGATTCCCATACCCAAAGTGTTAAATTTGACAAAGTTATGTCAATAAAATGTAAAAAGTGCATCTGTCAAGGAACTCTTTGTGCCAAAATGTGATTATTCTTTTCCAGATATTAGTGACAGCTTAATTTGCCACAGGTGGCCATCACTTTATATACTCTTAACTATCCAACAACACATATCCAAGTGGTTTAAATGGTTTTTGTAAACATGCTCATGCTCATTTTAACTAAACTAAAAAACACTTTCCAACACTGCATATAGTCGAGTAAAGAGTATCGTTAGCTACAACGCAACGGCTCAAAATGAAACTTGCTATACTTCAGATGAGTTTTGATATTTGTTAAATTCTGATTTAGTTGTAATGAACTCAGAAATACAATACAAGACTGTTTTCCATAATTTCTGATAATGAGCAGGTCGGGGAATTTAGAATACAGAGACACATTTTGATTTGGCTGCAGAAACATTTTCTGAAAATAGTGCTTGACCCAATGGAAAAGATGTATTTAAAAATATGCAATTAAAAGTATACCTTCTTCTGTTGTGTTCAGGTCAGAGGTTCAGCTCTCGAGGCAGCGGTCTGAACCAGTCGGATTCATTACTGAGTGGAGGCAGCGTGGGGCAGCTCGCTGCAGGAGGAGGCGTCTATTTACCAGACTACTCAGTCCGGCAGCTCACAGACCTGCAGATCATCAAGGTTACAAACATAAATGCCTACTCACACACAACCCAGAAACACTGTTATTATAAACTCAATTAAATCTCTAATTTCCTGTGCACTGAAGGGAAAAATTGGTACCGAGAAACTGCTCTTTTAAGATCCTTCCATTTAATCTTCAGAATTTTCCCAAAATGCACTCTCTTCCTCTGCTGCAGCATTTGCCTTTGATATGTCCTAATCCCTGATTCTGACTGAACACAGACATCCTGTCTCTCACTCTCCCTCCATACGCCCTCTTTCCTTTAATCACCAGGGATAATTGAGCTCCATTTCAACCATGAATATTTGGCCTTAAATGATGAATGCGCCCTCTTTCTTCACCTCTCCTCCCCTTTCACCCAGTACAATCCGTGTTTCCGCCTGCCCTCGTGCACTGAGGTTAGATATAAAGGGCAACCATTCATGCATACTCATGATATTATTTGCTTTGTTGGTGCCCACAGATCACTCGGAACCACTACCAGAACGCCATGACGGCCACCAGGATGGACAGCTCCCCTCAGACGCCGGACCCCGTGGATGCCGACGCTAAAGGGAGGCCTCCGGTCCCAGAGGCTCGCTCACACAGCATCGCCCTCCCCCTCACCCACACCCACACCCGTCTGGGGCTGGCACGCCTCGCACACCTCCACCCCCACGGTGGCCTTCGCAACACCTCCCAGCTCAACGAGAGGAACCGTATCGTTCGTAAGTAGCACGCATGCTTTTGTAACTATATGGCAGCTCAAGCAAATTGTGTTTATGTTACTGTGATGAGCTGGTGGTGGGGCTGAAATCTTTAGTCAGTAATTAATTAAATAGTTCACTGGAAGTCGAATCAAAGTGATTTTTCACACACACGACAAATATTGACTCCAGTCCAGCTAAAATGTAACTCTTTGTCTCCTTTCTCTGTTTGAAATCCTTCTGCAACACCAGTCAGTCAGTTTTGGACTTCTGATGGAACAAAAGGAACAAATTGAGGATATCACCTTGGATACTTTAGAGGAATAATATCCTATTTGCTCCCATTTTTCAGACTAATTCTGACTATATCTATTAATTTGGTACAAAAATTGAGGTTTAGGAGGTTAGTTTGATGAGGGTAGATCCCAAAAAAGGCAGCAAACTTTTTTTATTTTCTCTGTGTGGATTTTATTGTGGAGTATTTGAATCCAAAGGCTGAAATGTTGATGATGAACATGTTCTTTTGACACAAAGATAATATTCTGAAGGAAATGCTGAAAACTCAGTTTTTTGGAGTCTATTTCAATCAGTCCCAAAAGCTGATGCAAAATATCAGCTATTGACAGCTATAATCCAGATGAAAATGAGTGACATATTAAAGGAAAAACCTGGATGGCACATGCTGGCTCAATACTTAATGAGATAATTTATGTTGTTTTTACCTTTGATTTGTCCCGCATGTGTCAGGCAGTTAGCATTGTCCTTCAAAAGTTTGCAATTCCTTTCTCTCGCTTATCCCCACCAGATGTCAACATGTGGCATGAAAATCTTTTACGACCTGACATCAGTCTCTTCATTCCGTTCCCTCTCCGATGCATCACTTTAATAGCTTCATGCTCAACTTCCTCCATAAACCCTGTGCTCAGGCATGAGCATTGTTAAGGGCACTGCAAGCGGCTCAGTATCAATTAGGCAATTTATTAGACTCATAGAGACTTCATTTAAAGAGGAAGAGGAGCTTCAAAGGCTCTGACACAAAGATTGGAGGGAAAGGGCCAAAAACCTGACTGGAGCAACACATGATTCATGGAATTATTTGACACGAACACAGTGACCTGATGACTGTTTGGTTCATTCCTGTAAAAAGCCATAAAGACTCCCTGCAACAACAGAATTAATGCACACACAGCTGCACTCTTGCACAATGTACACTGCACTTCAGTCAAAGATCTCACAGAGGGATTTACTTTGCACAAGTATCTCAACTGCAAGCAACACAGAAATCCAACGACCCTGACTCACTCAGGTATAGTTTTCAGCAGTTTACTTCTAAATATGCTCCTAAGCGCATCTAAGGCTATCAGGACCAAAATCTTCCACCTGAAAGACCATATCGAAGAAATGGAGCTGTATATGAAAGAGCTGGTGGATGAGAAGGAGAAGAAGTCCACAGCAGCAATCATGAGATCAGCAAGCTGAAGGATCTTCTGAAGATCAGAGAGATGGGAATGAAAGATCTGCTGAAGGCCAATAGACATAAAACAGATGAGGCCTCAGCGGAGGACCAGAACCCTCCACAGATGATCCAACAAGCTGGAAACATCCATGAGGCTGATGTGAAAACATTGCAAGACAAAAAGAAAGGCTTGAAGAAGAAGAAGAAGAACTCCCAGGAAGAGAAAATCATCCTGAAGAGGGACAAAAAATAACTGATGGGAAACGTTAAAGAACTCCAAAGGCACAACCAGCAACTGGAGATGAAAAGAGAACTGGTGGAAGATGAGTTTATGGGTGTGCAGCAGGAAGACAAAGCTTCCAAACATGAAAAAAAAATAAATGCACAAAGACATTAAGGAAATGCAGGAAGCCATGAAAAAACTCTTGGAGAAAAACAAGAAACTGGAGGAAGAAAAAAGAAAACTAGAGATTGTAGTCGATTAAAAATATTTTAGAAACCCAGGAACAATAAGCAAACGATGTAAAAAAAGAATGGAAAGAAAAATTAAAGTGGCCTTTGTGAGAGCCTCTGTGTAAAGTAATCCATAATATTCTTAGCTGCCTCAGTCAAGCTGCTGCTCGAAACAGTATTTTGTAAGCTGTTGTACGAAAATGTTTTGTTCAGTTCACATTGTCGGTTTTTACAGTTGCCTGCTGTAAACAACCTTCTTTATTTTTGGCTCCAAAACAGCTTCAGATTTTACAGTTTTTAGGGGAAAAATGCATTAATGTTAGAATTTGGCTGTGTTTTTACAGTAATTTACTGCAGTAAATGAAAATGAGAGAAGTAATGAAGACGTTGTTGAATGTTTATTGGGGCTACATATAAGATATTGTCTATCAGGTAGCTATTAGAAGATTAGCTATTCTGTAAAATAATGTACATAATGTTGTCATACTAGTTCATGAGCACGCACATTTATTGTGTGGCATAACTTGGAACAAACAGCAATTATAATGGCTTTCTATTATATGTATGACATAAGTAAAGAATGACTTCTATATATACATCAAGCACCCACGGTGAGTCACTCTCAAAACTGGTGCAAATATGGCATGAACCAATCTGCACTGGTCGCGAGGCTTAAAGGATTTCCCACATACCATCTGTCTTGCAGTATGTGACATGGCACCCAGTTTGTTAGTGTGTGTTCGGTTGTGTCAATAATAAAAATCAGCGGACAGATGGTTCCAATGGTGGTCAATAAAGGAGTAGTTATTTACTGTCAGATTTTTATGTTCAATCAGAACACCACAGATTTGACTCATTAAATCTCCTTCACTGGGTGTAGCTCATCTTTAGCTGGAATTCAAACCTCAGACTTTTAATCCTAATTTGGTTACAGTTAACCTTTTGTTGAACCCAAATAAAATACCGCCTCATGTATTGTAAATTGTCTACCTCTCTCTATAGGCAGAGCTGCCAACATGCTGCTGTTCTATGGTGACTTGGATTTAGTTTTTCGGTCTAATTTTCTACTCACAGGCAGTAAATCTGATGGACAGAGGAGCCCAAATGATACTGTGTTCCTTCGCATGGATGAGATTCCCTACATCCACGAGGACCGACCAGAAAGTTATGGAGAGAACGGTGAGTAGTGCTGCGTACATCCTGCATTCAAACCTGTGATTTGTTCATCTGCAAAAGTAGAAAATGGCCAGAAAGTGCGGTTTCGAAACCAAGATGATGCATTGACTGATATCTTACTTAGTCTATGCACTTAAATAAAAAACAAAACAAAACCTCTAAAATATATACATAAAAAATAAGGCTTATTGCACATGCTGCACTTATTTCAGACAGTGGAATTAAACTATATCAAAGGATTGTATTTCACAAATTCTCAAAAACTTCCTCTCCGATCATTGATTAAAAACCTAAATAATCATCAATGTGTGTCGCAGATGTTGTCTAGGAAAATATTCTATACCTGCCTTAAAATAGCTTAGATGTAACTTTACACCATTGTTTTGTCTAAAATATGCAGATCTATTAAGTTGCATCTCTCTCTCTCTACTATAGTTACTATAAATACTGTAAAACTACTTTATTTTATACAGTGGAAAGTTGAAATATTGAAGTAATTGAGCCACACATGTTGAAAAATTATAAAGAAAACCTATCCCTGCATGTTGATAAGATTGTGTGAAAGTAAAAGCCATTTTAAGCTCTTAGCTTAGCATTTATTTATATATTAACCACCTGTTAAGCGTCTATTAATGATCAGCTGATTATACGTTTAGTCGTTTTCAGAAAAACTAAACTCTTACGTATTCAGAGTTACAGACTGATTGCTGCCTATCGTAATGTGAGATTAGTCTGTTGTACAAAAGTCAAAAATAGAGATCTAGATATTATTCCACAACAAATGGTACCATACATTTGCCACCTATGTATGAAACCCATATTCTTGAGATTCATCTGTGCACTGCACTTTCAAGGCACAAATGCTCTGCCATGACACTGACTGCTTATTTCGATCATTGCAGTTCTTGCATATATAAAAATACCATATATATTAATAAGGCAAAAACTCATTTTCACCTGAGGGAATCTTAAAAGAATATGCCTTCTTGTTCAGTCCAATGCACACAGGAGTTTTGCTGCTACAGCTTTACTTGGTGTGGCAAGAACAGTAGCTTGTGAAGCTAGATGTCAGTTATTTTTCATCATATTTCAAATATTTTTCTCACCGAAGTAGGTAAACACACAGTTATCTCGGCAGAAGGCACGCTTGTTGTTCCTTTCTTGTGCTCCCATTCAACTCTCTCTGAGTCACGCTGCTTAATGATGGTGTTTTCTTAAAAGAGAGAACTTGAGACAGAGAATAAAGGGAGTTCTATTATTTTTTGGGCTGTAGTGGCTGCCTTTCATCACCAGCTCCAAAAGTCTTTTAGTCTATAAAAGTGACAGTTTTTCTACAGTGCCACTCACGGTGGAACAGCGGGGAGCGTAATCTACATCTCATTTCCCTTCTTTCTTTTCTCCTAACTTTCCCTTTCAGATGTGCCTACGGTTTCCCAGCCATCCACCTCCCCTCTCATCAGCTCTTTGTCTCTGTCCAGCTCCGAGGAGAACATCGGAAAGAAGCTATTGCGTAAATTAAGTGAGTGGGCAATTTGTCATGAGCACAGATGCCACAGCACACCCACGCGCACTGTCAGATGTGCCCAGCTTTGATGTCAGACACAGCACCAGCGCCAGGTGTATCTTAGCAACAGGTGATGTGTCGCGTCCCTCACAGCAGCCTCCTGCTTCCTGCAGAGCACATTCTCCACATGCAGCTGTCCTCGTTGGCTCAGATGCAATATGACTCATTTAGTTTTATTCAGCTAAAACTGTAGCTGTGCTGTTTTGTAAAGCAGCTGAGGAGAAAAGTGATGCAGCTATATAGTCTCGGGGGGGGGATTCTAACCAGTATGATCTCCTCTGTTTCTAGGTAACAAGAGGAGGAAAAAGTCTCGGGATGGAGAAAAGAGTTTGGAGGAAGGTTCAGAGCAGCCGCCGGTGACGAGCTAGCACAGTGACACTAAGGAAGAGGGATGAAGCACACGTCCTCTTCCTCTTTATCATCCTCACTATTAGCCACCACCGCTCCATCAATCCACCTATTCCCTTTGAGAGATGGAGCCATCCTATCTGCCGTAGCCATTGATGATACTCAGGACCCCGCTGACACACTTGGGCCCTCTCCTGCCTGACTTGCTTGGAAAAATTGGACAAATCTAAACAACAGTATTGGATTTATCCAGCCTTATACTGGACTGTAGGTTTTAGCCACATTTGTTTAGTGCTACCTTTGTCCATGTTACCTTTTTGTGGTTTCCATAACATTTAATCGTCACATTTGAGCCATAATGCGTCACTGAAATCTCTCAAATGGAAGCCAACAAGGTCCTTAGATTATTACATCTGAGCCAGCTTTGACCTTTTACTTGATCAAGCAATTAATTGTTAATATAAGGCAGTTCCCACATACTGAAAATGTTGTTTGCACAGGGAACTGGCCAAATGTTGCCATTATGGTGCCACCTACTGCCGACACGAAGCAGCACACTAGCCATTGAACAAGAAGAAAAAGCCACCAGATAAGAGCACAATTTTTACAAGAGATTAACAAATGATTTTTTTTTTTTAAAGCCATAAATTAACTCTCACCTTGAATGACTGCTTGTTGTATCCACTGACCACTCAGCAACTGCACAGTTTTGAAAATGACAACCCTTAAACGTACCTGATTTTTTATATGGAAGTGTCAGGATTACAAAAAATAATTTAAAAAGAGCAATATAAGTCATCTTAAAGGCATGTTTCCTGCATCTGTTTTCTACGTTCTCTCATTAAAATGTAGCTGCATAGATACAATTTGAGCATTTCTATCCAACCAACACCTTCACCTGTTTGTCTTTTTTCTTGGTGTTATCAGCTTTAACATTAATCTGTTGTTCGATTGTGTTCACCAGAACACTGTTGGTGAATTTCATTAGTGAGTTTTCATGTACAGTTCATCTCTCACAGGGTCAGTCACTAAAGCTGCATACACCAATTTTAAATAAGCTAGGGGTTTTGGGGTTTTGGATCTTAGGGTCTAGGGATCCAAATGGATATTCTTGAAGAAGTAGATGCTACTTTGCATGTTTGTTGATGCTGCTTTTACTGTAGAATTATCCCTGTTGCACCCTGTTTTTACCATATGCATGCTTATATAAAAGGATGCATGAATAGGATATCAGTCTGCAGTACCTTCTCCCCGCTGAGGTGCAGTCTGTGACTTTCTGAAATCCTAAGTAGGTTTTAAATTGAATCTCACACAGGCAGCAGTCTGAGGTTGACGAGAAAATGGCCATAAATGCTGCCCGATTACAGAGAAACACAAAGCAAGGCTGCAGACTACATTAAAGGTAGTTTTAAAGTATTAACAGTTGCTAATAAGGCACAGGAATGCTGCTCACTGAAGGAAAATTTGAAGCCATTGTTCGAGAAATCATCTTGAACTGCAATAATGAAATAATGATTTGATCCTTTTTATAATGCGAGGTAGTCCCTTGTGGACTGTGCTGGTCTGCATTGTGAAATCTTGGCACTGCTGAACAGACAGAAAGAGACAGAGATATGAAAAACGAAAGCAATATGACACACACTGACGTCAAGCCACCACCTCCCTCCAAGCGCACACACGCACACACACACACACACGCACACACACGCACACGCACACACAGGTGATGTTTGTGGACACTCAGTGATTTAATTCATTCTGCCTGGTAAGGCCATGTAAGTACAAAGGATACTGCACTGGTAAGCTATTTACGGCGACCCCCGCCATATACAAAGAACACGCAATAGGAAGCCTTTTCATCTGACGTCTAACTCTGAGTAAGAGGATTTGTGTGAATCACAAACTCTCAGCAGAATGCTTTTAGAGAATTTACATTACTTTATATTTGTGAAGACTGATGTTTGTTTGGGGTAAATAAGCAAAGTTAGATTTTCTAATGTAAACGCAGATGATTATATAAGTAGGTTACCCAAAGATATCAAGAAATAGATCATATGTTCTACACAAGGGATAATTAAATTATTAATAAAGTTACTGAACTACTACTCTTCTCTGCCTTGTTTTGTTTCCAGTTTATATTTTTCCAATTCAAACTGCTATAAAAAGTGAAAACTGCTTTATTTTTTCCTGTGCTCTCTCACTTCACTAGTAAACACTGTTGCATGAATACAAACCCGTATCTATTCCAACATATCTAGCAACAATGCAAACACATTATTTAAAGTTCTTTATTGGAGGAGTGATTTCATCCCATTAAAACAGCCGAAGACAATTTCAGCTTCAATTAAACTGCTAAACAACAATACTGTTTAATTAGCGTCCTGTGTATAATACGGTAAACTGGTTGATCATAGCAGGATTGTGCCATGGAGAGTCTTACATAACAGTGCATAGTGCTATAACCAGTCAACATTCACTAGCAGGTGCCTGACAGAGCCAGAAACATCAAAACATTCAGCTGGCAGCAGAGAACCCTGAGATTACTCTGGAGTCATGACATCTGTTAGGGGAGTTCACGGCCATTTGTGAATGCATTAAAAATGAGGTAATTATTATAACCCCTTTGGGCAGCAGACATGATCATTAAAAAATTCCATAGTTCAAGTTAAAAATACCTTCCTGAGAACACACGTTCACATTATTCTGTAGAAATAAGACTGAATAGTGCTACTTCTTTCATGGTTGGTGACATTAGGTACGATTGTCTCCTAAAAACTAAACTGTGTCAGTGTGGTCGTCTCAATATTATGCCCTTATTAAGTGTTCATACCAGCAACTGTCACTGCTGCCTACACAAAATTGGAAATATGCTATTAACACTTGGAATGGATGAATCATAACAGCTGACATTTTTAGAGAGGAGAGTCATCGCTGCTGAGGTAACTGTGACACAGTCACAGACTTACTAACTCTCTCAAAGGTCCTGGTAATGACACACAAACTAATTACACAAAAACTGAACTACGCACTAGAGGGAGGTGACTAACAAAAAAATAAATGACAAATTATGAACATAATTACTCAATATTCTGGAAAATGTTACGTGTTAGATAAGAGCATGAATATATATATATATATATATATATATATATATATATATATATATATATATATATATATATATATATATATATATATATATATATATACACACACACTACCAGTCAAAGGTTTGGACACACATTCTTATTCAATGCTTTTTATTTATCTGTATTATTTCTACATTGTACATTAATACAGAAGATTAACACTTTTTTGTTTACAACATAATTCCATATGTATTCTTTAATAGTTTTGATGTCTTCAGTATTAATCTGCAATGTACAAAATAATTAAATAAAAACCACTGAATCAGAAGGTGTGTCCAAACCTTTGAGTGGTAGTGTATGTACACCATCTTTGTGCATTCTATGAAAAATTGGTCCACAAAGGTTTTGCCTAGTTTAGCACAAACACTGAAAGGAGGAGGAAAACTGTGAACTGTCTGTGTATTTGTGCAAATGAGAATTTATATTTCTCCAGAAAGTCTTCCGGACGCAAACACGGTCTCTGGGATCATGGTGGCTCAGAACTGGGCAGGAGGATGTGCTGAGAACTGTGGGTATAGTGCAGTCTTCTACTGGACCTTGGTGACGGCTTCGTGGATGGATTCAGCCACGTAGTCGATGTTCTTGGTGGTCAAGCCACACATGTTGATGCGACCACTGGCCATTAAGTAGATGTGCTTCTCCTTCACCATATATTCTACTTGTTTGGCTGCATTAAATAAAGGAGAAACAGATTTTTTTATTCATTGATGTGCTATTTTACATTTTGTAAACGTGTATTTGTAACATGGAGTAGTATCATGATCAAAAGTGAAAATTCTTGAACTGCTTAAGTAGTGCCGCAAAATTTGTACCTTGGCTGAAATTTATAGTACTGGATTAGGATTTTTTTTTTTGTATAACTGCAGCAACTTGCAATGTAAAATCAGTTAGCTTCGATAGGGATGTGTGATTGATGGTTTCACTGATTTGTATATGTATGTCTAGGGGAAGCATTTTCTATCTGTAAATGACTTTTGTACTTACGGTTGAGGCCTGTGAAGCTGAACATGCCAATCTGGTCTGTGATGTGCTCCCAGGTCCCCGGTGTCCCCAGAGATTGCAGCTTTGCTTTCAGCTGAGCCCTCATCAGCAGGACCCTGTCAGCCATCGTCTTCACATTGTCCTTCCTAGAGTCAAAGAAACAAAAAGGAGTA
The DNA here is from genome assembly GCF_022539595.1 of Amphiprion ocellaris. Classification (NCBI taxonomy): domain Eukaryota; kingdom Metazoa; phylum Chordata; class Actinopteri; family Pomacentridae; genus Amphiprion; species Amphiprion ocellaris. Next base: position 11,173,571 of record NC_072781.1, on the reverse strand, counting down.
AATTTCTATCAGATAAATGTTTTTTATGATCATGATGCCTTGTGCAGTATCAAGCATTTATATGAGGACGTTTTGTGCTGACCATTCAGTAAAGAGCTCAGGTGTGTTAAGAGTGATGGCAACGATGCGAGCTCCCTGAGACGGCGGGTTGGACCAGGTGGTTCTGACGATCTTCTCCATCTGGGAGAGAATTCTCTTCAGGTTGTCTGGATCACGGGCCACAACTGTCAGGTTGCCCACACGCTCGTCTGATGGGACAAACGCGTAACATATAAATACTGCAGCTATTCACCGGTAGGTGACGACATTATTATAGCTACATGTACTGCTGCTGTCTTTTAAATGAGGTTAGTGTGTGTTAATGCTCTGATAAACAGCTCCTCCTGTGGAGAATCTGCAACTTGCTGGATGTCAATATTGAGTCACAACATTAAATCATAACTAGCTCAGCTTTTTTTTCCCCTTTCATAATAACTGAGTTTTTGTTATATGCCATGACGATGATAATAAGCCAGGTGAACATTAAGATTATTCCTTTTGAACATTTTAATCTCTTCATGAGCCTTAGTCTGATACAGTTTGTGGTTTTAAGGTCACTCACTGTAGAGGCCAAAGTTCTTGGAGAACGACTGGGCACAGAACATTTCAAAGCCCAAGGAGACAAAGTAGCGGACAGCCCAGGCATCTTTTTCCAAACTACCTGAGGCGAATCCCTGATAGGCGGAGTCAAAAAACACAAACAGCTTCCTCCTCTGGAAAAGAACAAGATAAAGATCAAACAATCATCCTATTGTGATACACACTGCGTATGCATAACCATGTCCCTTTTGACACCTCTGCTAGCAGTGACAGATCTGACAGCGGTACAGACAATATGTGCATGTGTTGTGCATAAACAGTATATTACCATCATAACTTCAGCAATTTGCTTCCATTGCTCCTGGGTGGGATCTGTGCCAGTTGGATTATGGGCACAAGCATGCAGGACAAAGATTGAGCGTTCTGGACAACTCTGTGGGAAACAGAAAGAAGATGTAGCATCAACATCTGAAAATAACTGATGACAAAAATTAAGTAGCACCAGAATCTAAATCACAGTCCGCTTACTTCCAAGTCACCAAGGAAACCAGTTAAATCGAGGCCTCTCTTTTCTCCGTCCCAGTACTTGTATGGACGGACATCCTCAAAGCCAGCGTTGCTGAATACAGCATTGTGATTCTCTGAAACAAACAGTAACAAAAACTCATTGTTCCAGAGTTTCCTTTAGACACAAGTGTGAATATTGTTGTAAAAACACATCCAAACTGATAAAAAAAAAAGATCACGGATAAAGTGTGACAGTTTATTGACATCCTGAGTCTAAAGTCTACAGTAAGTGTATTAAACTCATTGTGAAGAGTTTAAAGATCAAAGTTCTTGAATGCAGATATTGTCTAGAAGAGGTGTGTTAACTTCTACTCTGTGCTACTCCATAGTTTGTTTGTGTGCATGTGTTTGTGTTGCTATACCCCAGGTAGGTGCAGACACATAAACGGGTGTTTTGGTGTTGTTGTCTCCATTGTAGAATCGCCTAAGAAACTCAGCACCCATCTTCAAAGCACCTGTGCCACCCAGACACTGGACAGCTCCCACCTGACAGAAACACACAGTCAGTTTGAAAGGAAATAGAGCAGAAACTGAAACATACCATGACATTTTACTGCACAAACCCTGTTCTCCTGGATGGCGGGGCTGTTGTCTCCCAGCGCAATCTTGGAGGCCGAGGATCTGAACTCAGGCAGGCCCAGGATGGGCAGGTACTCGTGGTTTAGTCTGTCATCATGCACAATGATCTTCTCCACCTTCTTCACCACTGGCAAAACCCAAGGCTGGCCCTCATCTGTCCGATAGGCTGAAAGGAACAATTTAATTCATGAAAAAGAAAGAGTAAAAATAATGTCTATTGTCACAGGACTTTAGATAACATCAAATATGAGATTTTTAGTGAGAATTACATTACTATAGCATCCTCTAAGTGAAGCCTTAAATCTGCACCTTTGTAATCAAAATATGTGATTTTACACAGTACTATCATTAGGCTAGTTCAGTCTTTAGACCATATTATTGTTTGTGTTTAAAGGAGTATTGCACATAAGAACTCCTTTTTAATGTAGCTTAATGTATTTTGACTTTGTTCAGATAACATGAATGTGGCACTGACCCTGGAAAGGTCACCTTGCAACAGACACGTACTTTCACCTGTTGTGTGTTTTAGCCCGCTGACCTCTGTGTCACTAGCTGATAACATGCAAAGTAGGGAGCAGTCTTTTTACCTACTGGACAGACACAATCAACTTGCTCAATATGTCTCTTGCTAAATATTGTCTACAGTCGGAGTTTTTTCTTACTTTTTCATCGACAATCCTTAAAAATTTGATCTGATATGAACAGGATTGCCAATAAGTATGGCAACTGCAAGTCACAAAATCATATAGCAACATGTCATTCCTTCAAAAACCCAAAGATATTTGGGTAATTGTGAAATAAGATCAAGAAAAGTAGCAAATCCTTAAATATGAGAGGGTGTTCATATAGGTTTAGGCTTTTTTCTTGAAAAGCAACTAAATAGATTAATTTATCAGTCCACTTTTTGAATAACCGACTAATTTTTTTCAGCTCAAGACAAGACTTTTAATATACGTGGCACTAGACACTGTGTAGCCTACATTTCCCATCTGCCCAGTAACTTTCAACCATCTGCAGTGCTGATTCTTGCACGGAGAAGGGGATTATGAGGCCTCAACCTGTCGTTCTAATCACAACAGAGCTCTGCAATGATTCTCACACTGTTCTTGTGCAATGCAAGCAATGAGAATTACAGCTTGCAACACGATTAACGTGGAAAACAGATGTACTTAGGACTGAAATGTGCCTTTTGCTTGCTTTAGGAGAGAAGCAGGACCAGGCCATACATATTTAAAGTCCTGCGAGCAGCAGGTTCTTGTGTAACAAGAGGACAGTAATCCAATCGACTCCCTAGTCCACAGAGTGAGAGGTTCAGAATAGCAGCAAGAGGGAGAAAGAGAGGAAACTACAGAGGGCAGATAGGATTCAACTCTTTGTGCCACAGCATTACATAACTCAGATAAATTATCAGCACAGCTGCAATCAGTAGTAGAAGACTGGAGAGCAAACATGGCTAGATAATTGATCAGTTGTATTTCTGTTGTACTTATCCTCACTGTGTCCATATAAGTAGGAAATTAGTGGTATATGAAAACACTTTTTGCTCTGTAGTGTTAGGAACTGCTGTTCTGACAGACAGTTTATGCTGTCAGAGCTGTCAGTATGAATGTTAGCTGCTATCACAACTTCTGTCACTATTTAAATGTCATGACAACACAACATTTTAAAGCTCCTAGCAAAATAAAATATCTGGGTATCACTATAGAAAAAAACACGGGCATGGGCACAGGAGAAATTCCTGAACAGGCCAGAGGTATATGGGCTCCTAAATTAGGTGTAACACAGGCTGCGGCTATACAGAATTTATCTAGCTAGCTTCGCTATTTAGCTCAGTTTAGCTAGCACTAGCTTGCACTGGCTGGTTGCTCCTGGATACCGTTACCATGGCTAACGATGGGAGACAACTTACCTCCAACTCCGAGGTTCACCTTCTTGGGAAACTGGTCGTTGGTGAAGTCTTGAGTCAGCTTGAAGACAGCAACAGGAGCTGCTTGAGGGACCTCAGAAAACACCGACATAGCTGCTGTTTTGTTTCTCCTGCGGCTGCAACAAGCGACGAGCTGTTAACGGAGCAGCGAGCTAACGGGACGGTGGAGGACTTTCACCTTCAACTTGGATTTGGGGACTGCGAAGTGGGCGTGAGTGGCTTCACCAATAGAAAACCAGCTTGTTAGACGTATCAGCCGAGCCAATCTTAACGCAAGGTCAAAGTTAGAGAAAACACAGGCATGGAGGCTCCTGACCAATCAATGCATCTGCTGCATGACTGACAGATCCCACAACAAACGTCCTGGAGGCTGGTTCAGGAGCTGAGTGCAATAAAGGGTGTCACCACAAGATGGAGCCACAACCTTGGTGATCAGGAGCTTCCAAGCAGGCACTGATAGGAGAAGTGGTGATAATAATTTGTTCTGCATATTTTTACAGATAACACATAACAAAGCTAAAAGACTCAGATTGGACAGTCGTGTCATCCACAAAAGTGCAAAGTCTGTTTCAGAATCTGAGGCTACAAAGCCCATTGTAAGATCTCGATTTCAGCCCTATGTAAACATCTATTATGCTTGGGCTCCACACTGTTTGAGTGAGTGCATGTGAGGCTGTGTAGATGAATATGTGCAAGCATCTTCATCTGTTCCGTCCTGAGGGCCTCGGCTGAGCTGTGGTGTAAACACACTGGCTCCTCTGTGCTCTCCCCACAGCTGTCTGCACCAGCTCAAGTGCTTGATAAACGAAGGACACTCCCGCCTGCTCTTCCCAACCAGCAGCAGGGCTCTGTTGGATCGCAGGCCTCAGTGTTGGCTCTTAATGTTGCTGTCTGGTGAATTAGGGGCAGCTGCATACCGAGTTTGTGTAGTTAAGCCCAGTCGTGGTGGAGTACATTAAGAGATTGTCAACTTCTGACAAGGGATGTTTTATGAAGTCATATAGTATGCAACTAATGCAGGGATTTTTCCACTGCATAGAGATTTTAGGCACTCCCCAAAGGAAAATCACCAGCTCAGGATGATAAGAACTGAGAATTTTATTGAGAATATTATATTTCTGGGCAGTTTTGTTTATTGAGTTGACATTTGCATGCAATAGACATTTTTGTTTATTAAAAGATCAGAAATAACAGAAAAATGCATAGACTCTTGTCAAATAAAGTAACAGATTTGATGCTTTTACTGTGCGCAGACATATTGTGCTCACTGTCGTGTGCAGTCACGCCTCAAAGGCCTGTTCTGAGCCAGGAAAAACCCTGTAATGGCTTTCAGGCTTTTGGTGGAATTAACTAGGTATATTTATTCAGTACTGAGGTACTTGGATGTTTTCATGCTGCTTTGCACTTTTACTCTAGTAGGTTTTGAAAGAAAAAAAAGTTGCACAATTTACCCCGCCCTTTTGTTTTTACTGTATTTATCTGACAGCTGCAGTTGCTATAGCTGAAGTTACTCACTACGTTGGAGATAAGATTAGATTTTAGACTCACAACATGCAAGCAGATTATGAAACACACACTAATGCACTGTTATGGTTAAAATGCTGAAAATGGTTTACAGTAGTTGACACTAAGTACAACATGAAAACACTACTTATGTGTTTATAATTCTGTAACACTAATCTGTTTGTGTAATATGAATAATAGGAATGAGTGTATCTTACCATTAATATTCTAAAAGTATTCTATAGATTAGTTTGTGCTTGACAAAGCAAGACATACTATAAAATGACTTATTACCTGTAACTAATGTCTTTATTGTGGTCAATCTTTTATTAAGGCCTTTTTTCTCTGCTAAAGAGGAAATAGGTCTTAGTTAACAAGTGTACGTGAGCAAAATTTGAGGATTCCCAACTAATTTAAAATCAACTGAAGTAGTCCTGTGGGGAGTTTACACAAGTTTAATGTGGAAGTCTGAAGCCACAGATTAATTGAGAAACCCTATATCCAGGAGCTAAGTCATTGAAATGAACAAAATGTGTGTATACAGAGATTCTAAATTTGTAAGTAGGGGCAAGGGAACATGTGTAAGAAGGTAATTTTGTGGAAATCTGACAGAGACATGTGTTTTAAAAACATGCCTGGTGGGGATCTTCTTTAATAGTCAGTGCTTGGTCTTATTTTTTCCATCAGGTAAAGAGGCCAATGCATGGACCAAGTCTGTGTAGTTAAGTCTACTAATAGATCAAATGACCTCATGTGATGTAAAACAACTCATCTATAGTGACAAATACACTGAGAATTGTCATCAAACCTTATCAGCTCATTGTTTTGTGCTTTTTATGGGCCACAAGTAGCCTCGCTTCTATCGTTTGCATTGTTTTCGGCTACAGCAAAAGGTTCTGAATAATCCCAACACAAACTGAAAACAGGCAAACCAAGTGACCAGCAAGTCAACATAGTGGCGCGTACTTGCAGAGGCAGGTCGTTTTCTCTCGGTAGCTGGTGGAAACCAACAGAATTAAGTAAATAGACTTACAGTTCTTAGACTCTAAGAGCTGTAAGTCTAGAACTTCAAATTTATGCTAATGTTGCTCCATGTCTGCTGGATGTGTGAATAGTCACTGTTTTATCTTGGTTTAAGGTCATAACACACTAATAGCATCTTTTTATCTTGTTCTCTATCCACCAAATGGCCAATAAAATTATTCAAACTCAGAGATTATGGTTAAAGAGTTGCTAGTAAAAACTTTTTGAGAGCTCTATAGCTCAGCAATACACTTTTAAATAGGAAAAATTTTTTTAGGTCTTGAAAGACACAGATAAAGTGTCATTCCCCACTAAATTTTGTAAATGTAAAGCTGTTCGTAAACTGATCTCGACCACTATGCTCTGAAGCTTTATTACAGATAATAAGAGATTTGATTGTCCACTGGTTTGGTCTCAAGGATTCAAGGATATTTAATGTCATTGCATTTCTGCAACGAAACTTTGTTGGATCTTCCAAAAAAAAAAAAAAAAAAAAAAACTGTTTAGCAAACAGCTGTATAAAACAAGTATTAAAAAACATATATATTTACACAAGTAAATAGACACAAGTATTCTCCCTCATGAACTAAAGAAAAAGTTAAAACGACATAACAAGCAGTGCTTGAGGATAAATACCAGTATTAAACACAAAATGGTACAATTAATCCTAATATTGGTCATCAGAGAACACAGAGTAACTTTTTGTTTCCACTGCTGCTTGGACTTACATGTTACTAACTTTCCCCATACCTGGTCCCACCCCCACTCATCTGCTCGCTTCACGCTGACAGTAGATGTTTTCATTCTTTCCGACCAGGTGAGGGTATCTCGTATGTTAGCTATCACTGTCAGCCCTGCAATTATGGGATTTGAGCTCCCAGAACAAGGCTCGGGGGCCTAGGGCAGGGTTTGGTGTGTAGGTACTGAGGAGGCCCCAGGGCCACGGTCTGCGCTGTGATGTGAAGTGTGAGTCAGAGCAAGGAGTGACAGCAGTAGCCTCTGGCAAGACAGTGCCCACAGGGCGAGTGTGTCACATCCAGATCAATGAGTTACTCAGCTGAACATTCACAGGCACCTACCTCCCGTGCATTACCTTGACATTGAGATGTGGAACATTTATTTTGGCATCCAGCAGCGTAGTACAAATATGACAAAAGAAAAGGAACAGTGCAAACAGGGGGTTTTCTTTTGTGGCGCTGTTTTCACGGTGCATGCAAGTTATCGTTGCCGCTGCAGGAGGCTGACACTAACGCACACAAAGGCACACATTCAGGCACAAGACAGTCACATTCCAGCTGTGGTATCACTGAAACACAAACAGCAGCGTGTGCACACACACTGCTGCACATTCCAAGGGGGACGTTGCAGCGTTGCTCATATGCTGCTGTGGCCTCTGTGTCTCTGGGTCACAGAGCTGCGCTGAGTGACCACCTTTTTAGCTTCCCGCCTTGTTTGTTTTCCAAAGACAGTGTCATCAATTCTACGACAAGGGACTAGACACAGCAACAACAGAGAGTGCGGGACCTCCCTGTGTAGTCCAGTGACTGATGGATCACGCATGCAGTGACACACAACGATGATGTGTGCATTCCTACGAAGCATTTGCGCGTATGTCTGTGCAAGTTGTGTGTGTAAATTTCTTTGTGTGCTCCATTTCATTTCATATCATGGCATGAAATCTGTTGTTTGTACATGCAAACATCTACCCTTTCCTCTCTATGAATATCTGACAAAAGATCAGGAATATAGTGAACGTACCACTGAAATTCAAGTACTGTTATGTGCAGGAGTCAAAAATAATCACTGAAGAGTGTATTAATATTAGGTTGAAACTTAATTTAACACAGGAAAATGCAAATTTTCACACATCCAATCAGTGCTGCATCACTGGATTTTTATGTTTCACATGTTCAGATGCATGAATGTCACAGCAAAACATGTACAGCTAAAAAAAATGAAGGCAAAAAGTAAACTTTAACTAACTGGGACTAAGACTATACACTATCAGAACAGATCTGATGACATCACTACATGTGCAACTCAAACAAAATAAAGAAATACTTGAGCACCGTAGGAAATATGTGGATAGGAAGATGGATATCACTCTCATACCTGCACAGTAGACAGAGAAGTGCACAGGGAGTAAATTTAGCCTGACTCTGCCTAAAGATGACAAAATCCACCTACACCACCACCTCTAAGGCTCACCTAGCTGACACTTTATATCATGTATGTTTAATTCATATAAAAACCAAAGTGGAAGGACAAGTTACAATATGAGAATAGTGATGTCTGGAGTTGCTGCTAGACAGATTCGGTTACACTTGGACAGGGCCAGGTTTGCTGTTTCCTCCTGTGTTTAGCCTTTGAGCTCAACTAATCTAAATGGCTGCTGGCTGTGCTGCTACACATGACTTTTATCATGGAAAAGCTGACCAATATATTCCCCAAAAATGGTGAGTAATTCATTTAAATAGTTATATGACCCATGTCTTAAACAAAGCTACAGTAAAAGCAAATTAAAACTGTCATGGATGTATTTATAAATTGTTCACATTTTGGATGTAAGATTTGACTTTGTTTAAAAGAAAATGCATAGAGGTCTGCTAATATGCTCGTCACTCGCAGTTTTTCACCGATGTGGCCTTCACATCATTAGACTGGGTGGAACCTCAAACACAAGGTCTGCACTGTGCTGTTCTGATTGATTGATGTTGTCTTTCGGCCAACTCAGGCTCTCCAGCTTCATACAAATATGCATGCTAAGGCACAAAGACAGGAAGTGGAAGACTCATGTCTGAAATTTTCACCCTGACAGCCAGTTTTTTGTCAGCATAAAGTGAACTGACACATAATAATAAGTGACAACAAACCTGACTTGGCCTGTCATAATTTTTAAATGTGCTTCTTTCTCTTATACACAGAAATGTCAGGGTTCAGGGTTCGCTACAGAGCAGGGACTCTATATATATACTACCGGTCAAAAACTTTAGAACGCCCCAGTTTTTCCATTTTTTATTGAAATGCAAGTAGTTCAAGTCCAATGAATAGCTTGAAATGGTACAAGCATAAGTGGTGAACTGCTAGAGGTTAGGAAAAAGGTAAGGTTACCCAAAACTCAAAAATAATGTACATTTCAGAATTATACAAAAGGGCCTTTTTCAGGGAACAAGAAATGGGTTAACAACTTAAAGCTGTTCTGCAGCAATGGAGGTTGATCAAGCCTTGAAAGTTGGTGCTACCAAATCCTACAGGTGTCCCAGCTTTTCTTGATTACTTACAACCCCCTCTGTCTGCATTAAAGTAGTGTTGGAACACAACATGGCACCATAACCTCTAGAGCATTACTGGAACAGTATTGCACTGCATAAAGTAGTGTGTTGCTATAAAAATGGTGAGGAAAGGGCAATCAACAATAGAAGAAAGACAGATTATCATAATATTTAAATATGTAGGTCTTTCCTACAGAGAAATTGCGAAGGAAGTCAAGGTGTCAGTGAGTCCAGTTTTCTTCACCGTCAAAAGACTCAGAAACTAGAGGAAACTCTGACAGGAAGAGGTCTGGAAGACCCAAAGCCACAACAGAATCAGAAGACAAGTTTTTGAGAGTCAACGGTTTGGTGATAAGCGGCTGAAAGGACAACAGCTTCAAACACAGCTTAATAGTGGTCGTAGTAGGAAGTCCCAGTTTCAACTGTGAACAGAAGACTTGGAGTTGCAGGTTTGACAGGTCAAGTTGCAGCAAGAAAGTCATTGCTAAGACATCAGAATAAGAAAAAGAGGCTTGACTGGGCCATAAAACACCACCAATGGACTACTGAAGACTGGAAGAAGGTATTATGGACTGATGAATCAAAATTTGAAATCTCTGGTTCATTACGCAGGATTTTTGTACGCCATCGAGTAGGAGAAAGGATGGTTCCTCAGTGTGTGACATCAACTGTCAAACATGGAGGAAGAAGTGTGATGGTCTGGGGCTGTTTTGCTGGATTTATGGTCAGTGACTTGTACAGAGTGAGAGGTACCATGAACCAAAACAGCTATGTGTCTAGTTTGTCAGGGGTTCATCCATCAGCAAGAAAATGACCCCAAAACATAAGTCCAAGCTATACCAGAACTACCTTAGGAAAAAAGAACAAGATGCTAAGCTTGAAAACATGGAGTGTCCAGCAGTCTCCAGACTTAAACCCCATGGAGCTGGTTTGGGATGAACTGGACAGAAGAGTGAAGCAAAGCAACCTACAAGTGCCACGCATTTATGGGAACTTCTGCTCCAGAGTTGGAAAGAACTTTCTGAAGAATATATGATTTCCATTGTGGAAAGAATGCCATGAGTGTGTTCAGCTGTTATATCTGCCAAAGGTGGAACTTGGATGAGTGAAATGCTGAGAATACATTTTGGTTTCTAAATTGATTTTTTATTTTTACTTCATTTATTTGTTGTATGCCTTCATTGCAGAATACAATGGGACATTAACATGCATAATTTCTTACAAAAAACTGGAAAAATTGGTGCGTTCTAAAGCTTCTGAGCAGTAGTTTGTATATACACGTTGTATATATATATGTGTATATATATGTGTATATATATATGTGTATATATATATATATATATATATATATATATATATATATATATATATATATATATATATATATATATATATATATATATATATGAGAATGGATTTCTGCCAACACTTGGGGTTACAAATAGCCATTGTTATCAATAGCGGTACATGATGCTCAAACTGCATTGCTTGGTATTTCATACAATTATTATTTACAAAATTTGAACTTTTTTCTTTACTAGTCAGATAGTTTCCCAAACAATTTGTCACTTTGATCGAGATACCACCATGGTTGCTGGACAGTCAGTAGCATTTTCTCTTAAGGATGTTTACCTCTGGAGGCCAGGATGCATGCATACTTTTACTTTATGGTAACATTGTCTTTCCCAAAGGAGCTATTACTGCTTCAGCAAGTTAGAGTTCATCCAGTTGCAAGCTGAACTTGATTCAACCTTTCGATATTTTTTATATATTTTTTTTGTTCAGCTGCTCTGGCCAAGTAGGACAGAGCATACAGGCAGCTAGAGGCCCACACATCCTATTCAGTGCCTTTATCTACATGGCCTGTGTAGCCGCGGAGAGGATAAGCATATTTAGATTGCATGTTTCCTCCCAAACTACATTCCCAACACCGTAGATCACAGATATTACAGCCCTTACATCCCCCCTGTTAACGCTCATATATACAAACACACACCTGCTGGGGCAAGGCCAGTCTGGGAGAGAATTGCAGCAGCCTAATTTATGAGACCCAAGGGAGGGTAAAGGGCAGGGGATCCAGACTGGCCTGCCCTCACTTCCTACTTCCATGGTCTCCAAGTTAGACCTTTGATACACAGAACAGGGTTTTGGTTCCCAAATGCATCACCCTCTCACAGTATTTCAAACAAACCACCTAATTAGGGTATCTTTTTTCGAACCTAGTTAGCACAATGGGCCGAGAGGGACTGTTGCAACATGCAAGTTAGCGGTCACCTTAGGCCTGCCATTGTGGAATATTTGGCACTTTAGGTGCTGAAAGTAAGTGGGTGAGAACAGGGTTTTTCAGTAAAAACCTGGCCTTGGGCTCGCCTCTGGCCTCCTCATTTCCTCCAGTGAGAAGGCGCTGTCATCCGTCACTCGGGCCCAGGCAGGGGCACAATAGCGCAGTCTGGGTCCTGGCTACTGACACCATCACATGGGCTGCTGATAAGACTCACCTTCCGGGACCCAGAAGAACTGAGCCATTACTGACACACAACACTTTGGTCTTTTGCCATTCTTACTGATGACCATGAAATAAAAGGAAAAAGGAAAGTATGTTATCCACTACACGAGGCAAGAACACTCTGCTGTGTTGTAGCTGTGCCTCTTTCAATATTTTTAAAGTCCTTCAAAGTTTATCATCTTTTAGATCTTCCAAAATACTCTCCAAATGCAAGATGTTGGGGAAAAGCTATCATGTCTTGTTATGTAGTTAATCCACTAATGGACTCACAACAAGTAAAATAAATTGACAGTTATCCTTATCTGTTTTTCTCATGTTAACTATCTATTTTTGTTATTGGCTCATTAAGATAACTGTAAGAGTCATGCTTCAGTTCCTCATCACACATCCAGGCTGTTATGGTAACGCCTGTAAACAACCATCTCCTCTGCAGAAAGATGTTAAGTGCTCCTCTTTATAGAGGACTGTCAAGTCATAATACCACACATCCATTCTTTCAGTACACACACACACACACACACACACACACACACACACACACACACACACACACACACACACACACACACACACACACACACAGACAAGGCCTGTTCAGTGTACAGTGCACCCACAGTCACTGGAGGTGTTGATGCTTTCTTTAAGCAGAGTTTACTACTGCGGTAAAACCATCAGATTCCAATCGCCTCTCAGCTTTACAGCAGCAGAGACCACAGGGGAAAGATAATTGCAGTCATTATCGAGTCATCAGACTTACATTCTGAGCTCAGAGGCCTGCTGTCTTTGGAGAACAAGCCTACATCTCCCAGCAGATTGGTTTTCTGGGCCTGCAACAACTGATATCACTGTACACCTGCCACTCTGAAGCAAAGACACTGCTTCAGTAGGTTACACTGCCAGAGATATGGAGAGGAGAAGGGGAAACAAGAAGAGACATGTTCAGCACTGCCTGGCAAAACACCAACTTTGAAGAGCTCACCAGAAAGTGAATTGAGAGGAATGATTGAAATTTGACTGCTGTGCTGCAGAGGTATAAAATATTTTTAAAATATTTTTAAGCATAGTTTTTTTTTTTCTCTTTGAATTGTTTCATCCAGAGCTCTGCAGCCTGTATCCATGCTGACCTCTGCTGCTGGCCTGACCTTACCCAGCTTATCACGATGATCCTGAAATGAAGATGATGTATTGGTGAGTCGCACTGAGCAGCTCCTTGACACTCTCTGGGAGTCTGGGTTTTGTTACAGGCAGGAAACAGACTCTTCCGCTGCGTAAACACGCGTCTCTGCTTGGCCACTTTTACGCTGCCGGTGGCACGCGAAGAGCCGCTGATGATGGTCAGCTGAGGGCTGGACAGGCTGGACGCATGTGTGAGTGTTTGGGGTTGAAAGATAATTGCACCGTTATCGTGGTAACTGGTGGCTCTGACCCGTGACGCTTTAAACTGACACAGATGCAGTAGCCCGAGCTTTCGGATTATCATCGATGGTCTTTTAAAACCACAACAATGCGAGACAGCATCAGCTTTGGAAACAGGAATTTTGTCTGTGCTGTTTATTCGCAACTTAGTTTTAGTTAGCTGACACAATCTGCACCTTAGAACTTTCAATTTTCACATTAGTAAATGATTTTGCCGTTGCCATTATGCATTAATCAATCGTAATGGCGAAATTACGCAAGAAACAATATAATTATTTGTCTCTTTGGATCATTATTACTGAGAAACAGGAATGGGCAATTATTTGGTAAACAAATAGATTAGATTTACTGCTTTTGTGAGTATTTTACGAGCTAATTTCTACTCTTCAATTCAACACAACTTCCGCAAAAGCACATTCGATTGGATGAATTTTTTAAGTGGTTGCCCTGATAAGCAAAACTGGACAAAAACTATAAATGCAGACGGTTTCGGCTCCGTTTACTTTTGCCACAGCGCAGTGGGAGTCGCTAAGGCCTTGCATAATTTCTCCACCCTGTTCCTTTCTAAGTCCACTTAAAACTGACCATTTTAAAGACACACATCTGCAAACGAGGGGAACACGCTGCCCTAATCTAAACAGCCTCTTTTGGATGGTGAGCGGATGAGATTATGTCGACATGCACTCCTTTTCTTTCCACACGGTTTAGGAGCGATGGGCCCTCAGACCCTGGCGCCTGGACTTGGCCACAGATAGTCGCCCAGAGGTGTCCCGTTTCAGCATGTTTTCCCTTTAACACGCAGGTAAAGGAAAATACTTGACGTGTATTTTATTATTAGTATTATCATTATTGTGCTGTTGTTAAAAGGGATGTTAAAAAAAATGTTGCGAAATTCTGATATTTCTTTCCATTCCTTGCAGCGCAGGAAGCAGATCATTTCAGAGCAACAAACATTTTTTATCTATATTTTACCAAGGGGACTTTTTGCCCAGAAATATTGGCCTAGCATCAGGGAAAAGCATCATTGTGGCCTAATTTTGGTGGAAAAAAATACAAGAACTTTATCAAACGAAGGAGAAACAAACAAATGATAAAGCACCACGTTTATATTCATCATGCCTCCTTAAGTTGCCAATTTTATCTCATTTCCCACAGTCGCAGCGTATTATCTTATTCACGGATTGCCAAGACAGGAAACGAAGATAGGCTGTGCCTAATCTTAAAAACACCGTAGTGATGACGGGAGGAGCTGTGATGGTTGTTTTTACTAGATTATTTCGGACAATTACTTAAGGATTTTCAGTAAGTTGCTAGTAAAATGATTATATCACATGGTTGATATGTTTAGTATAATTGTATGGTGACGCTGGTGCTGCTCAGTGTTAGTCTTTGCTGTTAGGAGGCGAAAAAACTAATTAAAAAAAACATTCTTACCTTTAACATGTGTAATAACAGTTTGAGAGGAGCTGAAGGTGTAAATATTATTTCAGGAATTGGAAATTTTTGTCTGGTACACACAGAGAGAGAGAGAGAGAGAGAGAGAGAGAGAGAGAGAGAGAGAGAGAGAGAGAGAGAGAGAGAGAGAGAGAGAGACTGACTCTGGCAATCCCTCCCTCGCTTCAGGACGTCACTGAAAGGGCATCTTGGCTGAGCCAGCTCTTTCTCTAGATAACTGAATTCAGGCAACCAAACAGGATCAACCTCTCTCTTTCTCTCTCAGCCCTCCTGCCGCAGACACGCACCCACCGCAGAGGGATGTCACAGCTGAAAGCAAGCCAGTTCTCCTCGGTCTGCATGAAAAACAAGCACCGCGCCACCGTTTTCCACTTTTACGCACGGGGTGTTTACTTCTTTTACGCGCAGCCCGGAGATAAATCGGTCCAATTCTGGGCCTGTTGACCGTTTGTTATCTGCCATCTAACTGTTGTTGGTGGGAATAATGATTCCGAGCCCGGTCATAACTTCTTCCACCACGCCTTTTTCTGTGAAGGACATTTTGAAGTTAGAGCTGCAGCAGCAATCTCAGCAGCACCAGCTCCAGTTTATCTCTTGCTTCGGTCTCTCCGGTGCGCTGTCACAGCCGGGAGCTTTCCCAAATAAATCCTACCGCTCTCATTCGCCTCCCTCCTGCATGTTGGCAGCCAGAGACAGTCCGAGTCCCATCAGCTCCTGCCTCTCGGAGAGCGAGGAGAGGATGTCGTACCTCAACACGCTGAGTGTTCAGGAGCGGCTGGTGGAGTCCGGTCTGCCGGTGGAGGTGTTCGGTAACCCGGGACAGAACCAGTCTGCAGAGCTCCAGCTGGAGAACGAGCAGGAGGAGCAAGACAGCAGTGAGTAGAAAGTCTAAATTCTTACAAAAATTGAGGGACGATGAGGTTAGTAACTGTTTAAATAATAACTTTGACAGCCATGCCTGAGGAGTTATTTATAATCATAAGTTTATGGGACTAAACTGACATTAATATAAACTTATGAAGAAATAATTATTTCTTATTGACAAGATATGAATTGCTGATTCATGTAGTCTGTAAATGAGTCGAAAATTTTCACCAAATGCTCACAGGAAAAGGTCCTAATAATGATGATTTTTGTTAGGAAATAAAATAAAATTTAAATACATTCCCAGGCGTTTAAACATTGAACTTTTTTGCTGTAAACATACTATAATTTAGAACAAAAATAATGCATACCACAAGAGCCGCAGCTTGTCTACAAAAAAACTAAATAAGAATTATTGTTCCATGTTAGCTTCAACTTTGTGCATAAGGCTTGCAGGATTTTAAGTGGTGTTTACATATGCACTGGCTTATATTTTCATAATTAATCATATAAATCGCTCAACAGAAGCTTGAATATATCCAAATTAGTGTGCACTTATTGGCCACAAAATTACACAGTTAGACTTTAAAATATATTCACCAGGAACTTTATTTTCAAGATATGAACATTCATGTTCACGGATGATTTGAGAAATACCTCAGATCACAAATTCGTCTTGATATAATCTTTCAGTGGGATCTTTGGAACTAATTTTTGATCTATTCTTAAATAAATGCCTGCAAGGGAAACTTCCAACACTAAATTTTAAATGTTAATATTGTGGAAAAGTAATAAAAAAAATAAGGAATCCATTTTGTAAAGCCACAACAAATGTCGTTGCTGCAGAAAAGCTGTTTGGCTTTAATGTTTTAAGAAAATTAAGATTATAAATAAATTGATAAATGTGAATATCAGAGTAATGAGTTTGGGAAATCAGGGAATGAAGAGACATTTCAGAATACAGCAGAATTTACTTGTTTTGGCTTTGACGCACTGTTAAACGGTTCTCCTCCTCGCAGAGAGCTGTGCCGCGTTGCGGGGTGACTGTGAGGATCCAGACTCGGAGAAACCCGCCACCAAGCAGCAGAGGACCAGGAGGAAACCCCGCGTCCTCTTCTCCCAGGCTCAGGTGTTCGAGCTGGAGCGGCGCTTCAAGCAGCAGCGTTACCTGTCCGCCCCGGAGAGGGAGCACCTGGCCAGCTCCCTGAAGCTCACCTCCACCCAGGTCAAGATCTGGTTCCAGAACAGGAGGTACAAATGCAAGAGGCAGCGGCAGGACAAGACTCTGGAGATCGCAGGCCATCACCATCACCACCACCAGCCGCCGCCGCCGCCTAGGAGGGTGGCCGTGCCAGTGCTGGTCCGAGACGGGAGGCCTTGTCTGACTGGATCCCAGAACTATAACCCTCCTTACACAGTCAGAGCTCCAACCCCGTACAGCTACAACGGCTATCCGGCCTACAGCTACAACAACTCTGTGTATACTAACACTTACTCCTGTACTTACTCTAGTTTACCTGCTCTCCCGCCGAGCAACACCACCGCTAATGCTTTCATGAACATGAATTTGGGAAACCTCAGCGCACAGACGCAAAGCCAGGCGCCTCAAGGAGCGGTGGTCACACCCTGCCAAGGAACTCTGCAGGGCATCCGGGCTTGGTAGCGCAGCGTTTTCGTGCACTGACAGCTTTGAGAGACTTCTCTGGGTGGATGAATGGACTCATGCATGTAAACCCGGTTAAACAATGCAATTACAGCACAATTTCAAACTCACAGAAAGTAAACGTCAGTTGGCTGTAGTTTGAGAGGAGGGATATGAAGAAAATGTAATTAACTGACTGAGATAAAAACGCATACATAGTTTACGCATTTTTCTCTGAGCCGCAGTGTTTAGAAAACTGTCGGGTAATTATGGGAATTAATGTCGCCAATGCGCAAAAGCTGTGCGTAACGGTTCAAAATGGGCGTAAAGTGCATCAAAATAAAGTGAAATTGTATGGACATTTTTATTTACACATACACATTTTGTGTACAGAGCCTTTCCTGAATTATTTTTTTCCAATTTGACCCTCAAACTGCCAGAAAACAATATGGAGCACAAATGCGAGAAAATCCTTGTACTGTTGTGTTTGTAGTGTTTTTTTCTTTTTAACAGTGTGATTTGTATTTGGTGGGTAGTCATTGTTTCTAAAACCAAGTGGGTGACACTGAAAGCCCGATGACCTGAATAAAACTTTTACGCAACAGGGCTGTATTTTTACGCTCAAGTTACAAATGACATAACAAAGAAAAATGAGCAGCGGTGACACAATTAAATGACGTAACAAGAATAATGACACCAGTGGTTGTATTTTACTGTGCTTTGAGTGTGCGAGAGTGTGTGTGCGTATTTATGACCAGTCGGATTTATTACTGCATTTGCAACGTTTATTTGAGTCTGGATGGGAAAGTCCAAAAATATGTATATATTGAGTGGAGTTTATTCCAACGTTCCTTATCATCTTAAATCGTTTCTCAAGCCAGGAAAGCATTTTTTTTCTTCCTGTGAGAAAGCTTGCAATAGACTTTGGTCTGAGACAAGAACCAGAAACAGAGAAAATTTAGAGGCGAGCTAATGTCCGGTCGGGATTCAGGGATGGACATTAACCAGACAACCAGCATCCTTGAAACTCACAGAGCTCAGAAAGTAACAGAGGAATGGATGATAAATATGGTTGGATTTTTCTTTTTTTAAAAAATGAGTTTGAAAAAAATAGGATGGATTATTCTCAATAATAATAATAATGTTTAAGGATATAGCTTACACTTATACAAGTAATTTTAAATAATCATATTAATATCGTAATTACTCCCCTCAGAGGCCTACAAACACACACACACACACACACACACACACACACACACACACACACACACACACACACACACACACACACACACACACACACACACACACACACACACACTCCATACACACTACACACACTCTGCTGACTAGAGATGGACACCTTCACCAACAAGGCACGGTCGAATACGCAGACGCTATTAATGGAGACGAATGACAAAGTAAACACAGTGTTTGTCTCCTCTTATAGCCTCCCCGGACACTTCCCCTGGCTACCGCACTGCCGGTAGGACATACCTGGTGTCAGCTCTAAGTGCTGCAGAGTCACTAGTGTAAATAGAGTTGGCGACAGGACGGCGATGCCTGAGGACGCGGCCTGGCCACGGCGGCTCTGACAGGCGCTGCGATCGCTATCTTGAGCTTCCAAAGATAGCAGCTCGGCTCATCGCTGCGCCCGGCGAGGAGTTTCCCAAAACAAAGTCTCCAATGGCAACCACTCGAGGAGCTCACAAAAGAATGGTGGCCCAAATACAGAGAAGAAAATGCGCGGGGAGAAGCTGAAGTAAAATCTCTTCCATTAGGCTGCCTATATGGCATCAGATGGATAAGGAAAGATGCCTTAGGATCTCAGATTTAACGTGCTAACAGGATTCTCTTCAGATTCAAAATTAATTGGGATCGGTTTAAGGATAAAGGATTATATATTAGGCTAAATATAACACAAATACATTTCATTAGACGATGAAAGATTGTTGGTACATCTACGTTTGCGGGATTTTCGTGCGTAAAGCAAATAATTCTTTTCTCCACAAATTCATTTTTATTTTCTATAATTACTTTAACTGTTGCCTGTTGTGATACAGTGAAAGTACATATTTAAGACTCCTGAACAAAGGTGTTAGTGTGTTAGGGGTAAAGTACTTATCAGGCCAAGGAAAAGGAGGCTGGTAATATGATTAAAGGCTATTTTGACGCAAATTACAAAGAAAAAAATGATAATAATGACGATAAATGAGTGGAGGAAAGGCTGCTTCATTTACAAATTTTAAATCAACAATAACACCATTTATTATCGCACATTAGGAATCAACTCAGTAGCCACATACAAGAGCTTTGCTGAATTTACGTTACATTTTGTAAAGGTGTTTCACCACAAGACAAGTTTTGACACTCTGGAGCTGATTCAGCTCTAGACAGATTTCACTGTTTAGTCAGAGAAAGAAAGCAAAACAACATGGAGGAGGCAGATCGCTGCATCTGTCATCAGCTCTCCTCAGCTGAAGGGTAGGCCTGATTGTGTAATGCGTGTCTGTTGGTTTTGAGCGGGCTGTGGGGGCGTCAGCATAGTTGCCGTCTTTTGCTTTTACGCAAACTCAACTTTGGAAATCATGAGTCCTGTCCACAAGGCGGCACTACTCACCTGTCAGAGCTACAAGTACAGGTCACACTGAAATAGATCTGAGGTGTCTGTAATAAAGTTAACAAACGCTATACTTAGACTTTTATACCTGTACAGGTGAGAGATTTCATAAACATAGCGTGAATTCAGAATGATGAAGAATTACCTGTTAAACTGTTTCGATGAAAAATAAATAATTGGTGCAAGACCATTCAATTAAGTTACATTAAAATAATCACGTCAGAGTAATGCAGAATTACGTGGAAGCAAAAACTAAAGTTGAATAATAATAGATATAGCTTTTATATACACATACATGAGAGCTGCAGTTTGTCAAATGATAAACTGTCATGTGTGACAGCGAGCTGAGCTGCGTTTTTACGCACGCTTGGCAAATTTAATCCTGGTTTCTGAGATATACATTGCATATAAGTAATGTTTAAAAAATACACAGATACCAGCTCTATTTAGTGAGAATAGTAGGCAACATCTACTCAGTGTCTGACTCATGTTTAATGTCACAGGAGTATTTACAATGCACAACTGCTTCTCACGAACTTTTCTTTGTCCTCATGCCTAACTGGACCATGAAAATGTGCTTTATACACATTTAAAGGGAATCCCTTGTTTTCGTAGTGGAAGTGTATTAAAATCTCATCAACACAAACACAACAGTGTCCTTGGTTCTCTATCAGATGCTGAGCGCGGAGAGCAGCTGGGCGGTGCGGAGGAGGGATCAGGCAGAGAAAACAGCCTATCAAAGCTTAACTGGAGCTGCTGCTGAGAGCATTGTACGAGTCTTGACGGCTGCTCATTAGCAGACCGGACTAACTTCACCACAATTAAATTACAACAATTAGAGAAAGCGGTGAAAAGCTCCCAACAGTGAGGATTTGCCTGCGACTGGCTGATCTCTTGATGCCTCCAAATAAACCTCACACGAGAGGGAGCAGATATCTGTGCTCTTATTCCAGTCATGACATTAAGCTTTTCGTCCTTTTCTATCAAAGACATCCTCACCGGAGGCGATGCCCGAGAGAAGCCCGGTACCACCGGGACGGAGGAACTCTGCGCACTGAGGAGCGACATGTGCGCTGGTGGAGCGGGAGTCGCTGATTTGTGTCATCAAGACGTGGAGCCGGAGAGACTTTCTACTGATGTCAGTGCGTCCGGGGCAAACTTCGGATATGAGACAGAGGAGGCCACAGGAGAGGAGACGGAGCACACAGAAGGTCGGAAATTTTATTCTACTAAAGACTGAAAACTAAGATTTTACGCAGCAACAAATCTGAAAATAGTGTTGATTTCATTTTTGCAATTAGATTAGATCTGTATAAACTGGCATCTTGAAATTAGATAAAGTCACATTTTTTAAAAACTTTGGAAACAGGATGAATTTCTCTCACTTATCTAAAATGAGAAGTGAGAGAAAACAAAAAATACATGATATTGATATCTCCAGTAGTGCTTATAGAACAAATACATTTATTTCCCACGAATTTTTTTAAATTCCATTGAATAAATCCAAAGATCTTGAAATATAGTATTATAGTAATTCTGTTAACATTTGGCAGAAAGAAAGTTGCCGTCAGTAAGGCCACAAAAAGCAAAAAAAAATAATAATTTAAGAGCCAAATAATCCCGATTTTATTGGTTTATTTTTGTTCTGTCAGACTTCTAAATTTGTGTTGTACAATCGGAGGACTTGGCTTGAATAAAGGCATCTTTTATTCTACCCCCTGACTTTGTCACTATGACAGAGATGTGAGAGGAAACCTCCCACTGGGCAGCATCAGTACTTGGTTCATGAAGTGACCTCTAGGCAGCTCCAGATTTGTCCACCTCTACAGAGACAACCTTACTGTGCTTACATATATTCATGTCTTTCAGACCAGCATCCACAGTGTGCAGGCGGAGATAAAGGGCAGGAGAACCAGCTGGACGCAGAGGAGGAGGGAGATCTCCACAGCGGGGAGTCGTTCAGCTGCTCACCCGGGGAGCAGCGCTGCAGATCCGGTGTAAAGAAGCGCTCCAGGGCGGCCTTCTCTCACGCACAAGTCCACGAGTTGGAGCGTCGCTTCAGCGCTCAGCGGTACCTTTCAGGCCCCGAGCGGGCCGACCTGGCAGGAGCCCTGAAACTCACAGAGACCCAGGTGAAGATCTGGTTCCAGAACCGGAGATATAAAACCAAACGGCGCCAGATGGTGGCAGAGCTGGCAGCGTGCAGCCCGCCGAAGAAAGTGGCAGTAAAAGTGCTGGTGAGGGACGATCGGACGGAGCACCAGCAGCAGGGGACTGCAGTGCGCATCCCCATGAGTGTGCCGCTGTACCAGAGCTACCAGTACCACCCCTACCTGCACTACTACTACCAGCCCTGGCGCCCGGACTGCATGTCCTGTGGAGGGATGCTCTGAAGCTCTCTGCTCGTTGGACACTCAAGGTATCTGTTTTCTGGGAGCTTTCTGTGCATCTAAAGGGACATTTTTTGAACTGAAGATCCTTTCTTCACTCACTTTTGTAAGATTCTGAAAATATTTGGAGTTTGGTTTTTGTTTGTCTTTTAACTAGAAGTGAGGTTAGTATATTGTTTTTTTTTTCTTTTAACAACAAAACAATATCAGACTAAATGTAGAAGTTCTGCAAGTTGTTAGAATCTAGGGAAATAAATAAACCTTTTTAAACGTTGCCTTGTAGTGAGAATTTGTGCATTTGATGTTTTACACATCTCTTATGGGACTGTCAGCTGGTTTGATTATTAATGAGTACTTTTTAAATGATTTACAACCAAAAAAGACAATTTTTAAGCTAAATACTGACTTGTTCCAACACCTTTAACAGAATAATATGGCCAACATATTCAATTTACCATCTTTTAAAGGTAAATCAAATATTGATTTTATTCTAAGACGCATAACTTGCTGTGCACATTATTAAGTGCATAAGGGTTAAAACAAAAGTAGGATTATGCTGATGGGAGGTTATCTGACTTGTTTAAAATAGCTGAAAAAAAATCTTTTAAAACGTATATTTCAGCAACAAAATAACCACAAATGATAGCCGTAATGTGCACAGTGGATCGCGGAAGTGAGTTTTGATATGTGGAAGCTATCCTGTTTTAAGGGGGTTTATTTTGCTCATAAATGTTTTCATAAGTCATCTCCTTCTTTAGTTCTTTTTCATCATACGAAAATCAGGTCGCCACTAAATTGTAAATGATTTATTCTGCTGCTAATTTGCAAAATACTTTTCAAAAGATAAAGAGTTAAAATAAATATGAGAATCCTGATTTTTTTTTTTTTGCCATTTTTTTTAGTTGTAATGGTGGAACAATTTGCACCAACACTGAGATTTTGGTGAAAATGTAGTCACTTTTTTATATATATAAATTGTAAAACAAAGGTGTGGACTATGTTGGATTTTTTTTTAATGGAAAAAAAAAATACAATCCTCATGCCCAGCACAATAGTTTCCAGATCTGCAATAACACAAGAGGGGGGGGAAAAGCTTAAAAGGTGAAATTTCATGGTTTCATCTCACTAATATCTTACAAATACATGCTGCAGCTACAAGCACATGGTGACTATGTGCTTCACAACAACACTGGATGATCTACACAATGTTTTTGGTTTTTTTTTTAATCTTCCATAAAGATTGCCAGTAACTGCCTAGTGTAAGTGACCAGACAGAGAAGAAAGGAATCTTGAATTTATACAAACCCAACAGGAGAAAGTAGCTTATCTTCACATGTGAGAAGCTTCCCTGACTCTGACATTTTTAGTAGACATTTATTTCGTTGATGGGACACGAAACTCAACATCACACCGGCAAGAGCACATTCTTAATACGAGATTTATGGACCTTAGAGCGAGTGTGATAATCTGGGATTTTATTTAAAGCTCAAAGCAACATGAGCAAGCAGTCGGGCTTCAGAATATAGATATAATTTACTATATATATATATATATATATATATATATATATATATATATATATATATATATATATATATATATATATATATATATATATATACACATATGTTACTGTATGCTTTGAAAGTGTGTGTTTGAACTTAAGTATTAATTTTTACTAATTTTAATATTACAAAATTTTAAAGACTTAACCTAATGATGTTTAAAAGGTATTTTTTGCCCTTTTAAAAACATTTTAAGGTGTGTTTTGTCTGTGTGGAAATGTGCTGCGTGGGACTGTGTGCTACATGAGTCAGAGAAGGTCAATAGACCATGGAGATGTTGCTCCATCCAGCCTGGCTACACAAGACAGCACGCATTCATCATGCTTTACCGAAAAGACTACACCCTCATCTCCAAGAAATAAGCTCAAATGGTCATACTTGATAGGAAAGTAACAACATCATTCTGAAAGAGGGTGATTAATGCATCGGCTTAGTCCTTAACCGATTCTATTTACTAGTCAGCTGAAAGTAATAGGAGTCAAGAAGAGCAGAAGACCTAATCCATCTTCACTGATGCACTGCAGATAAACAGATAAAGGAAGTTATTATGCAGCTAGAACTGAAAATTATTACAATATTACAACGTTAAAAAGGGTGTGACACTAAAGAGGTGTGATGTAAAATAAGTACTTCAACTTTCCCTGCTGCTTTGGCAGAGATGTTCACCTTGTGCCAGACTCTGGCATCAGCCCAAACCTCATTTATCTCCTACATCAAAACACCACTTCAGACCATCCTAAGTGGTTGGCATTGTGCACAACAGGTTCCTGGGTGGGAGGAATAACACATCTCCTTTTCACTGTGCGACTGTAAGGACCGGGCCTCCATTGAGTCCGACTTTACTATTGGATGGTTTGCGACGGGTTGTGGTGTTGCGTTGTGACTCCGAGGAATGCCACTCTCTATGAGCTCTGATTATTCACATTGTGCCGCTGAGTAGTTGGTCTAGTCATTGCTGTCTAGCGTGACCAGATAAGACTGTTTTTTTTCGTTTCCTGCACCCAGTCTGTGATGCCACATTGATGTAACTTTCCATAGACAACAGTGAGAAGGGATTTTTAGGTTACGTGATGCTCATCTATAGGCAACTTTTATGCTAGATGGCCTTTGGCAGCATCATCTGGTTCTCAGACTGAGCTGTCTTTAACTCTTTGATGCACAACATGGTTCAAGAGACACCCATTTTCCATCAGCTATGGGTCACTTTTGACCCACGTTGTGCATCAAAAGGTTAATTTCATGACTTGGGTTATTTTGGATTCAAACAATGACAACATTGCCCCCATCACTGATGAAGCCTGGAAACATGGAAACATGGCTAAATTAAAGTCTAACTGGCAGTCAGACAATCACGGAGGTCAGAAAACAAGACGATATTTTACCTTTATTATCTAAAACACTTTATTTGCATTTTTAAAATTGTTTACGCGCTACTATTCTACAAATGTTAAGTCAAATTTGAACCAATATATTCACAATGAACCGATTAGAATTTTCCATTTTGCTTTTCTTCACATTTTGTTCAGTAAAGCTGGGAGATTGTGTAAAATGTGTATAGTCTGACTCTTGGTTTGTTGCCTCATCTGATGTCTTAACCACATTCTCTCCAACTATGACTATACTGACAGGAATGACGGTCATGAGCAACCGAAAAGACACAAGTTGAAATGAACCGAACTGTCTTAATAGTGCTTGGAGAGACTCTCATTTAGTAGATGCTTTTATCCAAAGTGACGTACATCTGTGAGTAGACCCTTAGTCCACTTCATACAGAATAACATACAGACACTCATGATATCTAGACAATATATACCCACAATTTTCCTCGAACACCACTCTGACACACATTTTTGGGTTATAGTGACATGTCTTAACAACTACTGAATAAACCTCAATTCCATATGATACTGACGTTCATGTCCCCTCAGGATAAATTATAATAACTCAGCTGTGATCCCTTAACTGTGTCCAGCAATTTGAATTGGGGTATTAGATACACTACATTGAGCAACCGCAGTACTTTTAACCCTCAGATGTTTACCTCTGCAGTAGTTAGCAACTTTACGCCACTTTAAGCAGATTACACTCCTGTGTACAGCAGGAGGAATGGATATTGCTATGTACTATCATGTTTTTTGAAGAGATGTAGTCTAGCTAACATTTATTTATGTTTATGTATCTTGTTAGTATTTACTGGTTCAAACAGATGGGAGATGTAGCTGTACAATGAAGCTGGCTGCCATTTTGGGTTGTCTGATGATGGAAATACTTGCAAGTCATGAATATGGGGATTTTTTTTGTCATTGTTTCTTTCCCTTCCATGTGACATGAACTAGGCCTAATGAACAATGTTAGAATTAGAACAAAAGATGACAATAAAAAATCATTAATATCCATTAGTCCTCGTGGAACAGATACTCTATAGATTATGAAATTGTGAGCAGCAGATTCAAACGTCAGACAGTGACTAATCACTTGTGTCATCGCCTTCGTCCGTTGAGTCACAGAATGGTCATTTGTGGCATCTGGAAAAGCTGTTTGTACTTCACAACTAAAGTGATATATCGCACTGAGGAGTTATTAAATTAGCTGTAACCAGTTGTTTATTATTTATCATTATTTAGCAGCTATTTCCACAAGCATATTAAACCATCGTCATACAAAATGTACACACCAGAAAGAGCAGTAAAACAGTAAGTAATAGGTGGCTTTCCAATAAATGGCGCTTATGGTTCTCTCAAAACTTAATCAATCAGCGTCAAATCCTACGAAGCAGTTTTTCAGTCCTGCTCAGAAGCAAGATTATATTCTTATTTCACAGAGGGCATTTTTATTTAAAGTGTGTATTATACTTATATATATATATACACCTTTCGAATTTTATATTGCTCTTTTTGTTTATTTTTACTTACTTGCTACTATATTTTTGCTTATTTATCTGCATTTAAGGTGGTGGTAACTGTACTCTTTCTGCTGTAACAACCAAATTTCCCCACAGGGATTAATAAAATATTTCTATTTAATTCTACTTTTTCAGAGTAGGTACTTTTTCTCCGCCAAAACCAGCCCTGAAAGAGGTTCTACTGGGGTGGTTCTCTTAACCATCCTTAAAGTTGCCTACACAAGTTCCTGCAGTGGAATTAAGAGGACACTTTTCGCTCTGTTTCTACCTCTGGTGAGTCCTCCAACAAAGGAGATTAAAGTTGGAAGATCTAATCTAATATATTTTAAGCACCTGGTAAGAGGCCTCAGAGGAACCCCCATAATTTGTAATGAATGAGCGGATACTAGTTCTACTGCAGCAGTTGCATTAGAGTCCGTTTCACCAGGGAACTTACCATTATATACTATATAAGCTTTCATTCTGAGTTATTCAGAAGTCGTGAAGTAGTTTCTTCCTGACTAGTTCCTCGTGTTTTTATGTACAATACTACAAACGTTAATGACGACAGCCGTCCCCTTATAATAAGTTCAGCAGCTGTGGAACCGGGTCGGTCGCCTCTCTCCATTTATCATCACAGTCCACAGATAAGACAGTCAAACACACTGCTGGCGCAAAATCTAAAACTCGTATTCTCTGTCCGTTCCTTAATTATCACCACTTTAAATCACTTTCAGGTCGAAGCCACAGCCATTCGTCAACTGCCTCTCCGTCAGGGAATGTGCTCCAGCCAGTAGTCCGCAGAGCCATCAGGCATTACTCGATGTATAAATATGTAATGCTCAAGAATGTAAACACTGTGAGCTGTGTTTTGTTTTTGTGTCTCCCCATGAATAGACTCGTGAAGGACAGAAAGAGGGAGAGAGAGAAAATAAAAGGGAGCCAGACAGCAGTGTAGAAGAACGTGTTCGTCTGCCTCTTTGAACAATCAGCAGCACTGGCTTGAACAATCTGAAGCATAAAAAAGGCAGATTTAAATAGTACTTAATAATGCCGGTGGAAGCAGCTAATGTCCTGTTGTCTTTTATGTCGCTGCGCCTTTCTTAGCTGAGAGGAATGCCTCGAGGGTGGAGCTGCCTCTGCGGTGAGCAACACAGGAATGGCAGCCCTCACCTAATCCACGCTTGGCTGCACCTTTAAGATACGGATCTATTGACGGAGAATTCTCACAAGGCTCCCGAGCGGCAATTACTGTTACATTTCCGATGCGCCCATTGTATCGGGAATCATTTTCTCAAGGGCCCTGTTGATTTAAACAATACCATCTTCACATAACGGCTGCTGTCTGCGAGATGGATGGATTTAGAGCTCACACGGCACGGAGGCCGCTGGGAGAGGCTTGTCAGTTGTTGATCGTACCATCAGAAGCGGCTAAATGTTTTTGCTTCGGGAGAAAAGATGGAGCGGTGGAGTGTGTTTTGCTGCTGTTAATGCGTTGGCCCTCAGCAGACACAGGGCAGGACTCAGGAAAGAGAGAGGTCATGGTTAATACCTCTGTTTAAAGACAGATCTGCTTCCCTTTGACCTGGTCTCTGTCTCTCTCTCTCTCTCACACACACACACACACACACACACACACACACACACACACACACACACACACACACACACACACACACACACACAAAATAATCTCACCCAGAGGACTCTTCAGGCTTGTTCCAGAAACTATTAGCAGATAGCATCAGTGCATGTAGGAATGTAAACATTTACAGTACAGCTAAAAGACATCAACTCCCCCTGGGGAAGACGCATCCATCACAGGGCAACCACATCGGCAATCTCAAGGTTTGAAAAATGAATCAGACATCGCACCTTTCTGCACAATTTGAACCAAATCCACATCATCAGGTATTATTGTTCTCCAAGTTTGTCATCTTGTGAACATTTACAGTTCATTTCCAGACATGTTTTGCTACCACAGTGAAATCATTTTATGAATGACTTGCTTCAAACCTCTGATGATGAATCCTGATCTGGTGAGCAGAGTGCAGCAGTAGTTGTAGAACTGTGCCTGTAAAGCGTTGCAGTGATCCCACCTCTGTGTTTGGAAGACTGGGACCAGAGGTCGCAGTGAGGATTAGAAAGGATAGAGGGATGAGCCCACCCAGAACTTATAAAGAGTGGGGTCGTTTTTAAAGGAAGTAGCAAAGGTCTGGTCTCCATACTGTGTGTGTTTATGTACGTATGTGTCCATTAGGAGCAGATACAGGATGTCCACGGCTGAGCGTTTGGAGGTAGATTAAGAAAAAGCACAAAGGTAAAGCTCATGAGGGAGTGGGAATTACCATAAATTGATTAATTTAGTGCATGCGTTTATGCACAGATAAGATTTTTTCCTATTACATATGTGATGCATGAAATAAAAGGCACAATTACGAAAGCAGAAAACAAAAAAACAAGACTAGAAACTTTACATGTTGCATGAAGTGTCAGTCGTCTACATCAGCATTTGTGGAAACTTCATGTCTATCAGTTGTTGAGGGTGACTATGTGCTGAGCTCCTCTGTCCATAGATGGCCAGGAAGCCTTCCAAGCTGCAACATTTCCTTCTTTTGACTCCTCTCCGCTCTCATGTCTCCCACACACAATCTCAGACAGACACACACTCCTCCAGAGCCGGCCAGAGGAATCCAAATGTTTTAATTAGCGGTGATAAGCAGAGACAAGAGAGGCATTGAGCAGCTCTGACACACAGAGACGTCTCCTATCAGCGGGCTGATAAAGGAACTACTCAGGCTCCACTTACGGCCTCTCAAGCTTCCATCCTCCTGCTCAGCCTGCTTTACACCTCCAGTGAAGGAGACTCATCACTGTGTGAAAGAGTTTTATGAGGCCAGATGTCATCTTTTACTTATCATCACGGCACAAATTAAAGCTTTAAATTAAACCATACTCGAAGAAGTTCGTTTTCTCAATTTCCTCTTTTTTATAGCGCATCGTTAACTAAAAACTATTTCACAAATCTACTGGGCTTGAACCGACAGTCAGAGCAAATAAAAATGTCCTAACCTTGAACCAATGCTTTATCTTCTAAGGTCTGGAGACACACACAAACACAAGCCTTGAGTTCCACCTGACACACACTGCAGGATACAATGTAAACCGAGCAGATCCTCCCTGAAGCCGTCTGCCACAGAAAAGCGTTTTTGGACTTCTTTTGATCACAAATTTACAATCTTCACCTGGACTGCCACAATAACTTTGCAGAGCAAAAAGTTATGAATAAATATCGACAATAATAAAAGGAAGAGCCACAAAATAAATCACTGCTGATAATAGCTGCCACTGGAGTTAAGTGCACAATTAAACTGCTGAACTGGTGTGAATACTTTTGTTGAATAAATGAATGGCTTACAGTTTTTTTGCCAGACCAGTTTGTGCTGACTAGAGCTCCGAGGCACAGCAGTTAAGCTTATTTGACAGGAAGCAAAGACGGCTTTCTTTTCAAGATCAAGTTCAAAGGGCAGGAGGTCCGTTTCTTCCTCAGTGTCCCTGACTGCACCTGTGTTGCTTCGGCACACACACACACACACACACACACACACACACACACACACACACACACACACACACACACACACACACACACACACACACACACACACACACGCGAGAAATCTCATCCACACAGCTTCCAACCGCACTGACGGACAACTTTAGTTTTGGTCTCCGGCTGCGTCACCGAACAGCCGAGTGTGTCTTTCGATGTGCGCTAAGGGTGTGTGTTTGCGGGGCTTGAAATTACGGCTTTCTGAAGTGCAATCTTATGACCTCGCTTACCTTTTAGAGGAATTTGTCACAACGTTTGAGACAGAAGCGGAGGAGAGAAAGTGCCGGACACCTGCAGTCAGCTGCAACAATGCTGCAGTTCATCACACCCCGCCAAGGCTTCACTCCCCAAAGGCCCAAGGGTGTGTGGATGTGGCCTTCGCTTTGATCACGAAAGTAGCATGGCAGTTTTCAATTGGAGATCCGTCCTGAGGGAACAAAGAAATATCCGTCTTCACACACTTTTCACAGGACAAATTTTGCACAAAGCCTCTTTAACGCTTGTTTTAAACCAATGAATTTATCTTTTTATTTTATCATCACACGTTTTGGCAGCTCTTTTGAAAATCTCCCTGTTGCAGGAGCCTTACCGTCCTCTCCCTATTCTGGCCCATTAGCAATGGCATTTCACTATAAACACTTGGATTTATCAAGGAGCTTTCTATTCAATGCAAGTCTTGCGTGCTACTCTTTTATTGTGTGAGAAGTGAGAAGGATGGTGTTTCCACCTAACATGCACTCAAAAGTCACCCACAACATCTCAGTTTTATTCTTGCATATATATTCTTACAGTTAAAGCTGTTTTCTCTTTAGTTGCAACTTTCACCCACCGAGGAATAACTGTGTTCATGAGAAAGTGTATGTATTTGTGTGTGTGTGTGTGTGTGTGTGTGTGTGTGTGTGTGTTAGAGATCATCTCGGATCCTTGGCGATGGTGGGAAGAATTTTTCCTCCCCAACTTTTTACTGTTAAGTGATGACAGGAGCCATGTCTCCCCCACATCCTAATTCTCCACAGCACAACACTATGGGAGAAATTCAAGCCACAACTGGTGCAGCAAGTGGATAATCTTCCCGTTATTTTGGCTGATTGGGTCTTATCTGGAATTCACATTTTGTTCTGCTTTATATTTCAGTCTGATTCTGCCATCTTTGGAGTCATGTCTGAGCTCACGATGAATAAACAGCCAAGATTCATCTGTCACTTGTCTCTAAAGTTGAAATATGAGCAGAGCTTATTGAGAAAATCTAAAAATGAGAAAAGAAATATGCTTGTTTACATGGATGTATCCCAGCTATGATCGGGTTTTCAATTTGATAAAGTTTTCTCCGTGTTTTGAAAAACCTGAAATCTAGCTGTACTCTCTGAAACAAATTGAAATACTGTTGCAGCAACACATCATATCCAGAATGTTGCTTACTGCTAAACATTTTATCCTGAAAATTATTAAAACACAGAGAAGCGCCGGAAAAGGATACTAATGTCCATTTAAACAAACTCAGTGACTGCAAGGCAGGAAGCTGCACTAGGACCTGGTTGTATATTCTTAAGGGTTCACTCATGAAGTAAAAACAGGTTTTAATGTACCAGTTATTGAATAAAGCCTAATAACAAGACATTCACATTAACTGCATAACTATCTGAACAAAGTGTTAAAGGTAACATTAGCACTGTGACACATATTCTGTTTTGTGTGAATGGTAAAAGAGATAATAAAATACTGTCAATACATCTATCCCGATATTTCAAATTTCAAAATAATATCTAACAATGGGCAGACTTTAAATTGCATTTCACAGAAACGACACAATATATCTTAAATTAATTCAAAACATTACACTAGTGACATCAGATTTAATAGCTACACAGTTTTAGTCAGGTTAGCATAATCAGATTTCCAACCGATTACAAACTGCAGGAATTTTACTATCTCTGAAACATGTAGTTTTGAAACCAGAACACCACCTGAAATTACCAGTTAAGCTTCATATATAGCTTAGCCCTCTAAAGCGGATTTGGCAGTTGGCTTATGTCCTTGGATTCGTTAAGAGAGCTGGATACGGCATCGCCACTTGCTGGCAGTTTGCTCTGGCGGTCAATCACAGTACCGCAAGGAAAACATCCTCATCAGCTAAAAAAAAAAAAAAAAAAAAAACATTTCCCCTACTGACCAAGAGTATAGAAGAGACATCTATAAAACTGCAGCCAGGACACATACAACTGCAAACAAGGTCAGTTTTAACATTTCTATTCATGGAACAAACCCAAACAGACAAAATCCATGAAACATACTGCAAATCAAGCACCCAAGATCAGCACTGAGCAGCTATGAACGGCAATTTTGGCAGTCACCAAACCATGTTACTACAGCTTCTGCATTTATCCCATGAAACACATTGGTACACAAAGCATTTTCCAGAAATCACAATCACTGAGGGGGGAAAAGCCTGCTGTAAAACAGTAAATGCCTTTTTCTGACTGGTACAAGTCCTGCAAAAACTGTCTTTTTATTATCAGAATTTGATCCATTTGGCACAGTAAAATTTAGAAAGTGTAGAAGAGCTTAATGATGATTTCATGCAATCAAACTCAAGCATGCAAGGAGCCAACAGGGAGTCAGGCAACTCCGCTGGCAGGAATCTTGGTTTCTTACGCTCCTTAGATTTTTGACTGAGAAAAATGGAATGGAATCCAATCTCCAAACTTGTTGACTCAGATTTTGAGGCGCATTTCTGCTAACTCTGTAAGGGTTTATCACCGGCCCAAAGTCAAAGTGTCAAGTGCAAGAAGGCTTCAGTGCAGACTTTCCAACGTTATTGTGCATATCTGTCTTTTGGGATTTGAGCATAGTTCAAAGCAAAGGTGTGGGTCTGCTGCCCCCTCTAGAATGTCCACAAACTGAGTGTGGACGATGTGGGGAAGAAATCTACTAGATTGCTTATTTCTAAGTGATGGCATTCAGTTGGTAACAGCTGTGGTTCTTTGAATGGAGAGATGTAGCTAAAGTTCAGGAGCAGGGACGCATCACAATCACTTTCCTTCCTGTCATGTGTCTATACCTACCACAGAGGAAAACACAACGCTGTCTAACAGTCTGGAAGTTTTAGAAAACTCTGACTTACCACACATCTCTCGTCCTTCAGCTCTCCAACGACAGACCAGGCTCCAGATCTCCTCCACGCTGTTAAAATCCCGATCCACAACGAGGACAGGAGACGGTATGGATGGTGTCTCCAGAGAACCGCGTCCTGAAGAGAAGACTCCGACCAGAACTCCTCTCTCCATTCAACAACTGCATCAGACTCTCCTAACCCGATCGCAGCTACAACCTGGGAGTCTCTTCTTAGGAAAGATCAAAACGTAATTACTCCTTCCTCAGGTTCCACTTGCTCCAGCGTTCATGTCCTCCAGAGAAGCCGGCTCTCTCTG
Source organism: Amphiprion ocellaris (assembly GCF_022539595.1). Taxonomy (NCBI): domain Eukaryota; kingdom Metazoa; phylum Chordata; class Actinopteri; family Pomacentridae; genus Amphiprion; species Amphiprion ocellaris. The sequence goes on along the minus strand of NC_072781.1, from coordinate 11,139,738 downwards.
GCCGCAACCGGAAACACTCGTCTCGCTCCCGCGCTCTCGTACTTCCGACTAATCTCCTGGCAATATCTCGCCACATGAAACCTCCTACCACCTTCCTGGGTTTTCAGAGAACATTAAGAGAAAGGCTTCGCCTGCCGTGCTGACAACAAATTCAAACTACATCATTTTTTTATAAACGTCCGGGGCTTTCCACACCTTATAAACCACAACAAGCGTCTCTCGAATAGACTTTGCGCCCGAATATGACGTCACCATGCTACCCGTAGCTCCGCCCAGGTTGCCAGGTTTGCGCCATGACCAATTTACTCCATCAGTTCCACCACACCTAATAACATCTCTAGTGGTGGTAATCCACCTTGCAGGCTCTTCCTCTCTCTTTCAGCACGGGGTTGCCAATTCCTCTCTTTCATCCCCCATTCCGAGTAACTTCTCTCTCTCTCTCTCTTGCTAATGGCCACGGGTTGCCAGTTTCTCTCTTCCATCCCTTATTCCCAGCAATCTCTCTCCACTGACACTGATTTGCCAGTTCCTCTCCTCCATCCCCCATTACAAGCACCATCTCCATCTCCCTCACTACCATCACCAGGTAGCCAGCTGATCTCCAGTCAGATCTCTACCATCTGCACCCTTGTCAACAACCCTCAACTTTTAAGCAACGCAATGCCAGATTCTCAGTCAGTTTTAGTGCAGATACCAGAACGTTTGCTCGCTCTGCAGCGGCAGTCACTCTCAAGCTGCTTGCCCTCACAATCCAACAAAACATGACCAAGTTATCAACCCTATGTCACATCTACTACAACTCCTGTCAACATCTCAGCAGCAAAACACACAAAGAATTCACCCAGCCCCAGGCTTGTTAATTTTCACATCAAACAAGTTCAGACGATTTCTACCCATGAGTCTTCTCACTACCCTCAGCAGCTTCAAGTGCTACAATCTTCAGTCTGCAATTGAATATCACGATCCACTGTCGGCCAAAGCAGTAAAGAATTTCAAAGACTCTGACACCAATAATCTTCCATACTTGCCCAGCTGACATCACTAATCAAAGGCATCCTGTGCCAGTTACTGGCTCTAACCGCTTGTCATTTTCTACGGACGTCTGATCTCCTGTCTGGTTGCATCTACACATTCCAATGTCCCATACTCCAACCTTTAGCCCGCACTCTTGAATCAGTGTTTCGATTGGCCCTGCTTGCTTTCCTGCGGCGTGCAGAATTTACCACAACATCAACCAAGTTCAAACTGCACCATCATTCTACCATATCGACCTTCCTCCTTGAAAACTGCCTGATCTACTCACTCAAAGAAAGCAAAACCAACCACAGTTAGAGTTAGGGTTAGGTACTTCAAACCAGACTCACACCTAAGCCCTTACCAATCTTCAGTGCATAGATATACAAACCAGAAAATCTCAGAATGCTTCCCCTTCTGATCCTCCATTGTATACAAAGACAGAGGTCAAGTCGCAACCTGATGCTGGTTCCACTTCCTCTTTGAGCAAGTCCTAATGGCATCCAGAATCTGCTCCAGCTAATTACTGGTCACTCCTTCCATACTGGCACAGCTTCCAGCTGAAGGGTTCTGCTCCACCTAATCAAGGCCATGGGCTGTTGGTCATCGTAAGCATATCAGCTTTTCATACGATCCAACACTCACAGCAAACTGTCAGTGGAACGTGAGTCCAATTTCACCTTTTTTTTTTTCAGTGAGGTGTTCTTTTCAACAATGCATGCTGTCACAATAGCGTATCTTATTACTCCTTTTGATTCCATTTTGATCCACAACGAACTGTCAGTTACTTCTCAGCCTTCAGATTGGAGATTGGGCCTTTCAAAACTTTTTCAGCTTATGTGTCACTAAGTAGCTTATACTGGAATGAATGAGGTACCGTCTTGTAATCTGGTTTCCAGTTCTTCTACATGTGTCCATGTTTCAGATGAGCAATTTTCACTCAACTGAACGTTCAACATGGTTTGTATTCATTTTCCCCTCATTCAATACATCTGTCATCATATTTGAGAAATCTGCTGTTAATTTAGTGGATTGCTTTTTGATTGACAGTTGTGACTGACATTTGGTTCATCTGCTGCCTTTCCCATCTGTTGAACTCTGCCAAAGCTTCTGTTAAAAGAATAAATGGACACACAGTTCTACTTTGTTTGTGACTGCACTAACAAAATCCCCACAGTACGTCCAGAGTGTAAAAGGAAACATTACTTATTTTAAAGGCTTCAACCATTAACTACAACTCCAATCCAGATCTTCTCCAGCGCAAACCAAAGGGTGATGTCACACCTTTATGTACAGCCTGTGGTTTTCGTGGTGCAATTGCTAGTTGCAAACTTTCAAGCAGTCATTAAGAACTTTGATATATATAGGCTAATATGTGCATGGTATGATTAGAAATGACTGTGGCAGCCCAGTCCACATCCAAAAATGTTGCAAAAGTCAACTGTGGGAGAATTAATTTCATTTTGCATTTTACTCTTAATTTTGGAGCCTTGTGTCTTAATCCCATTCTGGATATTACAGCTGATGTTATGCAGACGTCCATCAAATTCCAACTATATTCAATAGAGGAACCAGGGTATTAATTAATTTTTACTACCTCGTGGGTTGAACTGCCCCTAAATTAATGATATGGTCCAAAGATAATATTTCAGCATGATTTCAGCCAAAGAAAACCCAGCTCTCCTCAGAAGTACAGTTCATATCAGATTGCAAAAATCCAATTAGTACTGTCCTTGTGGTCCATGATGAAACAAAACATGATGAAAATCTGAGATAGCATCTCAGTTCACAGCTATCTTGCCTGCAGATTGTTGTACAGGAACAGATTTTGTTTTCTCAATTCCCTATCGCATTTCTGCTTTACTCTCTGGTCTCTCCTCTTCTCTCAGCTTCTCTTCTCGCCTCAAATCTGCCTGCAGTTGGAAAGACTGCAGCAGCCAAAGGGATTACAACAACAGCTCCTTTATCCAGCAGCACCCCCAAGGAGCGTGAGATCACAACCTGTATGTGTCTGTGTGTACCCCAGCGAGTTAGATGAAGAGCTCGTAGTCACACCTCATCCATCAGCTGCTGACTGGGATGGAATAAAGTAGACATTATGACATAATCCTGTATCACGCTGTAATTCATGCTGAGTGGTCCAGTCATGATTTGGCTTAATATATAGAGAGAGATCTGACAAGAGAAGCAACAAAAGAGCCATAAATATGTAGAAAGAGAGAGAAGGCGAGCGACCGGGGGTGAATTGTTGTAGAGGACCTGAGTCCTTTGGGCCTTCACATTCCTAAGTATCCTTGCTCTCTCAGTGTGTGTGTGTGTGTGTGTAGTGTGTGTGTATGTGTGTGTGTGTGTGTGTGTGTGTGTGTGTGTGTGTGTGTGTGTGTGTGTGTGTGTGTGTGTGTGTGTGTGTGTGAAAACACCCGTCCACAGGTGCTTGCTGTAAGGGGCTTTGACCGCAGGCTTGAGTTTCCAAAACACGGGCTTACACCAATACACAAGGGAGTGTATGCATGTGTTTCTGCCAGCCCTTCATCAACTTGTAAGGGTCGGTTCCACCAGAAAAGATGTGCATGGGTTGTGTGTGGACTTGGATTCCTTATGTTGTGGCGACCTTAATCTATTTGGACAGTCCGATTGTGTGGACTCGCCTCAAAAAGCAAATCCCCATTATGTAAATCATTCAAAATTAGGGTGAGGATTTGGTTTATGGGCAAGTAGGTGCATTATATTGATGTGTGTGAAGAAGAGAAAGTGCTCCAGGTTTGCTTTAGCTGCTGATCCACACATTCATGCACATTCATACACACCCACTGGGTAAACACCTCAGTGTAATTATGACTGACAGTGTAAAGAGTGTAACTCTATCCTCTCTTTTATGTCTGCATATCTTTTTTAAATGGTCACTTATAAGAGTAAATAATTTTGTCTCAAGTGTATAATTGCTGTAATAAGATATTTACCCATTATTATAATGGCTCAGTATCAGAATACAAATTTAAATAAATCATCAAGCAAACTGATGGCTTTTTAAGACAGGTTACAGGATTAGTTTCTCCTGCTTCTACCACTTCATCCTCAGTCTCACCACAACACATAATACTGTGATAATACCAGTCAAACCTTTGGACATGGTTGCTTGTTCAAGGGTTTTCATTGGTTTTACTTTCTACATTGTATACTGACGACATCAAAAGCATGAAAGGCATGTGGCGTTGTGTAAAAAAAAGAAGCAAACAGAATATCTTAACACTCAAAGCACTTGTTGATTATCTTTTCTTCATTCTAGGGTCCAACCCATCCTAAACATCTCATTTGAGTTTAGGTCAGGTGATTGTGGAGAACAGGCCATCAGATTTAGCCCTCCAAAACTTTCTGTCTTGGTCAAATTGCCCTCACAGTGCCTGAAGGTGCAGCTTGGACCACCGTCTTGCTGAAAAATGAATGATGGTCCCTCTACGCAAAACTCAGATGTTCCTACAGAATGCTGTGGTAGTCATGCTGTTTAAGTGTTGTATGTCATATCCTAAATAAACCAGCAACAGTGTCACCAGGAAAATACCCACACATTAGCCCAGCTCCTTCTCCGTGCTTCCTGACGCATGCAGATACCATCGGTTCTCTTTCTGTGCATCTCACAAAGGCACACCAGTTCAAACCAAAATTCCTACATTGGGATACATCAGATATCCACTGATCCACTGTCCTTTCCTTGCTCCTACTTATATGTCTCCCTCAGTAGTTGATACTTTGCAGCAGTTCAACTACAAAGCTGCCTGATGCACACAGTCGTCTTCCAACAGTGGATGTTGAGAAGTGTCTGCTATTTGAACTTTGGAAAGTATTATTTTTTTTAAATTATTATTTAGATAAGTCTTGGTTTTCCAGGACAGACCTCAGCAGGTTGAGTTTCATCACAGTCTTTGATGCATTTCTGTTATGTGACTGCCCATCATTCAAAGTTGATGATCATGTCAAAAAGCAATTAATAATTGCTGTTTTTCTTTATTTAGTTAAGCAGTTCCTGCCATTGTAGTTTTGATTCGGTAATGTAAATGGAAAATAAGCTCAGCAATCTGGGGACTTTACTGGATGATTAGATATGTTTCTATATGTATATTTGTGTTGAAGTGTCTGTGCACTGCAAAGCTTGTGAATGAAAACAGCATTAAAGCGAAATATATGATGGCTGTGTTCCAACAAAATGTCCCTGGCGAGTTACACAATCTTGGTGCTCTGGAAGTGACTCTTGCACAGAAAGCAGCCGTTATTAAAGCAATTAATTACACATGCGCTGTTCCTGCTATGACATGTTAAAACATCTACGGAACTCCCAGAACTAATGACACCACCTGTAAAAACTTCCAAACAGAAACTGTATTGACAACATTGGTATCATCTGCCAAGAGGAAGAGCTTCTGTCTGGGTGAGAGCGAGAACAACCATATATAATATGCATACTCATGGTTGTAATTTTTACAATCAAACGAAGCATACAGCCGCACAGTATTTACTCACAGCGAGCTTGCACGTTAAACATTTTGAGCAGATTGTTCATCGAATTCTGGTACTGACAGCTTCTTCTAGCGCAGAAAAGATAGCAACCTCCAGCAGGAAGAGGATTGTGAGCTGCTATTGTTTGACACCTGTGTTTGTGTGATGGTTTATGGGAATATAAAGACCACAACACAGGAAACCTATTCAGTATCTGAAAAATTAGTGGTGTTCAAAAAAAGTGCAGCACCCAGGAATTTCGCATTTTCTGACCCTTATTTGGGATTATATATTATATTAATGAGTGGAATCACAAACATTTTTATTCATACAGCAGATAGGGCAATATTTATTTGACAGGTGCGAATTTTGATGACTGCAAATTTTATACAACAGTTTTGATGAATTCAAAAGTTCGCCTTATTTCTTATCTTATATGACACAATTGGTAAGAATTATTGCCAGGCATGAATACTATTTGGATGACAATTAGAATTTTGAGGGGTAATGCACTCCCTAACCACAACTTACAGTATAAAAGAAATGGATGGATGACAGGTGAGCAATATTACCAAATCATCAAGGAAGGTGTAATTGGAAAACTATTTAGCAAAATTAGAAAGAAAAAAAAATGACGCAGAATAACTGTGTTTAGCATGTGTGTCTGCCATATATAATAGGTCATGTCAAGACAATTATTTGCCATATTCACTAATGTTTAGATGATATGTCCCTTAGTTTGTGACAAGCAGTCACATGTTGCACAGCTAGTTATGCGACATGTCCCTCTCCTAGTACAATCTGTTGCTTTATATTATCATTTAGCGCTGTCAACTTTGGGAAGAAAATACTTTTTCATATTTCTCTCTTACATTGTTGAATTTGTCATATTTTAAAAGGAAGTAAATTTCTGTCTCTACCTTCTGTCGTGTAGTAACCACAGATTTTTTCTTTGTCGGCAGCCCCAGTTTCAGTCTTTGGCTATACGTGTATTGAAACGGACTGTTCATGAATTCACTCAGATTTATACTTGATTAATGTTGTAAAACATATGCATGCTCTCATACTCTTTCTGTCTGCATCTTCAGTGAAGAGCACACATGCATACACACTCACTGTCTCTCTGTTACACAAACAGATGACAAAGAGAGGGGAAAATGACCAGACTAAATAGTTTACTCCTACTGAGATTTGGAGCAGACAGTCTTAGTCACACTCTCCCAAACAAACATCTAGACAAACGCAGGTATAATAGGAGAGACAAAACTCACCTTTGACACATATGTGACATCCGGTGTCTACTACTTAAGATCCCTTTATATTTTCAGCAGTATTTTAATACATTTCATCACGAGACTTTCCAACTCACGTAAAGACTGTCAGTCAAGCTCTCAGCTGGAAAACTGTCTGGCTGAACAGCAAAGGGGAAGGAGAGACAAACGTAAAGAGAGAAACAAACGCACCATTCTAACAGTGCAAGCTATGACAGACCACACATACTGTATACATGCATGCAGACATAGTGGGAGAGAGTGAAAGAAACAGTTCATTAACACTCCCTGTTTGAACAGGTGTCTGCCTGACATGCACGGGTGTGAGTGTGTACATGTAGACCCCAGGGTGGGGGAAGATGTCACTCCTCACCATGAGCATTAAACCTGCCTCTCTGAAGCATCCACATACTGTATTCTAACTGAAAACTCTGCAGATTTGTAGCATTAGTTATTAGCTAGCAACTATTTCCCAGTGGAGTTACCCACCACCATCATATTTAGCTGATTCTCAACATCTTGACTTGCTTTTTTTGGTCAGTAAAATCAGATGTTTGCTGCAAAGTTGGCAGCACATCATTGGAGTCTATTTCTACTTTCATTTACCAGATGATATTTAAAAAGTAAAAATTAATTAGGCAATGCACTGTACACGCAGGTCTAATTTCTTCATTTTTCCCCTCATATTTTAAATTAAAATATGGAGTCTGTCTTCAATTTTTTTTTTTACATAATTCTACACATAAGACTGAATTCTTGTTTACAGGTATACTATAGCTCATTCCACTAGAGACATTCTCACTTATTCTTAGCACCACATATTAAGATGACGAGCTGATTAGTGACAGAAATGACAAGTCCCTTCTCGAAGTTACACTATTAACACTGGGCTATAAAGAACATTTTGTTACGTTGGTTTCATGCTATAGTTTGATTTTTTAGGCACTGTTAGTTTTTAATCTACAATTCACATTTCAGGTCTTCATCATCTCAGTGTTTTCTTTTATATGGCTATCAAAGTTTACTTTTTCCTGCATCACTTCCTGAATTCCAAAGCGTCACTCGCCTGGCTGTTTGTATGCAGGCTATGTGTCCACAAGTTCAAACTACATTTTCAGTCCCAAGGGTCAAAGTTGAAATCTGCACCTGTGCTCAAGACTAAACAACTGTACCTGCCTCCGACGAAAAATAAATACCTGAAAATGCACACAAACTCGGCGTGTGTTTCTGTCAGTGCAGATGTGGCTTAAAGGCATTGTCTCCATTTCATCCACGCCATTCTTTGGCTTCTTTGTACAGGAATACAAAGACTTTACATATTTTACACACACCCACTTTAAATTTAACTTGCTCTTTTGACTGGTGCTTATGCAAGAACATTCTCAAAAGTTACCTTCATGCGGCTAGCAAAACATCTGAACACACTGAATGAAATTAAAGCAGGGCTCCTAGTCTTATGAGCAGTGAGAAGAGCCCCGCTGCTGAATCTTTATTCAATGAGTGCAATTCAGTGTCAGAAACAATCAGACATCAATCAATAAGAATGACAGCTTCCATTATAAGTGTACTCATTGTGCGTACAGAGACATATCTCGTGGGAGATCCAACTCGGAAATTCTCAGTAAAATTCTTCATCCTTTTGTTGCTGAGCACAAACAATTAAACTCAGTATTTCACTAGTTGAAAACAGACTGACAGCTACAGCTGAAGCACAGAAACGGCCATCTGAATGCTGCTCTTGTCTGCCTTGCCGAACAGGTACACTGTGCCAAATCACAGAGGTATGGAAAAAAAAACTAAAGTAATACATTTGCTGGAAATAAAATACTATTTAAGGAATCAAAATTCTGAAAAATAAATTAACAACACACTTCAGATACCTTCGATCTCTTTTTCTGTCCAATTACATCACAGATGACAAATTTAAACACATTTGAAAAGGGAAGTAAATATATATTAATTTAGCAAAACAAAAAAGGAACCCAGTATCTGTCTAGATTATGGTCTCCTTTGTTAATCTGTGAAATCTCAACTACCTGAGTGGCCATATTTGGCTGGATTTTACTGAATTTTCTCAAAGGTATCTGGATATTGATAGAATTATTGTGTGTTCTATTGACAACAAATTATTTGAAGGGTCTGTTTTCTTTGAATGCCATAAGGCGGAAATATTTTTGAACTGGATAAAAGCAACAAAAATATTGAGGGTTAAAGACTGAATTCTCTCTGTTATGAGATGTGGATAAGAAGTCGGTTCTAATCTTTATTTGTAAAGTTTGGATGAGGGAAAATTAAATCTGGCCCAAGGACAGCAAAGCTTCTGATACTACAAGAGTTAACACAGTAACACTACTGCCCTCTGCTGACCACCTTTGCAGTTCTTCACAGTTATCCTGTTTGGACAAACATAGTAGTAACTAGAACAGCTTAAACAAAAAAGGTGAACTAGTTCTATAATACTGTGTAAATGTTTTCTCCTAAAAGTGAGGAACAACATAACTCAACCCTATTCTTGTAATAGTGTAACGGTAATAAAACTAAAGGAACTAGGTTTGAAGATGTCTTTCTTATCTGCTATGTCTGAAAGGGATGGGACAACTGAGGTGGATTTTAGTCAGATTCAATGTGCGTATTAATTTCTCCTCACAGGGAGGACAGAGTAATATTTAGAGGAGATCAAATCAAGGAGATATCTACATCTCAGCCTCCATGTGTTGCTTTCTCCTCTTGTTGTGCTGGTGCTTGGTGAGTCCATACTTGAAGAACTCGTAGACCGACCAGCTGATGGCTGTGGAGGGCATCTGGTAGATGACCCTCGCTTGGACTCCCTTGAAGAAGCCCGGCAGGCCGCCCAGCCTGTAAACCGTCTGGAAGGCATGGGCCAGGCCTGAGATGCGTCTGTGGGCTGCTTGGCCTTGGCCCTGGCTGGGGCCTTGGCCAGAAGGAAGGGAGCTGAGGGTTACAGACTCCTGGGTGTTGAGCAGGGTCTTGCACACATCCAGAGGTGTGGTGGCTGCAGCTGCGATCGCTCCAGCCAAAGCTCCGGACAACATGTGGGATGAGGGATTGTATTGTCTGTGGGGGTTGAGCAGCTCCTGAAGGTACTCGTAGGTCATGAAGTGGAGTGCCTGGAAGGGCACGTTCATGGTGAGCTGGGTGGTGTAGCTGCGGTAGAATGCAGCGGGGCCCTCTTTCTGCCACACGGCGCGTACACAGTCCAACACGCCGCGGTAGGGCGAATTATACATCTGCATGCGCTGCTTCACAACTGCGGACAGATGGGTTGACGTTTGGATGGAAGAGAGAGACAGACATGTCCAGGGTTGGCATCATCAAGGTAAATCACATGAAAAAAAGAATTTAAAAAAAGAAATTAGCAAGATATAAACTGCAGTAAAGCTGTCCTTTAAAGAAAAAGTAGTTTCAATAAACACATGGAAGGATGTTAATTGTCATATTTAATAGCATTTAACAGCTGCAGTCCTTCTAACAGCTGCACAAGAGGACTCAGACCAGTGTCCTTCTACTGACATGTCTGGGCAGGTGGACTAGAGGCAGCTGTGAAAATGAATGTGAGATCAACATGTGAAGATCGCTGGTCCAGGCATGGCACCTGTAAGTTTCTTCACTGAAATTCAAAACTCTTGTTTTGAAAGACAAAATATACTCCGAGGCATTGTAATGTAATGTTGCCCTTACCTTCAGCTGGGTTCATGGCTGCATCGTGAAGCAGTGTGGCCACACACCCAGCTGCTCCTGAAACAAACACACCTCAGAAATTATTACACGTTGAGATAATCACGACGGATAAAGAAAGTAGAAGAGTCTGCAGTAAAGAGATTTTTTCCCTTGCAAGAGAACCTAGTTGATCATGTCACAGCCTTCACTGCTGTATTCTGAAAAGCTGCAAATATCATGCCCAAATCAATGTTATCAGAGCAGAATTGGTAAATATTAAGGATTAAATTGCACAGGTGTAAACCAAATATCACTCCTGACCACTTTCAAGAGGCATGAGCATAGAGAGACACCTAGTGGGTAATGGTGTTTATTGCAGTTGGGAGGTGTAAACCATGCCCATAAGCTTGAAAAACCTGGACCAACAGGGGAAAAAACTGATGAGATGGGAGAAAGAGGACTTACCCAGCCTCCCACTAAACTGGAAAAGAAGGAAGAGAGAGAAAGTAGGGAGGATAAGGAATAAGGAAATGGTTGACATTCAGAGCAAGGCTGCTAAGTTTAATCTTTGCTTTAATCTCTTTCGATTTTGTAGCTGAGGTGACTTTAATGTGATAAGACTAACTTTCCTGCTTCTCTAAAAGCCAGTGAGAGGTTGAAAACTGTCCTTGGCTTTTCTTTGCAGTCTACAACTGTAGCTATAAAAGGATCTATTTAATTTGATAGCCTGGAAGGGGTGTTTGGACTCATCTGGCAATACACATAATTAGGCAGAACTTCACAGATCACACGGAAGGCGTTTGACATTCGGCTTGGACATGGACCAGGCCGAAATATTAACCACTCTTCTAGTGATCTTGAAGTTAAGGTAGCTTTACATGACTTGCACATTTATGTTATATACATGCACATTTTATGGTACCATTAGCCAAATGACTGTTAGCCCCTGGATGAATGACATCACTTAGAGTCTTTTTGAGTTTCTCATAGCTGGCAAAATAGAGGGCATGGGCAGGTCCTGCCCCAACTGCTGTCGCATTCAGGCCTCTCAATGGCCGCCAGACTCCCTCTGTGGCTACAATTCGCCGAAGAGCATCCATCACATTCCTGTAGCGGGCTGCAGGGTCTGGCTGGAGACTCTGCATTCGTGTCTGGAGAACACAGGGGAATGTAGATAAGTTAGCAGTGTGTTTTATCCACTAGCAGATAAAACTAGGTATAACTTTAGTGTCATGTTAGATGAATTTGACCTGAAAATGACATTAAAAAACGGAACATAATGCATAATTTAAGTTGTTCCATATGTCTGAGCATTACAGCAAAGAATAGCATTGCAGTGAAACGAGTCCTGAGTAGACTGCAGTGTTAACAAGAGGTCAAATGAGGGAAATGCAGTGCTTGATATTGTGTGTAGTGCATGCTAGTGTGCATGCATAATTGAATACAAGGAAGTCTGGAGCTGCGAGCGCCAAGGTCACAAGGGGACATAAGCTGACTTCCTGTAAGCCTATTTCCCACTGACCCTGAAGCATCTTACTCTCTTCCTCCTATCACACACACATGCACGCTGACGTAAACGACAGACTATATCAACGCTATCTAAAAGACAAGTGCGGGCGATCAGCGTTTCAGTCACCTGCTATTTGACATTTACAGAGGGTTGCCTGGGGACAGACTGAGCGAGTGAGTCCGTCTCTGAGGAACCAGCAGCGACATAATCCCCCAAATACCAAACTTACAGCTGAATGGACAAATGTACACCCAACTGTGTGTGCACGCTCTGTACTTGGAAACATGGCCTCATGTCACTCTATACTACAGATGCAGAATGCAGGGCCCTAAGAATGCTAGCCAACCGTGGTATGAATATATGGCACACAGGCTCATAGCAAACTCAATCTCTTTACACGCAAGTGAGGGGAGGCTGTAATGTCAGTACCCTGCTCCTCATCCATGCCAGGTATAGATCTGCTGTGTTTATCTATAGCTTGTGTTTGCTTTACTAGAAAGCACTGACCTTTGTGCTTGATGTGAACACAACATTCCGGTTGTTTCTTTCAGTAACTGGAAATTCAGTCCTTAAACACTTTACAATGTTCACTCTGACGCAGACCCACAAGTGGAACATGCTTCTTTTGATACACGACTGATTACTGGGATTTAGGATACATGAATAAACGATAGCCTATTCTAAAGTATAATTACACAACAATCTCTTAAGTCAGAAGCTTATTGCACTGGAGGAAAGGCCTGTATTTGGTAGAAGGGGAATATTTGAAAAAGAAAAGGCAGCTACTGTGTGCATAGAGAAGGAATGTTATCTACGTTTCAAGTATTTCTCAATTTTCTGCAACAGAGATATTTATCTAGAAATCTGTCTGCTAGTGTATGCTGAAGCTGTGATTCAGCATGAAGGAACTCTCTATGTTGCAGTTTATCACAAGGTCCTAAACCTCCTGTATCACCTATTGTTCGCTTAGAAAGCCGCTGAGCTGCACTAGCTATGCAGCAGACAACTCTGTACACGTTGGTCTTGTTCAGGTTTGTGGCTACAACAGATGTGGACTACAGGTGGAAGAGACATGGATGAAGTATGAGCATATATGAACAGCCTTTCAGACTGACATGTACAGCTGACATTACAAAGCTCATTGTCACTTGCCCTACCTCCTCAGCCCTCTGCCTGTTGGACAATGACAATCACTCGCACATGGCTACAATTAATGACCTACTGGGGCAATAGGTCACGAATCTGTACATATGTTGACAGCAAATGCAGAAATAAATTAACTCATACATAACAAACCAGATGAAAAGATTTGCCCCAGTGAAGCTGCATGTGATCTAGAGACCTTTGCAAACTACTAGCTGTGGAGGGTGAAGCAGTAGGCCTTAGCGAATGGATATTAAGAAAGTAGCAACAGATGCGTTACTGTGGACTGGAAAATCCAAAATGTGCGATTCATTCATTCCTGTGTGTCTTGTAAAAAAAATATTGGCAGGAAGGACATAAGTTGCAGACACGACAACAAACCACATTTGGGTTTGGAAATAGAGAGTATAACTTTGATCTCCCTGAACTGTTGCTGTAGCTTTTAAGTGGTGCATTTTATTAGCTAGCACTACTGGCTTTAACTAACTCATTTACACTTAACACGTACACAGTTACATAACACTATATTGGTTTGGTCTGACAGCAGCTAGTATGTAAGTTAGAATTTAAATGACTAGAAACACACTTGGCTTCTGTTAAATACTGACAAAAACTACCCACTAGCAAACGTTACTCCTAAGAGCAGGCTAACCAGTTAGCTAGTTGGGATGTGAAACGCTAACTGAGCCGACTGACCTTGTCCTCACAACAGTCAGCTGCGGCGTGTTTGGGTTAGCGAGCGGCTAATGAGCTATGCTAACATGCACGTTGGCTACAAGAAATACCAACAGAAGACAACAGGCTGTGAAAGCACTCAACATTCATACAAAGTCGTGGGTCAGCTGGTTAGCCAGTGAGCTAAGCTACCTTCACACAGTCGATAGGGAACATGAGGCAGTGCTCCATGATCCCAGCCACAGCTCCAGCCAACATGTGGGTGCTAGTGGAGGCTCCCTGTGGCAAACCCTCATAGTCCGGTTCAGAGTCCTCTGTTTGTGCATCTTGTGCACTGCGGATAAATTCAACAGTCTGCAGTTCTGCTTCCCCCCCGATCCGGGGTGTCAGGCTTCCCACGATACTTTCCGAAACTCCCCAGAATCTGCCCCCCAACCATCGAACTTCTGCCCCGGCTGAGGCTCCAGCAACCCCGGGATCATTGCCTGTAGTCTCCGCTGTCATCCGACGCCTCCTCACAAATCCATCTGTTTCCATGAGAAACCAGGCGATGTGTTGGGTCTTCTGGCTCGCGTACACGGCTCCTTGTGGGTGATTTTCGCCGTGAAGTTCTACATTCCCCTGCGGTGGTTTCACGGTGCCTCCTCTGCTACACCACCATTCCCTCCCCGCCTCTACTCTTCCCAGCCAGAGCCCAGCGAGGGAGGCCGTAACGGACAAACACACAGCGAGCCCAACGCAGGCCGCGACCAGGAAGTAGCCTCTGATTGGTTGAAATAGCCATGTCCTCCTCACGCTATTGGCTGACATATATGCCATTCATGGCTGCGTTTTGGTGAAGACTTCAAACTTCATGTGGCACTGGGAAGACATGAGGTTTTGCAACATGGGGGCACATCTGCGAAAGCTATCTCAAGAGCTGAAGTCATTTTAGGTCAGTCTAAAATAAATCTAAATAGTGATGGCTGATCGAGGCTTTGTTGAAGCTTCGACACTTCATTCAAAACATGGTTCATTACTCGAGGCCTCAATGACACACAGTGCTCGAGTAGGACATCTAGTGGTCAATAATATGAAGTGCAATCAAGACGTGGTCGGTTCATGGATTGTTTTGGATTTGATTCGCCATGCACACGATGATTGTATGGGTTGTAGTGGACACAAAAATAATATTACTAGTAATAATAATGACAATAACTATTGAAGAGCACGTTTCTTATTTCCCATGTTTGTCTGTATCCCTATATACTCTTTGCTTATATTCTGTGTTATGAAACATTTAAACGGTGCTGCTACATTCATGAGATGCTCTACAAATACAGACTGATGTCATTTTCACATGGGGCTGGTGCAAATAAAGATTTTATGGATTATTATGGATTTTGGCAAAGTATGTCTTGGGGTTTATTGGTAAAGAGGTCAGTAAAGAGGGTGTGCTTATGTAACTGATTATGAGGTTTTATTGAGAAATAATTTATCAACAGTTTTGGGACCACTGTTCCCTCTAAGCTGCGCGCGATACTTTTTTTTTTTTTTTGCGCATTTATCATCTATTTTTTTTTTTTTTTTTTGCCATTTTCGAGTTTTTTTTTTAACTCGAGTCTCGACTCGATCGTTTTTCTCAGGAGGTTGGACTTTAGCCTTTGTGCTGGAGGGTTGAACCCTCAGTTCCAAGACTTTCAAAGCCTCCATACCTCCCGAGTCCTCAGGATCTGAGCTTTCACACAGTCTGAGGGCTGAAATTTTCTAAGTCCCACAGTAGTTCTCTGTTAGATTGAACTTCCAGACAGTCCAAGGACTGATATCTTCTAAGTTCCTGAGTACTTCTCTGTTAGTTTGAACCTTCACACAGTCTAAGGACTGAAATCTTAAAAGTTCTTGAGTAGTTCTCTGTTAGTTTGAACCTTCAGACAGTCTGTTAATGTTTCGATTAAATCTTTAAGGTTTTTCTTTTTAAATGTTTTACCACCTTTTAATGTTTAATTTTCTTTTTAAATCCTTCATTGTATTTTCAGTGTAATTCCTATTTGAACTTTTATTGTCTTTAAGATATAATTTTCTAATTAAACATTTAATTTTTTAATTAAATGTTTTGTCTTTTTTGGCCTTTTATTGGATAGGTGTAGTGAGAGACAGACAGAAAACAGGGGAGAAGAGTCGGGGGAAGACTTGCAGCAAAGGGCCACAAGCGGGACTCGAACCCGGGACGCTGCATCGGAGACCAGCCCCTGTACATGGGTCACCCGCTTAACCCATTGAGCTATATGGGTACCCATGTTTTGTCTTTTTAAGGGTTTAATGATCTGATTAAATGTTTTGCATTTTTAACAATGTTTAACATTCTTCTTGTTTAATTGTATTTTTTAAATGTTTAATGATGGAAAATACTTTATCTGTAATTTCTAATATTTGTATTTTAAAAATTTTGTTTAATTTCATAACGACATGTATTGTATCATGTTGAATGATCTCATTCGATATTTTGTCTGTTTAATAGAGTTAAACATTAAATTACATTAAATTATATTAAACAGACAAAAATATCGAATGAGATCATTCAACATGATACAATACATGTCGTTATGAAATTAAACAAAATTTTTAAAATACAAATATTAGAAATTACAGATAAAGTATTTTCCATCATTAAACATTTAAAAAATACAATTAAACAAGAAGAATGTTAAACATTGTTAAAAATGCAAAACATTTAATCAGATCATTAAACCCTTAAAAAGACAAAACATTTAATTAAAAAATTAAATGTTTAATTAGAAAATTACATCATAAAGATAATAAAACTTCAAATAGGAATTAAACAGAAAATACAATGAAGCATTTAAAAAGAAAACTAAACATTAAAAGGTGGTATATGTACATATAATTTAATTGTATTTAATGTTTAACTCTATTAAACAGAAAAAATATTGAATTAGATAATTCAACAACATACATGTCATTAATGAAATTATGAATATTTAAAATACAAATATTAAAAATTATAGATAAAATATTTTCCATAATTAAACATTTAAAAAATAAAATTAAACAAGAATATTAAACATTTAAAAAAATGCAAAACATTTAATTAGATTATTAAACCTTTAAAAAGACAAAACATTTAATTAAAAAATTAAATGTTTAATTAGAAAATTATATCTTAAATTTCTTAAATCTTTTTAACAATAAAACTTTTTAAAAGTTTTATTGTATAAATTTTTTTTGTTTGATTTAATTGCTTTTTGTTATGTAGTTTATTTCTTTAATCGTCTTTTTCTGTCAAGATTTTAACCCCAACCTTAAAAATGAAATAAACCCTTAAATCACAATGAAAATACTTCTGTTGTCACAATCATGAGTTAGTCAATTATTCAGTTTATCAGTTCAACTTTATTGTTTAGCACCTTTTACACAGATGACAAAACTAAACAAGCAAAGAGAAAAAACTATGATTAAAACTCAAAAACATAAAAAAAAAACCAAACAAAAAAAAAAAAACAAAACATTTAACATGGTAATAAAATATGTTGTGTCCAGGGGATGGAGGGAGTTTATTGAAGTCTTCTTGGGCTCACATGGTAAATCATTTAAAACATAAACTTGATATTCAGTGTAAGGAAACTGGGAACTGCAGAGTGACAGAAGAACCAACAATATCTCCTGTTTTCTCCTTTAATGAGTCGACTCTTCTTGTACTTTCAGACCAAAGAACTACAGACTCTTCACAACCTGCTCAAACTCTTGGTACAGGACCTCACCACACGGGTCAAGAAGGTTTGCGTCTCATTTCTACTCTGAAGCTCACCTTCTCCTGCTCAAAGTGCTGACAAATGTTTCTGCTGCTCTAAAGTCTGGTCTCCAGAACTTCCTAAAAACTCTCAAAGGCTCTTCTGCTGCAGGTTTCTTTGTAGAACTGTTCCAGAAAACCTCACTAAACCACATGGAGGGGCCTCAAGATAGTCGTCCAAATGAAACCATACAAAAACCAAACTAGCACAACCCAAACGCTAAAGTCTCCTGCAGCCTACCAGAGAACCTCTGAGAACAGAGAATCAGGACAGGAACTCTTACCTTCTGGACAACCAACGTTGGTTCTCAAACAAGAATACAGAATGTGTCTGACCAAAAACCTCTAAAGACTCACTACAGCCAAGATAAAGACACAACTCAGCTGCACCAAATCCACTAATCACTGCACACATTAACACCATGTGCTAACTGTGGCTAAAGAACCACATTTACCAAGACAACTATCCAGTACAAAGCCCTAAAACACACCAAGAAACACATTAAAGACGATTTTACTGCTGGAAGCTGCAAGCCAACGCCTAAAGAACAAACTGAAGCAACAGAGCCAAACCCGGTTCACTGGTGGAGAGAAGCAGAGGAAATGTTTGCCTGCAGCTAAATAAAGCAGGAAGACACTGAGCTGCTCAGGTGTTCCTGATAACACCAAGCAGCCACCTGGACAGCCAATAGGAACACAGCTTACTGGAAGTCCAGAGGGCTGGGTTAGTGAAGGAAATTTAGTTTAAAGTTGAAGCAGAAAGTTAATAAAGAAAGTTGAAAACCACCTTCTGATACCTGAAATCTCTGAGTTTTCACACAAAGAACACCTGAACATGTCAAACTGGTTCCATAGTAGAACCATCATTGTAAAAACGTCATAGTATGGTGTGTTGCTCAAAAAACATTAGGACCCGGCTGTCAGGGGACAAACATGTAAGAAACATGAGAACAGAGAGAACCCAACCAGTAGGTCACAGTTTATCATCATCTAATCATCTCCTGAAGTCCATATGGTGAGAGACATCAGTATCTGGTTGTTAATTTACCAGAGGATGCTTATAATCATGCTGATGTGGTCTGTACTCTACAGTATTTTAGTGACTCAATAAATGCCTAAGTTGTTTTTTTTTAATGCTTTTCAGTTTTTAATAAACATTTAACAGCCTATATGTAATCAATAAATGGCCTTTGCCTATCTTAAGAAAAATTCACTCAGAACTCTGATATGTTAACAGTACTAAATAAATCAATAAATACATGCATACACACAAAAATAAGTTAATACATTAACTGTGTTAAGATAAGATTTAGATTTTTTTTAAAAAAGTTGTTTATGTTTTTGCAGAATCCAGTATTGCTCACTGGTTGGTCATTACATTTTATTAGTTTGATTTCACTGTTTAAAATGATGCCACCTCTTTTCAGACAGAACCTGTGATAATAAAACAATACAAAATTTTTAGTTCTGTGTTAATAAAGCACTTAAAGCTTTAAGTATGGCTAAATGCTTTTTTCAGAATTAAATATATCACTCCTTAGGTAGTAGTGGCCCCAAGTTCAGTAAAGTTGGAAAGATATTCACAGATTCGGGCTTCCAGCATCAATAACTCATTAGATATAGGTTGTCAAAACATAAATGGTGCCTCTTTCCCATTGTTGCAAGGCAGACAATGTGCTACAAGCCCAGTTTTATCAAAAGTAGCTGTCTTTCAAGCTACAGGAATAACATTGGTGTCTATGGAGTGAACAGGGTCCGTCTGCAATTTGCAAAACCGCTGCAACAGTAAAGAGAGACAAATATTCAATAACTTCACTCTTATACATTGTAGTGTCACTAAAATCACTGCAGCCTTCAACTGGCTCCTGTTGACAAAGTGCTTTAACAGAAATGTAAATGCTGTAATTTGATTCTTTTAATGAACCATGTAACTTGAATGGATGCGATGCTGGTGTGACCACAGTGCACACGTCTGATGTTGCTCACAGTGGTCCAAGGGACGCTCAGGGAGTTTGTGTGTTTGCTCAGACTCAGGAAAAATTACAGGGAACATTGTTTGGGACTCAAGCAGTTCCTTCTTTTACTCACTATCTCCCCAGCCTTAGAAAAAAAAACCTGTTCACACGGCACAGATGAGGCTGAGGTACACAGGAAATGTTTGGCTCCATTGTACAAGTTTGGGTAAACGGTTTTGTGGGTTGCCCAGTAAGCCAGTGGGTCTGCCGTTCTTTCTACAATTGCATTCGCTGTGGCGCTTTGCATTTGCCAGGCTCTACTTGCGTCTTCGTCTAATAGGCTCCACAGTTGAACTGAAAAATATTGAAGATCATCATCATCATCACCAGAAATGTCAGTCATTCCCTATTCAGAAGAGAAAAAAAATACCAGTGGAAGGTGCTGCTGGTGGTGGAGGACGAGGCTGTGGTGGTGCTTGTGATGTAGATGACTGCTGCTTGGTATTCTTTATGTTAATTGTTGTGCATTCTGTTATTAAACGTTCTTTCACACTGGCTGCCACTCTGATTGGTGAATCCAAAAGTTTTGAACTGCAGAGCCACAAGTGTAGCAACAGTCAGTGAACTGTTCTTTGGTTTGTAGTCTGTTAGCTAAGCACCTGACAAGGTTCTGTGCCAGGTGTTGTGGCATGGGGGTGGTAAGTTGGGAATATATATATATATATATATATATATATATATATATATATATATATATATATATATATATATATATATATATATATATATATATATATAAATTAAAAAAAATCTATCTATCTATCTATCTATCTATCTATCTATTCTCTACGAAATACGAAATCTGACATACTACTAACTCTCAAAGCAAAAACAACAGCAAAAAAAACAATCTATTCTGCGAAAAACAATTCAAATGAACAACACTAAATAGGGATCTCCTATCCCGGAACACTAGATCCCGCTGAGTGATTCACATAACAAACCGAACCAATCAGGTGATTCGAAGCAGTTGAGTGCTTCAAACGTCACTGAAGTGATTCAAACGTCACGAGTCACGTGACCAATCCACGCCTCGGCACAGTGGCTCGATACGTTTGCTTCATGAGCTACAGCGCATGTGTGGAAGCCTCGGGTATCAGAGGACCATCACTAAATCTAAACGTAGTTGCTGAGAAGAAAATAATGAGTACATGATAATAAATATGGTTTCAGATTAATTTGTTTAAACTGTAGGTTGCCACCTAGCTGTGGTGCTTTTCTTTTGGATTATTTTCTAAGAAATCAAGTGGAATCAGTGTGTCTTCCCATAATTTTTTTTCAACTTACTAGTACAATATATCAGTTTGATAGTTATTATCTGCTGTTGCTCTTGGCCAACTTAATGTGCAAATAGTCAGATAAGGGCAAAAACAAGCTATCTCTGTGAACAGCTGAATAACAAAAGCTGTAGTGCAAGTTTCTAAAAATGTAACTCAGCAGCCCACTGATGTTCACTCCAACAATTCCCACTAGAGTACATATCTAAGTCTGAGTCCAAGATCCAATTATCTTGGTAAAAATGCATGAGCTGATATATGGGTAAAAATGTATAAGCACATTTTTACAAACATTTATTTTATACATACGTAAAGCTATTAATATCGCTCATCATTCATGCACTCCTAGCCTTTTCAGTTATGTTTTGGATCAGTGAAGGACTACAACTAACAATTACTTTCATACCTGCTTAGCTGGCCATTGGTTAAAATCTAAGAATCAAATCAAATCAAATCCCAGATCTCCCCCTATTTAGACCACAAGTCAAAAACCTACTGATACTTTCTTGATGAATGATACATTTCTCAATGATTATTCAAGTTTATATTAATGTTCACAACATAGGCAGAGTGTCTATATTTCATCTTATATTGAGAAATATCAGATCAAGTGTAAAGGTTCAAGCTTGAGCCACGTGCAGATATTCAAATATGTTGATTCTATCATAAAAGCTGGCCAGATATTACACTGGGAGCATTTACACAACCACATCACTGCACCTGTAATAAACTGACTTTTTTTTGGTCACATGACAAAAATTGCTTGAAAAAAAATATGGGTTTTCACCATAATCTAAATGAGACAAACATCACTATTGTCCTTCCTCGTCATGGGTTAGTTTGATATGGACACTACCTAAAAAGACACTCACATGTTCCTTCTACACTATAACTCCTTTTATAGACTGCTGTAAAGGCAGTAGTTTATGTTTTAATAATTATGAATGCTGAGAGGCCTTCATCCTCACCAGTGAACCTCTCTAATAATTATGAATGCTGAGAGGCCTTCATCTTCACTAGTGAACCTCTCTGCCTGGAGGCATATAGGATGACATTTTTTCCAGAAAATGGGGTAATTGTGTTTCGGTGCGGAGCTGTTATGACTTAATTGAATTTTCCCCTTTATTGCCTGGGAGAGCCTTCAACGGCTGCAGTGTTGAATTTCTGCCGACAAAGGGGAATGAAGTGTTAATTTCTGCTTACAAGAACAAAATCTCCTGCCTGGATCTTCTGATCTAGTTATGGTTGATTGGCTGTTGTCCGCAGACGTTCCTTAAAGGAAAACCAAGCAGACAGCGCATCGGGATCATTTCTCTTCCCTGAAACTAATGCTACTCTAATACACCAAGGGAGAGGCATGTTAGGTCTAGCGGGGAAACTCTAGATCACCATAACGCCTCATTTCATTCCCTCTTACAAGAGAGTGCACAATCTATATAAACCTCAGGAATTATTTTACACTGTCTAAGCAAAACACAGTCAAAAATCCACATTATATAGACAAGATGGGAGGATAACTTGCTTATATTCTGCTGTGTTTGGTTGTTTCTGTACCAATTAACACTCCACCTTCCTTAGATCCCATCTCCCTCTCCAGTTCTGTCTATTCTCCGGACCCTGTTGAGGCCCCCAGCATGATCTATGGCCTCTTATCTCATTAATGCATAGTAAATGAACCACTAGGCCAACATGACATCTTCAACAGCAGCACTAGGAGGTCATTCTATGTTAAGAGCTCATCTTAAAGCTCTCAATGTGGGCCCTTACTGTGAGATGAGACGAGTTCAACCCCAAAGCAGCGATAAGAAAGGAGTCTTTGGATGGCACTTTTTGATTATTATACTTTTTCAAGTTTGTTTACGAAGATGTCACATTCACTTACAGGAACAAATGCTGCTTTTCACATGCAAACATTCTTTAACCGTCTATCATTACTTATGACATTGTGACTAATTTCCTGTTGCTCTTCAAAGAATTGTCCTTTTATAATGTCTTATTGCCTTTGCACAGCCTTGAGAACAGTCATTTTACATTTCACTGCACATACTGTATGAGCATGTGACAAATAAAAACTCTTGAATGTAGATATTAGCAGATTCCCAATATATGTTAGACAGTCTGTGACATTAATTACTAGTTGCTCTTACTCTGTTGACAATATACTATATTTACAACAAGCTAATATAAAGCAGAATTGTTCGTTGTGCGCGTTTAAAGTTATTGTAGCTGTTAACAACCATGAGAAGGGAGGTGCACTTGGTTTTATGGAACAATTGTGCCACCAAATGGACACCAGCAGAACGACAGTATATTGTGACAGTTCGCCACCCTTTTCACGTTAGTTTTGTTTCTTTTTTATGTTATTGGTGGGTTTAAATGGGTCAGATACACAGCTATATCAGTAAGTTATAAATAACTCAATATTCATGGATCCTATAGAAATATAAGCTGCGCGTTATGGATGCGTAATTTTGCTGCGTCTTTGGTCAGTGGAACAAAATATTAACAGTTTCACCGCACTATGCAAATATATGCATTGTATATCGTAACTACCACGTATATAAATACTTTCCCCATCTGTAAGTCCGGAATAGTTAAGTGAATGGAGAAAGGGGGCGCAGTCGCGGCTCTCGCAGGAAACCCGGATCTACTTTGCGTAGCTCTATGGGGAGAAAGGGAGGGGGACTGATGTGGAGTAACGCCTCAGACTCCTGCCATGGCTGCAGCGGTGTGGACAGATCGAGGGCGGAGGGCTGCGACTCTTGCGGGGACACTGACTGGGTCCAGATCGACTCACACCGCTTTGAAATCTCAATATGACGCGCTCGTCATCGGCGGAGGTGAGATCTGTTAAATGGCTTCAAATGTGCAAAAAAACAGAGCAGCTGTGCTATACAACATTTCAGCTAAGTTTGCTAAAGTTCTCTCTGGAGAAGATGTCATAGCCTTTTAAGAAAGTTGTATCTGCATGTGTTAGTCTGTGCATCTATGCAAGACCACTGTTTATTCGTAATTATAAAACTTTTTACTCACTTTGACTGTAAAAAATTACAGGAGAGTAGTTTGCACAACATGCCCAACAAAATATTAATTTTGTCACAATGATCATCTTAAGGAAAGCTAACATTTTTTGTATTTCATTGCAGGGCACAATGGACTGGTGGCAGTGAGTTCGTGCATGCATTTCCCTACACCCACTGTACAATATGCTGTAACACCTGTATGGTTCTGCAACAGGGTAAAGGTGTCTTTTGCTTGTGCATGCAGGCAGCTTATCTTCAGAAGGGAGGACTGAAGACAGCAGTGTTGGAGCGCAGACACGTGCTGGGAGGAGCCGCTGTTTCAGAGGAGATCTTCCCTGGTAGGATGGTCCCTGGTTGGAAATGATCCTGGCTCAGCCTAGATCAGAATGGGAAAGTTCAGCCAAATTTAACAAACAGCAGCACAACACTTACCCCTAGTGGCTCAATGTACAGCAAAGTAGCAACTCTTAGAAGTGAGAAATAGTCCAGTAGAACACTGCTGTGTGGATTATATTATACAGAATATCAGGGACATGCAACATGCACAAATAATCAACAATCTGTGAAGAAATACAGGTTTTCTGCAATTCTGGTGAAACTACTCTATACTGGTAGAGGGATTTTGTATATACATTGCAAGGAAATGTGTTAGGGATTAAATGATCTCTCATCCGGTAGTCTATTTTGTAATTTGTAATTTTTACATAGCTTCACACACTGTTGTATGAGTGTCATTTCTGTAACACTCTTGTACGCAGGTTTCCACTTCTCCAGGTGCTCCTACTTGCTCAGTTTGCTACGACCACATATATACAAAGACCTGGAGCTCAAGGTACACATAGCCACTTCACAAAAAGGTTTCATATTAATTACCTGATTGCAGTATGGCTTTAAGTGATAGGCCTGGTTCTGAGCTCTTCATTTATTACATTTTTTATTATTTTTATCCTTGTTTCCCTTTAGAAACATGGGCTGAAGGTGTATATGAGAGACCCCCATGCTTTCACCCCCATGCTGGAGGAAGGGGTAAGAGGTGCTCCACCGAGGTCTCTCACGCTGGGCTCAGATTTGAAAATGAACCAGATGGAGATTGGAAAGTTCTCACAGAAGGATGCTGAGGTGATTTAAGCATTATGGTACCCCAGTTTATTTGTATGTATCTAAGCTCACAGCATAAACTGCAAAAGTTTTTCACTCTCTCTTTTGACCTTTATCTCTCCATTGCCCTTCTTCTCACAGAAAACCACATTCCTATTGTATGCTCACCACCCACACCTTCACTCATTCTTTGACATGTTCCCAGGCTTATCCAGAGTTTGTTGCACACCTTGAAAAGCTAGCAGGTGCCATCCACCCTCTCCTTGATGCTCCACCTGTAGATATTCCAGGCATCACTGCTGGATCACTGAGGAAGAGGCTGGCGGCGGCTAACACACTGAGCCCTATTATAAAATGTGGTGCGTTGATGGACCCATGCTCAGAAAATGGACATTTTACATCATATTTGTAATGTCAGAAGAACAAATTATTAGACATGAACTCATTTTTTGTAGTGCAGTAACTAAGTCATGGTTTTGTCTCTGAATTTAAAGGACTGAAACTTGGCAAAAACATTCCAGACTTTTATGAGATTGTAACCGCACCAATAATGAAGGTTTGTGATGGTTTACACAGAGCTGTGCTATCAGTTGCTGTTTCTTTAGAGACTGCATCATGACTAACTCATGCTTTGTGTCAAAGATTCTCACTCAGTGGTTTGATTCGGAGCCACTGAGGGCAACACTGGCTACTGATGGTGTCATAGGAGCCATGACCAGCCCGAGTAATCCTGGTAGTGGGTGAGACGCATTTTGCTGTACACTGCAAGCTCAAATAGTTACAAGTCTAACCTTAACTTTTTGAAAAAACTGATGTCAAGCTCTTGCTTTGAAGGTATGTACTCTTGCATCATGTGATGGGAGAGCTGGAAAAGGAGAAGGGAGCATGGGGTTACGTGGAAGGAGGCATGGGAGGTGTGTCTCAGGCTATTGCTAGTGCTGCTCGATCATACGGTGTGGACATTTTCACTGAGAAGGTAATGTGTGGAATGTGGTTTAATGGTATTTATTTTATAGGGAGATAGAAGTTGTTTTGTAGCATCTTTATTTTGGCTTTCATGCATACACAACACTCATTCTTGGCAGGATGTTGGACAGATCCTTGTTGGCTCCAATGGTGCCGCTAAAGGAGTGGTGCTAAAGGATGGCACAGAGATCCACAGTAAAGTTGTTTTATCAAATGCTACCCCATATGTTACCTTCAAGAACCTCACACCACAGGTAATAAAAAATAGAAGCACCACATGTAAGTGCTGTGTCACACGTCATAAATTGTTCTGGCACTCTTTTTCATTGTAGGGGGCCCTTTCTCCGGAGTTCATGAAAGCTGTAGATCAGATAGACTACACGTCACCTGTCACCAAGATCAATGGTAAATCTTCTGTTTGCACGCGAGTCGTAAATTAGTTGTATACAAAAGTTCTGACGGCCAACGTAACATAAAACATTTCCACCTGGGGAACAGAGCAGGGTTCTTTTTCCTTTTAAAGTTGCATTGGAGATTGTTAATATTTAGTGTTGTTGCCTCAAAGGAAGCAGACTTTTGAAGAAAATGTCACTTAGGCTCCTTGCTGTCAACCCTAATTACATTACAGGCTTTTCTACATTCATATGTTATACACGTTTAGGTGAAATCCTTCATGTTTTTACCATTCTTGTATAGTTAGTAAGTTCTCGTGTGTACTAAACCACTACTTACACTTTCAGAACTGTTAAGACGTGGAAAGGTGTATTACAGATGTACTGCAGTGCTGTGTATCATTACAGTGTTAGATCAGATCACTCCCTAAGCTTGGGATATTATGAAACTGCATAAAGCATACACAGCTAAGAGGGTGTTTAGAGTTCTTTAGCTGCCTCTGTACTAGCATTTGTAGCTCCTGCCTGTGAATTACAGTAATGCCTGGCTTTATTACTCAGGAAGTCTTTACTCCTAACTGATCCTTTGTGCTTCTCAACGATTGTCTTGTGTGTTTTGTAGAATTTAACAGTCTTAGATTCAAAGTGAAGGAATTGAGCAGTATTAGGCACAAAAAATTACAAGCACTGAGAGTTACCATAATTCAGATATTTAGTATACTGCTAAAACTCAACACACTTTGCTCGACTAAAATAGAAATTTAATGAAAAGGGAAAGGCAAGCACTGATTCCATGCTATTTTCTTTGTTGTGGCCTGTTATTATAGTGGCAGTGGACAAGCTACCAAACTTCCTAGCAGCTCCCACACCAGATGATAAACCTGGACCACATCACCAGTGTTCAATTCATCTAAACTGTGAAAGTGTGGAGGTACTGGAGACAGCATATAAAGAGGCCTTGAATGGACGTCCCTCAGCAAGGTAAATATGTCTTCAAATACGTGAGCACTTAAAGACATACAACTTGCCATGTATAAAATCTAACAGTTTACATTCTGAAACCAACACCAACCATGCAAGAGACACTACTGGATGTGAACAATACAATTACTGTTCTTGCACAGATTTTCCTCATAGTTATACATTACTTACTGCAGAGAATTCAGGGCAAAGTGTAGATAATAGAGGACAAGGCACTTGTTAACGTAGATTATTGATAAAATCATGCAGCTGCACAAGACAGTACTAGCCATAGCAAGTACAGCATAATGTTGAGCACTTAAATTTCAAAAAGAAAGTCATAACTGAAAGTTAAATATCACATTACTGAAACTGAAAGTTAAATATCACATTAAAAATATTTCCTAAAGTGCCTTGTAGTAGATATTTTCACCACCTCAACTGACTCAGTTACATTGTTCATATATTTTTATGTCATGAGTAAACCTGGAATGAGTGAGCTTCTGTCTCCGGGATATTTGTTTTTCATTTTTTTCTAAAAGTGTCAGTACATCAAAGTTTGTTTGCTTGTAGACTGCAGACTAATTAACCTTTTAGTCAGAAAAGGCCAGAAGCCATGAGTTGTTTTCTTAGCTCCCAAATATTTATTTTAAATAATGTATATTTACATTGTTCTATCCAGAATTTCTGTCAATAACTCACCTAACCGTCACTTCCCACTATCTTTTCTCATCATGATCCTCTATTCCTGTAGACCCATGTTGGAAATGACCATCCCCTCTGTGTTGGATCCTACTCTGGCTCCACCTGGCTGCCACGTGGTGTCACTGTTCACCCAATTCACCCCGTACCACATAGAGGGCAGGGAGTGGACCGATCAGGACCGAGAGGCCTTTGCAGACACTGGTTAGAAAGGCAAATGATAAGGGACTTCTCCTAGCTCCAAGGCTATCAAAGTGTTCACTGCTACTAAATTTAATTCAAGCAAACTAGAATTTAATGTGATCTAAAAATTCTAAAAAAATACAATGCATATTAGAAAATGTTTATTCCGAAATTAGCTGTAGACCATATTTTAAGGCCCCAATCTGTCCTGTTCAGATATTGAAAGTTGAAAAGTGGGACTCAACTATTTAAAGGACTCTCTGAATGTATATTGATTAACCTGCTTCAGTGAAAAAGCATGTGTCTCTCTGTCTCTTTAGCATTCGACTGGGTGGAAAAATACGCCCCTGGGTTTAAAAAGTCCGTGGTGGGGAGAGACATCCTGGCTCCGCCTGACCTGGAGAGGATCTTTGGACTCACTGGAGGGGTATATATGCTGTGGACATTGTGGAACTGAGTGGCAGTTTAAATGTTGACATGCAGCTCATTTGCTTGACAGAGTCAGCTTTACACTGGATGAGGAAGTAATTTGCGTCCTCTGCAGTGTTCAGCCATTTGCAACCCGCTCAGGCACAGGCCTGTTGTATAAGCAGTTAATGGTTACAGACAGTTTTATCACAACCCAATCAAAGTTCACAGCAACTATTATGGGACACTTAACTCACATCACTGTGTTTACTTCTGTTTCTTGTGTATTTATGAAGCAGTCATTCAACAAATTCCAGGCTACTTTTCTCAAAATAGTATAATTATATAAAAAGACAAAAATAAAATGTTGGTTTTGTTTTTGCAGAATATCTTTCATGGATCAATGTCTCTGGACCAGCTCTACCTGGCACGACCTTTGCCCTCTCTCTCAAACTACCGTTCACCAATTAAAGGACTCTATCTCTGTGGCAGCAGCTGTCATCCAGGTTTTCTTTAATGTTTTCCTAAAACATTAGATCACAAATATGGCTGCTTGTTGTGTGTAGCGTAGTAATAAGTGCTAAGATTATTGTTATGTTGACTGGTATGGAAGAGCTATGAATGAAGTCTTATCTGCATGACTCATGATAAAGAAATGAATATGATGTCAGGTGGCTGAGTAAACTGTGTCAGATTTATCTACATAGAACACCGCTGACTCATTCTTTTTTTCTATTTTGTGCATGTAATGATTTTTAGGTGGCGGCGTGATGGGTTCTCCTGGCTGGAATGCAGCACTCACTGTCATGGCTGATCAGAAACATCAATGAGAAATCTCACCACGTCAGTGTGTGGTTCAATGATCAGTGCTCTACCTTTCTTTGTGTAAATTTGACTAGTTTGAGAAATCAATTTCAATACTCACTCCAGCTAGATATTTGATTAGCTGTCAATACACCTGGGTGTAAAGATATGGGACAAATGGCTGATTTAATTATACAAGTGATATGTGATGAAAGAGACAGGGTGAGGCTTAAAAATGTAGGTCATCCATGTCAAAAGTCCACCAGTGGAAAGATACAAAACCAAGGTGTGACATACTTATGAAGTAATCTAACTGAACAAGCAGAAAATCACTTATGTTGAAGGCAAATCTATTTTTGACACAGCTGATACTCAATGACACACAATGGAACACTTTGCAACTTTGAATAAATTCAAGCTAAAGTGTTTTCTGTTCTTTCAACCATATATTACTGAAATGTTTTGTGTTGCTTTCATTCTACTGGGATTTATGTTGCTAATAAGTCTTAGGGCTTCTGTATTTCATGACAGGAAAAAATGTGTTATTAGTAACATTTACACCTCCCCGTAAGCACCACAAAGCTGAAAGCAGCTAAATGGAATCCAGGCCTTAATTGTATTATTTACTTTTACTGTGGCATTTTAAAATGCCCTGAGAAAAAGTCCTCTTTGTTCATGGGACACTGTTGATTTTTCAGTGTTTTTAATGCTAGAATGAAACTAATAGTAGATAACCGTTTGACTGAATGTGACCTTATGGATTCTCTTTAGAAGAAGCACTTTGACAGAAAAGCATTACATTATCTTTTACTAAAGATCTTGTGTTGATAGAGTTATGCAGATTAATATTGCATGGGAAACCCAGCTGAGTTTGATCCATCTAGAACCTTACAAGTTATCTTAAAACTTCATTGTTGACCTTGCACATCGTACTTAAGAAACCTTGTAAGTTAAGAAGGAGCGCAGTCTAATTCCAGGATAAATATTTTTTTATTTGTTGTAACAGTAATGGCAAGGGCATTAAAGCTGATTTTCTTGTTAGGGAAATTTCATATCCAATAGAACAGATGGGTAGACTCCCACGGAGCCCAAAAGGTCATGGTGACAATTTTTTGAGAACTATTTTTGCACAGCAACAATATAGCCCCTTTCAGACATGCACTCCTATCGATTAATCTGATGGCACCTGAACATGTCGGCTTCATGTCTAAGTGAGCACCCTAGTCACGCTCCGTAAAAGTTGTAATGGCAGTCTTATTAGATCAGACCTAGTCTTTTCATATCACTTTTTGAACAGGGCACAAGTCTGAATCACATGCCATTGCATCAACAGACAAGAATACACAAGCAACAAGACTCGTAGGTGTGTTTAGCAATTTAGGGAAGGCTAACTAGCTGTTTGTAGGATTACTTCCTCTGAGTTTATCAAATACTGTCAGCATCAAACAGAAGCAGGATCCATATGAGTGTCTCCAGAAAGAAAGGGTTGCGTGCTCTCTTGCATGTGGAACAAAAGCACCAGTATCTTCCTTAATAATTTAGAAATTATGCCCCACATCGAGACAGGATTGTTCAGGGTGTAACAGCAAGTTACACAGTGTACTTTTTTTCACATCAGAGAGGTGATGTGTGACACACAGAGTAAACTGTGGTTAAATCATTTCTTTCATAGCAGCCAAACTCTAGCTAAGTCTTGAGTTCATCACAGGTGTTGGGATATTTTATTTTACTGTTGGGAAAGTATTAGTTGGAATATCTGTACTTTGATTAGGGAAATCATAATTAATACTTTTCTTTTTGAAGTTTGATAAGCTGTTATTAGTTTAGATTTAGTTTTTTGAATAATTCAGTCTTGTTACTTATGCATATTAACTTTATTTTCTATTTTTGATGCTTCTCTTACTTGCTCTAACCGCAACACAAATGGTAGGTAACATGCAGGAATTAATTTTGATTGATCTGATTATTGCCAGTAATTTAGAACTGATGGGTCTCGGACAAAAGCTAAAACTTTACTGTAACACTATGACGTCTATCTTCCTTACATAGAAACAAAGTGAAATCACCTATCAATACGGGTGCTTAGCCAACACTGGCTAAAAATTAAATCTAGCTCGCAAATGCTACAGTAAGCTAATACAGCATAATGTTATTACTTCGCAGTTATCCTTTCAGACAGATGACAATACACTTTTATGTTTCTGTATAGTTGCATAGAAAGACATAGTTGCTTATTTTGTCAAAATGTTTGATTAACATACCTTAAAACCACTTGTTTTGATTTCTTCACACCAGTAAAATGATGGCAGTGCCATTTTAGGATTAGCAAGGCTGCTACAATTCAAGAAACGGCCTGAGAGGAAAACTGACAAGATTTAAATATTTATAATGTGATAATATTCAGACATACACACACACACCCCATGACGTGGGAAAGATGGAATTTTACTTCATGAATTATTTTGAGAAATTCAATCTTGTTGTGACTGCTAAATCAATTCTTTTTTCTTTTATAAGATTTGATTATTGCCAATTTACTTTGAACTGATGAGCCTTTTACAAAAGTTAAAACTGTGCTCTAACAATATTATCAATGACATCTAAGTTCTTGACAAAATCAATGTCAAATCACCAATCAACAGGCATGCTAAGCTAACACTGGCTAAGAATTCAAGCAAGTTAATACAGCATAGTGTTATTACTTTGACATAAAGTCAGCTAGTAAGCCTTTTAGAGACATAGTAATACATCTTTTTTTTACTGGTTAACTGTTATGTTACTGAGTGTGTATATAAAAAGATACACTTACTTTGTACAGTAAAATGCTACATAGCTTAAAACCACTTTTTGTGATATCTTTACACTAAAAAACGACTTCAAAGTTAGCCAGATACGCATGAAAAGCCCTGGAATGAAAACTGACTATATGTAAATGTTTATATCAGTCTATAAATTCATTCAATTTATATTATTACTGTTGTCAGTACATCTAAGGGACAATATTTATATGTATCCACACCGACCTAGTTTGGCCTAGGTCACCGTGACAAGATCTGAACCGTTCAATAATCGATAACGGCGTCCTGTGTCTTTAAGACGCCGCTCAGGGTGGACCCAGCGTCCGTGTTTGACGCTCAGGAAGTGGATTAAACCACTAAAGATTCCCGCAGATTCGTTACCGATTGTCCTCAATGCTACAAAACGTGCTCCCGCTGACCTAATCCCCGCGTTTGAATACTTTTGTGGGATACTTGAGAGGATAATGCTGGATGGTTACGCTCATGAAATTCACCAGAGACATATGCAGGCTGTTGGGACTCGGGAGCGGTAAGAAACGTTCCACTTTTCAAAAACTTTCTAAACGAGCCACCAAGTCGGATTGAAAGTGATAATGAAACGCGTGACGATGAAACTGTGGATAATAGCTGACGTGTGGTTTGCTGAGCGGCGTGTTCGTGGTGGTGTTTTCGCTGCTGTCTTTTGTCGTGAAGATTAAAGTGAGTTCGTGGTCAAACAATGAGAGTTTCCCCCTCCTGCCAGCTACACCCTTTGCTTGCACTACTTTCCAAGTTCGCGCAGGAGGTACCATAAAGTTGTCGTGCGAGCTGAAACTTCCTTATTTTCGCATTCATGAAGCAGACACCGAGACCTCACACGTCTAAATATGCCACATATGTGCCATATAAAGCATGAGGTGTGCCCTCCAGGCCCAAACTAATGTAAGTGCATTCCCTAGTGTGTGTTGGTATGATAACAATGCTTCAAATAGGTGGCAAAAGCCCTGTAGCTCAGAAAAAGCTTAACCGTTCGTTTACACTTATGCAAGAATCAAGTTATATGTCTCTGAATTGGTCATGTGCCCACACTTTGTTCCTCTTTTTGTTTTTCCGCGTGTATGTTTAATATCCTTGTATTACAGGTTGTAGAGCAGGTTAATATATGAACCTAAATGACCTTAGAGGCAGCTGAGTATCCTAAAAGACATCTTTAAAAACTCTGATCGGAAATTTATATCGATGACCATATCTAATCTGATTATATTGTCTTTTTCAATAGGATCAGACTAATTCACAGCAGAGAGCAGAATAGGATACTCTTTCTTTTTGATGACTTCTTACGACACGTTGACTTTGTAAAGTTAACTGTGCCTTGCAGCCACATGCTACTATTGTAGAGGAACGTGATTCACTGAGCATGTTACCATTTTAAAGTTGTGTAAACACCTGTGTCTTCAGTGAGTTTACAATCACTTTAAACGACCATGATTTAGTTGTCTTAATGATAAGGCTATGTTCGCTTTCTCGCTGTCTGTAATGCCGTGTTGAACAACAGTAAAAGAAGAAAAAGAGCAGTGAAGCTGATTTCCTGCTTAAAGTGCCAGTCCACGATGATACTGTTATTTTGCATTCCTGTGGAAAGAGCTCACCTTTCAACTCGACACTAATTTAGAAAGTTTCCTTCAAGAAAGAAACAGAGAGTCTTTTGTTGCTTTTGTACACCGCTGTTGCATCATTTATGCATTCGGAGGACATTCCATTATAGTGAAGTTTTAACAGAAAGCCTGTTTCGGCTGAAAGGATGGAGCCGCTTAGCAGTGGCTGTTTCTTGACATTTGAGCAGTGAGCCAGGGATGGACAGCTGAAATTCCTTGCGCTCTCTATGTATGTTTGGAAACACATAGCGATGGTAGACTCTATACCAAAGCCTATGAGACTTGGTGTGATAGATGCAAAAAAATGTCCTGGAATGTACATGGATGGACGGTTTTGTCAGCAGGCTTAAATAGTGTAGTTTTCTCTCATAGTGGAGTCCCAGCACTAATGAGAATATATATAGAGAGAGAAAGAATAAGAAAGTCCTGGTAACTACTTGTTTTCTTTTTCCCACTAGCAATGTAGCATGCAGTACAAACAGTTTGTGCTTCAAGAGTAAAATTGCACTGAACTCTCCCATCAGTGCTTCACGAGTCACAACATGAGTCACAGACCAAGTATGGATTTGTCACTCTGGAAATCTTTGCTGAACAAATGGAAATCTGACACCACATGGATTCCTGTATGGTCCAGGGTTTTGCAGTGTCGGCTGCCATCAGGCCTAAATCAACTACAGGGTTTTTTGGTTTGATGTGATTTATGCACTCTGAAAACACGCACACATATCACACATTCAGGGCCATAGCTGTTTTTGGGTGTCATTTTCAACCAAGCTTCTGAGAAGAGATGTTCTTACACAACGGTACTTGAGGCAGCTGTATATGTTACATGTTGGGGCTGTGGCCGTGGTAAACGTCTGTCTCGTAAGACCAAAAAGGAACAACGTGAATCAGTCTCACTGAGCAGTTTTTTGTTCACTGCTCATTTTTGTGTCCTGTTGAGCTTTTACTGGCTCTTCACATGAGAAACCATTATGTTTCCTGTCTCGACCCGCTGTTATTTAAAAGTAGTTTTGTTATCGATGGTCAAAGTGGTTAGACCTGAATGTGAATGAGGAGTTGAGACTTGTAGAGTAACAGATGTTTAAATATATATAGTTACGTGCTTCTTGTACAGCACAGCATTGTTGCAAATCATTAGTTTTGATATTAAGGTAAGGTATGGTGTTGAACAAAACTTTGTGTACCTTCTTTTTAAAAGGGAAGCATGTTGTTTACATTTAAATTGTATAGTTCAAGGGTAAAGAAAAAAGCAAAAAGAATGGTACAATCATATCAAATGATAGTGCTGCCATCACATGTTTCATAGGAACTGAGCAGTTTTCACTTTCACAATTTTAGAGAACTGGACAGTTATTTCCCACCTGTCAAAAGGTTAAAGAAATTTAATTAGAGATGTGCTGGTCGAGCTATGTTGCAAAGCAGAAGAAGAAACACAGGCATCTGCTATTCTCAGCAAGCTGCACATTAGCTCCACTTTACTTTTCTTGTATGCTATAACATTATAAAAACTGGTTTCCAAAAACTGAAACAAAATGAACACATCAGAAGATGATGTCATCACTTCTAACTAGCTGATGAGCTGTTTATTTCCTAAAAGGCCCTCCTGTCCAGCAGCAGGAGGAGCAGATGGACTGTGGTGCCGCAAACCCTGACCCAAGGGATGACGCCACTTTGTCACAGGTAAACAAATGGTGTCAGACTGACATTGTCAGGACTGCAAAGGGTGATGTTACAATGTGCAATGTTCAACTTCGGTGTGTGTTTAGGATGCATTAAATGGAGAAGAGGATTTGAGTGAGGAGGAGAAGGTCAGGCGGAAGGGAGAGCGACGCAAAGCCAAGAGGAAGGTAAGCAGGCAAATCTTTACTCCCCTTAAAGATTTTGTTTATTATTATTTTACTGAGTCTGATGGGTAAAGTCATGCATATTCTTAAGTTCAAAGTACTGCATCTGTTTCAGCGCCGTCGAAAACGAAAGAAGCAGGAACAGGTTAAGCAGAATGACAGTGCTGAACAGGTAACAATCATTAGTCCCTATTTGAATGCAGTCTACATCTTCCTTGACTTTACATAATTCAATATTTGAATGGTCCTAAACATTAGGATGATGAAGAAGAGGATGGTGGTGCAGAGTCTGAACTGGATGAAAGTGAGTCAGAAGCTGAAGTTGGTTTTGAGGACGAGAAACAAAGTGTGCAAAAAGAAGAGAAAAAAGAGGCAAAATCAGCCGCCTCAAACAAGTATGTTGGCGCTCCAGTCATGACTCCTTCAGGAATCAGAGGACATCAGAAGGCCAAAGCCAGATCCACTGAAGAGGTAGGTTCATTATGTAGCGGCCCCTTGGATTCATTCAGCAAGACAGAGAGTTTCAAACGGGTGTTGATTTAGTCTCGGTCTCCACGAGCACGGTGTACCGTGAAAACTACAGAATTAAACAGAATACAAAATGCCTCACTGTAGTATCACAAACAATTCACATATAAATCATGTTCACATATAAATCATGTTTACCTCCAATACAAATAAAACGCAACTCATCTGATAATAACGCATATTTAACATTTTCATACCTCATTCCGCCCTTCCATGGGCGCTAATTTAAGTGTTAGCCATCAGCTAGCATGCTCTCCAGCTCGATATACACACACACGTCGCTGTTCAGAGCTACGAATACAGGATAATGAGGTAAATCACAATGTAAACTTTTCCCTAATACAATTCAAACAGATAAATGTGATGTATAACTACTGTTTTTAGACAATTTCTACCGTTTCTCCGACGATGTGTGAGCACAACGTTGTTTAGACAAACAGGAAGTTCGGCGTCACAAAAACCGCAGAAGAAGAAGAAACGCACGCTAAACAAAATAAAAGCGGAACAGACCACAAGGTGGCACTGCAGGACTACAATGTCTTCTTAATACATAAACAATACTGTGCAGGAGAAAAATACTACAATTTATCAGACATTTACACATTATACTGGTGCAATATGCATGTTGAATCCTCCTATTATTTTTAGAAACTAGCCATCAAGCGCCAGAGTATGAAGTAGTATGTGATGTAGCATTCATAGTGAAAATCTGCATGCTTGTAAGCCTGGAGGGCAATTTTAACTCCAGTGTTTGTCTTTTTGTGCCTCACAGGAGCCAGAGTGGGATGTAAGCAGTGCCTTCTTTGCTAATGCTGCTAGCCATATCAAACCCAAAGGATCAAGTCGCAAGTCCAAAGAAAACAAGGAGAATGAGGCCAGGAGAGAGGTAAACAAATGCTATATAGATAATGTAAGATGAGTAGGTACAGAAGTCTCCTGTCAAAACTGCCCACTATTTTTCTTGTGGGAGCAGTGTGTCCCTCTCACAGTTCCAAAGTCTGATGTGTGGAAAAGTGGACTCTGGACCATGAAAGCCTTTAAAGCAGGTGTTAATGTGTACGTGCATGCTTTCGTGAATATAAAGTGATGAAAATAATATTTTACTTACAGACAAATGGAACTGACACGATGACCAAGAAAAGCGCGTCGCTGACAGGTAAGGAACGATTTCTGCAAAAAACGGTACACAACCTGCATTTTAATAGCTTATTCATTGAAACAGAACCAAAGGCTTCAAGGACATTATTGATTACACATTCCTTTGTACAAGCATGTCAGCATGCAGCATTGCGGTCAGTTGAGGCCTTGGGCTACTGTCTCACTGGAGAATTGTTTACAAATCTTCTTTCTGTGCTGCAGAAAAAGGGATAAAGCTGGTGCAAGAGGGGCAGTATGCACAAGCAGTCAGTATGTTTACAGAAGCCATCAAATGTGATCCAAATGATTACAGGTACATCTTCTATTGTCATGACTAATTTATTGCTAAAGGAGTGTATAGATTTCACACAGATGTAACATAATCCTTTTGCTTTTTTAAAATAACATCCTGTAGGTTCTTTGGGAATCGTTCTTACTGTTATTACTGCTTGGAGCATTACCCTCAGGCCCTGACGGATGCTGAACGCTCCATTCAACTGGCCCCAGACTGGCCCAAAGGATACTTCCGCAAGGGCAGTGCTCTCATGGGTATGAAGGTGAGTGCAGGCTACTGTGGCCATGGGATATAACATGTAATCAAAGAAATATCTCCTAAATAGCCTCATTCTGAAGCCTATGTAGTATAACTATCCTCTTCAAACTAATTTGCATTGGCCTTTGTCTGTGCTACAGCGGTACAGTGAGGCAGAGCAGGCAATGGAGCAGGTCCTGAAACTGGACAAAGACTGTGAGGAGGCTGTCAATGACCTCTTTAACTGCAAAGTGCTGCAGTTAATGGTAAATACACCAGCAAACAAAGGGACAAAGGTTGTTCCTCTAGACTTGGCAGATGTGACTGAAAACAACCACAGCTTCTTCTGAACTTTACGTTTTTAATGGGAACAATTGTCATCATTGGTTATTGGTCACTTGACTTGTTTGGCATTACTCCTAATTGTTTTCATTGCTGCTTATTATTTTTCACTACTCTTTCCTCAGGAGCTTGGTTTTGAAGAAATGCAAAGTGTCCTACTGCTGGAGAAATTTTCTACTGTGCAAGCTGTTCTAGCGTCTTGTTCCGATGCTGCCAGAGGTAAGACCATGTGAATATTTATTTAAAAGAACCAGCAATTTCTCTTTGTAACACTGGGGAACAGTAGTGTATAGAGTAAGCCATATGGTGAAATCAAACAGCTGATTTGCAATATTTTCTAGTATTGAAGTTCTTTTTGCTTTGCAGCTGTGGGCCAAGATCCATCAGTTGTGCAACCAGGGTGAGTGGCCATTTGTTTGTTCAATTACATCTGGGGTTTAGTGGGAGTTAGTAGCTAAACTTTTAGTTAAAATAAGTACATAATTTTTAAACTGTACATCAAAGCTGTAATTTAACTGCTTTCTTTCTCCTCTTTCTGTCAGAAGTCCTTGTCCATCTCTCTGGGTGGGAAACGTAACAACCGAGTTAACCGAGAAACACCTTTGGGACCTTTTTAAAATGTATGATGCTAGTGTGGTACAATATTTGATACTGACGTAATTTACACATTCAGATTAGTCCAAAGAAGCACAATGTTTCTATTCAGATATGTAGAAATCTAATATTTACCTAAGGTGGTTATTGACTTGTCTATTGCTTGTCTCTTACTGTAGGTATGGTGAGATAGAGAGTATCCGTGTGCTGCATGAGAGATTCTGTGCCTTTGTCAACTTCAAGAATGCAACCATGGCTGCTCGTGCCATGGAAAAACTAAATGTAAGTACTTATTATGTCTCTTCTCCCAATATTGTGTCTGGTTTTAAGAACACAAGTAGGGGCTTAGAGTCTCATGCGTTCTTGCTGTCACAGGGTTATTGTATTGAAAACACACGTTTGGTGGTTCGCTATCCTGACCGTCGCACTCAGAGGGTCCTTCCCATTCCACTCAAGACTTGTCTTCCTGTCACACAGCAGGCTGGGGCAACTGCTGGGTAAGAGGCAGTTCAGCTATACCTTAAAAATCCCTAGGTCAATCAAATCATGCAATAAGATGCCAGTGTTATTTGCTTTTATAGCTAATATGCCTTTCTGGTGTCTCTCTGCCCAGACCTCGAAGACGTGGGCCAGTGAACGGAGACGAGTGTTACTTCTGGAGAACCACTGGCTGCCATTTTGGGGAAAAATGTCGCTACAAACACATTCCTGAACAGAAAGGCAAGGACAGGAAACCCTGGCAGCCTTGAAATCAGTTTACACTCTGCCTCAGTAGTGTACAGGAAACTGCGATGAACTGACTGTGCCAATGGAGCTGGTACTTTCTGGACCAGGGTCTTTGGGCTAAAAATAGTAACTGTGGCAGAATGGACCAGAATAGTCAAAGGATCAGAGCCAGCACTGAGGCTGTGAGTGAGGGATGGTCACACATGTGCCGCTATGGAACGGGAACATGAAGGTTTTGATTTCAACCTAACACCAGACTGGTTGATATTGCTTAGTAGACTATCCAGAAGGGAGCAACAAAATCACCTGGTGTAGTATTTAAATAACCACCTTCATATTCTCAGCCCTTTATGGCAACATGGTGACCCATTTCCTCGCTAAAGGATGCAACTTAACATCACGAGCCTACAACATAAGGATGGAGTGTAATTGCTTTGGTTCACTATTGTGGAAAAAGTAATGGCTCTGCCATGTACAGCGGTCCTAAAAGGAATCGGTATAGATTTATCATGTTTGGGACCGTTTCCTCTAGAATTTCCACAGAGCAGTGTTCCTCACCATTTTAAAGAACCGTAAATTGACCTTTTGGTTTATGAAATATTTTAACAGTTGCATGTGTACCTGTTGTCCACAGCTGTTCACAACAGGCTACAGTTAATACTGGGGCTGTGTGTTGTTCCTGTGCCAACATTGTCCACCAGACCAAAGACTTAGAAATGGACGTACTTCACATTTCAAGTACCTCCACTATGCAGATCAGTTGTTGTTGTTTTTTTTTTTTTTTTAAATAATAAGCTACAGAGACCCAGATGTGTGCCTTTATACTATGTTATGTAGCCTTAGTTAAGATGATCATATGTAGGTAAATGGATCTAAGAGCCACAGCTGGACTTGAAGAATTACAAAATTGTATGTAATAATGGCTTGATTAGGTGCATAACTCACTTAATTTACCGGGTGGCTGCCCTTGGAAAGACTCACTATGCTCACTGGGTGTCTGTTCAGCTGTCATGACAATTTATAGTGTCCTTCATAGCCGTACCTATAGGGTGTGGTAGAAATAATAGCAACACCTGACAGTATTATGCAGTCCAGTAAAATGGAAATGCTTTTGTTAAAGCTGTGGCGCTCAGATTTTGGTGAATCTGTGTCCAAGAGGTATTGTTTTATATTTTTGGCAATTCTGAACCCCACCTTTTTTAGTTTGATCTTCTGGATGGCATTAAATGTCCAATATACTCTTATCCCAAGGGCGTCAAATACTGTTTTATCAAATCCCCAAGATTTGTGTTGGTGTCAGTGCCACCAACACAAATATTCAGACCTGAAGAAATATAGGAGCTTTTTTTTTCTCTTTAGTTTAATACAGCCTCATAGGGAGGTCTGAGAGTTGCTAGCATAAGTCAGAAGTCCTGTGTTGAAACATTTTTTTTTCCCCTTAATTTTGTTTTATTTTGTGACTTATGTCACGTTTTCACTTGCTCTTTGGCTAAGGTTAGGTACCAAAACAACTTAGTTAAGGTTGGAAAAAGGTCATGGTTTAGGTTAAAATACATCCTTTCACAACATTAATCATGTGCTACAATGCAAACTTCTCATAACCCAAAAAGGTGACACCACTATAGTACATTTGACTGTGGATTTGTGTCATCTATTTCTGACATTCAGGGATTTTTATAGCTCTATCAAACTATCCCATATGTTAAAAAAGTGACTATAAAAGGTACCTAGTGCGTTCAAATGTGACGTCAAAGGGTCGTGTAAAGTGGCAATATGTGATGAGTTGGTTATGAAGCCAGACTCAAATATCAGGCGTGAAGTGCTTCTTCCAGCTGTGTGGACAGTAGGAGA
Organism: Amphiprion ocellaris; assembly: GCF_022539595.1. Lineage (NCBI taxonomy): Eukaryota > Metazoa > Chordata > Actinopteri > Pomacentridae > Amphiprion > Amphiprion ocellaris. Next base: position 11,098,352 of record NC_072781.1, on the reverse strand, counting down.
GCTAGGTGCAGCACTGATCTGTGTTCCCAATTCAAATTAAGAGCCTTCATAAGTGTTTATCTCAGCATTACAATACTGATCATGATTTCTTGGCACATTTACGTTGTAAACATCAAACTGTTTTGGGTCTATGCAAAGGATAAGTACTGAAATGTTTGTCAGTTTTGTGTCAGGCATAAACTCACACCTCCCGCCTTTGACAGTCAATCATGTGTGCTCACATTCACAGCAGAATGTTTAAAATAATACACAATTTTAGAATCTTGAAAAGCAGTGTTTAAATGAAGACCTTAGGGCCTCCATTTCAGTATTTCAGTGAATTGAAGAATCCGATGGCTCTGCAGTAAAAACCACCTTCTTTCATGCATTTCAACACTAGACAGTGCATTAAAGCCCATTGGCATGTGTTTGTATCATCCACTAGACAACAATTACAGCTGGTTTAAGTCCACACTACGTTCACTTGTAAACTATGCACAGCATAGTTAAAGTATTTATTTTTGTATTTATACATTTTTTTTTCTATTTCTTTTTTACAACATACCTTGGGAACTGAATTCACCTTTTAATTTACTATCCATTTTGTCTTTTCACTTCATGGTAAGTTATAGTAATGCATTACAAATCAAAACACCCGACTTCTGTTTTCTCTTTAAGCTTTAAGAGACAGACATTATTAAGAACTCTTTAGTGCAAACACTGTCACATGCTGCACTTCTGCTTTTCTTGTATAACCTTCTGCCTCGTGGCTAAAACTTGTGAAAAAAGGAATTAGACACCAAACCTACAGACTGCACTTGCTGATTTAACATACTTGCTCTTTTCTTATATAATTGGTGCTGTTAACTATGGTTTCACAATGCATTCAGTTTTGTCGACTTTTAAAATGTGTTTTAATTTTACCATGGCATATTTTTAATTACATTTATTAAATATTTCAAATTCTACCAACATTTTCCCTTCAATGTTTGTCATTTGGTTTGTTTTTAGTCTCTTTATCGTGTTTCAAACTATTCCAGGAAAATGTATTTCTAATTACGATGTATGCGTTTATAACCAGAGCACTGCAATCCTATTAATCTCTCAAATATTTTGTATTGTTACTGCACTGCAAAAAAGAGTCTTTTATATTTAATAAACACATATGAACCATCCATACTATGTGTATCTGCGTCTTTACACCAGAATAAGTGAGGTATGTAATTATTTTGCTAATAAGTCCTGAGCATGGACCTTCTGGTGGCGCTATGTGGTTCTCCTGCCTTCCACAAGATGGCAGAGTTGTACTTGAAAGGTTCACAGTGAAATATGTCACCAACTTAACTATCCTAAGAATTGCATGCATTCTTTTTGATCACCAGGAACCAAGATGCTGCTTTAAATCATATTTGATGCACAAAAACCTTACATAATATGAAAAAGGCCTGACTGGTGTGCGGGGAATATGGTAACCCTATAATCACTATTAAAAGACACTTGTGTGGGTAGCATTAAAGATGCACTGAGGAATCTCTAACCACCCAGGTCAGGGAGAGATGGAAGCAGCTCTGAGAATGTGTGGGAAAAGCAACCATTATGCAACAGATGCCTTTTAAAATAGAGAGTAACTGAAGCCTGAAGCCACCTGCAATTGAATGTGTGATCTTTCCCAGTGAGACTGCAATATGCTGCAAAATTAAAGGGGCAGTCCACATATATAAATGAGGCGTCGCCTACTCATCAAATGAGAACTACTCAACTTGTGAAAGCAGATGTATAATGACTTTCACAGTTATAAAACTAACCCTCATAATGTCATCAGGATTATATCAGTTTTGGCCAAGAATAAAAAATTTCAAGAAAAGACAAGTGGAACTGTGGGAAATGTAGTGTTTATAAAACCTGGCTAAGACTAGACCCCAATGCTTTTTTAATACCCCAGAATATGGGAATGTGTAATACCAAGTAGGCAGAGTGCCACTTTAAAACTGCATCTAATGAGGATTTTCAATCATACGTTAGATTCAAGTGAAATGTATACACTATCATATTTGAAAACAATTTATATATAATTTTACAGATTACGATTAAGTCAAACATAGCTTTTGATACTAAATCACACAAGGTTAACCTATATGGAGCTCTGCACTCTCAACCCCACACTCTGTGTCGCATATCCTCCATACAGTATGAGCCTACATGCTCCTATAGCCAGTTAAAAGTAAAAGCATTATGAAAGCCTGGAGAGTCGGCAGTGGGGGTGAGCATGAGGAGGCGCTGTCGTTTGAAAAGGCACTTGTTTATTGTTAGAGAGCATGTATTTATTTCATGCCTCCACAGATTGTGGGTAAGGGCAGAGCCGGCTCGGTCGGTGTAATTAGAGAGATGGAGAGAGAGAGAGCACTCTGCCACAGAGACCTGCTTTGCTCAGATGCTCTTAGCCCTCTGAGCCTCTGAGATCCCTGTAGCACACTCTCACTAGCACACACCCCCACTGAGCTGTAAAAGTATCGGCATTCAGGCAGGGACACCTGTCTAGTCTAGTTTAATTAGTCTGATATGCAACAGTGCATCATAAATCATAATGGAAGGATGTCACACACAGCAAGGATAGTTTGGGGTTTTTTTTTTTACCTTAGCGCCTCTTGTTTCCTTTTGCTTTTTTTTCCTTACGTATTCCTTCTCTCTCCCTGTCGGCCTTGGAGATCCCTCTGATTTGGCCCCGCTAATAGGGGGTCTGCTCTTCCTGTTCGGGTTTACCAGCCAGGGAGGGACCACCATCGTGCCACCCAGTCGCACCATCACTGGCACACACACACATGTCAATTACAGCTTCAAAGGTTACATGTGCACACAAATACACACGTTTATGTACCTTGTGATTCCTTTTCGACCCTGCTGCAAATCTGCATACGAGTAAGTGTTTTTACGGTTGCGGTGGATGTTTTGGTTCCTACCTCCCCTGTCATGATTGTAATTTTTCATGTCTAAGAATAAACCTTGCTGCCTTAGAAAGGTGCCCACTAAGGTTTACTTGAAAACTCAAATACAGTTTATCAACACAACACCCTGAGGCCAAACATTTCCATGTAGCTAAATTTGTCCCAAATGCTTCCAAAATTACTCAAAAAATAAATAAACAAGTTCCGAACATGTAGAAAGGCCTCAACTGACCCTTCTTAAAAGCCACGAACAGAACTTTTTCCTTGTTTATTTTATGTGGATATGCACTGAGGAGTTAAATCTTTATGCTCTCTACACCACGATGATAGGTTACACTATAGTAACATACTGCTGGGCTAGGGTGGTATAGCATATTCTCATCAGTCACGTTCACCATGGCTACGGTGAGGCTGGGCCTATTTTAGACTTGGTGGTTTGCGGCCATCTCAACAAGGAAATATCTACCCTGTGGTATAGGGAGCTTCTTTAAGACACTTGGAACTTGATGTTTGAAACTATTCTGGAACCAGAGTCCTTCCTGTTGGTTACATTTACACACGTTTACCCTAAAGTTGTGTAAGGCTCCGAGGATGCAGTTAGGTAAAGCATCGTCAGCCTATCAGAGAAGAGATGAGGAGAGGCACAAACGTGAGGAGAAAAAAAAACTTGATTTAATAATGAAAATGAGTTTCACAATGTATTAAGTCCATTTCTGCGAAAGTATTGAACATCCCATCTTGAAATTAATGAGTCTTGTGGGCTGCTGGAGACTAATTTCTCAAACATTTGCCATCCGATTCATCTATCTGTGAAGAACAACTACCCAATATTTCATCTCAGAGCTCATTCGACAGTGCTTCAAAAGTATTCACCCACTGTTGTACAAATGTCCGCCAGAAAGACATACAGAATATGTTAAAACAAGGAAAACAGTGCAAGAAACCCACTTGTTTGATATTTTTAGAATTTATAGGGATACTGTTGCGACATTACGCAGACACTTAAGTTGGAATTTAATACGGCAGCTTTACATTTTAACATTTTACGTAAGTCTCTTTCTTTCTATATGAAAGAAAAGGGACCAGAGAGAACGACTGCACAGGAGGAGGGAGGCACTGAGGGAGGCAGTGAGGGAGGCAGGGAGGGATATATGGAGAAGGAGGGAAGAAGTCGGGAAGGAGAGCACTTAGTAGAAACACTCCTTCACTCAGTCACTCTCCCCTTTGCCAGTGACATCCACCACTGCAACACTTGCTGCCTGCCAGGTGAGTGAACTTTCACCTTCTCCCTTTTGTTTTTTTTTCTTGATAAAGAATATTATATGACTTTCACATTATTTCTCAATTAAGCATAACAGGTGTTTTAAGGGAAAATGAAATGTAAGCGCAGACTGCAATTCTTTTACTAGAAGTGGATACATTTCTAAATTTAATTGAGCTACAGTACTCAAAAATGTTTTCAGTTCTATGTAAGACTTAGTCATAGCACATAAGCTGCATGCATCTTCATTCAAGTTTAGAGTCTAGTTGCTTGTTGATGGTTTGCTCTTTTATAATTATATCACCAGCCTGCACAAACATATTTTGTATATTCTGTGCTCAGTGTGGTCCTGTGGCCTGCAGTGATTTAGCGTTTCAGCATCTGTCTCCACCGCTGTGTTCTTGTTTGGCTGTGACACTTGTTAACCTACAGTTAAAAACCTGCCTCATGTTTCTGTCTAGGCAGCTAGCCTTAGGGGGGAGGTTTATTCAGGTGAACTGTATCTGTAATTATATGTTTGACACGAGTGAAAAGTATTCATTTTATGTATTTTGGCTGTAGTTACATCACTGCAAGATTGATGCTGCAGCAGTGACTAAAACCAAATGCGGGACTGCAAAAACAAAATCAAGTTGCATCTGTCTGAGTGTCAACAGATAAGCTGGCACTGTAATGGTAACTGTCTCAGGGCATGATTCATTTCATGATAACATTGAAGAGCCCGCATGGCTGTAGCTCCTCAGTAGAGCACCTAAATTATTTCATCCAGAGGATGTCACCGTTGGTCTGTTTAATAACCAGGCCTCTAGTACTCCATGTTGGCTGGCTGTTTGACTTGTGTTAAAGGGAATTACTCGGTATTTACAGAAGGTATTTTAAGTCTTAAGATAAACCTACAGTGGATGATAGGTGTTTCTCATTATGGCCTATAGGAAAAACCTGGAGCTTTAAAATTGTGTTTCCACCTTTACCTGCAGACCTCCTCTTCCTCCTCACGATGTCCCGGACCTTCTGCTTGAGCTTCCTGCCCCTCCTCATCCTCACCCTCGTCCTCCTGTCCCTCTCCTGCCCCGCACGCGCAGAGCCTCGTAGAACTACGTCATCTCAGCGCAGAGCGGCCCGGGCGCCCACGGCCAAGGTGCGTCTGGCGGGTAATTACGCGCGAGAGGCGCACGAAGGGCGCCTGGAGGTGCTGCACAACAACACCTGGGGGACGGTGTGCGACGACGAGGTGGACATCAAGCTGGCCAACGTGGTGTGCCGAGAACTGGGCTTCCAGGGCGGCGTCACCTGGGCTCACAGCGCCAAGTATGGAGAAGGAGCGGGTGAGAGCACTTCTTTGTACCAATTTTACCATCAAGCTCCCTTTGGTGGGTAGAGGAAAGGTCAAATGTCGCCATTGTGTCGTTTATGTGGGTGATAAACAAAGGTTCTGACAGGGCTTAACATTTTGACAACTAGGATAATTAATTTAAACCGTCAGTTAAGTTGTATGTATCCACAGTAGGGCTCTACCAATATGGGTTTTTAAGGGGCTAGTAGCTATGCCAATTATTGGCTTTCAAGAAACACCGATTATAGATATTTGGAACCCATATGCATTACATGTAATACTTGCATGTTACAGCAGAGAATCTGTCTTTCATAACTAGGTGTCTTCATTACTAAGGGTGACTATAACTGAATATGTAAGTTAGAAAGGGCCTCTCATTTTTAAAATCTTTAACTGTTTTATCACTTTTATTGCCCACTAAGGTCCATATGTTAAAACATAATTAATTATTGTTTTCCAGACTCCGTTTACAGTAATTTGCCTTCTAACTTAGCCACTAGCCATTTTCATAGCCTAAGCCACGGTGAAAGTAGCTAATTTCCTGGTTTGTGGCAACAGCTTGTGTTTCTTGTTCAATTTTTGCCGTCTCTGCTTGAGACATTATGAGACCACAGAGTGACTATAGACAGGTTGCATCAGACCTGAAGTAATGCATTTCATTTAGCAATTAACTGCCAATAAAAATACCACTACCAATAATTGGAAAAATGCCAAATATCAGCCATGATAATTGGTCTATCCCTATTCCTCTGCAATGCTAGTGTTTATGTGGGCTAACTGACATACTGACTGGAATGGAGCTGTCATTAATTACATTAATTAGACTTGTGCTTTTTTGTGCAAGTCATGAAAAGAATCTAGCTTAACATTAGCATTTATTACATGCAAGATGTCCTGGAGTGGCAGGCAGCCATCTTGGACCAGTTTATCCCAACCTGTCTCCTCCAAAGCTTCCAGTTTGTTTGGTGCATGACTTCATGAGAGGACCACCAATTAAGACATCCAAAATAACCAACATCATAAAGTGACAAAGATAACTTGTTGTGGGATTGGAATTTACATCTTGTTAAGGTTGCCTGGCAGGCCAGCAGAGCAAGTATATGGGCCGAAAAAGTGCATTTGTTTTAGAATAATGACAGCATTCGCTTGCCAGAGTTGTGCAACACTTGCCGTGGTTTATGGACATTCTTTACTGCTGCTTTTAAATCCAAATTAAAGAGAAGGTTGAGTGGATTCAGGGGCAGGATCTACAGCACCCTGCCTTGTAAAATGCTGTGTATCTACTGCTAAACACGCCGCTAAGGTGCAACCCTAAATCAGTGTGCCAGTAAAAGTCAAGTGTTAGGTGTTTAGGAACTGATCTGGGCTGTTGTGTGGAAGCATTGCTCAGTCTGTCTATTGAACAATCAATTAAAATCACAATGAATGATGTAGTGATTTTTTATTCTTCCGTAAGGCCCAATATGGATGGATAATGTGCGCTGTGACGGCTCAGAGAAGTCCTTGAAGGACTGCAAACACAACGGTTGGGGCGTGAATGACTGTAAGCACTCTGAAGACTTGGGGGTTGTTTGCACCTCTGAGCGTAGACTCGACCAATCAGCCAGCAGAGGCCACACCACTGCCGCCAGGCCTAATGGCAGCCCGGCACCTCAGTATCAGGCCCAAGTGGCCACGCGCAGGCATCCAGGATACGGATATTATGGAAATGGACATCCACATGAGATCCCCAGGTTCCAAAGACACCATAACCACTACCAGGTACAGCAGTTAACATCTGGTAAATGTCTGTGTTATGCTTAGCACATTATGTAATAGTAAGTGTGATGGTCATCTCCTTCAAGAGTCACAGTAAGGTGCGAATCGAGGAGGTCCGTCTTCGTCCCATCCTCATGGCTACCAAAAAAAAGAGCCTCATCACAGAGGGTGTGGTGGAAGTGAAGCATGCTGGGAGATGGAGGCAAGTTTGTGACCTGGGCTGGAGTCTCAACAGCAGCCGGGTTGTGTGCGGGATGCTTGGCTTTCCAGAGGCTATGCAGCACAATGCCAAAACATACAAGTGAGTATGACTCTTTCTTGCTAGATGCACTGAAAGCAACACAATCCACCATTATGAAGTCAAGTTGTTAGATTACAAAACACTGGGAATCTGACTGTGGTTCAGAAGGGCAACATGCTATGTCTTTCATCCCATTGTTGCATGAATAAAAACACATACTGAAGAATAAAAAACAGCAGTGGCATCCCATTTAGAGCCACTCTAAGTAAAGGGCTTGTACTGGGCTTATCTTCTTCCCCCAGCCACTTCTCCCCTGTGTCCCTTTTTACTCCCCCTCCCTTCCTCAGGCTCAGGATGATGATAAAGGGATCCCTGTCCCCTCTCTACTGTCCTTTCTCTACACCTCTCTCCAGGCAAATCACCTCTGCATACCTCATTGCCTCTCTCTCACTTTCTCTCCCTGTGATGCTATCTTCAGCCTGCAGCTCTCAGACAAACAGCCCCACTTTAACTTTTAGATTCCCATGCTGAGGTGTAATATCACTGCTGATTGTGCTTTAACTGTCCCATCGATACCATGTGTGAGACAGAGGTAGCTATTGGAGAGCGGGGATGTGAATCTAGAGTGACTCGTCTTATTGGCAGGGTGGCCTCTGCAGTGTTGAGTCAACTGTGCATTTCTTCACTTTTACATCCCACCCTAACAACAGCCTGTGTGGCATGCTGCCAATGTGTGTGAGTGTGTATGCATATGTACTATGGTTGGGTATAATTTGAAGTTTCTTGATACATTTGATAAAGTTTGGTACCTGTGTAGTAACACTTTTTAGTGCATTACTTCAGGCAGCATTGAAATATGTTTAATATGCATTTGACAAAATAGGCCAATTCATCAATGTTCAATTTCAGTTTAGTAAATATAGAAGAACTTTTCCCAATAAGGTATTCAAGAATTTGAAAAAATATGACTAAGCCCTGGAAAGTAATTCTTAAATAACAGGTAAATAAAATCCTAACCTCCCAGTTCAGTCCCCAGTTTTGCTATTTTTGACACAGTTTCATATAAACTGAAACAGAACTATTAGAGTCTCAACTTAAAGAATTACTGCTATTTGATTAGTTAAATTAGAATGATACCAGACTGTTGCTTAGTCTTCAAAATTATAGGTGGTTTGAACAGCAGTTACCTTAGCTTAGCATAAAGACTGGAAACTGGGAAACCACTTTATGCTAAACTAAGCTAAAGAGCTGTTGGTTCCAACTTCATAAAACAGATATAAGAAGGGTATCAAACTTCTCGTCTAATTCTAGACATTAAAGTAATCACATACATTTTCCCCAGTGCTGAACTGATCACCTCAGAAAGTAATGAGATTCAACACCAGGCTTAGCATGTGCATAATTTCAAGCTCACACTGCTCCAGACATGTGCTTAATGTATTGTATTTAGGTTTCTCCTTTTGCTCCATTGGCACCAAGCTACACTTCCTTTCTGCTGAAAAAAAAACACTGACAGTGGTTTTTAGGAAGGTTCTGCTCTTAAACCACAGGAGGACCACACATTAGCACAGAATTACTCTGATGCTATTTTAAGACTGAATAGTGTCTGACCGTCAGTGGAAGGGGAACCCAGTTGGATCATGCTCCTGGAGAGCTGCCGGCTATAGGTGATTCACAGTTTAGCTATTCTTCCTCTCTCTTGGCCTGGCTTCATCTGACTCAACCAGCGACAGACCGCAACATCTGCTCTGTACTGTAGGTGCTAGATTCCTCTTGCTGCTGAGAGGCTATAACTGTTGAGCGGGAACCTTATTTGTTTTATAGACTTTTCTAACTTTTTATTGGCTTTACAAACTGTCCCTTTTGGAGCGCAGTCACTCGCTCAAAGTATTTCTGCATTGCCCTTGAATTAAGCTATCTCGCTTGGACCTGCTTGTTATTGGGGATGCAGTGAGCCAACGACTGGATTCTATTGTTCTAGGAGGGAATAATCAGGCGTCATATCTTGAGTAATAAAAGGCCCTCAGACTAAGCTGGCATTGAACAGCCCAGTGTGACGCTGTACACGGCCTGTACAGGATCATTTATTAGAGCACAGCTTACCCGCATTGCAGCTGTGACGCTTTTCACTCATTTGCTTGATTTTCTATCACAGTATAGATTCAGTGGCACAGATGCAGAAAAACAGGAGATGAGAAGTGCAAGTGTTAGTTGTGGGAGGAATTAGATGATTAGATTTGTATAGCTGCATAACAAGAGATTTGGCTGCTCACCAAGAAGGCAGATGTGATGGAGGAGGACAGGGCTGCTGTAGCTTGAAGGGCTTGGATTGAAGCCTTCAGGGAATCTGTTCACTGGCTGTTTTAAGACGTTTTTAAATCTTCTTCTAAGGTCAGGAAAAAGAACTGAAATAATAGTACTTCTCCTGCTCTTTTGGTCTCAGACCAAAGCCACAACAAAGTGGATAATACTGTTTGTACAAATGCACAATGAAACGTTGGGCACATGTATGCCGGTATGCTGATTTTTTATTTTTTTTTATTGTATGTGTAAATTATAAGGTTCTGGCATGGAAGTGGCTGCGACTTGATACATCTTGGTCTGCCTGTTCTGGGTTTGACCTGGTGTTTTGCTGAAGCCTCAGGCGCTATACTGGTCTGAACCGTGATGATGTGTTTGTTTCCAAATCTGTACCTGTTTTCTGTCTACACAGATGCATATTTGTTCCTTTTTAACATGTGTTTTTGACCTTAAACTGGTTTAAACTGCCTCAAAGTCTTAGCTGCCTACATGATATACTAGGGTTTTTTGTACAGCATTTGTTTTCCAAAATCAGCGTGGATTGTTATAAATTATAAATCAAGATGTGTTGTTACAAATGTGATGTGAATGTACAACTGAACATAACAACCAGAAGGCAGCTAATCCCCTTTGAGCCTGCACTTAGGGAAAATGTAAGGATTGCACTTTTGACTCGACTGAAATTGCCTCTTTGTGTTTATCACTGCAAAATCTGAGCAGTCATGGATAAACAACTGGCTTTGAGACAATATGTTGAGCATTCATGTAACATCTTCCACTTTACAAGTTGCCAAAAAAACTTAGGTTTATAGTGCAGGCTTTGACCAAATTTAGCCTGCGAGTTTAACCCCTATTTCTCCTCCTTGCCCAAGACTCTCAGTCCATTCTTAGAAATCCTGGACCCTGCCATGTCTCTCAGCTTCATGTGTCTCTTGGATGAAACTCTGAAGATGCTGTAATTACAAGTTGGTCAGGACCAAAGCTTTCCAGGGTTTATGCTGAGAGTGAAAAAACACCCCCAATTATAGCTGTGTGTGTGAGAGAGAGTTAGACGGAGTTGGCAAAGGAGGAGGAAGAGAGTAGCAGGAGAAAGAGGAGATGTAGAAAAAGAACGAGAGCAGCAGTCAGACGAGCCAGATTTTCGCTTGCTCGTGTGAAATATGGCCAATTACAGCTGCAGTTTGCAGCCGGCCCGCTGTGTCAGCAGCTGTCTGTCTTCCTCTGTCACCATAGTGATTTGGGGACTTAACCAGCATTTTATGTTTAATTATGTTTCCGCTGAAATTTTCTTATGATGAGGGTATCATTTTTGGGCTTTTGGGTGACATTTTGGGTGACCCAATTTGGTTTTCCTGTCTGATGTCTATGTGATCTTCCTCACTGACCTTCTCTCTAATTTATTTCCCTGTCTTTTAATTTGTGTATGAATGCCGGTGGATATTTTTTGGTTTGGAACAGACTGTGGAAGCTGGCTCAGCATAGAGATTTTTATCAGTTTGCTCTGGCTTTCATGGAAATATCCAGTAATATGTTTCAGCTTGGCCTTCTTTTTCACTTTTATTCAGCCAAGTGTCAAACTGTTAATATAACTTTTTAAATTGTACTGCTAAAAAACATTTTCAAGCATCTTAATTGGTATGATATTCAACCAAAGATCTTGGTTGACTGAAAACATACCTAGTCTTGAACTAATCGATTAGTTCTGGGGTAAAAAACACATCTGCATGTTTTCTCTAGATTAACTGTATTAGACACAGTGCACCAAGTGCATAGTACCTGCTAGCATTATTAGCCTAAATGAATTTTAAATAAGCATAAAAGGCTAGTATTGCAGAATATCAAATCATTTTAACCTAGTTATTTTGTACTGAAAACTTAACAACAGACTCAGAGCCTGCACCTGATTCCCAAAAATCAAAGTAGGAATTATTGAGGAATATAACTCAGATGTTGGTCTACTTTTTGCAAAGTTTAAACTCGATTTTCTGGCCCTCCATTTTAACAAAATGCAACTACATGGACATTTTTTTGGCATGGTCTTAATTAGTTTGAAGCTAACCATGAGTAAATGTTCAGTAAACATAAATGTTCACTTGAGAGACTGCTAAACAGACCTGGCTGTTTCCATTAGGTTGTGTGATTCAAAGTATTGAAAATGTATTCACACAATCCTTACAGGTAGTTTGTTCCTACTACCTCCAAAAATAATGGATTCATCCTGCAAGGCTATAGATTTAGCAACAATAGTAACCCAACAAACAGTAACATTTTGACCAATCAGTGAGAATTTGGTCAGAAGAGAACATGTTGATCAACCAGACGATTGGAGAATTGCAACCCTAATCCTAATGCCATCTACTGAACTAAACAAGCTTCCTGTAAATTCTGTTATATTATAGCACATAAACAGATCCCAGTAGAGACAGTAAACTGGTAAATGTTTGTAATTTTCACCATTTTTTTGTAATGACATTTTTTTTAAATGAAAATGAAAGATTACATTTGCACCATGATAAAATGTTCCCAAGGACCCAAAGGTTTCTTTCTTTCTTTGCAGCAATAAGATGCTATTCCTGCAGTACATGTTTAGTAGTTGATATGTTTCTGTATATTTTTTAACCATTTTATTTTGGAAGCTTTTTTATGTTTAAATAATAATTTCTAACCTTTACAGTTAGGTTAAGACCTATAAGTAAGGTCAGTGAGGATGATGAAACCCAAACGGTGGTGTAATGCTTATGTTTTAATAAGCAGGTTGGACTACCTATCATTAGCATTTTCTTGGCTCCAAAACAAGTGCTGGATACACTGTTTGGTAAAATAAGGATGATGAACGTTATGAAGGTGAAAAACAAACTAATACTGGGCCTCATACAGGTCATACTACCTGATACGGTAACATGGATTTATGCAGAATTAATTATTTTTAACTAAGCATAATTGTTAATGATTAGTTTTTATGTATTCATCACTCACATGGATGTATTTTACTGCTCTTAAATGAAGTTCAACATCAAAAACAGTGCTGTAATTCAGTCAAATGAAAGACCTGAAGGTATCATTTATAGCTTGTGTAGTAGTCCTGTTGGTTTGTGAAGAAGGGAAAATGGTTAGCTGATTTGTCTGTGGTGAGGTCACAAACAAGTCACAGACATGTTTGCCTCATGGGAAACTGCATGCACCACACCATCTGTCCCATTGCACTGCGAAGCCACATGGTAGACACATTTAAGATATTTTACAAGTGTAATTCAAGACAGTGTAAAGACTGTAAAGAAGTTAAATTCTATACAATGAAACAGTCGCAGTTTACAGCAGGTCTCGTGACAACATGGACAGCTTTATTTAGAGCTATGCACGTGATCTAAAAAGATGCCTTTCTGGCGTTTGTCACATGTCTGATACAATTTTCAAAGGTATCAGGCAAGACTATTTAAGCAACTGAAATTTTATTTACAGATGTTCATAATTTGAGCCCTGCATTTAGTTCCTCAGAGCTGCATTTGTGTTCCAAATGAGCTGGAGAAATGACCTGTTTGACGAGTGTAATTCAGAAATAACAGCTGCAAAATGCATAGCTCTATTTGCAAAATTATTGCTGAAATGGAAGTGTACTCTTTTTCAAAAACTATTTTTAAGTACATTTCCTTCCTAAATAGTGAAATACTTTTTGATGAGAGATTGTTTACATTTTTAGCTTAAGAGCAGTGAGATCTTTTTCCCCACTACAGCATCAGGAAACAAGTTATTATGTGATTCTGGAAAGTGTACAGTCAGCAGCCCATGACTTCACGCAACCATCAACATAACATCATGTCCCTGACAACGATTCTCTTGATTCCAACGTCCTTGGTTTGTTTTTAAGGTTTGTGCATTAACTTTACGGGAATGCCTGGAGTTTAATGCCAGAAATACAAATATTGACCTGCCTTTACATTCATACAAATATCCTTCGACATGTTTATTTCTTCTAAAGGGAATGCAGCTGAAATCAGCATTGGAGTATGTTAAGTCAACACTTCTTCAATGAGTCATGGGCCAAAAAAAAAGACTGAAGACCATTTAGGTTTCATATACCTGCAATGCCATGCTGATGTTCATTAGAATTCAACATGAAAACAGATTGTATGTGTTTTGCTGTATAAAGTTTTATGAAAGTATATACAGCCCAACAAATAGGCCTTTCATTCTAGATGAAGGATTTTAACAGTTAGTCTCTTAATTACGTAAACCACTTGTCCTGATTCATGAGCTGTAATTGTTTTGCCAGCCAGACAGCATTAATAGAACTATCCATATTTATTTATATGTTTATCTGTTATATATAACAGTGCTGGCTGTTAATTGCTGCTCCTAAATGTCAGTGTGGTTGTAACTTGCATGTCTGTTTTGGTGTAACCGATGTGAATGTTGGTGATGCACTTTGCAGTGGTTTGAGGATGTCCTGACATGGTCTGTGTGGCATGTCTGTTTTGTGTCTGCCAAGAGCACAGAAGGCTTTCCTCTCCACCGCTCTCCCAAGTCCACCAGCCTAGCTGGTGCATAAATCTCTCTTTGGTTCTGGCATTTCTTGGACATCGAGGGCAGTGTAGTGCCAGAGTTTTTGTTTGCATATCATGCTTGGTCAAACCCTGTTTTCCCAGAAATGTTGTACATCACTGATGTTGAATGTCATGATTTTTTTGGACTGCGTGTGGCTTTGGAGGGTAACAGCGTAGTTCAAAATATCTTGTGTTTTTGTTTTTTTTTATCGTGTACATCTGTGCATCCTGTAGTTATGTACAAAGCACTTTTATACTGCAACGAGGAATGCGAAGATCTTTTATTCAAAGGAACTATATTAGTTTATTTAACCCAGTGAACCACAAGCAGTTCATGGGCATTTTTTTGCCCCTTTTATATTTTACTCACTGTCAAAATAAAGTCCTGGCTAGAAGTAGAGAGAACTGAGAAATGTGTTCATATGGAATATGGCACAGTTATAACACCATAAATCATAAAAAGAAAAGAAGAAAGTTGATTTTTGTCAATTATCAGTTTTTCCAAAATTAAAAAAATGTGAAATCAACATGTAAAACATTTTGTGCCCACAAGTATTGTTTCCAGTACTGGAAAAAATTGACTTGATAAACTTTCGATATTTTACTACTTACATGTTTAATTTATTTCCGTAGTTTTCTCTTATCTGTTCTGTGTCTACACAGCCTGCAGTTCAGCCAAGTTTGCCCAAAAGTCCCCAAATTTTTGTTATGTGATTTTTGGTCTCAGCTGAGTCAGTAATGTCTTCACAGTTACACTGAGGAGTGCAGAAGTTTTTGTATTATACAGAATTTAGTATTAACTACACACACTTAATTTTTGATAGATTTTTAAAGACATATAGAGAAAGGTAATATTGATAAAATATCACAATTTTAGGCTTAGTTTTGGTTTCCTGATGTAATGGCACCTCACAGATAACTTGTTCATGGATTGTCTGAAAGTTCAAAATCCAGTGACTGTTTCTGTTTTTAGTTTCATGTAAAATCTCAGGAATCTACACTGCTCATTTCTCCAAACATAAGCTTAGTAAACGCAATAAATAGCTAGCAGCCCACATGTCGGATGGAAATATATGCTACTGAACCAATAAAACAAGAAAGAGTTGGTACATGAAGCTGCTCAAAGAGAACAAGAACCCTACATTCTTCCTTAAACTTTGCTAGTCGTTGCCATCAATATAGTAACTTTATACTCACCACAAAACCAGTGCAGAGCTCATTCTGCTTTTATATACAGTCACTAAATTTGGAGCAGTATGATTCATTTTTAAGCACTTCAGTAAGACTAGTTCTCTAGTTTTCTAAGCAAGTCTGTGCGACTGGTCGTTGTGAAAGAAATCCTTCCTATGTGATCAGGTTACATATAAAATAGCAGATGCAACAGAATATCTCTGGGCCACTGCCTCTTTGCAGAAATTGGTCACCCAGGTTTTCATAAGTGTATGTTTGCAGCCTTTAAAAATATACAGACCTGATAGAACTAACATCCATTTTTGTTCTTTTACAGGAAAATATGGGATACAAAGGTTGCAGATCCTTCAACAAGGTATTTAAAAGACATTTCGTATATGTGCAACATACAGTAAGAGTTGAACATCATTTAAAAGCCTTTTGCTTATTCAAATCAGATCAAACCCAACCCCCACAGTCCTAATGAAGCAGATCAGCTTCATTAGTTTTTAAATGTTAAACACTTTGGGAATACTAACAGTTGAAAACTACATTGTCACTTACTTTTTCTTTTTTGTAGACTGAGTGTCATGGCAAAGAAGAAGGGATTCTGGGTAGAAAAAGTTCACTGTCTGGGTACTGAGAACACCCTCTCAGAGTGCCATGCTCAGCTGTCAATCCCACGGAGTCCCGCCCCCTGTAAGAATGGGAGACATGCAGTGGTCAAGTGTGTGCCGGGACCTCAGTTTGCTCGCATCTCCTCAGGAAGACCCCAGGCCCCCTATCCAGTTGTGGTAAGACTGATAAAGTTATGTCTACACTAGCAAAATTGTACAGCGTGTGTGTGTCTGTGTAAGCTGATTTATATTTACTTTGTTGCCCTGTTCAGCCTGTGCGCCTCAAGGCAGGCCCCAGACTCGGCGAGGGTCGAGTAGAGGTGCTCCGAGACGGAAAATGGGGGACCATCGTAGATCACATGTGGGACAGGACTGCAGCCAGTGTGGTGTGCAGAGAACTGGGCTTTGGTACTGCCAAGGATGCTCTCCATGGAGCCTTTATGGGTCAAGGTGAGAGAGAGAGAGCTCAGCAAAGCACAGCTTTTCATATAACTTTAGCTAGAGTTTCTGAAACACATTTAATCTGGTTGTTTTGAGTCTGCAATTTGGATGTCTGAATGTGTTTATCGTGCGTCATGGTATTCCAGAGAAGACAGGGAGACTATTCCAGCCTTTTGCTTATCGTTTGCTTATCTTAGACGCCGCACCCGTCTGCCCTCACTGATCAGATAATGTGTGGGCATGTGTGTTTGTCTGTCTGTCTATGTTACCTTGTGAAGCTGCAAATGTGTTGATTGCAGTATCTCCAGCTGTGATTATGTGAGTCCTGGGCCAGGGCTACCAGCTGCCCAAACACTGTACTCATGGTTGCGCACACTCACTCACAAAATGAAATACTATAAGCCGTGGTGGTTTACAGTGGCATTTGGAAACTAAAGCCAAAGACATAATCTTGCTAGATTCAAGCAAGCTTTTCATTCACTTGCTGAGTCTTGTGGTCTTTTTCCTTCAATTTCAAATGTCCAGCTTTGGTGACACGCACAAATCAGTCAGTATCCAGCTGTGCCAGTGGTGTCCCCACCCTTACGATATGTGACAACGGTTTCTCCACGTCTGAGGCTTGGGTGTAGTCTTTAATCATGCTGATGGAGATGAAATGTGGGGTAATATTCTGCTGCTTTAGCTGTTTAGTTGATCAAGCAAAGCATATTTTTATATGTGTTGTATTAGTCCCTCTTACCTTTTAATCTCTTAAATAGGGAGCTCTGTCGATGATGACATTCATGCTACCTTTCCTTTTGATGAGTCTAACAGAAATGAAATCTGATTTTGTTGGTTCTCCTTAGGGGACTGTTGCACCCATTTTTGGTTTTAGTCATTTGGCCAGGGTTCAGGTTAATCATAGTTCTTGCAGTCTGAGACAGACTTGTTTAAGAAGTTAATTTTCTACTCAGAACAGGCTTTCTGGGTAGAAAATTCGGTATTCCATGAGCTAACCATGAAACTACATTTGTGTATGTCAGAGCATTCAGCTATGTCTTTCATGTTTCTGTATACATGCAATAACATCAAAGTCATACAAATACAGGTTGATTGCTTAAGGACTTTAAAATAACAAATGTTTGACATTGGGGAAAGGGTCTATTTTCATCCAAACTGTCATTTTTTTGTAATTACAGTAAATAGTTTTAGTGCTTAAATATTACCATGTAGTTTGATTTCATAAACCTATTAAAATGTTAATTTTCAAAAAAGGAATAATTACATCTTAAAAGAACGGTCCCAGATCGTGATCTCCAGGGTGAAACTCTAGTGTTTGATTAATCGTGTCTGTGCAGTAACCAGTGCAGGAAGCTCTCTGATAATAGGGCATTATCCTGACCATAAAGTTCTCTTGCCCATCTGTATGGTATTTTTCTGCTCAGCGCAAAAGTGGGACAACAGGCACAAACAGGTGGGAGATTTATTTTGATAAGCCAACACAAAGAGGTAGTGCTGGTGCTTGAGCATAATATTATAGAGAAAAAAGCATGTCTTTTTTTGGCATGTCTGCTGCAACTTGTGTGATTTTTTTCTACATCTGCAAACTAAACACTTTGAGCAAATGTACAAAAATACAGAAATAACGGTAGAAATTTAAATAAACTATTTTACTTAAACAATTTTCAGCTAATACATGCATTTATTTGGCATTGATAAATCAGCTTGTCTTTATCTGTATATTAATATGACTTTTCCTGACAGTATCTGTCCATAGCGGCTTTAAACTGTAAGGAAAGTGTTGTTCATTAAATCCTTGTAGCCATGTGAAGGCAGCAGGACAGACATGTCGAGAAATCTGAAGCATCTAATTTGAGAAGTACTGCACTACAGCACAGTGCAATTATGCTTGACTGTCCACTGTGTTTACCTCAAGAAAACTATGTCCAAAAGGCACCAGACTATTACAGAATAAACTCATACACTTCTATAAGTATCAGACTAGTTGCTAGACACCATGTGTAATTGTGATTGGTTCAGCTGTGTCAGAGTGAGGAGATCAGTGATGTGACAGGCTGAGAATGTATTTATTAATCACCACACCCAACCATCTATATTCAGCTTGTTTACACTTTGCACTGCTGCACACTCACACCCACACTGTCCTTGTGGCCAGTTGCATCTCTTTGCCTTTGTCATTTTGCTGGTTCAATTAAAATATGGCCAACAAACACACTCGGATTTAGAAAGTAACCTATATGACTTTTCTCCCAGACACAAACACACATGTTTACACCTACACAATCAGAACAATAATCTCCCTTTTTATTCTCTGTAATAAACATACATATAAACAGCCACTGCAGGTTGCCTGGGTTTCAAAGTCCTGTCACAGCTTTCTCTCTGTAATATACAGCCTGTTGTACATATTACCATGACATAGAATTTTCCATGTGCACAAAGGCCATATAAACACAGGCCTATATGATATTGGACTCTCAGAGAAATACCTCATGAAAGAGTGAGTTGTTGAAAAGGTATTTTGTACAAATGCTTTCTTTATGCACACGTGCATCAGCAGTGACGTAAAGGTACACATACTGTTCTGTCAGCACATCAGACAAAACCGCTGCGTGAATTCTATCAAATCTTTCTGTCATCAGTGTTCTGTAGCAACAGGACCCCACAGGAGAGCACTACATTATTTATGATGAGCAAATGTGATAAAGCTTGTGGCTGACTGGCTGGTTGAGTACGACGGGTGGTAGATAGTCTGCCAGTCTGAAGCTCTGACATTCACGAGATCTGTTTAAACACTTGCTTGCACATTTGATCCTGGTTAGCTTTGACCATATAAATGCCCGTAAGCAGGAAGGTTTATGCACAAAGTTAAATAATTACTGCACTTTACTAAAAAACTGATCTGATGACAGACGGTTTTTGTTAGAGGCAAAGATGGAGACGTTCCATGGAAAGAAAAACACTACAGTGTTAGTGTGCTTAAATTGGAGTGTAATTTCAGAGAAGAGAGGGACAGGGTTTCCCTTGTAACCACTAACCAACTATTTGCGCTATTCTCAACAAGAATGTGACTGATTTTACCCAGTTTCCATCCAGTGAAGTCAATTTTCTAATCTGTCCAAATTATCTGTAGCATCTGCCAATTCTAATTACACAGTAATCAAACTAGACCTGTTTCTTGTAAAACTAAATTTAAGATACCACATTTATATTATGCCTCATTATTGCTCTCATAGATGTATTTGCTGTTAATTTTAGACATTTTATGGTAAAGTTCATGGTTTGATCATTCGAGAAATCAGTGTTGGAGAGAATGAAAGTGAAGAAGATATTTGGTTTAGCTCAGCCTCCATCTGCCAACTCTCTAACTTCCATCATCACTACATTTATCATCACCATCAGTGAGCTAAATTACAGGGACAATGTTTCTATTTCCTTTCTTGACCAACATTGTTATTTTACTGTGTAATTTTGCTTGTGAAGTACATATCCATCGTGTGCATACATAAGGGAGTAAAACACCCTGAATGTCTGTGTGTATTTGTGTGCATGTAAAGTGTGTGTGGCCAGTTTCTTGGAATTTATTTAGGGTTTTTGTGGATTTCCCAAACTTAGGTTTAAATAGAGCATGTCACTGTTCATTCTGAGGATCCTTCGAGTGGATCTGATGTTTGTCTTGATAACTTAAACAGTGGGAGTTTGGATCTAGTCTGTGGCCTTTACCATGCAGATAGAGGCGGAAGTGGTTTAGATGTGTCTTTTTCATACATATGAACCCACGTATGGTGACCAGTATGGAAGGAGGGCTGCAATCTACCAAAACCAACACAGAGACAGATTGGGTTAGGCTGCAGTCTGGTTGTGACTATCTTCCTTTACGCCCTTTTTCTTGGTTTTTCTCTTTCCCACAGTTTTTGTGACTTTGGTTGTGTTTATTTCAATGCTACCTCATTTGCAACTTTGCAGTTTGTGCCTTTCGTTTTAAATAAACATTGAACCATAGTTTGTTCTGTGTTTCATGTCCTCCCATCATTTTGCAACCCGCTGTTTGCTTTCGCAAAATCTTAATCTTTTTTTCCACCATCTTGTATGTCATTTAGAGATTATCTGTGTTTAAAGGCAACAAATACCTGTCAAAGTCTTTTATTTTATTGGCACAGATTTGGCCTTGTTTGTTCACACAGGGTGGTGGACTACACACAATGTTGTTGTTATTGTGCTTAAAGCAACAGAATAGTGGTAATGAGGTGTGACAGATGCCCAGAGTAGATGTTGGTGGTGCTGCCGCGTGGCTTGCAGGAGCATTTTGTCATGACAGATAGGGAGTTTTCATTGTTGGTTTGATGATAAAAGTAGAGAAAGCTCATTCATGTGAGAGGAGTACAGAGCCTTACTTGTGTGTGTGCACACTCCTTTGCGTGATAAATCTCCTAATGCCATTGTGTCTACAGTGGGTGGCCCCAGACAGTCTTAAGAAACACTGCCCTTCTGCTATGTCCATGCCCTTCTGGTTTCCATATTTCTTGCTTTATTTTTTGTCAGTGGAGTCTTTAAACCTGCCGCATGTCCTCCTCCCTATTCAGGTACGGGACCTATCCATATGAATAGTGTGCAGTGTATGGGCTCGGAGCGCTCCATCCTAGACTGCTACTTCCAGGAAGTCCAACCGTGGACATTCAAACACAGCCAAGATGCCTCAGTGCGCTGTAACGTTCCTAAAACTGGCAACGAGAACACGGTATAGAAACTACACAATTACAAGTCTGACCCTGCTTAGCTTTCACTGAAAGTGCATGACCTCTTTAATCCCTGTAATCTATTGTATTTCCAGGTGCGGCTTGCTGGTGGTAGAGTCCCATCAGAAGGCCGTGTGGAGGTGCTGATGGAGGTTGGAGGTCGTAAGCGGTGGGGCTCTGTCTGTAGTGAGAACTGGGGAATCAATGAGGCCATGGTGGTATGCAGACAACTTGGCCTGGGTTTCGCTGCTAGTGCTCATCAGGTAACAACCAGATGTTATTTTGATCTCTAATTGTAGTAGCACCAACTTTTCTCAAAGTCTGACAACAATGCAACACTCCCACTTCTAAACCAATTAGTGTAATTTTGAAAATGTCATACCAGAGTGGTCAGAGGCAACATTTCTCCGAGATTTGTCAAAATCCCATCAGCAGTGTCTGAGTTATTGATGAGAGAATGAAATAAACATCCATAGTCACAGCCCCTGTATTCACTGTGGTGGACATTGAGCTATAATATTGCTCACTGATAGAATACCTGACAAGCTCACTACTTCCTTTGCCCACACCCTTGCTTTGACAGGAGACCTGGTACTGGTCTGGTGACCCAAATGCAGGGGATGTGATTCTCAGTGGAACTCACTGCGTGGGCACAGAGCTTTCAATTCAACAGTGTCGTCGCAACAACCATGTCCATTGTCCACGTGGAGGTGGAACTAAGGCAGCTGGGGTTAGCTGTTCTGACAGTAAGTTCAACCATCTTCACTTAGCTCCACATCTTTTCATCTAATTCTGTTTGAATCCTAACGTAACCTCTCACATCTCCTTCAGCTGCACCTGACCTCGTTCTGGATGCCCAGCTGGTCCAGGAGACAGCCTACCTGGAAGATCGGCCCCTTCACCTGCTGACCTGTGCCAACGAAGAGAACTGTCTGTCATCATCAGCCGCCAGGATGAACTGGCCTTATGGCCACCGACGCCTGCTGCGTTTCTCCTCCCGCATCATGAACCTGGGCCGGTCCGATTTCAGACCCAAAGCAACAAGAGAGAGCTGGACATGGCACCAGTGTCACAGGTAGAGCAACACTGAGAAGAGTAAAGAGGAGGTCTTGCATTGCTTATGTGTGCAGGTTGTTGCAATGGAAAGAACTTTTTAAATACTTACTATATGTAGGATGTTGCGGTCGCCCCTGTGGTCACTTTAAGTGTTTTTTTGTGGTTTTGAGTGTCCTGAATTCAGGTGTGGTGTTCAGAGGCTGTCAGAAATATTCTGGCAAACACCTGCTCCAAATACAAAATTACTTGTAGGTGTATTAATGACATAGCTCCCTCCACATTGAGTAATTTGAGTTCTATTTGATTTAATTGCATACAATTGCTACCAGGAAAGAAAACATGCTTAAGTGTGATGATTGTGCCAGCTGACATATGGTTTGATGGGGGCACTTGAGGTAGTATGCTTCAATGAACATAAGAGGCCCTTGTGAGTGTATGGGTCTCAGCAGCAGTTAGTTGTAAATGGATGAAATAGTGTTCTCAGGTATACTTTTCGCATATTTTTTTTAACCACTCAGTATGAGCATTTTAGTTTATTTTCCAATGACGAGAACACTTTCAAAACTGTCATTTGAGGCCTACAATGTTGATGTGTCCCAGTAATGGACGGGTGGTGTGAAACAGTGTTGTCATCTCTCTAGATTCATTAGTGGCCCTGCAGCACGTGTCTGTGAAATGACGGTTGAGCAGGTTATGTTACCACAGGTCAGATGTAATACAAAGGACACGGTAGCCTACCACAGTCCAGTCCACCTCAGTTTACGACAACATATCAGAGCTATGGATGTTAGTTTCAAAGCCCTCTATTCACTTAGAATGAGTAAACAGCTCAACCAAGCTGACACTAAAACAAGCTTCTGTGAGAGGTGTTACGGTGACACCCACGCTCATGTTCAGGCAGTGAGGTCATTAGGATATGAGCCATAGGCAGCCAGTGTTCACTTAGTGTAAATGCACACACTCATAGACAAGCAGACGCACACATGCACACTCTCACATGGAGTTTCCCTCCTGTCGTCCCAGGCACTACCACAGCATCGAGGTGTTCACACATTACGACCTGCTGACTCTGAATGGCACAAGGGTTGCAGAAGGACACAAGGCCAGTTTCTGTCTGGAGGACACATACTGCCCTGATGGTAATGTTCAACACTATTCATGAGCCCCAGTAAAATACCCTTTCCCCATTAGTGACAGGAAATTAATATCAATGTTTCAGCTACATTCAGATTCTTACTTTGTGGTTAATGGATAAGATCGCTGCTGTTGTTGTTTGTTCACTGTCCATTTACTTGTTATATCATGGATGAAATAGCTCAGATGAAAAAGACAGTGTTCATACAGTTTCTAGTCTAACGCAATCCAGGAAGCTAAAGGCTCTTAAAAATAACAGGGAGTGCCAAGCATTAAATGAGCTTTGATGCTGTGATTGATAATTTTGTTGTTGTGTGTGCAAAATGTGCGTCAGGACTCCAGAAGAGGTTCTCATGCTACAACATGGGTGATCAAGGAATTTCTGTGGGCTGCTGGGACACGTATCGCCACGATATCGACTGCCAGTGGGTCGATGTGACAGATGTGCGACCAGGAGACTACATCTTCCAGGTCAGAAGTCATTTTGGAATTCTCACTTCTCCCCTTTTGCAGTTCAGAAGCATTTTTATGTTACAAAAATGAAATGGTAATAATTTGGGAAACTATTTGACATATTGGAAAATATATTTATTTTGCTTTTCTTTCAAGAGTACAAATGCCCTCTTAGGCAGATTAAGTAACTACCTGCCAAGAAATAATATTTCACATAGAAATGTGATATTTTTACTTTTTTTTGGATGGCTTAAACAAATGAGATGTAATGGGTTAATCAGTGAGCATAAGTGTTGCTGGTAGGTGGATTTTCAGATACAGCCAGGCTAGTTTGCCCTGTTTCTAGTCTATCTGCCAACGTAAGCTAACCTGCCACTGACTGCAGCTTAACATTTTGCATCCAGGTATGAACTTTCAGCACAAAGTCACTCATTTTCCCAAAATGTTAAACTTTTTGTCAGAGACCAGACATTTAGGTAGTAAGGAGGAGGTCCAGAGGCTGGCAAGGTGAACTTCCTTATGACTGGTTGAGGTTTCTGACTCTATTTACGTAAAGCCGACTGACCTCCCTCATCACAGTCATCCCCTCAACCGTTCCCCCGTCTGTCATTTCTTTGTCGAGTCAAGTCATTGTGGCTTCCAGACTAAAACACATCAAGGACTCCATCTCTCTTTATCCTTCATTTCCATTCAGACTTCTGATCCCACCGTGGTATGCAGTAGTCTTCAGATCTTAGCATGCTGCCAATTACCTCCTAGCTGTGGGAGACTGGTTCCAGTGTAACTCACTGTTAGATAATTATTGCTGTTAGTTTGTCTGAGAGGTCACACTCAATCTTTGTAATTAACACGTCTCTCCTCTATATTGAGGACAGATTTATTTAATTTACTCATAATTGACGTGTCTCTCATATGTATAAGTGCATGTCCTGTCTAGGGACATTCATTTCTACATATATTTTAAGCATGTAGAGCCTAGTATAATTATAAAGTGGTACATTGCTATAGGACAATGTGGAGGCGAAAAGAAGGAATGATGATAGATGAGGACAGAAATGGAGTTATAATAAATGAGAGAAAGAAAATAGAAGAACTACTGAAGGTGAAAAGGTCAGGTCTTTTTAGGCCCGTACTGATGGAACATAACTGAGCAGAAAAAGAAAGAAAAAGGAGAAAACACAGAGTAAGCCAAACAGTAAGCTAGTTATTCACCAAGGCTGCAGAACTGGAAAGATACAAACAACTTTTACTGTAGCTCTCCTTGTCTTCACTGTGTTCTTTCATTTATCTAGTAAAGTGCAGATGATGCCCGACAGTTCTGATCCTGAGCTTTACAGAAAGATTCAGTAGGCCTGCCCTTGAACCACCCAATGCTAATGAAACACACCAATTACCCAAATTAACTATTGCCTCCCTTTAGTCAAACAGCACCTAGTCCCCCCTTCCATTAGGAACGGCTAATTTGCCACCAAGGAATTCATCCTGCCCTGTTTTTATTTTTATAGCCACTTTCTCACTGAGGAACACATTCTGCTACTAAACCAACCCTCTCCAAAGGCCTCATACACTCTGATCCAACACTGTAATTTACACAGAAAAATTAAGAGACAGTTTTTGTACATTCACTGTTTTTAAAAAGTTTTCTTCCTTTTTTTAGTGTAGTTTGCCTTCGTTCTCCCTGAAGCTGTTTGTAACCTGTACTTAAAGTGGGTGTAGCAGTTTACAGAGCAGCTATTAGAGTAAATGACTTCTCAGTATTATCACCAGACCAGATTAAGAGAATGGTTGTATCAGCAGTTGCAGAGCTCCTCTGCAAATGACAGACTATTAGTTCAGTGTATGGCAGCATAAGACAGATTTCAGACATATAAACATTCTTATGCGTAACTGCTCTCTTGCAGCATACCTCAATTTCAGGTTAATTCAGTCCTTATTATTGCAATCCTCTGTTGGTGTGAGGAGCAGAGCAGGACCTTGGGGCAATGCTGTGATATAACTACATTTCATGAACCTCCCCTGTAAATTTACAGAAGCTCTTATGCAGCCAGTTATGCTGTTTTCTGTGGGCAGAAGTGTCTTTGTTACATGTTTTTGTACAAGTAATAAAACATTTTTACTATGGGCTTCCCTTAAAGATCTACCAGTAAGTTTCGTGCTTCGTGTAACACATTGCTAAGGCACGTGTTTTACTGCCACATGTTATTTTGTCCATACACTCAGCTGTAGACTACTAAGCTAACATTCCAGCATTAGGTCCATGAGAAAGTACTGTATAGTGTATTTATCTTTACAAATAGGAATACCGTGTGGAAAAGTCATCCAGCTTTTTATAGATGAGAAACAGATTGACTATAAAAACAATACCAGCCATGAGTGCTGTTTAATAACAGGCCCTCTAACAATTTTAAATCCAACTGCTCTTTATTTAAAATGGCTTTCCCAGCATGTACAGAGAAGAGGCTTTGTCCTTGTTTGTCCATGAAGCTGGAGATATAGTTGCAATTCTATGAAACTAACTTCAGAATGAATGAATCCTTGATTGTGTGTGTTGTTTTACAGGTGGAAGTTAACCCTTCGATGGACATGGCTGAGTCAGACTTCATGAACAATGTCATGAGATGCCGGTGCAAATATGATGGCCACAGAGCTTACATGTACGGATGTCACGCAGGTGAGAACATAAAGTCCCTTTCCTCTTTCTTGCTTCATCGTCTCCTCTCATCTGATAGTAATGTTCTTTTTTTTTTTTGCCTCAAAGGTGATGCATACAGCGCAGAGACCGAAGACCTGTTTGAACACCAGAGGCAAATCACCAACAACTTTGTGTAGCCTGTACCAGGGTCCAGTACAAAGGCCTTCCAGCGGGGCCCAGAGACTACTCAGGGTGGGCTGAGGCCCTTGGGACCTAAAGATCCAAATGAACAGAGAACACACAAAAGGCGCCTGCTCACCTCCTTGTGTGATATGGATAAAATCTTCATAAACACATCATATCACAGCAGCAACCAATGGAGAGACTCTGTCCTCAACTCAACCAGCTGTTGACAACAAGAGTACAACAGGCACCAGGTGGTTCAACATATTTGTTTAGTTTTTTTTAAATCTAGTTAAGTACAAACATTTTTGATATAGATTCAAACTATACTGATTTTTGTGAATGTGGACTTCTAGTAACTTAAATTAGTTATTCCAAACATATGCGCATGAAAGACCTTACTGTCACAGCAACTAATCTGACACGGAAACAACAGTAAATCCAGTATTGTTGGAAAATGCCATTCCAAAACTGGAAGATTTGGAAATCTGAAAAAAAAACATTGTTTTTGTGTATTTTTTGGTCACAGAAGTCTGACTTAATGTTGCAAAAAGTAGCACGAATAGCTGTTTTGGCATTATGATTTTCCCAAATTCTTGACTGATGTTCATGATAATTTGGCCTTTTTCTGCATTTTATATTACTTCAATATTGGTGCTCTTTAACAATACTGTATGTCATTATATTAACCTCACTATGTTTCAGGTAAACGGTGCTGTAAAGTACATTTTGGGTGGTTTTCTTTTACAGTTCATTAGTCACCTTATTATTGCTTTGGTTTTAACAAATCATTTTATACAAGTGTAGTTGAGCTTCTTATCTAGAATAGATAAGATTTTTTATGGAACAAAGCACTTTATCTTTTAAACATCAGTATTCTAGTTTTGTCCCCATTCTTTTCTTTTTTTAAATTAGCCACCAAATCAACTATTTAGGTTGTTTATCTAAAAACTGCTATATTGTGTTTTACATTTCAGAAAGTGAAATATAAGGTTTATGTTTAGTTTTCATATTCACTGTGCTATTTATGCTGTACTTTATTACTTTATTTATTCATGACATTCACACGCAGCATGCTCAGTAAAGAGTTTGTTAGCTAGCATTTCGTTAAAAATTTGTATTTTTTGTTTTTTTCTGACATCATTAACCAGGGAGAAAAAATTACTTCATACAGCAGTTACAGGACAAAGTTTTAGAACGATCCCACGATGCAGATGAATAATAGTTGATTTATTTTATTTTAGTTATTAAAACAACTGTAACTGTACATTGTTTTTTTTTTCTTTCCCAGTCTCTCTGATGGGAGTGAAAACTGGTGTGACAAAACCACAGTATTGTGGTAGGCAGGCAGGCTGGGTTTTCAGAGCATATAAAAAGCCTTTTAATTACGTCTGTTTGGTTAGACTTAAGGTTATAGTTAAGATTGAGGCTATAGTATGTGCTTTATAAAGTAACACTATGGAATCGTTGCTTATGTAATCAAGCAAAGAGCGAGAATCTGGAACTTCACACGACCTTGAAGACTGATTCAGATTTTGTGAGAGATTTTGCAAATGAGACAGTGACTGAAAGTAAGAATAAGAAAGTAGCACAGAACGACAGAAAGGGATGAAGTTTGGAAAAAGACTAATGCAGACATACAGTTTTTACTACCAAAGCTGCCTTTTTGTTGGCAGTCATACGGAGACCACAAGCTGGCATTTTCAGCTCCCCAACGAGAACAACATGTTTGTCTGGGAGAAAAAATAAACTCCTGTATTCATGCTTCGACACAGTAAACAGTGGCCTTATTTTTACTAAAGCTAGGCCTGCTAAAATACACTATACACTATATCTTTCTACACTTTGCTGAATAAGTAAGTTTCAGCACACCAAACAATGATGCAAGTCCATTTTCTTTACAACATGGAACACATGTTAATAATGTTGCTCTACCCATTAATGTGTTTGATGTGTTTGGCTTATTGTCTTAGTGGTTAAACCTGTTAAGATGATTTTCTAATGGACATTTTTCCAGGACATGTTGTGGAAGGGACACGTCACTTACAAAGACATCTGTAGACTTAATTTCTTCGGCAGATTGTCTTGATCTTCAACAGGGCTTTCGTGATTTTAACTCTACAAAGAGGATTTGAGTAGCTTTTGAGAATAACCTTTCATGAACTGGCTATGCAGAATCACCTTTATTACTAAAAGTTGTTGAAGTTAGTATTCATAGATAGACCTGCTAGAATTGTCTAAATTAAATGTTTGCTGATATGCTTTTCTGTTATTTTGTGCTTGTGTACAGTTGATTTTGACATATTGGTCTGTTCTGTGTGTTATTTAAAATTCTATGCCTTTCCATAGCTGAAGTTGGTTCATACTCATCCTATTACTGTATTAATACCCGTGCTATTACCGTAGCACTGGGATATTGTTTTCTTTGGCCAGTTGTGTTTTAATTTTGCCTTTAAAGCTGAGAGTGTGATCTACGTGACGCTTATCTATAATCATATTCAAAGAAAACGGTGCTCTCAGGGACTTTGACCTCATCTAAAGAGTAAAAATAACATTTCATGTGATGTGATTTACTTTGCTTTAGCTGTGATGCATACATGATGACACCATATGAACTGGAGCTTATTTTTTCTCCAGTAATCTGTACCCACATGTTTATTTTGCAGATAAAAAAATTTAAGGTATGAAGGTGATAAGCTTTGTTACATTTTCCCTTGAGGAAAGTTTGGATGACTGTGGGTAGACACTGGCTGAGTCAGACGCAAATATCTGTTAAAGAACAAATCACAACCCATTCATTCATCATTACTGTGAATCAATAAAACTTCATCACATACTAAGCTGTCCTCTGCTTCCTGCCTCATTCTTGCTGTTAATGCATGACGCTGCAGAATATTTGTTGATGAATAAGTGGTTTAGATTGTATGTTTTGTCTGCAAACAGAAAAGCAGTAGATGCTGTGTTGAATGTACCATTTTTCTACACTGTACCTCCTCTGATATGTGAGTTATTTTACGGGAAGATCCGTCCAAACTGGTTAGTCAGCCACCCTGTGTTCTGGGGTTTTACATGCGTAAAACTGGTGGGATACTGGAACTTTATTGCACAAGGTTTCCCCTAAAATGACTCGTCTGCCCAAAGACAACCCTTTTAAGCTGTTAGCTACTGTGACTTAATCCTTTGTAAATACTGCCTCTCATGGGAACTGAGAAATCACTTTACTATCCCAGAAACAAAAATACACAACAGCATCCCGGAATTAATGACTAAATTCAAGCATATCAAATTTGGTAGAAGTGGGTGGAGTAATCGGTTATGTCTGGAAAGAAAATTTACTCTCAACAAAAGTCTGATTTGATCACAGCTGACAAATCCACCCCGAAAGAAAACAGCAGAGCTGTGAAGTGGTCACTCGCTGGGATGAAACAGCTGCTGGGCAAACAGGAAAGGAATACTTGAAAGCAGAGCACCTGGGTTCATGGAGTGTACTCACACACATTCAGCATCCTTTCATGCACTTTTAGCACACTGTATAAACACTCATGCAAGTACACTTGCACTGTAAGCAAATATAATGAGTTCATTATTTTGACTTATTTTATATTTGGTTTTAAAATGCCCTCTTTGTAAACTGTTGAACTTTTAAACCAGACAAAATGCAAGTTGGAGATAAATCCATTTGCTCCTTATGCAGGTCCACTTGTTTTCTAGAAACGTGTCACTTCGGTGGAAAGGACCTAAATTATCTCATCATGCTGGCAGACACTAGATACTAGTGTCTAGAACATGCTTTAGGGGAACATGATTTTGGAAGTCATAACTTGATTACATCTCTTGGAAGGTTCATACTTGTACTGCATGGACACGTGAGGACTTACATCTGAACAGAAACCCAAACTTCATCGCTTTATCAAGATGAATTGGAACAGACGAAAAAAAAAAGTCAAGGAAATATGAGCATAATCCATTCATAAACACCCGGCCACGCAGTTCTCATTTTATCCTTACAGGCCCGCTTCCTGTTTGCAGCACGTGTTTTTATTCGGGAGGCCCCCTTTGCCACCCCACCCTGACCCGATGGGGACCACAGACGGCCCCACAATGGAGACTGTGTGTGCTCTCTGAATGACAGACCTGTCCATACAAGCCCCCCCGTCACACACACACATACAAACAACTGGACTGCATAACAAGTTTTGCCGTCATCTCTTTTGGAGGCAGTGTTCCATGCTCCGTAAGGCAGACAGACATGGCCAGGGATTTGTCTGATCGAACTTCAGATTATTCAGCAGGAATGTCTGCGCTGAAAGCCACGTGGCAGCTTTCTGCTGTCGCTTTCCATCATGTTTGCAAAGGCGAACTGCTGCGGTATTATCTATAAGAGACTGATGAGAATGCTCATTAGTGTGTTTCCCACTTCCAATTGACAGTACAGTAGGTGAGTGCGTTTCTGAGCGCTCATGGATCATAAGTAGAGCGACCACCTGACGTACAGGCCTCAGCTCATCACCTGGGAGTGCTAATATTTACAGATAAGGAGATGCTTCCTTGAATAATGAATGCATTTGCATAATTGTCCCATCCTATTGAGGGAAAAACACATTATGAGACACACTCAATTTCCATGTCAGGCCCTTTCAGAGAGTAAATGAATAGGCAGTGATATATAATGACTTGCAGAAGCAGAGAGAATGCCTGCTAATGAGTGCAGTGCTTTTTCTTAGGTGCTTGTAAAAATTTCGTCTGGTTCTCTGTGCGCTTACTGTATTGTTTGAGTGGATAAGTGAATTTGTCTTTATGTGAGTGCATGTTCCTGCACACGTTCATAACCCTAGAACCCCTCCCCACCCCAGTCCTCTGCTCTCCCCTAAGAGATTTACTGCAAAACAGCCCTGTGAGAGAGTACACATGTTCTGCCCAGTCTCTGTACTGCACCCTGACAATTACTGCTATATATACCACTCAAAATGAGAGCCATGAACCGGCGTGATTATAGGGTGGAGCAGGAGCAAAGAGGGAGAGGGGGGAAACGAAAAAAGTGAGGGCGAGTTTGAGAGCGAGGGGGAGGTGGAGGCAGCAAGACAGAGCGAAGAAGGGCGAGAGACAGTGCAATTCCAAGTGACTGAAGTCTGCTGTAAATTGTATCGTGCATTTGTCATAAATCACAGGGCTTATGACAAGCTACATTTTTAGTCTGAATCACTTCTTTTCAAAATATGAAAGTGGGGAGGATCAGATTAAAGGGCTGACAAGCATGCAGGGAACGAATAGCATCTTCTGTGCTGAAAGAGCCAAGAGTGTGACCTCTGTCTGCATGCTCAGCCTCAATAAATTGCACAGCAGGGCTTTAAATACTGGAATACGTATATGGGGAACTTACAGTAACATTTGGTAAAGAAGTGCTGCCCTCTTCTGGGAAACCAACAACATGAAATATGACAAGGAACATGTCAAGAAGAACACTTCCTCACTGCAGGAGTCAAGATTAAAATCACTGTGATGATTCTTCTGTTGTGTAAACTGTCCACAGCTGGAGCAGAAAAGTGCAAACTGAGATAACAAGGAGCAAGAAGGGAAAGATTCCTGGAAGCCAGACAAGAAAACAGACATAGAAGAAGAGTGTGTCTGACGCTTCCACGGATCTTAAACAATCTCCATACCGCTTCTCCATCCATCTCTCACTTTCCCAGTAGCCGTCCAGCACTGAGCCTGTCATTTCAGCTGAGTGACAGGTTGCCGTCAGTGACAGCGCTGCCCCAAAGGTCACCTCAACCACGCTGTCTGGCAACATCATGACGCCTAAAAAGAGGCATCTAAAGAAAGACTGATAGCCCAGGAACTGATATCACAGCAAAAAATTCCCACATGTGATGTATTGAAGTGCTGAATTTAATGGATGCCGGTTGTGGCAGAGCTCAGGCCCTGGTGATAAGCCATTTCCTAAATAGAACCGTCTACCTTATGGAGTCATAAGACTGTGGGAAAAAGTGGTGAACTGGGAAGTGTTGAATAGGGAAATGGCTGTTCCTTTAATCC
Organism: Amphiprion ocellaris; assembly: GCF_022539595.1. Taxonomy (NCBI): domain Eukaryota; kingdom Metazoa; phylum Chordata; class Actinopteri; family Pomacentridae; genus Amphiprion; species Amphiprion ocellaris. The sequence goes on along the minus strand of NC_072781.1, from coordinate 11,065,538 downwards.
ACCCTCCGTGTGCAGAAACCATCCCTATGGGGGGGAAAAGCAGCAGGATCACATTACCCATGGACCAGTTTTCATCGTACAGAAACCCACGCTCTGCCTCACTCCAGCGGCTCGCATAATTGGAAGCATCTTGGCATGAAGATAGAGTCAAGGTGGCATATCAATGGGCGCGTACTCCAAGGGCATGCAGATAAGAAAAGGCTGCTTCTCTATCTCTTAACAGGTCGTGTCCATGATAGGGTCACTGGCCCTCCCTAAAAAGACAGCAGGCTCTGCGCTGACTCCCATACAAATAACTATAGCTGAGCAGTGGTGTGGAGCCTTGTAGCATGATTCACTCCCAGCGGTGCTCATCCCTAACACCAACAGGAAACAGTTTTGTTACCAAGTCTTGTCTCATTGTGTATGCATGTTTAGCTGCACAGAATCCCCGAGGCTCAGGATAGAAGAGCCCAGTGATGAGATTTTTTTGTGACTACATGCTCCATCACTGAAAATCACCCTATGATCAGTAATTTGCTCTGTAACTTTACTGCTTGAAGTTGTTACATTACTAAACCAGAAAGGGCTATACATATAAGTTATCCTATAGCTATAACATATCAAAGGGATACTCCACTGACAATCCAGTCAGGGCTGGGATGTCGGAACTTTTAGTCCTTGGTATGGGTCAAGAACATAGATTCCTATTTCCCACAACGCTACTCAACAGCATCTGTCATTAGAGTCTCCATTTCAAGTTCAGGTTTAGAAAATACTGTTAAAATATGGCATCACTATGACATGATGAGAGTCAATTTCTCACACACAACAAAAGCTCTGTTTGTATCACAGGAACCTTTAGAGGAACTTAGGTTCTTTACCTGCATTTGCTGAATTTAGTTCCTGGGAGATTGTTTTACCTCATGAAAAGTCCCTAATTTTGGAGGTAGAACTTCCCAGAGGTTGAAAGACTTTCTAGGTGTGGCTTGCAGTGTTCCTGATTGGTCAAGTACACTGGTGTTTTGTGCAGCATTTTACAATTGCCAATTTTAAAAACACGTTCGGTTAGCAGCTCATTGTTCTCATCAACAATAATTACAATGGAGATACGGAAGAGATTTTCCAACTATCGTGCGACCAAATACATGCACAATGCAACTAACATTCAGATGGTGTTTCATGTAGTGAACTGGATTCCACTGTTACGCATTAAGTCAGGTAAAACTTCTCAAATATAAAGTTAAAATTTTCATCATTACTGCTTTAGAGTATAATAAGATGTACTGGCAAGTTCAAGATAGTAGAATATTGTCATGTGACCATCTCAACTTATACATCGAATCAGCCCTGTGTACTACTACTGATATAACAATGAAAAATGGTCAGTTTCTCGTACTCGTGCCCTCTTGTTCTGTCTCGCTAAGCATCCTCCATCACCCCACTGCTTCCCATCCTGCAACAGAATCCACTCCGCTCCAATCCTTTCCAGAGGGGGAGGGGGGGAAGAGCACAACTTCTCCACCTCCGCACAAATAAAACTGTGTGCCAAGCCTTATTAACCCTGCATCCTTATCGCCTTTCTGACTTGAGACATTTTATGAGCGGGGGTTGTCAGCCAACTCAGACTCCAACAACAAGATGAGGCATGCTTTATGCACTGCTGCATCACCAACACCACTGCTTACTAGACACCGTTATCATTTAACTGCATGTACACCACCAAAGGTCGCATTTCGGACTTCAGTTTATCACATCTCGTTGTATGTATAATGTAGCTTTCAACCTGTTTCCAAGCTGGGCGCTTTTAAAGTTAAGCAAAGTTGTGGTGAAGTTACACGTAGACACAGTTATGTGTACACACCTAGCTGAGGCAAGAAGACCTGCTGTGGCCTCTGCTGCCGGCCTAAACCAGCTCTCTTGACTCACTTAAAGTTTTTGCCTGCACAAACACTGACCGCACTGGTCCCCACTGTCTCTGAAATGGGCGTTTATGCTTACTGAGGAGAAAAATGACTCAACAGAATGCCGGGAATGTGTGCAATACTTCCACAAATACCTTATAAGACGTGTAAAATAACCTGGAAGTGCCTAATTTTAAATCAAGCCAGCGGCATGTTGAATATTGGTTAGTGTGCTCCATCAGAACAAATATATTTCATGCTACCAAGTTTACAATTTAAATGTTTCGCCTCATAAATTTTGCTTTTAGTAGTCTTGTGTTTAAGATGCATACCACATAACTGCAACATCCAATCCTACGTACCTCTACACTGGTCTGTCTAATAAAAGCAAATATGGCCACAAATAACCTAAAAAATGTTTTGCTTTTCAGTATGCATCCACTGTTGCTGGAATCATCTAGTATTAATTTCAGCTACATGACTCCAGCTTGCACTCAGCGACAGCATTAGTATATGCAAAACCTCATAATCATGCTGTGGCTTTGGCCCCTTGTGGTTTCTTTAGCAGTAACTTAATTCTGCTCCACTAATCATAATAATTATAGATATTACAGTAGCCTTGGTAATTACTGTAGAGCACTGGCTTCTATCCTTTAATGGATGCTTAAACAAACAGATTTCAGATAAGTTTGGGAAGAAAACTAATTTATAGCCTCAGAGGGGAGATCAATCAGGTGACGGGGTTGGGTTTGGGAGGGTGTAATAGGGTGGACTTCAGTAATTAATACAGAATGCAGTAAGAGACAGAGCCTAGCTCTTCCCTTCTTTTTTTCATTTCTGCTTCCCTTTCATCCCTACATCCCTCCTTCTCTCCGTGCCTTTGCCACATTATTTATCTGCGCTGTCATACCATTGTTGTGATTATGGATGTCATGCAGTCGTAAAGCGCTCCACGATCAATAGGCCTGAAATTAAACCAAAAAATGAATTTCCGCAGTGTCGGCCACATGCACTCCTGAGCAGGAATTACCTTGCAGGAGAATGGCTGATTACCCTACTGAGAAGACAGCGACAGAAACAAAAAGAGGAGGGATAGTTTGTTGACTGAGGCTGGCAGCAACAGCAGGCAGTACAAGGACACTATTGCTGCTTCGTCACAGCTACAGACCACTGAATACGCTTTGTGCATGTTGAAGCGAGTTTAACCAAGCAGTCAAACACCAATTATGACTTAACAAAACATCAAACTTCTTGCACTGGGATAAACTGACCTTATAACACTCTAAAAGGTAGAAGCAGATCTGCACTTTAGAGGATATGTGTTATTAGTCCATGCTGGCAACATCCCATATTACGGTTTCAAAAGGTTGAGATTTTGTGTAGCGTTTAATACTGAGTATCTGTAATGTCACGTAGCAAGTCTTTACACTCTGACACAGGCCAACTAAGGAGATGATGTAGTCATTTCTCCCCGGCTGAGATCAATACACTATTAGGCATGATGAGATGAAACAGTGTTCATTACTTCTATCATCAGGTCATTTGGAGTGCTCGTAGACAGCTAGACTGTGGTCACATGGCAAGACCTCCAGTGGTGAACAACATGACAATGTAATATTTAAACAAAGATGTGAGGATGAGATATAAAACCATTATAGTTGGTTTTATAGCCCAGCTCATGTAGCTGCAGCTGTTTTGAATCAACAATGTGAAACCTGCAGTTCCCTATTTCAGAACTATGCTGCTGTGCTGTCCACATCTGTTGCTATTTATCCTCTCCAAATGACATACAGCTACAGTGAGGGGCAAGAATATCTAAAATGTTCTTTTAGTATATGTACTATAGCTCCCTTAAAGTTGCCTACTTTCAGCATCTTCCTCTCTGTACATCCCTCCTCCGGATATGAACACTCCTTTCCTTTTTCCTCTCTTGTTTCCCTTGTCCCTCATTTAGAATCGATTTGCTATTAACGCCTGAGCATCGCAGGGGGAGGGTGACAGGGGCTGAGTTTGTTGCAGCTGTATGACAGGCTTCTTCATCTCCAAACAGGAAGTTTGGTTTACATCAGCCGTAGGGCGGGAACTGTCATCAGGAGACCTGAGGGCTAATGGACTGGATTTATGTTCTCATCTCCTCCTCTCAGTGTGGAGCAAGTTGGAAAGAAGCTGAAGTCACTGATCTCAGGTCTTTTTAACGTTTTCTTCCACAGATATTATGATTGAAGTTTGGAATCAGATAGCTGATCTATGAGAAGTCTAAGATGAATATTTGTTCCTCAGATGAGATGCTAAATCTGAGCTTAAATGCAATCGCAGCTACCACTCTAATGCATTTATGTAACAGTTCACCTAAGAGAGTGATTTCTTTCCTTTCCTCTAATGTGACATGTCAAGATGAATTTAATTCATCAGTCCTCTGAAGAGCCTGGTGCTGGGCAGCAACCGCAGTTTGGTTTTCAAATCAATTTGACAAATCCTCCGAGAATTGTAAAACAGTCTTAGAGCAAATAATGGCCTGACACTCCGCATTAACGGCAAAGATATGACTCAAGACTGACATCTAACCATGTGGCTTCTGGGTTTGCAAAGAAACATCATGTTCTGTCACTCATGACACGCTGGTGAGATGTCAATAAAAGTTAGCATTTTGAGCACACAAAGGACAGCGATACCTGGAAGCAAACTGTATTATAGCTCGGCACCACCACAGAAACCATCTTAACCTTCAGTTTTGGCCCAGCTTCATGTAAAAAAGTGACGAAAACATCATGTGACTTGGTGCCCTGGTTTCACAGTAAAGCTCAAAGGACACAAAAGGGAAAAGTTTATTAATAATTAGTTTATTCTGTGAAGATGAACTTTTGCGCCACCTTCAATTTGAATATATGGAAATGACTCATTCTTTACTTTCTCAGCTGCATTTTCTTTGTTTTCCCACAATTTGATTCTCTATCTGTTGCTTACTAATCCTGTTCATTTCTCTTTACTCCGTCTCTCTCCCATCCTTGCGAGCATCGCAGTCACTGAACTCATTCTCAACTATTTATTTGCTTTATTTCCTGAGATCAGCTATAAAGAACAAACACTATTAAGGCAGCCAATCAATAAGGGAACATCAGCGCTCTTATCCCCCCCTTCTTGCAAAATAGATTTATATCTTCTGCCTGGGCAACATAAATCACATATTCATACATTAAATTAAAAATGTGATTGATAGCAAAGAGAGTGTATAAAGCTTCATGATGTAAAAAAAACAAAAAACTAATATTAGCTGGGGACTGCAGAGGGTGAAGAGAAAACAAACACTGTTTTTGAGAGTAATTCTTTACAGTCTAGAGGACATGCACGTTCAGGAGATGATTTCTTGCCTCAAGAAAAGGAAAACTGACACTTTGTGAAACAATAGCTACAGAAGCAGATCATGTAAATAGGGATCAGCAATGAAACTTGAATCCTATTTCAGTGTTACAAGACAGATTTGACAATAGAAACACTTGCTGTCCAAGAGACATTCATCTTGAATTTAAAGGAGCTGGTCAACTCCATCCTGTGCATGTCATTCTGTGAGGTGAACTGAGTGTGAAGAAACAGGTTCATTCACAAAGTGACACTTAATGGGATATATACAGATTGTCTCTTGCATTACAGGGCCCAGTGGTTATGGGAGCATTCCAGAGGAGAGAGGCAGAGAAATATGGCAGCATCCATCAGAGGCTCGGCCAGAGAGGAAAAGGTGCAGGAACAGAGAGAGAACGAGGGCTGGGGGTTGGGGGGCTGCCAAGGACATTTAAGAGAGCTGTCAGGGGAGGTTGATCTATGATGGACCCTGGCGAAACCTATATCCCCGCATGTGGGTCTGTGTGTGTGTGTTTGTGTGTGTGTGTGAGAGAGAGAGTTGGGGAAAGACGCAAGTGCAGTCGCACCAATGCATGCTGTAACACATGCACTCACACCCAGGAGGCACAGTACAGTGGAGACTCAGTGCACAGGTTCAGAGATCAGAGTTGGAGCCCATCCACACAGAAAATCAAATGTATTCAATCTGAGCACGAGATGAAACGGAATAAAAACTGTAGGAGGACAAACAACACGGGAAAACTGCTCAACTGCAAAAAAAAAAAAGTGCCTGTTTTCTGGAAAAACAAATAAATTTAATAAAAAATAACAGTCTCATTTTAAATTTTATTTATTGTTGGTCTGTCACTGAGTATGCATGACACAATACTGAACAAATCAAGTCCAGATTGCTCACACATGTGACGCCACAAAATGCTCAACAAAATGTTTATTTCAAACAGATGCAGGACTTAAAAATGAAAACCTCCCTGACTTTGCATAAGTTGTGTCCCCTCGGCCAATGAGCCCTATGTGTGTGTGTGCGTGTGTGTATGTGTATTTGTGTGTATGTACTTGTATGACTCCTGTGGTGAGGACATAAATCTGTTTACACAACAACATTGTGGGGACTTGCCCTCTTTTAGTCCACATAACATAAATCATTAAAATTTAGGATGAAGACTTGGTTTAAGGTTAGGCTAATGGATGTAGATAGAATTGTATGTACAGTATATGTCTACACAGCAATCAGCCACAACATTAAAATCACTGACAGGGGAAGTAATAATATTGATTATTCCATCACAATGGCACCTGGTAAGGAGTGTGATATATTAGGCAGCAGGTGAATAGTCGGTTCCTCAAGATGACATCTTAGAAGCAGGACAAATGGGCAGCAACAGGATCTGAGCAACTTTGACAAGTGTCTAATTGTGAATCCTAAAAGACTGGGTCATTTCCAGAACTGCAGGTTTGGTGAAGTGCTCCATGGAAAGACAATCGGTGGACTAGCAAGTGGGTCATGGACACCCTGGGCTGGTTAGTGTGCTTGGGGAGTAAATGCCCACCTTTGTGGTTTGATTTCACAATGGAACTATGACAGAAAAGTTGCCAAACACACAGAGCATCACAGTATGTTGTGTGACAGAGTGCCTATGTCGAACACTGTCCACCACTGAAAGCAGCTACATGAGCATGGGAGTATCAGAACTGGACCATGTAGTCATAAAAGATGATGGCCTGGTTTGATGACACATGCTTTCTTTTACAACATGTGGATGGCTTGCTCGATGTGGTTTACTTGGGGAAGTGATCATAGCAGGACACACATTGGGAAGAAGACAAGTCGGTGGAGCAGTGTGGATTCAGGACAATGTTCTGCTTTGAACACTTAAAAAAATATGCAAACATTGTTGCAGACCGTGTAAAACCCCCAACAGCATTCTGCGATGGAAGTGGCCTCTTTCAGCAGGAATATACGCACTGCTACACTGCAAACATTGTTCAGGAATGACTTCAGGAGCATGATAAAGAGTTCAAGATGTTGTGTTGGTCTCCAAATTCCCCAGACCTCAGTCGGACCAAGCATCTGTGTGAAGTGCTGGAAAACAAGTCAGACATATGGAGGCTCCACTTTGCAACTTATAACACTTTAAAGGACCTTCTGATAACATCTTGGAGCATCAGGTGGTTTTAATGCTATGGCTGATGGGTGTACATGAAAATTAAAATGTGTTCATTTTAATATTTTTGACGTGAGACTTTGAAAACAAATTTCTGTCGACGAAGACTGATCATAAGGAGATCTACTCAGCCTGTATGAAACGCAAAATGTTTGTACTTCTGTCAAGTCCAAGAAAATAACTCAAATTACTCAGAAAATTGGTTGGATACTACCAGTTTTAAAAAAAAAAAATTCTGGTAAAAGTCACATAGTGTCCAGCAAACGATAGTACAAAGTTGTATTATGGGAAGTGGAAGACAGAGCTCATACTGTTGACTAGGGCCTGACTGATATGGATTTTTTGAGGCCGATGCCGATACCGATATTTTGCAGAAAAAATACAGATAAATGTTTAATCAGCTGATTAATTTTAAAATATATATATTGAATAAAATAACTTATTTCTCGGTCCCTTAACACTTATAACAACAATGATATGAATTACAGTCAGAACATTTTACAGTTATAAAATACTTTGTCCTTTAGTATTTGTTTAACTTTACAACAGAGAGGAATTTTCAAGTACAAAAACATGCAACAAAGGTTTAAACCTCTGGGAAATTATATAACCTGAAAAAAGCCAATCTATAAATGAGTTTTGAAATACATCTTGTCTTGTACTTCTTGTTGCTGGAAATTAGAGGTAGGCTATATATATATGCTGTATATAAGCAACATAATGAGTGAAGTTACTGGCAAAACATTATTTATGCAGCCCTCTGATGCCCTTTAACCTTAAATCACATTTTCTTTACTCCATTATTTTCTTTACCATGAAGTCATGACTCCAATGAACCAAAATAAAAACCAGAGATGCCTTTCTCAGATGTCAAAAGATGTCATCTTTGACAGAGTTGCATTTTAAATATATAATAGTGACAGATAGCCTGACACTAATGTTACTCCATAACAACACACACAGTGAGTTACTGTTACAGCCTGTGTCACATTATAGTATTTTCTGACAAATTAAAACTAAGAGTGACATGACATTACGATGGTTGCTGAAGACAGACAGTAATGTTAATCATTTTAACTGAATAAACCCTCTCCCCTCTGCATTCACATCGCTCCTCCTTAAATGCTCTTCAACACGCAGCTGAAGCAGTGATGTACACTCGTTCTGTACTCTCAACTATTTTGTACAGTTAGGTTAGCTAACACTGTGCTAGGTTATTGCTACCGTAAACAGACAGGGAGTAACTTAAGCTAGGTTAGCACAACTTTAGCAATGCTACGTCAATGCGTGCAACGAAGCACGCGTCACTCGTCATGACACATGGCACAGAGAGTTAAACTGAAACAGGAGACATGTTGAGTCATTGTTAATGTCGTTATAAACTTACGTGTCAGCAATGCTCCTGCACGTTACTAAGAAGACAACGGTGAAGACTGAAAGGAGTCAGAGCTCCATGTATTGGACAAACGCCGCAAGGCGCTTGACGCCTGAATTTATTTACAATTAAATAAAAAAATGTTTTTTGTGTGTTTTTGCTTTCCAGCTGATGCTAAAGTAAGTGGAGACTGTTAATTTGTCTATTACACGTAGAAAAGATATATAATAATAATATCAGTTATATAGTAATTAGGTCCCACTCTGACCGGTCCTACAAGAAACCAGTGTTTGCAAAAGGTTCCGAGGTACGTATTGAATATGCACAGACCAGCATTGCTATCTCAGTCTGAATGAAAGTGGTCCGAATTCACGACAATAGGTGTCAAGGGGTTAACAGCATTTACTGTATTATGAGAAATTAAGAATATATCGGCGTTTAATGGGCAAAACTCCAGCCGATGCCGATTATTTTGAAAAGGGCTATAATTGACTGATTTAATAGGCCAGCCGATACTGGTGACTACATTTTATGATATCTCAACCTCTGCATTATCCGTTATGTGCATTCTTTTTCTCTTTTGGGTTCCCAAACTTTATTGAAGTCTAGTTGTGAATGGTTTCAGTATACTTTCGAAAAATCATTTACAAAAGAATGTATCTTCACAACCATTGTTACTGTCAGTAACAGGGGTTTGTGCAATTTGAGATTATAGACCCATATATCCTTCAAAACTGAAGGCAAAAAATAGCATTCTTTGGATAGTAATATTGACATGATGAGAATACATACTGGATCTGTTCAGCTAAACATTATTCCAGGAAGCTAACTCTTTGTCTGGCGAAGCCCTGCAGCAGCAACAGCAGTGAAACAGTGGGAATCTGTAGGTAGCCAGCAGGCCTGTTAGCCTGAGGAGTAAATGCCAGGCAACCCTGCCAGGAGGGACACGGCTTTGGGACCATTACTAAAGCTTAATGATATGAGAAGTGTTCTCCTATCCACCGCGGAAGGGATTCATCATGATGCTGTAGCACTATACATCTTTCAGCAGCCCTTAAAGAGGAAAGGGGACATTTCTTCATGCTGTAGTAAAAAGCCCCTCCCCTCCCCATTTCTTCCCCCGAGCTTTCCACAATCCTCATCTTCACTTAAAGAAGCTCTATTTTAAGATCATTGCCTCCAAGGAGGGCGGGAGAAAGGGGGGGCACGACCTTGACGACGAGTGAGAGTGAGGTACGGTGGTGAGGAGCCCTGGATGAGAGGGTGTCGCTGACAGAAACGATCCCCAACCACAACATCGTGTCTGGGATTTGTCCCAGTGTGCCCCAGGGGTAGGAATACAATTCACTTTCCGCCTCAAAGTCACACTATACACTGTCACTGGCGTCAGCTGAGGGCTGATAGATGTCTCTTTGTCCCCTCATAAATAAAAAACATTCTGGTCTCCCTTGTGAGCGACTGTAGATCAGGAAGTAAATAGCTGAAGGTATCATGCGCAGCAGTAAATCAAGCCTGGAGGTTTTTCACTTTTTCTAACCCTTTGCATTTTGTGACCACATCACAGAATTCTGCAACCTGTAAATCAAATGAGGGCTGATAAACTGCGACTAAAGAGGAGCGAAACAGTGCATGTGAGAAGCACCATTGACTCTAGCTCTTCATTTGAGAGCCTGAAGTCAATATGCAGTAATCACAACAAGGAAAAGCTTCCCGTTTCTGTCCTCGTATTTGCATTGTTTGAGTCACAGCCACCTGCCTGCAGATTTACACCAGCAGATCACAGACAATAACAGTAAAGACAGAAGTGCACTGGTTTATGACTTCAGCACTTTCAGTTTGAAGTCTTCCAGCACCAGTGAGTTTAAATTATGGTGGGAGACGTCCTTGGGATGTGAACATCTCATTTCACCAGGCCTTACGCAACCACACACACACACACACACACACACACACATACACGCACGCATACACACGCACAACTCATTTCATTGGGGGTCTCTGGGAGGCTGGACTCAGTGAAGCATGACATAAGAATTATACATCTAGCAGCAGTAAACCTGCAAACTCTCCCTCACACACACTCACACTTTTGACTGTTATGAGACAGAACACTAACTTTTTGCTCATCACTCTGAGAGAGAATTATCTATTATTTTTGAGGATCATTGCAATCGACGCTTGTAATATGCTCTATGCAAATGCGATACTGTTGTTTTATTTCTTTTATTCATCACACACAGCTGACACAGCATTCTGGTGCTCTTTAGATAACATAAAAGAGGCAATTTGAGCACTCACCGTTTTATTTGGAAGTGCGCATTCGGTTAGGCTACTTTAATTGCTTTCTTTTGCTTCGGTCAGGTCACTGCTACATCAAACACAACACCTAGTGTTGTTTTTTGCAAGTAGATCCATGTGTAAAATTAAAGATTTGACTCTATGAAGATGAATATAAACAATTTGTGTTAATAATTTTTAAAATTACATTGAATCTATAGTTTAATGCTTTGTTTGGGGTGCCTAGAAGTTGGAGTGACTCCTCAGCTATTACCAAAGGATAATAGGACTAAAAAATTCAAAAGGATAATAAGACAAATCGCAAAAAATTTTCCATGCAGTTGACCCACTAAACCCATATTTTGACGTCACAGCTGCACATGCTTCAAAATTTCATCCCTGAAATGTGAAAAAATAGTGATTTAGCTCCAATTAAATAAACCCTCATTCTGGATTTTAAAAAAAAATGTGAGGGAAATGTAGGTTCAGTGGACTTGTGAGGATCGTCTAAGCAAATCATGCTTAAATTATTGAAGTTACAAACTCAAATCAGTCAGCCTGTACAGAACAATACTTTTCACGCCAATCAGGACGCTAGATATCCCGGGATATCTCCAATCTTTTCATCCAGAATCACACGTGCATGGGGCAGGAGTCAGACCATCCCAACTGAACCGAGTAAGCTCCGCATCTCCGTCCCAGCTGCGCCCCGCCGCCACATTCTAATAAACACCTGGGGACACGCCCACCCGCAGCATCCCTGCTCCCTCATTGGCTGCCCGATTAGATATTCGGCGAGCCGCGCGGCGATTGGCTGAAATCTCACACAAGTGATTTCATAAAGCAAATCTTTTGGAAGTTGTGTAAAGGGAATAAGTGGGAAAAACCCTTGAGATAACGGCGGTATCCACAGCACAATTATCTCCCTGAGTCCTTCTCTCTCTCTTTTTCTCTCTCTCTCTCTCGCTTTGCTGTCAATCGCTGGAGGATTTGTCTGGAGTTTCCGAGCGTCTCTGCATCTGTGAGTAACCTGAGTTTTTTTTCTCTCCTGCTGCTGAGGCTGCTGTCTTCCTCTGGGATAACTGCCGGGATGTGCTGCAAGGAACAAAGTTGATGTCCGTCCCCGATCTGTGCGCAACTTTTCTTTCCAGAGCAAAAAAAAATAAATAAAAAAATCCGACCCTTGGTTATTTAATAGTGTTTAATCATCACCTGCAGCTACAACGGATTGAAGTGCTGCTTCACATAAAGTGGATTTACTTAAAAATGCAGATGAACAGATAGTTAAATTTAGATGTAAATAGAGTAATTATTGCAGCAGTTGCATGTGTTTTAAAAACACTGTTGCACATTTTGCTGGTTATTTCTTCAGTTGTTTCTTATTTTAAAGGAGGTGCTTTTTGCTCATTTTGCTTGGCATAAATTTGGAGTGACGTGCATTTAACTGAATTTTATGTTTCAGATAAGTAGATTGATATATTATTTTAAATTAGAAATACATGTATTCAATTGTCGATACACAATATGGATGTAATGTTCTATAAAAACTTCCACAACTACTAACTAGAGTGATGCTTTCAACTGCTGATATGATGAGTTATTGAGCTGTGTGTGTGTGTTTGCTGTGGATGAACTGGAGCTTAACATTACTTGCAATTGTTGATTGTTGAAGCTTAAGTGTAATTCACTAGTACACTACTTTGTGTGTGTGCATGTGTGTGTGTGCGTGCGTGTGTGGGCGTGGGTGTGTGTGTGTGTGTGTGTGTGTGTGTATATGTGTGTGTGTGTGTGCATGTGTGTTCTGCAGTGAGGGTGTCCTTCACAGAGAAAAGCTTCTAGAAGTGTGTGTTTGAAGCTGGAGATGTTGCTCTGGCTCTTTGTCGCAGTGTTATCAGGATCAGAGCTGGGCAGGAACGCTCCAGAAAGCACATGCTGATGTTGCATGCTGTGGTAATGGCCTCTTAATGCCAACATAAATAACCAAATCGAAAACATTTCTCTGCTTCAAACAACACATTGGCTTATTTCATGGTCTTTGGCTGGTTTACTACAAATGACTTTCTTTTATATTAATGCTTGTTGACCCTGCACATGTTACATCATAAAAACTCCAATGAGTGCATCAAATGGTTTTGGTTGGATTTGTGCTTGTCGAAAAGTCACATTCCAACTTTACTTGATGACTCGAGTGGGATGTTTTGGACTTGACTGCAGTAAACAAAGTGACTGCATGCCCTTGACTGGATAATGCAGCACCCTGTAGTTTTATCAAACTGAAAAGTCCCCAATGGTTTCAAACGCTCGTCTGACCTTTTTGTGCAGCCCTCTAGCCACTGGTTGTTACTTTTGTGAGGGAGATACTTCTTCTCTATTGTCAGGCTACTGTTAACTGAAATATTTCGCACAAGAATGAAGCCATGTCTCATTAAATTTCATTTAAATGTCCTCTTCTGAGTAGAAACTGTATCATTGACAAGCAGTTTTTATCGTCTGCTTTGCAGTGCATTGTCACAGAATAATAGTGCAAAAGATGGTACCCTCTTCCATTACACTTTTTTTTTAACTTTTCAAGTTTAGTTTTTCTCCTTTTTAATTTATAGCCCACTTCCTCTATCTAACACAGGGTATATGAGCAAGTCCGTATAGTTGCCTCCTGTAGTCTGGAACTGGCCTGTTCATTTGTCATGGCATCCTTTTCCAACTGCCTCTTCCTGACTGCCCAGTGTTGTTAATTAACCCTTCTTGCTAACAGCCACAGTCTACATTGCTACCAGCTCCAGCGCCAGTGTTATCGCCATGCCGCCTTCCCAGAGAGCCAGCGTCGGCCCCCGCCATATTTCTGCAGGTGTCAGTGGAGGTGCTTCCTCTCCCTGCCGATGTGCTTTTTGAGAGTATTACTCAAACACCACAGTGGTTTTATCTCAAATTGAATTGCTGAGGGAGATGTTAAAGAGCCATACATCACCTGGACACTCGGAGCAGAAAGGGAGAATCTGCAGCGGTGCGCAAGCAGAGATGTGAACATCTCAGTGGCATTACAGATGGAATGAGGACTGTGACGAAGGCTGCGTTCATAAATCCACGGGCAGGAAAAATGAAGTTGTCAGCTTGTAAATGGCATTTACTTCCTGTGTGTTGCATGTGTAAAAGTTTTGCAGTGCTGTTGATGATGAGTGTTTTATTTTAGGCTTCGGAAGGTGACCCTTCTCTTTCCTTTCTCCCTTGTCTCCCTTCTCTGCCATGTTTCACTCCTTTTTTTCCCCCCAGTCTGAGCATCAGAAACCCCATTTCTACTTCTGCTTGCACTTCACAAGTCGAATTGGATCAATTCTTCTATGTTCCGCTTTTATCTAATACCAATAAAAGGACACTTATACATCACAGAGCCCTTTTATCCATAAAAAAGCCTTTCCAATTTAGAGTTGGTCGCTACCTCTGAGGAAACAGAAGCTCGGGTCTGTTATATCAGGTCATATTGGTTTCCTCTGAGCTCACTTGGCCTGTGGATAATGCCCCGCTACATGTATGGATTTTCTGTCCTGTAATTCCTCAGCCTGTCTGCATGTGATGGGTTGTTCAGATCTAACCCCGCAGAACGCTGCTGATTGCGGTGGTATATCTTCATCTTTATGTCCGAGTATAGCAGAAAGCTCTGCCAACGATGTTTGCCCAGCGATGGATTTGGAGAATTAGCAACAAGGGGCATGTGTTGCAGTTTGCAGATGTATGACTTACAGTTTTTATTTGATTTTCATTTCGATCAAGCGGCAGGACAAATGTGTGCTGTAGACCAGGCGAAGAGCATTGTGTGTGAATTTAGGTGTATATATTCGTGTCTCAGTATTGTTCTGCTTTTTAGTCCCTAGGATCCCAGCACTTTTGTTGAGCTCATAAATTTTTTGGGAAACTAATTCGACAGAGAAGAAAAGGAAAAGTGTCAGCAAGATGGTTTTTGGAGATGCAAGAGAGACACACAGAAAGATGGGAGTCTTCTTTGATTTCATGTTGCAAATGGTGTGTTTTGCCCTTCAGGTGAGGATGTTGTTGTGGCTGGTTTTGTTCCCACCTGCCCTCGCCTTGGCTCAGCGATCAGAGCCCATGTTCTCTACTATAACCAAGACCGTCCTTCCTCCGGACTATGAGAACAACCCCACCCAGCTCAACTATGGCGTGGCCGTCACTGACGTAGACGGGGATGGAGACCTGGAGATATTTGTAGCTGGGTGAGGAGCAGCAGACAAAGCCTTTTCTCACTTAAAATCAGATTTACTCTCTTGCTCTTCTCACATAGTTAAAATATAGTTTTTATCCAACTCTAAAGGGTAAAATGGAAATGCACTGTCATTTTCACAAGCAAAAGGTTAAAGACAAAGGCAAATGAAACTGAGATGAGATGGTAAGGCTGCCCCCGAGGCTAACTCAGCTGATGGAAATGGGTGTGATTGAATAGAGCACCATCGACTGGAAGAGTTTTGCAAGCCTGCTTCTATCCAGTGGAGCAGCGATGAATTTCTCAATGCTTAACAGAATATAGATAAACCAAAATGACCCTGCTTAATAAATGTCATTTAGCCATAAACCTGGACACGAGAGCATCCCAAAAGGAACAATTTTGTTTGTTATCAGACAAATCTAAGGTTGAATTGCTTTTTATGACACTGATCTTCTGTACTCAAATACAGCATGGCTTCTGCAGTATATGTCCAAACCTTAAAGAGATTTAAGTAATCTAAATATCTAATTTTACCTGCAAGCTGTTGCATTACCCTTCTTGGTTGTATCACAGGATTATAGTTTAAATTGGTACCCTGAAAAAATCTAAAATCAGTAGTCAGTTCCAGGTAAAACAGTGTGTATGTGCCAGATATAAAAACTTGTACTGATATTAATGGAATAAAGAATGCAGCCAGACAACTTATTTCACAGCCCACTTCTTTCTGTAAATGGTGTGGTCTTCCGTGAAGAAAAAAACATTTGTTTATTTAAAGTTTTTGTGTGTGTCTGTACTCCTCTTACTGATTTTTGTTGGTCCACTGAAAAGGTGATAAACTGTAATTCTGAGTAACACTCAGGATCAGCATTCGAATCAAAAATCGTAAGAGAGTTTGCAGTTATTTTCTGTTGTTGAAAGACAAATCTAATTGAATTGCACACACCGTCCAGTAGCAGATCAACAGAGTGGAACATTTTTATGGGAGAAGTTAACTACCTCTCCCATGATGCAACATCCAACCACCAAGTTAAAAATTCTATCTGAAAGAATTTGACAATATAATCTGCAACTTAAATTAAAATTCCTCACCATTCGACTGACATCTCTGCTCTATTGCAACAGCACCTGAGGCTCGTGGGTATCTAAAATTTTGATGTGCCAACATCACAACAAAGACGTGATTTCTCAGAAAAGTGCAAATGATTAAAACAGGTGGTGTTAACTTAAAGTTGTTGAGTTGTTTTCATTATGCATAAGAGTCCTGTATTTTAGTAAAAGTAAGGATATTTGATAATGTAATAATTTGATTGATGGATATCTAGTCATGAAGGCCACTTAAGAAGATCCAGCACAAAACTCTTACACTGTAGATTTGTTGGAATCTGGACTGAACAGGTTTTAAAAGTAAATGAAAAGAGCTGAAACAAGGCAGAACATATTAAAATTGATGCAGCTTAAGATAAAGATATATTCTAATCTAAATGTTCTCCTTTCTTGTCAAAACCTGACGTCTAATCTAGTGCAAATCCATTCATGTAGCCTCAAGCTGCTAGCTTTGTTCACTTAGTTCTAATTTTCAAAGTTGCAGCAACTGAAGATGTAGTTTTCCTTAAGTGACATCACCTGAGGAAGATTTTCTGACTTACACAGAAAGCTTCGTGTGGAATTAGTGCTAAGCTCTAATTTCCCAGGTGCAAAACAAATGATTTGAAAATCTATAAAACGGATCAACACACACCCACACACTGTTTACAACATTGTTAGGCAGCACGATTAGTCGCTACTCGTGATTAATTGAACTAAAACAGTCATTTTTGCCTGTTGACAGCTACAATGGACCAAATCTGGTGCTAAAGTACGACAGGCAGAGGAAAAGGCTTGTCAACATCGCTGTTGACAACCGCAGTTCCCCATTCTACGCCCTGAGAGACCGACAAGGCAACGCCATCGGAGTGACAGCATGTGACATCGATGGAGACGGACGGGAGGAGATTTATGTCCTCAACACCAATAACGCCTTCTCTGGTACAGTACCAGCTGATTCACTGTTGTCAAATTTCAAATGTGCACACTGGAGCTGTACTGTACCTCTTTTCTTATACAGAGACAAAGCAGGAGAGTCCATATGCAGATATTAAGCTTATCTCATCTGAGTCTTCATCAGATAACAGATAAGCTTTGCGCTGCTATTAATCAATCTGAGAACTACGCAGCGCGCACTCCGCCAAAACCGCAACACCTCACCTCTGTCATTTTTATAAAAACTCCCGTATCACATTTCTCACTTTCAGCCACAGCAGAGCTCTCCTGTTTCCAATCACCCACGGTTCTCGTATTGCATAATGCCTCTTTACTCCGCACAAGCTTCGCCTCTCCTGAACTTTGTGTCTCTGTGCATCAAGGTCGGGCAACATACTCTGACAAGCTGTTTAAGTTTCGTAATGGACGCTTTGAAGATCTGCTGAGCGATGATATTAATGAGCACAGAGACGTGGCCAACCCCATGTCTGGGCGCTCAGTGGCCTGTGTGGACAGAAAGGTACTGCACACACACACATGAACACACACTTATACAGAGTAGAGCGTATGTAGATCTGCACCACACACACACACACACACACACACACACACACACACACACACACACACACACACACACACACACACACACACACACACACACAAACTCCCTGGAGTGTCTTGTGCGTACATGCACGGGTGCTTCTGTTTGTTTACCAGTGATAACTCATGCCCTGCCTACGCCGCCCTTCTCAGCATGTGCTATGACAGTTCATTTGGGGGAATGGTGTGCCATTTTCTCTCTTCTGTCCATCGCACCAGTGTAATTACAGAAGCCAGGGCTCGTTTGTTTTATAGAACATCGTACGAGGGGAGGAATGATGACTGCACACTACTGCTTTCTGCCCGTAGCGTTTTCTCTCTTTCTCTCAATCCCTCTCTCATTGTTTTCTTCCTCCTTTTCCTCCTTCTTTACTCCCATTTTTTTTTCAAACTCTCTCCGACTGACACGCTCACGCTTTCTTTCTTTGTCTCTTATCTCACTCTCACACATGCAGTCCTTACTTCTGATCAGGGGCAGGATAAAGAAGGTAATAGTGGAAAGAGGACAGTAGGGATTACAATAGATTTTTTTAAACCACAGTCCCGTCCCACTGAGCACTGATAGGTTGTGCAGCTGCCAAACCGATTGGAAAGATATCTGCTTTTAATGGCATAATTTTTTTTTTAGGAGAAGCCAAAGCCCTGATGTGCATTCTTGCATGCTGGTTCCAGCAGGCCGACAGAGAGAGAACTCATTTTCCTATTGCTGAACAAGTTTTATTAGAACATATCTGGAACGGCTGCGGAAGGTTACACGGGCCAAAAACCAAACGCACGCTGTGCAGTCAGCTAGGTAGCTAATGTGTTTGATCTTGTTTACTCATAAATAAAGTTTTATCTAGAAATAAAGATGGATTTGTCATCCAACCGCTTTGTCTTTCCGAGTCTCCTTGAAAGTGACATCCCATCATTTTTCTTACACAAACTGATGAAGGTGACATATTGAGGGGCCTCACATTGAGCTGATGGATCGGTTCACTTTGAACTGGCAGGCAGGAGGGAAAAATAAATGGATTTTATAGGTCAGAATGATTGGAATATGTTAAATAATGTGCAATAAAATGGCACAATATACGTTTTGTGGCAAGGAAAGAATAAGAAGGCTACATTAGAGGTGGGAGCTTATTCTTTCCTCTCTGTGGAGATTGATGTAAAGGATCTGCAGTCCTTGCCACAGCATGCACTTTTGCAGGCATGCATGTCACACTATTCACAATGCCGATCCCAGTGACAGAAATTAGCCTTGGGTGAAGGCTTATTGAAAAATCATTGACTTTTAAGTTTGTTAAGTAACTGCCACTGGCCTTCAGGTTTTTTCATTGTAGTTCATTTTCATTCTACTCGAGGTCTGAGTGTGTATGTGAGTGTGTGCATGTGTGTGTGTGAAGCCCGCTCCTCCCACAGCATGCCATAATGTTACACTTAATGACATTTACATCAGCCAGGCTCGCTTACCTTCTTGTCTTGTGCAAATATAGTAACGTTAACACAAATGGCGAAATGGCGTGTGTGCCTTTGCATATGTTCATGTGTTTGTATTGATTGAAATATGTTAGGCCTGGTGGGAAAGCTCATTGGAATCGAGTGTGTAGTCTATTAGTGTGGTTCCGTCTGTGAGTTTGTGTCTGCAGGGACTCTGACTGATAATGGAGTGTGAAATTAATCTCCAAAGGGAGGCAGGGGAAGGAGTAGGGAGGGAGGCTGAGAAAAGGGGGTAAAACAGAGGGTAAGGGGAGATAAAGCGGGGAAAGGAACGATTTAATTGGGAAAAAGGTGCATAATGTTCAGGAGAAGAATAAAAAAAAGATGGTTTAAGGATAAGTCTGATGTTATGCGATTTTGTTTTTTTTAATAGGAAATCATTTGGTTTTTTATCTAAAGTAAGTATAGTGTATCAAATGGCAACGTGAATGACAATGACAAAGAAGCTGCATAGTGCACAAACCTGCAGCCCTCTATATTAAGCTTCAGGTTATTGCTTAGCTGTCCGGCAACCTCGCTGTTCTTCTTCACTTGTTTTGCTGTAGAAGGCAGCTGTTTTGTATAATAACGCTCTAAAAACCCCACTGAACACAAACTGCTCACCGCCAAATGGCACACGGGCACCGACATGACCAGATCAAGACCATAGTAGAACATTTAGCAGCTAACGAACCAGACATTCCCCTCAAGAGTTTGTAGAGACAATAAACCTGAGCGAAAACAGAATAAATTATTTTCACTAGGTGTCCAAATAAAAAAAAAGTGGTCCAAAGACATGAAGATGTTGCTGCATACTGGCATTGATATAAAAGCTGGTGATGTGTGTGTTTCACCCCGTGATGGACTGGTGATCTGTCCAAGGTGTATTCTGCCTCTTATCTAGTGTCAGCTGGGATAAGCTCTGGCTACTGTAAAGGATAAAATAAGGATAAGAACAAATGGATGAATAGATATGTCAATGTTGTGTTCACTGCTTGCTTCTGCTGCCCCCAAGTGGCCAAAAAGTCTAAAACTAATGCACTAGTGCTACTTGTGCCTCCACTCCAAAACAAGGGAGGTAAATGAAATTCTGTTTCTGTGCTGATGGCAGTGGAAGAATTGGAACAAAAGGCCACACTGTATATCTACATCTGTCTAGAAACAAAGTCCTTGTTACTGTGGTAAAAGGCGCTTCACTGTTTGGAATAAATTGGTTTTGGACAAGGATGGTGGTGTTAAATTGTTTAAAATTCCTTTTTTAAATGCTATGAACACCACTTTCATTATCTCTGTTGTAATGGTTTAGCTGGTTTAGATGCTGAAAATTGAAGACAGACACTGAAAGTGAACTGAAATAAAAAAAAAAATACAGATATACATACATTTGTTGAATTGGGACCTTTAAAGGATTCTGGTCAATCTTCATTTCACATCCAGCTAAACATGCCTCTTCAGGTTTCCTGTTATGCTACATGGTATATAGAAATATCAATAAATGTAAACCTTATTTGTTTTCATGCAGGGTACAGGCCGTTATGCCATCTACATAGCTAACTACGCCAGTGGGAACGTCGGTCCTCATGCTCTCATAGAAATGGATGAATCAGCGAGTGACCTCTCGCAGGGCGTCGTTGCTCTCTCCAACGTGGCCGAGCAGGCCGGAGTCAACAAGTTCATCGGTAGGTATGAAGAACTGACTGTGACGTAGACCATAGCTCTGAGATCACCTAGCACTACCGGACCTGCTGTGTGATTTATACAGACGTCTGCAGAGGAGCGTGTGCTTGTTGTACCCGTACAGTCTGAAATATAGGACTTGAGCACACACAGGGAGCTGGACAGGGGGGCGAGTAAGAGAGCTGGAGAAGTGCCAGACAGGGAAAAAAAAGGTAAAAGGGAGAAGAAGAAAGAGAACATGTGGGCTCTTTTGGCCCTGTCAGCTGTTTACTCCAGTCAAAGTCATATGAAAGCGAAAGGGAAGGGCGACACACACATACATCAGAGCAGCTCAACGGCCTAGAGGTGGCATCTATCACAGCCGTACCTAGCCTTATATAACACTTTGTGGTTTATATGCAGCTTGCTCCGTCACTGTCTGCCTCATCAAAGGGCAACAAACACTTCATATCTTGTGGTGGAAAATGTTTTCAATGTTGACATGATGTGGACGATCTTATTTTACGAATTTGTCTTAAAGTCAGTCCTGTACCTGTTATGGAAATCTGAATGTGAAAAACTTAAATTAAATGGGCATCATTGTCAAAGTGGCCACTATAATCAATGATCTGCTGTTTTCTAGTCAACAGTCACACACACAAAAAAACTGATGATCTGGTGGTCAAGCTCATAATATGCTCTATAACCTCAATGGAACAGTTTGACTCCTGTCAAGGTTCTCTTCCCAACATATTCTGTCAGTTCATACAGTCAGCTATTAAACGAAGGCCAAAATGTCACATATAGTAATCGTGAAAAATAATCCTAACCATCATCTCCTGAATGCCCCTCTAGACTGTGAAAATTAGGTTTAACAGGTTGAAATTGACCTTTTGCAATAAGCACATTTATTCCAAATCACCCACACATTGCCACTGTGCACAGGCTTTATCTTTATCCATATTTTTATTTGCTGCAGTTTTTACAGTTTTTATCATACAGACTTGTTTTTATAGTTTTTTTTTCTGTGTGTGGGATGCATTCTACCGTCAATGCAAACTGTTTTCTTAATGTTTCTTTGCTGCAAAAAACCTCTTTCTGTCATAGGACAATAAATATTTGATCTGATGTGATTTTTCTGCCATTTAAATGATACTGAAACTGGATGAATGACCTTGAACGTGTTATTTTATTATTGTTGAATAACACTGAAATTCATCCCCACACCTCAGCTCACTATCGTGACTTGGATCAACTTAACCGTGTGATGAATAGAAGAGTAGAACAGTAAATGCCAGAATGCACAATTTCACCATGATTTATTTCTTCACAACGGAGATCATCATGAGTAAAAAAAGATGCCTCTGTGACACTTTATTGTAACCACTGGAAAGTCCTTGAAGCTGATGTTCTATTAAGTTTTGGAAATAGGAGGTGACTTTGTATTTGAGCGCAGCCAAATGAATCTTCATCATCTACGGCTCTTGTTACATGCAGGATATTATCTGATCCACCAGGGGGGCAGCTTGAGCTGGCTCAGATTTGCTGTGAATGATGTACGGTAGATGGCTTTGCCATCAAACTGCCGTTAATCAGAGCAGAGGGACAGTCAGTGAAGTTGTATATCTAATGGTTACATATCTCCAGAGAGACATTAGTGGTTTATGGCCGTAGGGGGCGAGTGATATTTGTCTGGGCTGATGGAGCGGGCCACTAAATCAGGAGCAAGTCCTGACTCACAGCACTGACTCTGCAGACTGGAAGGGCAATCAAAGCCCTTTCAACTCCATAATTAAACTCCGCTGGTCTGAGATGGAACACTTTAGTGAGATACTTCCCTCTGTAGAATGTCATTGGAAATCTTGGGGTAATATTTAGAGTGTACTGAACAGTCACGAAGATCTTCCCATGAAGAGAAAATTATTGTTAGTTTTTGCTTAAAGCAAGAGATTTTCAGTGTGTTGCACCATAGTGCTTTGTATTTGTGCTTGTGTCTAGGTGTGTTTACCTGTGTTTGTGTGGATGTAGCCCATCAGAGTCAGTGTCTGTGTCAGCAGAAAGACTTGCCCTGCTTAGAGCAAATGGCCTGGAAAGACAGTAATGATCTCTTACCATTCACTTTTGTTATGGAGCTGATCTCTCTCTCCCTCTGTTCTCTCTGTTGTCTCACCTATCCTGCTTCACGTTTTTTCTTTCTAAAATTGTCTGCTCACCCTTTTTTAGCTGCCTAATTTTCTCTTACTGCTGAGCCTCTACCTCCATCTGTGCAGGAGGCAGAGGCGTCGTGGTGGGGCCTATCGTCAGTCAGACTCTGTCTGATGTGTTTTGTGACAACGAGTACGGAGCCAACTTCCTGTTCAGGAACAACGGAGATGGAACTTTTACTGATGTGGCACAGCAGGCAGGTGAGAATAATATGTGCTTATTTGTAGATCAGTTCATTCTTGACATATCATATGAATCTGGTGCAAAAGCAACAAACAAGGTAGAGTTTATAGTATAATAGAGCATATCACCATTTCATTTTAGGTGTGGAGGACCCCATGCAGCATGGCAGAGGGGTGGCCCTGGCAGACTTCAACCGTGACGGTAAGACGGATATTGTCTATGGGAATTGGAATGGACCTCATCGCCTCTACATGCAGCTGAATAACCGCAAACAAAAATTCAAGGTGGGCACAGATGTAATTCCTGGATATCTGATAATCTTTGCTTTCAGTGAATATGGTGATCTGATACCATAAAGGCATACAGACGTGATCCACATGGTCACCTTTTATCGCATGCCATGATAATATGTGCACATGCATTCAACTTTACATATGATGTGGACTCTATATGGATGTGTACATATGAGTGAGAGAAGTAAGAGTGTTTAACATGTAAATTCTATTAACTTCGATATCTCCAAATACTCTATATGCAAATCAAGGAAAGTGCAGGTGATTGTTGGTTTTGAAAAGTCAAAAAAATCATCAGATGCAGCCCCTTAGATTCCACTGTCATGATGAAGGTTTCAAACGTCTTCGTTTTGCTTTTGAAGTTCTTTGTTTGAGGCATGCTGTGGCATTAAAGGCCGGCGTGACCCAAATTACAAAATACACGTCGTCTCTTAAATGTAGTGGTATCTAGCAGTGTAGGAAGATATCAGCAGTGTAGGATTCCTTGGTCTTTGTCTAATGATGCACTTTCATTAAATAATCAGTGGCTGCTGCTGATGTAGGAGAGTTTGACTGCCAGGGTTGCTGTCTCTATTCTTCTTCCTTTGACCAAAATCAATGTCTAATGAACAAGCACAACAAAAACCAACAAATCTCACCGATTATCACTGTGAATCACTGAGTTATCAATCCTAGTGAATTAGCACTGCTCACCGCTTGCCCACTTTGGGGTTTGAGTGGTATTTAAAGACGCATGGGGGGCGCTGTGATTTACTCAATCAATGGCTCCATAGACAACTCCTGCAAAGACAGCCGGCAGTGTGCATCGGTTTGTGCTCCATGTTTAACAGCGGCAGAGACAGAGATGGGCCGTGCTGCGTGTAAATCTGCAGGGTTTTCATGCTCAGTGATCTATCTGCTCCCGCCTGCACCTGCATCTTTTACCAAAGAGATAAACGTCACAAGAGACATCTTTATAGGGGTCACATGAGGGGTTAATGTGTGTGATGCTTAGCCCAGAGACAATTCCATCAGCGGCACACGCACACACACACACACACACACACACACACACACACACACACACACACACACACACACACACACACATGTTGGGCTCTCATACACGCACACAAACACACGGGAGACAAATTGAATTAGCTAGACGATGTTTTTTTAAACC
Organism: Amphiprion ocellaris; assembly: GCF_022539595.1. Classification (NCBI taxonomy): domain Eukaryota; kingdom Metazoa; phylum Chordata; class Actinopteri; family Pomacentridae; genus Amphiprion; species Amphiprion ocellaris. The sequence continues at coordinate 11,040,689 of NC_072781.1, read as the reverse complement.
AAGATTGTTAAATCACAAGCCCACAACATATTTAAGACCCCCTTCGCCCACACAAGCTGACACTCCTACTAGCCGTGATGACCTTTGGCATGCACAATGAAGCTGTTGTATCACTTCAGTAAACCGCCAATTAAATTGGGCTGAACCAGCAGCTTGCCCGGCTAGTGGAAAGTGCCGATTAGGCCTGTTTGTGCTTTAATTAAAATCTATTGCAGAGGGTTTTTCCTTGCGATAGGTTTAACACACACACAGACACCCACATGAAATGCACCCACACGTACTGAATATACATTTAAATAGATGGACAAAGCCCCGAGTAGAGGGTTTACTTTTTGTTTAGGCAAATCAGAAAACATTGTAAAGTGGTTAGAATGTAGTGTTATTTTAGCCTATTATTTATGTCATTATTCCAACAAAATAATATAGTTTTTCCATTCATAATCTAATATTTATGACATATTTAAATGTTTCGTAGTTGAATCTTACTAAGATTGTAAATAGTTATCTTTTATTTTGAGGTACTTCGTATGTATCAAATTAAAGCCCAAATGTTTTATTTTTTGGCAGAGTTTATTACCTACCTGTCCCTGTACCTGTGCAATCCAGTGTTTCTGTAATGCCTATTAGTTTAGATGAGGGTCCCTTTCTTTTTCCTCATGGCACATCTGTCTCGTACAGTAATGTAATAATTGTTGTGCTGTCCCTGTCTTCCTCACTCATGGCCTCAGATGGCCATCCCCTGTCCTTCACCTGAGAAGCAGAAGGTCACTGTGGGCGGCCCCCACCCCTGCAGCTTTATGAGCCTTATAATTAAAACAGGGAGTAAATACTGGGGGGAGTGAAGGGCTGCTCTATAACTCTTTCCCGACTTATCACCGTGTCACTGAAGCGGGGAGATATCTGTTACTTTCTCATGCAAAAAAACTCCTCTGCTGCAGAGAGGTTTTTTTTTTTTTTTTTGGGCAGGAAAGCTGTCGTCTACTTCTCCAATGCCAGAGGATGTAAAAAGGGGTCTTTGTTCTTATCTTTAGATGAAACTCTTAACCAGAGTAGTATAACTCAAGGACTGAACATTGATTATTGGTGGATGTGAGGTTTGTGGTGGGGATTGAAGTTGTGACCTTCAGGTTATCGAACAGTGTGTGCACACAAGGTTTAAAAACAGCAGGTTCAAGAAAGAGTTCAAGTAGAAATGCATGAAATTCTTTACTTTGACAGAATCTTCTGTTGATAAGTGACAGTTACTGAGGTGTTCTTATACTGGACCTGTTGGAGTTCAGTTGGAAATCAAACTGTAAATGTGTCGTCCTTGTAAGTAAGCACAAAAACAACAAAAAACCCCCCCAAAATCTTGCAGCCTCATCCTCTCCATTAAAGCCTAAGCTAATTTTAAAACAGCATTTTATAGAATTTGAAAATGTAATTTCATAATCACAGAAAATAACCAACGGAACACTTGCCGTGTTTATGAAAGTGTTGGATTATTACCAAATTACCCTAAAGCTAAAAAACACAATATGAAATAACTGAATTAGAACAGCATTCATTCAACATGAATCAACAAAACTGAATCATTATAGAAATTTAATGAACACCAAGCAGTTTAGACGTTGCTGTGAACAAACATGTGATGGGCATGGCAATAAAAGACATTTTGTCACTTAACCCTCTGATCTCTGAAGCAGTTTCTGGGTGTGTTTTATTTTGTTTTTTTTTAACTCACTGTGGTGCCGTTTTTCAATATAAAGTCCTGCACCTCTCTGGAAACAGCACAACCTTGGCTAGAAACGGAGAGAACTCAAAAATGTCTCTTGTGCAGTAAAACAAAATTATGCCACCATCATAAAAATGTCAGTCATAAAAAAGAGAAAAAATGAAGAACGTTAGCATTCTTCGATTTTTTTATTATACAAAAATTTTAAGAAAAGAAATGGAAGTTCCCACACTTGTTACTAATACTGACAAAATTACATACATTTTTCATTTGTTTCCATGCACTTTTGCTGTTTGCTTTGTGTGAACACAGCCTACAGTTCAACCCAGTTCTGTGAAATAATCCCTGAATTTTTGTCATGTGACTGCTGGTTCATTGGTTGGTGGCTTTTCACTTGTGCAGATTTTTTTTAAATTTTTTTTTTTTTTAAAGCTTTTTTACAGAATCTTGGTAAAGCAAATGGCTTATTTCTGGCAAATATTTCAACATGACATGTAGAATAAAATCATTTTTATTGAAATATAATCTTATGATATATTCCTGACAGCCCTGCACGTTACACTTGATTATTTCAATGACTATCAGAAAGTTGAGAAACCAGCAATTCACATTTTGTTTTTGCAGTTTTCAGCTCTAAATACTGTAATTTAATCTTTTAAAAAAAAAGTAACATGCCCTTTAAAGCCACTGTTGGGTTTTGGGGTTCAGAGCATTCATACGTCTTCCTGCATGAGTTTGGCTTTTGTCATCGGTTGTGTGTGTGTTTCACTGATGTACCTTTTTCCTCAGGACATTGCATCCCAGAAGTTTTCCATGCCGTCCCCGGTTCGAACTGTTATCGCTGCAGACTTTGACAATGACAACGAGCTGGAAGTGTTCTTCAATAACATCGCCTACAGAGGGCCGTCTGCCAACAGACTCTTTAGGTACTAAGACAGAAGCAGCACAAGACGGTCACACTCACACATATGTACACAGAATCTGAACTAGCATGATCGTCATTTTTAATAGCGCTTTGATGATGAGCTTAATGAACTGCTCTTGTGTCTTGATTTAATATTCTGAAGCCGAGCGTGGAAGCCGAGAAGAATTTAAAATTCCCAGCCAAGAATACTTATCTAGTCTGGCATCCCGCCTCCTCCTCCACACATGAATGAATCTTTCATTAAGACAGTTTTAGGTCTCTTTTTGGCTCATGGTTTGGCTTCCTCTCCAGATAATATTAATGAGCTCAGCTCTCAAAATGCAATATATGATACATATCACTTATGAAGGCTTAAGAGTAGAATGAGCCCATCCTGTCTGAAAAAAAATCTGATCTGGCATATTAGTGTGAACAGGATGCAGAACTCTTGGTGAATGCTGCCATGAGCTGGTGGGTCAATTCATACTGAATGTCAATAATCAGTTAAAGGCCCAGAGATTTCCTGGATCAGAATATTCCAGCACAGCAGGTCATTGGAGGGGAATTTATCTTTCTGGACACGACGATGGCCTGACAGGGGTCACTGCTCCTCAGCTCGTGACTCTGCCGTTGTCGGCTATGAAGATGAATCAGCTAATTTAAACTCTGCTCTCTGGCACTGAAGAAAACAAGCTCAAACTATTGTGCCCGAGCTAATTAATTCAATAGAACTAATCAATATGTAGCTGAGCTCAGTGGTTGAAGAGCCAGGATCAGCACATTAGTGTACCGTGATATTAAATTATTCTAAGTCAAGGAAAGCTGCATAAAAAATGCTTTTCTTAGTAAAAGTACCTGGCAGGTGGTAACGCACAAACATCCAAGTCACGTGAAATCAACCTGTTTAACTAAGTTTGAGTAAATTGCTTCAGAGGAAGATAACAGTTACAATAGATAAGAACACAAGAATAACAATGAAAATTAATTACGATGCAAGATGAAAATCAGTAATTATCTAGTTTTAGAGGGAATATTATAGTAATTTTTTGTTAGAAATATACTAATAATCATGCAAGAAGGGTTTTTCTCTTGTATTAAACACAAAAGGGAAACACATCTGGTACTTCTGTGTTATCAGTTGTCAATTATCTTGGATTATGTATGTCTGTGTTTTGTTTTGCGTGAGGTTTGGGTGCATAAGCTGTGTGTTATTTGAGCTGTATGTAGCATTTATAACGTTATAATTTATGTATAATCTGACTGATAGTTGACATTAATATAGCAACAAAGTAGAATTTAATACTTTATAGGCATTGATAGCATTGATTGATTGTAGTAAATTTAAAGTATATGAATATTATCACTAATTTGTTAATGTAAATAACATTTTTATGTTGTAGCTGGTCAATTTGAGCTAATTGTACCTTCTTTATGTGCTAGTGGGCTGTGCATTACAATCATTTTTCACATGATATACAGTTAGCTCTTTTTTTTATGTACAAGTTGCCAAATACAGGTAGGTAAGTAAAACATACAGTCTTTTTCTGAAACTTAGTGGAAGAGGAGAAGATTAAAATGCTTCAAGTCCCTCAAAACTAACATAAGTGCGCTCTTTGAGTAAATGCACTTGGCTACTTTCCATCACTGTGGTTGCAATATTAATGTTTTGCTGTGATTTTCTGCGTCATTTCTGTGCTGTTGTTTTGACAGGGTGAGCAGGAGAGAACATGGAGACCCCCAGATAGAAGAGCTGAATGTCGGGGAGGCATCAGAGCCCGAAGGACGAGGAACCGGTGAGTGTGTCAGAACAGACAGCTGCCTCACAGCTTTATTAACTGTGAGTTTCCCATATCTGCTATTCCTGCAACACACCATTAGATGGCATCAGAGCTCCACTTGAGATCTGAGTGTCTTCCATAGACAAGCAGTCTGTGGTCTCCTCATGTGCTGCAAAGGAAAAAAAAGACCTGTTCCACATTGTTAGTTCTAAGATTGGTGAATTATGTTCACGCTTACCGACAGGAAGATGACAAACATTATGAAGGTTGTTTCCTCAAGTGGTTAGCTGCATCATTGCTGTGATGAATCCCCAGGAGCTGTAGCCACAGACTTTGATGGTGACGGGCGTCTGGAGCTGCTCGTGTCTCATGGTGAAAGTGCAGCACAGCCGCTGTCTGTCTACAAAGTCAACCAGGTGAGAGATTGTGAGGAAGCTGCAAATTAACACTCAGCGCTTCACTTAATCTTTACCCCAAACTCTTCTATTCCCTGTTTCTGCCTGTGTCTTAGGGCACTGCCAACTCATGGCTGCGAGTGATTCCCAGGACCAGGTTTGGTGCTTTTGCCAGAGGAGCTAAAGTTGTGGTTTACACAAAGAAGAGCGGCCCTCACACTCGGATCATTGATGGTGGCTCAGGATACCTATGTGAGATGGAGCCTGTCGCACACTTTGGCCTCGGTACGACTGCATTTGAATGATCACACAGCTGCGAATAGATCAAACCTGAGACGTCTTGTGTAACCACAAGTAATCTTCACGAGTGGCTGGAAGTACCAATTGTTTAATTGGAAATTAATCTACTAATTGTTTTGTGATTAATAGGGGTATTGCTTTGCCTAATAGTAAAAAAGATTTCTTGTTTTATCTGACCCAAAGACAATACCACATAGAAATTTGATTTAAAATTATATAAAATTCAGTTATCTTTTCTCTGTGAAACTTGCTGTTGCTGTTCACTAGATTTTTCTCTACTGAGGGATGCATAGCATAGACAGAGTGAATTTGACTGAGAATAGCAGTGAGAAGGAAAATGAAAGCATGTGGAAAGCATTGTTTTAATACCTTCAGCCTGATTAGACACCCATGGGAGAGAAAGTAGTCTGTGGGAGGGGGCTGGGCGGACAGATAGAAGGAGGAGGACAGGTGCTGCAGCTGGAAGCCAGCCTAGATTGTGAGGAACCAGCTCCCGGTCTCCCTTTGTCCCCCTTTGGGATAGTCAGCTGGTGGCTGTCCAGGCCTGGTAGCCCACCCACTGCTGCTCCCTGCTCACTGAGCCTGTTCTGTATCAGGACTGTCCAGGCACCAGATCAACTCTGGTGGCCCCCACAATACATTCTAACAGCAAACTGTCCTGACTTCAGAAAAGACCTCCACACTCCACAGTAAACAGCATCACCATTGGTGCACATGTGAGATACACTCCCTGCCACTAAATGAGAGGGTGTCACGCGGCGGCAGATCAGGTGAAATATTTTTTGGCTCTCAGGCAGCACACCTGCTGAGTGGATTGCTGTCTGGCACGGTAACTCAAGATCTGTTTACATTAGAAATGCCACTTTAATTAAGGGCTACAGAGGGCTTCTGGAGAGGGGCTTTCTCTGTGCCTGATTAAAATAGTTAATGGAGAGAGGATTGGAGAGTGCTACTCTGTCTTTACACAGTGCCAGTCAGGGAAAAAGAGAGGAAAGGGAGAAGATTCAGGAGATAATTCATGAGATTATTGGCAGTCTAAGTAAAGGTAATATGAAGATTAATTTGCAAGTCTTGTGTTTCTACTAAATGATCCTTACCTGCCCAGGTAAGGATGTGGCCACCAATGTGGAAGTGTACTGGCCAGATGGTCGCTCAATTGCCCGACCGCTGGAGCCTTCAGAGATCAACTCCGTGCTGGAGATCCACTATCCACGAGATGAGGAGGAAGTCACTCCTACTGTGGAAATAGAGGTACAAAAGTGCTTTATAATGAGCTTCACAGTAACTTCAGATCATCCAAAAGATAGCACCACTACATGTCAGATAGGATTTGAAGATATCTTATTGGGTCTGCCTGATAGTGATATAGAAAGGTTTATTTGGTAGCAATAATTTACTCAGCTTCTCTTATTTTCTATAAAACTTGTTCCATCAGAGTAATTTCAAGATTCTACAGATAAAAGATCAACCAACATTAAGTGACTCAAAATTGGTTGTTGGACTGTCACAACAACGTCAGTGCTCCTTGCCATGAAACTCCACTTAAGGGATGCTTTTTCTTCCAAACACACTCCTTTATTCAGTGTTTTGATGATAGTTGTTTAAAAAGCTGGTCCCAGATTTTTCTCAAGTTTTGAGCTAAGTTCAGATCTGGTGACTGCATATGATTCCAATAGTTTTTATACTTACCAGACCATTCAGTGAAAGTTCCCTGTTTCATACTGACTGTGTCTTGCAGTGCGGTCATGGCTTCGCTCTGAATGAGAACGGCCGCTGCACAGGTAAGCTGAGACGTTTTGTCCACCTGTTCAACACTGCGCTTGTCTCCTTGTTTAAAAAATCCTCAAGTCAAGTGCCTTTGCCTTCCTCCTCTTCCCCACCTCCCACCCTCAGATAAAGATGAGTGTACCCAGTTCCCCTCTGTGTGCCCCTCTGACCGCCCCGTCTGCACCAACACCTATGGCAGCTATAAGTGCCGCGCCAAGAGGAGATGCAACCAGGGCTTTGAGCCCAACGATGATGGGTCAGCCTGTGTGGGTGAGTGGTCCTGGCAGAGTCAGGGTAGACTTAGCTGGATTACCAAGATCAGGAGAACAAAGGAAGCACTGCCAGAGAACGAGATGCATTAAGCTGCCTTAATTACACTGGTTTGGAGTAAAGGCTTAGAGGTGCTAACATTCCTCTGCTGTGTCCCCTCTCTGCACCCCGCTGTCTTGCATGACTAACTCCCCCATGTGAATGAGCCGTCTTTCAGCCATAAAGACACACATGTTGGCTAACATTTCCCTGCCCTCTCTGTTTTCCCTTTTTCTCTGCAGCCCAGGTGGCTTACTTTGGGGGGACGCGGTCTTCTGGGGAACGCAAGTGGTCGGGCCTTTCTTTCTGGCTGCTCTCCGTCTCCATGCTACCACTCATCTCCACCCACCTTCAGACTGGACTGCTGTAGCTGTAGCTGTTTGCTCCCCTTCTCAATTGCCTCCATGGTTGAACGGGGATGTACAGAAACTTTCAAAGCCAACTTTTCACAAAAAAAAAAAAAATCTACTCCTCCTCCTCCTCCTCCTCCATGGATCTCTGCTATCTTTGTCCATCAGTTATTTACAACCTTGCCCATCTCGTCACCGCTGCTATGCGTCACCTCTTGGCTCCCGGCCCCCTCTGGACTATCAAGAATCATACAGGGAGCATGCTCGCTGGGAGCTACGGGGTTCACAACTAACTGTGTCACACCCGCAGAGCCCTCACGTCATCACCTGGCACTTATCTTAGTGGGACCTGAACTGAGGCCAAGTCAATAAGCGGAGCTGCAGCGTATAAACCACTGCACATACAGCAGATAGATCTACTGGCTCCACAGACCACATTCATTAGAGACACGCTGAGGCCCCATCTGTATCTCAACAATGCCACTACGCCAATCCTTATAATGTCACTCTCAGTCTTAGTATGGGCTTACTGGGATGCTGAGGAACACGAGGTCTCCGAGCTTTAGGTTTTGTGTGTGTACTCATGTATTTGTGTGTGTGCGTGCTGGGTCCAAAGAGGCAGTCGGATAGAGGAACATATGCCAGACCATCTGTCTCCGATGGTAGCTTACATTTTGTTACCTATGAATAATACAACAGCACAGAGAAGAAGATAAACACACTCGTATGTGTGTGTGAGCACAAGAGGAGGCAGGAGCACATTTTAATTTGTTTAAGCACAGCAGCCGGAAGGCGTACTTGAACCGGTCACCCAAATAAAGTAATGGGCATGTTTCAATAACATGAAGATAAAATGACAAAGAGAAGCACTTAAAGCAAAACTCAGCTTTCCACTTAAAGTGGGTTTCCCACTATGTTCACATTGCTGGTCTCAAAATGCAGTAAAAGCTGCCATCATTTCTTTTATAATTTAAAATGTGCATATTTAAGTTTTAGGCACATTTAGACATTTTAAAATAATTCACTGTATAACGCGACAATTATTTCATGATTTTATCACCAAATTGCATGAAAAGACCAAAATCAATGATATGCTTTACTTTCTAACTCCCTTTTCTGTCTGAGGCATTCTGATTCTATCCCATAGTATTACATAGGACATAATGTAAATATATTTTTAGATAAATTAAATACTTAATTAGGGATTTCCTGGACTCTGTAGTTAAGTCAATTGTGCCTATGTTCAGAACTGGGAACTATCAGATTCAGTGTGCAGCAGGATGGTGTATATAGAACTGCCTTCAAATTAAATAAAAACAACAATCCCCATGTATATTGTAATGAAGGCACATGTCACAGACGTGTTTTTAATAATGTTTAAGCCACAACTGTGCAGAGGAGTAAGATCTATTGCCAATATTCTTTTATTAGGCTGGATTTATTGTTGATTTTGGTCATTTTTATGGGTTTGTTGACAAAAACAAAGCATAAAAATTATGGAAGAAAGGAAGAATGTGTGGATATTTCACAGGCAAATGAAATTCTTCTTGCTCAATTCCTGAAATGTAATGAGGTGGTCTCACAATCAAGCCTTTAATATAGTGCACTAAAATTCAAAAAACACATGGAGATCTTCAATTTTTATTAAAGGCTACAGACATATTTTTGGTGTCAGTGCCACGTTTCTTGAAACGTTTTCGGAAATGAATAAATACTTTGGCAAAGACGAAGACGACCAAAAAGAGTAAAGAAAAAAAAGATGTCGACAGCATGTTGACTGACAGTTTTTTGCTCCCACATATTCTGCAGGGTAACGTCAGTTCTCATCTTGGAGATCCCAGCACAGAAAATAGGCAACACAAGCTTCATCTTATCCAGCGTTAGACCCTGATCAGTGTCCTAGCAGGGGATAATGCTCTTCATCAAGTGTTGGCCAGTAAAGTCCTCCAGGGTGTGTGTGTGTGTGTGTGTGTGTGTGCGTGTGATTCATGGAAGTACCCCTTCTCACTTGCTGAGGCAAGTGTTATATATATTTTGGAAATATTTTGCCTAAAAACCTCACACATTCCATTTAAGATACAGCACCATGCTCGGCCCCTTGACATCAGCCCTTGAGCCCACTAATGAGCTGGACCCGAACCACAGATGCCACCTGTAAATATCAAACATTTCAGCTGAGATTTAGAGACTGAACTAATTTCTCTCTGAGACATTTTTTTTAAATGAAAACTAGGAGGCATCAGAGCATGAAAAACTAATAAACAAGTGATGATGGATGTGTTAAAGCAATTAAAATTACTCACCACGGATCTCTACTGGATCCATGTTGACAATGTTGTCATGCTCTCTGTGTAAGCCAAAGAATCCGCGGAGGGCGAGAGTTACAGAGGGTTCAGCGAGACCGAGTCCACACATGGTGAATATTTTAATATGTTTTCTCAAAGAGGTTCAACTGAGGTTGCTGTTGAGATGATATTGGAAGGATGGAGTGGGAACTTATTTTGTAGCTTGAATCACACTCTTGGGTCAGACTTGAAGTGACTGATATGTAAGCTCACGGTTTGCATGTATAATAAGATCCACAAGTGTTTATCAAAACTTGCACGCTTTAAAAAGGACATGGCTACAGGTGTTTTCAACCCTAATGCTCACATTCTCTCCTTCTCAATCTGCACAGTCCTAATAATGGTGTAGTCATTTATTGTCCAAGACATGGTTGTGTGAATCTAGTTTGTATATTTTCCTATAAATGTGTTGAAATGGGTTGTAGAATTTTTGGCTGATTCTTAAGTTTGTAAAGGATCCTACTGAAAATAGTCAGCTAATATTTGGCAACTCTTAACTATATGTACATGCAATATTCACGCAAACCTGCTGTGTACAGTGTTTACTGTATATATATTGACCACCCAAACATGTAGGGGGTCTGTGAAATCACAGGTTATTATACAAAAATCTATTGTCCAGTGAGGACTGGGATTTATTCAAGAGAATAAATAAAATGTAATATTCACAGCGATGGATTAGTTTGCTGGAACACTTTAGAAATACATGGAAGCACATATTTTAGGGATAAAGTGGAAGAACATGAAAAAGTGCATATGATATGAATAACTACAACAACAGAATACGGTCCACCAAGAACAAGGTACACATGTTAAGAAATTCATTCCTAGTCTGTGTAAGGTACCTGAAAATTGCAACTGAATGATATCCAACAATCAGCAAGGAGGATGTTGTGTGTGTGCACGTGTGTTAATGTGTATGTGTGTGTGTTTGCGTGCCTGGCACGGTCACTGCCGCCACATTGTTTGCGTCCCAGAGGCTCCAGCTGTGTTTCTGTCTCCTGGAATGAAATCGCGAGTGGAGATGTCCCTCTGCAAAATAAAACCTGGAACACAATGCTCATTGTGTTTGTGTGTGTGTGCGTGTGTGTGTGTGTGTGTGCGTGTGTGTGTGTGTGTGTGTGTGTGTGTGTGTGTGTGTGTGTGTGTGTGTGTGTGTGTGTGTGTTTCAGGGGATCCAGTGTGAGTTTGTGAGTGTGCAGCCATGTTTGTGTTGCAGGCATTTGCTCCATGTGGAAATAAAATCCAAATGCCTTTTTTTTTCTGCAAACCACCAATCACAAAATGTCCCATAAACAGTATTTGCACACACACACCCACACACACACACACACACACACACACACACACCATGAAGCATGTATGAAAATGACATAAAATCAGATATGGAGGGATATGTTGAGAAAATATTTACTGTAAGGAAATGACCAGAAAAAAAACGAGCGGAAGGAGACAAGGCAAGCTGTATAAATGTGCATGTATACACTACAGTGGTCATTTCTTTTTAGCTGCAGCCAGAGAATATGTACGTTTATTTTCTCTTGCTGTCCCCGATGCAAACAACCAGCCGTCTTTTCCGAGCTTCATGATTATAATAGCGCTGTGTGCAAACTCTCCTCGGGCCAGCACAAACCTAGATCCAGTAAGGGCGCTTTGGGGGTTCACTGTGGCGCAAGATAAAATTAATGCTTCATCATCCCTGCTTGTAAATTGCAAGAGCACATTGCAAGCGATTTGATTTCAGTTTATCTGACTAATTTAACCGTGCTTGAACACTAAAAGAAGTCAGCGACATTACAAATTAAGCTACTTTTGCAACCACTTGAGCATGAATGACATCAACATGAAATAGCTGGTTGTTAAGTAGGTTGAAGGTTATTGTAATTGCTGCTGATTTCAAGTCATTTGTTCAGCGTAGCAAGGACAAGTAAATCAGATGGCACATTATCAGAGACATTGCCGTTCAATTCAACTTTTCTACACCTACAGAGTCATAAGAGGGTTACACTCGTATTGGCATTCTTTTCTTTGCATTTTCAAGACACTTCTTTCACACTGGAGCAAGAAAACTACAGCAAAACCTGCAAGAAACAAGAGTAGCAGGTTGTAAACAAGTAAACTATTTTGTGAAATTATCTAAATCATCCACAGTGTTGGTAACGTTTTCTCACTGCACAGGGAAAGCACACATGTGGCAGTTACAGAAAGTCTAATCCCAGAAGATCTGTTTGCAATTAGCATTCATTGGAATTCATTTTATTATCTGCTTTCATTTTCTCTCCTATAAAAGTCATTGTAAACCTGTATGTTCGTCTGATTCCTCATAATTCCTGCCCTATTATTTTCCCAGATCTCTCTCTCTCTCTCATAAGCCTGTATTACTACTGCTCACTCCTCCTTCAAAATAAAGGCCCAAACTACAAAAAAATAAAAAGTCTCCAAGCCATCTGATGCAAACATGTTGCAGATGGAGCACATGGACCAGTTTTCATGTGATGTGTGAAAACAAAGCACTGACATATTATCACTGATGCGCTCAGTTTTTCAGTCACTGCACAGTTTACTAATCTGTTCCCATGGATTCTCATCTAAATGTTTTCCTTCTACCACATTAGCCCCGGAGGGCTCCACACTCTGTACATGTTGTTGATGAAGTGCATTCTCTAATTTGTGTATCTGCTTTTATCACTGCTTCCCGCTCTGAAAACAGACACCATGTCTTCCTCTGTCAGCCGTTAACCCTGTTTCACCCCTGAGCTCTGCAGGATCTCATTCTTGATTCATTTAAAAGCCGTTAGGAGGGCAGTGACTGACACAGCACCGTTTATTTTCCTTTAGATCTGAGAAGAGCGACACACAATAATCCCTGTTTTACAATTAACCGATTTGATCTAAAACGACACTTTAACTGGAACCACACGTTTCCAGCCTCGGACGCTTAACATTGTGTTTTTGTGTAGCATTCTGGGCTGCACTCGGGAAGGAGATCCAGCAGCAAACACAACACGAGAGCTGTCAATCACACCGAGGTTAAATAAACTGAGCGAAATATGAACGCCAAAGCCAACAGGCAGGGCGGCAGTACAGTGGGAGGAAGAAAAAAAAGTGTACTTAAAAGAAAGTCTCCAAAACTAAGGCTGAGCACAATAAATCAAGTGCAGCCAAAATACAGAGAGGCAAATCCTGGCATTTTCCACCATGTGCCTCCTTCCTCTCTTCAAAGAGTGTCTCACTGTGGTTTTCATGGAGGAATTTCAAAACAAATCAGATACAACATCCATGCATGATCAAATAATGAAGGGTCTGTGTGGGTGGGATTCTGTGTACAGGATGTCTAAGTTTTGAAGGTCTGAATATCTGGTTGTTGCGTCACAGCAGTTTAATGCACAACCGTAACTCACTGAATTTGGGCAGATGTGGATAAATGTTTGGAGGGCCTGAGTGAGCACAGCCTGAGTTTAGATGCCTCATGAGACGCTGTGGTGGACTGCTAGAGTTAACAAATTATTTATCTCCCTGAATTCCTGCTGTTTTGTCAGTTTTCGTGGCGGGAATTGAAATAAAATGTGCATTTGTGAGTGGCAGATGAGTGTCAAGAGCAGAATAAAGGAGTAAACATTCTCCTCTAATCTCACTGCTGACGTGGCTTCTCTTGAGAGACTCTGTGTTTAACACATTACATGCAAGCACACAATTATAAACTTCCCACTGTGACAAGTGCACTCCCTTTGCCAGGCTCTGCTGCCAGTCCAAACATTTCTGGAACACAGAGGCAGTGGTGGGTTACGGATTTTCTGTCATTCGTAGGAATAAACATTTTAACCAATCAATACCGGAAAGTGACTTTTTTCCCCATTCCTGTTTCTCAGACAGAGAATGGATTTCTTGGTCTCTGTGTTGGGAGGCCAAGAAATGAAAGAACAGGAAGGGTGTGGAGGACGTAGAATGGAAACAACCAAAGAACAGCAATTTTGCAAACTTGGAAACTCAAAACAATTGTGGTAACAACTTTCCAGCCAAAGGTAGAGGGGGAAAAGGTCTTTGAGGAAGAAGTGGAGGTCTGTACAGATGGGGAGAGTAGCTTGTTAGCATGAGAGTGACCTTTACCCACAGGTGTTGAGACGTTTCTTCACTTTGCTGCTGTCTTTGAGAAAATATCAGTTCGCTCTCACCGCTCCTCCTCTGTCTCCACTCTTGTGATCTTAACTAAGCTCCAGTGTCTGCCAGGATGTTATCGCTAATTTTTATCCTTATGAAGAGGCTATGATGGATCTACTGTACACCTCTTATACACACATGCATGCACACACATACACACTGATGCAAAAATCAAGTTGGTTTGATCATATTGCATCGTTAGCATTATCAAACCGTTGTACATTTAATTAGGGGCAGTTACCAAATGGTGTGAAGACCCTATCGAAACCCATGGGTTTATTATTATTCTGAGATTCTTTTCCCGTTTTTTTGAAGCTCAAATTTGGCGGCCTAAAAATACTCCAAAACACATGAAACTCTGCACACACATCAGGACTGGTGAAAAATTTGATAAATTAGGGGAATTGCATAGATGTGTGGCAAAATGTCTCAATAGCGCCACCTGGAAAAATTCAAACGTTTACTGCAGCCAGTACATGTCATCTACAGCTATGAAATTTGGTACACATATGTAACACGTCAAGACGCACAAAAAAGTCCATTACAACCATGCCCAAAACACAACAGGAAGTCAGCCATTTTGAAATATGTGTCATGTTTTGGATGAATTCGGGTCACATTAGGCATAGGTGATCAAAAGTTACCAAAATGCTCCGCAAAAGTCTGACGACGTGGAAATGGCGGCCCCCGGAATTTCAACGTTTCGCCATAAAACAGGAAATACTGTGTAACTGCCCTGTACATGCTCCAATCTGCCTCAGACTTTGCATGTGTGATCAGATTCCTGCTCTGATAACATTCAGAGGCCAATATACAGTCACAGTCATAGCGCCACCTGGTGGATGGACAGGAAGTGTTATCTAAATAGCGTATACATGCTCCAATCTGCCTGAAACTTTACATGTGTGGTCAGAGCCCGGCCTTCACCAGATACATAGGTTGAAATACACTCTCAGTCGCAGCGCCACCTGGTGGACATGCTTGGATTCACTGACCAGCAAGGATGCAAGGACCCATTCAACGCTGCTTGCAGCCCTGATATGGAGTTGTGTTTCATTTCACTTGATGAACTGAAGTCCAATATTCTTTCCAGTGTCTCTTTTAGACTTGCGTTTGTCTCCAACAACACCTGAAGGAGCTGCTAACATGTCTGCCTGCATTTTGGTTCAGGACAGTTAGTGCACAGGGGTTTTGCAAGTAGGCATGGGCTGCAATTAAAATCAAAAAGTATACTTGCAGTCAAGTCAAATCTGAAAACACACAGACATATTATTAGATGTGGTATGACTTAAATTTTCCAAGGATATCTGCACTGTTTCTACGGCTCAAATAAATACTCCAAAATGTTGTAAGAAACAGTAAATGTGCCATTATCAAAGTAAACTAGTAATACTTGTCTTTAAATACGCTGGTCCATTACAAACTGGACCATCAAACAGGTAATGATTTTTTGTCATGCTAGTTTAAGGTATCATTACACTCATAACCGATGCTTCTTGTATTATCGTAATTTTCTTGTGAATTGGAAAATTGTTCTGCAAAGGAAACGTTTATATTTCTAATACCTTCCTCAGAAGTTCAGGCTATAAAATAAACTGAATAAAGACAAATTGATACCTAACGAACAATTTTACATTAGTCACACAAAATGTTTTGGTTAGCGGAAGACCGTGGTGTTTACAGAACCTGATCAACTTCCGTGGTTAGGATGTGGTTTGGCTGCTAGTGATCCAAAACTAAACACCCAGAAAACTGTTACTTAAACTGGAACGATTGATCCAAAGAGCACCTAACTGGAACTTGAGTGTCTAGTTACTGGTTGGATTAACTTTGATTAGCCGGTCTAATGTTAGGTTTTGAACTTTAGTTATACTGCCTCATTTCAGGCATTTGGAGCAGAAGTGGAGTTAATGTGGATGTCACACACAAATCTCCCAAAAATTGATTTCATCCTGTCATGGTAAGACAGTACGAAAGAAGGTTTCCAATAGGTGAAAAAGCCAAAAGTGATTTTTTTTTTTTTTTTTTTTTGGTTTTATAGACCATTAGCATCTCTCGTTATAGTTCATTTTCAGTTGATTCATCAACATCATTTCCAGGAGCACACGGCTGTTATCAGCAAAAAAAAAAAAAAAAAAAAAAAAAAGGCTGCTTGTACGCTAAATGCCCAGCATCAAATAGCAGATGAAGCAAGACTGCAACTAGCAAATAAACATATAAACATGTGAGCATGTAAGAAACAAACACATCCTTCAGTAGTTGGTGGAGACCAAAGCGAGTTTAAATTTTCTGGGTGGCCAGAAACAAGAGTCCAAATGGATGTTAATCTTGGCTCTGTGTAAGTAACTTTGCATGCATCTAACACATCAGTGTTATATTGGATTTAAAGCTTCTGCATCCCCAAGTGACCAAAAAAATGAATTATTTTACCCCACAGACACACTTTGTTCATAATAAATAAGATTTTAATTCTAAATAAACTAAATTAAATATGTTAACATGGATATTTTATGTAGCAAAATCACTTTCCATCACAGCAGACTGCTCTAATGTTTAACCACGACTGATGGACACAACAAAATTACCAAAATTCAAGACAAATGAAGCAAATGAATAGATTCAAATGTTTTTCCTTCCAGTACCAATGATCTGGATATCCAGTCCTTAGGTGACGTGACTTGGCTTCATTGTGAAGTTTCTCTCTGTGACTATGTCGACAAATATGTGCAAGACGGAGAAGGAGAGATCACAGGACGCAGCATGGACCGAGTGTCTAGACAACAGCATGAAGTAACTTTGGTAAATACCGATGGCAACTTTCTTTTCATCAACTTCAGACACTTTATTCATCTCTTGGAGACAGTCAGAACTGTTCTCCTCAGGCTTTGAATAATAATCAGCTTTGAAAAAAAAAAAAGTACATGGATCCATTTCAATTAATATGTAAATAACCCAGTGTAAACACAGAAATAGCATCAAGATGAGATATAAATTCCTTTTTCTCAGCAGCACAACCGGGGATTTTGTTGACCGGGGAGTTCACTTCTTGTCATCTGGTACTCGCTTTGTTTACACACACATCATGCAGCATTAAACATCAATGCAGTTTTAGTCCCCCTGAAGCAAACAACTCCCAACTCAAAGCAACTGAACGAGGCTGGTGCCAGATAGAGTCTACTCATCATCTTTTATATTTTTAGGAAGACATCATATTGCACTATTGAATAGTCTCTGACTGAAACAGCATAGCATACATACAGTATCATCTCACTGATGATTCCATGAGTCTGAGTGGACTCACTGCACTCTCAAATACAGTACAAGATAAATACATGGCAAATGTGGAAATTTACATACTGAAATGCACTATACATCATCATTTGGCCCATGTTTTATATCTCAGCTTCTCTTCCAAAGACATTTTAGCAAAGAGGTTATCTTGATAAGTAGCAAGAAAATGCAGTCTGCTCTGTGATAAGGTTCTTATCTTTTTCTTTTTTTTAAAAACAAGAATACATTAATACCTTATCATAATCTTCACTTTTTTTTTTGGTTGTCCTTATTAATCTGAGTAGTTCCTGAAAGAACGAGCTACATAAAGTATAAAGTGGCACATGGTGCTTCTTTTTCACCTCAGTTTTAAAAGATAAGTTCAGATTTTTGGAGTAATAATGTACTAGCATGCCAATAAACTTCAGAAACTTTAAGACATACTTAAAACATGTAGCCATGTTAGCTGCTTTCTGAGATGAATTTGGTACAGCAGGGCAGTGGTCACCATGGTAACAATGATAATGCCATGTTTTAGCGGGTAAAACATGCATCATCTTAGATTCTCACCTTGATAAAAGTTTTTAATTAGCACTAAAGTGGTGATGCTGATGGGAATCCTATTAGTTATGCTGCTATTTGTTACAAAAGTTCAATTCTGACTCAATAATGAAAAGCAGAGAAATCACAATATTATTCCAAATAAACCCAAGGGGAACATGAATGTCTCAATCCAGTTTCATGGAAAATTGATCTAATAGTTACCTAGACATTTTATTCAAAAGCACTAATGCTAAGCTCATGACAGCACCACAGGAAAAGTCAGAGCGTTAATAAAATCATTGTCTGGGATCTGGGAATTTTGTGTTGATCCATCACATAGATTTAACTGTTTAGTAAGTCAAAGCATCGCCAATGTGAAGACTGTCCATCCTCTGGAGCCCTTGGAAATCTGTATCAAATTTAATCTCAGTCCATTTAATCGTTTTTGTGAAAAATATTTCTATCTGCAGCATGATGAACCAACCGACAGACCAACACTAAAGCTGCTAGCATGGCTACACAAGTGAACTTATTCTTTGAGAGGTTTAGCTTTTGAATTTGGCACATTTTAGACTTTCCCCTGAGAATCACCATCATCACTGTTCTCTTCACCTCCAACAGCAACTGACACTGTTATTCTTACTAACAACATCATAAGCTACAGTATCAACACTTTAAACAAAGTTTTGGATGAACAAAACAGAACCTTCTTGTTACAGACGATACTACACATCAGCTTCTGCTGTACAGACGATACACTTTTCTAGCTGCTCTTTCACTGGATGCCCAAATTATAGAGAATATAAAAACACTAAACACATATTCAGGGTTTACTTCTGAGCATCAGTGACATTGTGGAATTAAATATGTTTACAGCATTTCCATCCACTTCTTTACAGGCCCACTGTGTATAAACACTGACGGTCATTTATGGTGCAGTTCTTCTTCTGTACAGTTCATTTACACTCACTGTTGTTTTTATTCTTTATACATTGTCCAATGAGCTCCTTTAATTGCTAATTGGCAGTGTTGAGTCATTTTTAAATTCAGTCCATCAGCCCCAGGCTGGATATCCACTCGACTGGGATGAAACATGAAGGCATCAAAAAAGCACAGGAGATGAACACAAGCACAACTGAACTCAACCGCTGTGGTAGAATGTCTGTGCAGGTTCATCGCACTCATCCAGGTCATAAAATGTCAGGTTGAAATTAAACTATCAACGGGAATAAAGCAAAACGTTATCAATTCTGCAATGACTTTCCAGTAAGTAGTTTAACTTTAAATTGACACTGCTCTGGTGACGGTACACAAGACTTGCTGCAAGGCAGTGGCTCTGCTGAAGGGTTTGCTCATAGCGAACTATGCTAAAGAAGGGGCAAAGGCTACACTCCTAGAGCTGTGATATGAGGCGAGGTTTAGGAAAACAAAACTGAAAATGGTAAAAGCAACTCTGAAACTGTCACAACAGAAATAAAATATGCAGATGCAGAAACAGGATTTAGGATTTTTTTCAGAAGGTCTCGTCTTTTGTTCGTCGCTGCGTGGGTGTGCTGTCTGTTGGCATCAACATTTTTGCTACATAATGATCACCTTTCATCTCATCAGCCTCCACACACACAGAGTCGCATTAGTCACACAGGATGCTCTATTTTTCCAAAGAGAGGCAGAATTTATGCTCCTCAGGCTGCACTTTATTGAATGTGCTGAGGATGTTGTATTAGTAAGACACCTGCAGAGTAGTAATAGTGTGAGTAAGCAGTGTTAGATGGATATTAAGCTTGAATAAGCTGCTGGAGAATGACCCCAATCACACGTTTGTCTTAACATTTAATCCTTTCAGTCATTTTTCTCTCAAAAGAACTTTCTCAGTGTGATCCTTAAGAGAGCTATAACAGTGTGCCCTTGACATAAGGAAAGACTAATAACAGACTATTTTGAAATCTTTATCAGCATCAACTTGCTTGCATGTCAGGTACAATACATTCCAGCTGTGTGTTATATATCACTGCTGTTTTTATTTAGTTTTTTTATACAGCAGACAGACTAAGAGAGGTTTAGGTATTGAACTCTGTTTGTGCTGATTCTCCTGCATACACCTATACTCACATATAAACACATATATGTCATTAACACCTCTAATGTTTCACAAATTAAATATCTATAAAGATAGCAGGCAGCGCTCCACTTTTTTTGCAGGACCCAATATGTCAGAGTGTTTTCTGGTCTCATTTAGGGCACTGATCCTTGATTTTTTTGTTCTAAATGATGCCAGCTTTCATCTCACACTAGACTGGTGGCACATGCACACTCACAACACAACAGATACACGGACTAGCGTGGCCTCACAGGGCCTTACAGGGTTTGCTAGTGTTCCCAATGAGCTGAGACCACAGAGAATATTGTCTGGCTCTGATGATTCCCCGTCTGCCAGAATCTGTGTGTGTGTGCAGGAATGCATAGCCGCTACCCACAGGTGTGTGTCAGTGTATATGCACAGTTGTGTGCATTTGTATGCATATGTGTGTGTGTGCGGAGCATATGTGGGTAGGAGTGTGACCTTACAGCTGTGATGTGGATCACTAGTATCCGCTGCTGTGAATGAGAAGGATAAATAATTCAAGGTGCTCTCGGATGGCCGTTTGATATTGCAGCCAAATGCATGTGAACGGAGCATAGAAACAAGTGGTCCCACAGCAGTTCCAATTTGCCAGCATTCAAAGTGGCTCGACCTCGACCACCTGACACAAGTGCAGTCATTCAGGAAGAACAGAGAACATTGGGTCTCCCAGGACGCTGGTAGTTTTTCCTCCTGGATTTCAGAGCTGCTGCACGGATCTAAGACTACACTGCCAATAGATCAGCAGATAAGCAGTGACAGTGACCTCCTGAAAACAATCAAGCATCGACATCCAGTCTAATTAAGGGTAAGCCTCAGCTGAATCAGCTACAAAGCGGACACGGTGTGACTCATGTAAACAGACGTGATGGAATGAGCGGAAAGGTTAATGGAGAAAAGAAAGGAAAGTATGATTATTTTGGCTCGGATAGCTGTTGGAAGTGAAGGATACTCCTCACAGACGCTGTGGATGTGTCTACAACCTATGTATGGGTTCTGTTGCTCTTGTGTTTATTGTGTTAGGTATCCAGTGTGTTGGTGTAAGCCAGCTCCTCTTCTCGAGGTGGTACATTGTAGGCCCCAGCAGGGAGAGTGTGAATGCTGTGGATCACCTCCTTGCCTTTTTTTTTAAAAATCTCTCCACTTGTCCTAGAACCTGGTGCTCTCATGTTTCAGCATGCGGATGTTGGTAAGTGTTCCGCTGCCCCTGTGGTGGTATCCGTAAGCCTGGCGCTGCCCCTCCAGTCACCGAGCGCTGCTGCCTGACGACATGCTGCTGCTGGGACTGGAGCCGCCCGAGCCCCGGTCTTCAAACAGGCTGATCTCTAGCTGAGGACACAATCAATGTCAAGGATCATCCTCACGAACAGGGTATTAAAGCGCAAGGTTGAGGAAGTGCAGGAAGATCTAAACGCATTACAGTTGTGCATTCCTGATCCTGTTCTATTCGAACCTTCTGCTCACTTACAGGCATGAAACCTAGAGAACTGATTTCAGATGATGGGCAGTCAGAAGATTTTCTCTCCTTGGACAGATCAGCGACTGGTGTGAATGAAGTCAGTGTGTGTTCCCAGTTTTCTGTTTCTTTGTCGTTGGATGCTGGTCTCTCACTGGATCGCTATCAAATACAATCACATCTTGCTTTTAGCTGTGATAAAATCTAACTTTTTCCAAAAGGTTTTGGAGCAGTCGTATCTCTAATCCCTGGTCAGATGGGCTGTGATAGGATTTCCAGAAAGACTGCTTTCTCTTACATAAATTGATCCAGAATCATGGAGGTTCAGGCCAAGAGATCTTGCAAACAAAAATGTATACATTCAAACAACATACTATGCTGTTTTGTTGCGAGAATGAAGTCTTTAATTATCCACCAGAAACTGCAGTATATATGTGTGCATTAACTGATACTTGTCGGTAATGTATTGGCCCTCTGTCTTGGAGCCTGTTCTTTGAACCAGTCTGTGCCAGACCTGTGTGATGGTCTACTGGACATACTCTCCCTCTTCTTCTGCCTGCACTGGGATCACTCCAACTGACAAAGACAGACATGCTGCTGGATACTTCAGAAAATGCAGCAGCTCATCTATAAAAGATGAACCACATAAAAAAAAAAAGCTTATTTCCAAAGGATAAAACTGTCTGGGTGGTTTTAGAAAAGAAACCACCGCATCGCAAATGCATACACATTTTTGGCTCCTGATTAACCGCATTAACTTGTATTTTTCACCTTCTCTTATCAAAGGACAGAGTGTGCAGGCTTTTTCAGTGCTGCCTTGCTTTGGATTTACTCTTGGGAACAATAGTTGGCCATTGAACAGCTTCTTTGCAGCAGCTGGAGTTTAAGTGCCTTGTTCAAAGGCACCTTGATAGAATTTATGAGGAAGAAGAGATATTTCTTATTCATTTATCCCGTCCATATGTTCTTAGCTATTCAGGTTATTCTAACCTGTGTCTTTCAGCTCTCCAACTCCTATCAGTCTTCTACATGTCAGGCTGTCCTGTCAGGGCTTTTATCCACTATCTCTTTGTTGCACATTTGAACACACAGTACAGTAGCTGATGAGTGAAGGATACAACCCTCATTCCTCTCTCTATGGGGTCTGTGATCAGCAGACCTCTAGGAGCGTAGATCTTCTCATTCTGTTCCTGGATGTAGCCTGATATCTTCCTCAGCACCTGGAATAAAATAGGGGCGGAGAGGGATTATGGAAGGGCCAAGGTACATCTAGAGATAATCCAGATTTGATTAGACCCATTGAAGGTACGATGAAAACACAAGCCGAACATGCACCCTCACAGAGAATAATCTGAACAGACGTTCCAACTGAGGATCCATTACTTACGTGTGACTTTTCAAAGTGCATTCTGTGTTACATGTAATAACCATGTGCCCAAAAGAGGCTAAACATGGAGCCAGGCTGTGGCAGCTTTAACCACCTCCTGTGCTGTCTTGAGTGGAAAATATGAAAAATGGAAGAAAAGACTTTGCAGTCCTTCTGTGCATAGTTAGCATATGGCATATGATACCAACTCTCTCGAGTCGTTGCCCGTCTTTATTTTTCCTGAGCATTATAATCTAAACTCAAAGTAATTCCATTATGCTCTAAGTACAGCAGTTATTTTTTTTTATACACACTTCCAAGCCACTCATGTCAAGCAAGGCGGCAATGAATTGAATTACTAGAATTGATGAGCTCGAGCTTTTCCTCTTTTTGAAGTTTTCCATTTGGAGGCTTTAATTTCTAATTGAAAAGATGGCTCTCTCAGGCTAAATGTCATGCCTTGGTTAACTGTCTGGGCAATTTGGAAACACTCGAAAACGTGAAGTGGACAGTTTATTTAGATTGCATTGGCAGCGAATGTATCTCTCAGCTTTGCAAGTGAGTGTTGCATCAACTGTGCAAAAAACCACAGAGCAGCAGTGGAGTGAATCTGTGTGGTTCAGACCATGCACTGGCACACAAAATCAGACATGCATGTCTGTATACATTCTCCTATGCATTACAACTGCACACACTGTTTGCCATATGGGGTAGAATAGTGTCTAAGAAACCTAAGCACCATGACAGAGGCCAAGGTTGCTGCAGATAGCAACCAAATCTACACAGACCGATGGCCAGTCATGCTAAATGGACAACTATTAGCTAAAGTGGTA
This sequence comes from Amphiprion ocellaris, assembly GCF_022539595.1. NCBI lineage: Eukaryota > Metazoa > Chordata > Actinopteri > Pomacentridae > Amphiprion > Amphiprion ocellaris. The sequence continues at coordinate 11,017,082 of NC_072781.1, read as the reverse complement.
TCATTAGTACTGCTTATTCAGCCCCAGCTCTGCTTCTGTGAGCAGCAACAATGCTGATGTGCCATGCCTCTCTTGAACTCCACCTAATCATGTCAGTCAGCTAAACCACACTCCACTGAGCCTCGTGTACACTGAGAGAGCTGCCAACGCTCCTAAAAAGAAGGTGTAATCTTTAACCCACAGTTTAGCTACATTATCCATAGCTCTATAAGGAGGTAAAACATAAACTGGCTGTATGTGAATGTCTGGCTAACCTCTGGGTTTCTGTAAAAACTTTAAAAGCATCTGTCAGTGAGTCAATAAACTTCCTACTGTTGCTCTTCCCATTCATGTCAGTCCAGACTCATATATTATACATAGAAAAGACTTTGAAGTGTGTAAGTTCATTGAGAGAAACAAACCAGAGTCAGATTCCTTGAATGTGGTCACATACTGGACGAGTAAAGTCGAACTTGAAAGAACGCAGAGTTGTAGCAGTGACAGAAGATACATAAATAAATAAAATATGGATGATTCTGTAAAGCTGCTACAAATTCTAAGATGTGAATGCTGCAGACGATCTGTACAATCAAAATTAGTGTCACCAATTCAATACCAGACCAAATGTGACAAACGCTCTCAAATTCTTCCTCCGGTCCTGAGTTATGGTGTTGAATAATTGCCACAAATATGTGTTTGCAGAACAAAATGATGTTACAGTGAAGTTGACCTTTGACCTTTAGGATGCAAAATGTCATCCTTTCATAATTTTGCCCTTTTAAACATCTGTGTTACATTTTTTTGTCATAATTAGCATATAAATTCTTGAGTTTTGGTCAAACATGTTTTTTGAGGTCACAGTGATCTTTACCTTCTGATGACTCACTTCTGATCACTTCATTCCTGAGTCCAAGTAGATGTTTAGTTCAGATGTAATGAAAGTCTTGAGATAATATATTCACAAGAAAAGGACGGACGTGAGGTTACAGTGACCTTGTTCTTTGGCAAAATCGAATCATCCTCAAAGTTTGGCTAAATTTGAAGAAAGTCCCTCAAGTAGTTCACAATCACAATCAGGCGTCCACAGTGTTGCATTCATGAGAAAGGGACAGAGGGCTTATCTAAAAACACAATAACTCAGGATGTTGCCTCTGCAGAGGGATTAAAAAAAAAACAGGATCCAAACAGTTAGAAGCTACAATTCCCTTTTGAAGTATGCCATGTTGAATATAACACGTATTTGTTTGTTCCTCAAGTGATTTACTGAACGTGACAGATTCACATCCTCTTTTGTGAGTTAACTAAAGGTCACTGCAGCACTAGGCCTTAAGAGATTAAAACAACAGAGGCTGAGCAACACACTGAGCGACGCTCCTCTGGAATGTCAAAGGCCTGTTACAGCTGCAGGCACAGCTGCTATTATAGTGACCCTTGGAAGTGGAGACTAAACAACAGAGGGATACTTCTTTCTGTCTCCCGTTGGAAGAAGAATAGGATAGTTTTGCAATGAAATGCCTGGAAAACATTAAGACATTTTACTTCTCGGTGAATCATTGGACTAAAAACCATCAAAAGGCAGCGGTTTGCTTTGTTGCACTTCCTGAAATTAGTCAGATCTAAGTGAACTAACGGCGAGCATATTATTTGACTCGGAGCAATGACATTACATCCACACATTTCGTAGCACAATATAAACAGAGTCTTTCGTTAAAAACTCAATCAGACATCACAGCAAAGAGGCAGAGACACACAGAGCGGAGCCCTGACTAATCGGTTTACTGTGGTCCGGGGAAAAGGACAATCCTTTCACTTGCTAGCGAGCTCTCAGGGCAGCTCAATCCTCTTCAGCGTAACAACATGACAGTCAAGTATCCAAGCTGTGCCTCCGTTGAACAGGCATGTGTGTGACAGAGCTTCTGGGAAAAGTGACTGTCAAGATATATACACGCTCCTCTGCATATGTTGTCAAGTGCATTATAAAGGAAATATGAGTACCTACATGTTTCAGTGAGAATCCTGTGCTGTATATGTAGCCAAATAGAAAATAAGGTGATCGAGGGTACAGACTTTATGTGAGGTGAGTTTTCTGAATGCTTGTATCTGCTGTGACATGCTGGGAGCAATCAGTATCTTTTGATGGAGCGAGATGTAAGCATCAAGGCGTTCTGGGTGCTCGAATGAAACTCCACATCTGATACACGATTGCTGCAGCGTACATACACACACAGCATCAACTTGGGTGGGTATGTTTTATCGTCGTCTGTCATAACGTCATTCAGCCAAGATGATTAAGTTAAACAAGTAAATAAACAACTCTTCTGTGGAGCTGATAGCATCTCAGCATCTCAATGGAGCAGGACCCAGCTGACAGGCAGATGAAAGGAGCCTCAGGCCAGGCCATTTCTGCATGGCTTCAACACAGAAATAAGTTCCTTTGTGCTTTTTGGTCAAGCTCCCAGTGCCGCTGTACTGCTTTGATAAAGAAATGTTTATAAGATGCATCAAGACCAGGGAGATGAATGTTGTGGGTGACAGAGATCAGAGCAGAGAGGCATGCTGGAACTTCACGCAACTCCAGTTTCTTCTAAAACACCGGCAGGTACATACAACATCACAAGAGGATTAATCAAGCCCACTGTGTCTGTGTATGTGATTGTGTTACAGATGTGTGTTTTCTCGTTCCAGCTCAGCGAGTAACAAGGAACAACACAGTTGTGTCGAGGTTTCACCACCTGCCTTTTCTCAAGATGGACATCTTGGTGGTGTTGAAGGCTCCATGTCACGTTTCAGCTGGCGTGCCATGTCTTGGCCACTGGCACACAGGTGTAGCCTTCAGAGGGAGTTTTTAAAATGCAGTGAAAAGACAGCTGAGGTAAATATTGTTCCAGAGAGAATCAGATCATATCTCCTGGTTTCTGGCTCTGCTTCCCGCTGTCAGTAAGTCTAAATAACTGTGTGACCCAGAGTGCATTAAAACACACAATTGGATGTTTTAGTGTGTGTGAGAGCTGGCTTCCAACAAAATGGACAAATATGGTAGCAAATAAGTCTTGTGGATGGCCAGTGGAGTTTATTACTACACACTAAAAGGATTCAGATTCATTTAGTTACTTAACAAAACTTAAAATTTCAAAATCAAAACAATTTAATGTTTGAACAATAATTATGGCAAACACAGTGGCAGATTGCTTTGCACTGTCACATCACATTTCTATGGTTGTGGGTCAGAACCTGCTCCCCACTGGTTCTTTTTGGCGTTTGCATGTCCTCCCAGGTCCTGTGTGACTTATTTTCAGCTGCATCAGGACTCCCCCACAGTCCAAAGACATGCAGAGTATTACCAAGACATTCAGTGCAGTAGGAGTGGTGAATTGCTTGTGGGGATAAATACATGTTTATCTGCAGCTGTGTGATAGACCGGCAACCTTTCCAGGTTCCACTCTGCTGCTCTCCCACTGTGAGCTTGAATAGACTCTGTAGTCGCCTACAACCCTCAATAGGATACATTGCTGAGAAGACTATGAATGGATATTTATCTATTGTATTTACAGCAAAGGTGTACTGGGAAAATGGGTGATTTTCCCTTCAGGTTTCATCAGAGGGCACACTATGAAGTGTGATTAATAGGTTAGAGAGGTATGTTGAGCCTAAAGACAGAGTTTTCAATGTCAGAAACGTGGCTCTCATTTAACTTCCTAGATCACTATAGTAAATTATGCAGCACAGCTACACTGTACCAGAGGAGATTTGGAGATTTAAAGTGGCTGTAAGAAGCACCACCCTCTCACCTTGTTGTCACGGGTATCTATCTGCATTCATTTGATGATGCAGAAAATGCATACGTTTGCTCTGATGCTTTTTACTCTGCTGGTACTGCAGCTAATTAAACACAAATCAAGTTATTGATCAGTTTATTGGTGTTTATCACAGATAATATTTCATTAAAACATTAATTTCACTTTGATTTGGCCAAAAACTGTAGCTGTGTTTCATTATGAGACAGTGTTCAACCTAAATGCATGTTTTTAAGTATCATGTTTAGATGAATGAAGTTGCATCTGCTACTGACTGATAGAACAGATATATTCACTTATACAATACACAGTTTTCTACAGCATTCTTCTCTTGCATTTGTAGTAACAGTGCTGCTTTTTTACCATGATACATTTTTACATTCTTCATAGCTTTCCATTAATAACAAAATGCTATCAGTTACTGAAGTACATAACATGTCATTAATTCATTTTGTGCACACATACAGCCTAAGGCGGGAAACCAGAGTTAACAAAGAAAGTTCATAACCGCCATCATGATGCCCACTATCTCCACTTGGGGTTTTAGGTTTAGTTGATCCAGTAAACCCAGCTATGTCGAACTAAGAGGTACACTTTACAAGTTTGTTCTGCAATAAATAATACGGTAAAGTTTTAACTTCTGTGTTGAAAGTTTGAGAATGTTGAACCTCTGGAATACTGTGTTATAAAATAGAAAGACAAATGCTGAGCTACAAGTCGCAAGCACTACAAAAAGTAAAGCTCAGGGTGCATTAGGGAATTGCTACAGTTCCATAATTCTGGAAGCTCAAAGGAATAATTCACCATTTTGGGAAATATGCCCATTCTCTCTTATGTCTGTTTATTGACTATAGAGATGGAGTTTGAAGGCAATTAGTCCAGCTCAGCATTAAAGAGGCAGAGCGAAGCAGCTAATTTGACTTTGTCCAAGTTCAAAATGTGCACTTAATAACACTCCAGCAAGAATAAATTAATAATTGGTATGCATGCTGAAATGCAAACCACAAGTGCAAAGAGTTTTTTTTAAGTCGATCCAGAGCCAGAGGTGCTGTTTTCCCCTTCTGCTAGGCTTAATCCTAAGCTAAGTTAATCATCTGTTGGCTTAGCTTCATATATTTTATGCGACCATCGGAGTGGTATCGACCTTCTTACTTAACTCTCAAAATTTATGAAGCAGCATTATCTTAAATAAATTCCATCTTTTTCCAGGTAAACCGTACTTCCAGTCACCATATGATACATTTTGTGTGCTAAAACTTAGGTGTTCACAGATTTATTACCTTCTCATAGCGTGTCTCCATGCAGAGGAAGATGATGTAAGCTGTTGCACAAGCCAGACATCCTTCCAGGTACGACTGACCTCCAATTTTTTCGGCCTCCGCATAATACGAGTTCAGGGTCTTCACCGTTTCCTCCAGCAACGTTCGCTCAATCTGCTTACAAACACAAGCACACACCCAGGTAGAGATACGGAGGCGTTCACACACACCGTAAGGACTGCACAAGTGAAAAGTGTCCTGGCATTGCTGCAGGGAGCAAGCTGTTCAGCTACAAATCAACCTGCCAAACATACCAACTGCATTCTGCTCAACCCAAAATATTCCTATTTTGTTAAGCAATTTAGAAACACAACTCGCTTGCAGAATGTGGAAAAACTTGAGGCTAGGATGAAAAATTACTAAGAAGCATGACAGCAATGGGTAGCGGTTAGAGGCACTGACAGAGAATATTTATGGTGAACTGATGCGGATTTCTAACGGTCCCTTTACACTGACTCCCACTGTTTTCCCTCTGAGCCTGTATTTCTTTTTTTTTGCTCTCTCCGTGTGGACTGTCTGCTGTAGATGCTAATTGCCAGACAAATCTACAGTAATTCCCCTACACAGCACCATTCTCGCCAGTATAGCCAGGTGAAAAGAGCAAAACTGCATAAATAAACTGCATATTTCCTCCCAGTGGCTGGTGTAGAGTGAATATAGTGTCATTTTTATTCTGCAGAGTTTGAGATGCAGAACATTAGAGGTCACTCAAGCTGCTAAAGTTTGTGTCCATCTGTGGTGAGGTGGAAAGTTCATCTTGCAATGTCACTGTACTTACTGATAAAGCTTAATGTTTGGATCTCAAATTCCACGATTAAGGGGATTACCACTGCGGAAGCTGATATCTATCATTCACATGTGTTTTGTCATCATGGATGCACCATCGTAGTGATCTTATTAAGCTATACTGAGCTGTCAGTCTGTATTCGAGCATGTGGGAGTTTTCAAGTGGCCTGGGATTTTGCCAAGACAATACATTTGTCTGGATATGCATATGCGAGTGTGTTTGTGCTCACCCTGCTGTCGAGCTCTGAAGGGAACTTGGTCTGGAATCGGCACACGGTTCCTTCGCTGTAGTCTCTCTGGATAAACACCTTTGTTACCAGCGACGCACTGTGCCGCAGCTCCTGAAGGTTGTGGAACTTGGAAGACAATAGAAAAGCAGGCATGTTAAATTTGTGACTCAAAATACATTTGCATTGATCTACACTACACATATACATTGATCACTTACAGAGACAATTTTCTTTACAAACAATTCCAGTCTCAGCAAAAAAAAAAAAAAACAAACCACTCACTGTTTAGGATTTTTTTCCCACTTTGTAATCAGACTGGGTTCATTCTTTGTACTGTCAATAAATGGATCTGCACAAAGACTTCTACTGTGCAGTCAACTTATGTTTAGGCCTGTTTCAACATCAAAACATGATAGTTTAAATCCACTTGTATAGAGGAATTCTGAATAGCAAGGCTTATACAATATTTACACAGGGTAATTCGATATTTCCTGACGGCACTGAGTTGCGTTTCCGTCTGAGAACACAAGTGCAACTGGGCTACACTGAGAGAATGGCTGACTCCATCGACAGCAGTCCAGACTTATCGTAGTTAGCACTCTCACTTCATTGCTCCAGCATCAATAGGCCCGACTGCAGCAATAACACTCTGAAAGACTCCTCTTTACAGCACTTTGGTGGTGAGTGGTATGTTTTACACCCAAACACTCATTCCCCTTAGAAGCATACAGCAACAAGCAAGTGGGCCAGTGTAAACTTGTCCCCTGCTGATCTAAATTACTCTCCTCAAGAGGATGGTAATTAGAGATACAGTCGGAGCATGGAGGGGGTAAAAGAGAGAGGGAGGGAGGGGAGGACAAGAAAGTGTTGAGAAAGTAAAGTGAGAAATATGAGGTTGTATTCTCGTCAGTCAGTCAGCACTCTCTTAAATGGTGTTGGAGGGTTGGCATGCCAGAGAGGGCAGTTAGGGAACCACCGCCGGCTGTCCTCCAATGTTTGCAACAGTGTGTCACAGGCTTGGCTGTTCTACACTTCAACACTGCCGAGCCAGGCTTTGCAGTGTGGGCCTCTTTGGTGCTTTTCTTCTGCCATGCTCTGGAAGATGGCGTTGGACGGGGAGTCACAGCGGTTAATATGGCTGTACCATGCAGGTTTCTGGCACCACAGAGCACCTACAAATGGTTCTTACAAGCTTGTTAGTGCGTCTATCTGCTGTGTGACGTATTTCTTAGTCCTTTGTTAGGTGTAGTGGATGCACAGGAGCTTCCTGTAGCATTTGTTCTAGAACACCCGAATGTCTTCAAGTTACGACATTCAGCGTCCAATCGCACATCCGTAAAGGAGAAAGAAGATCACCAACAACTTGTATTTACTCCAGTAACTGGCAGGATGATGTTGTTAACTCTCCAGATGATGTTGAGTTTGGTTATTTCAGATGAGGCCAGGCTCAGTCTTTTGCTGACCTGCCATCCGACGCAACAGTGGACCACAAGTATATGAAACTGTCGACTTCTTTGAGTCGTTGTCGGTTCAGCATGATGTTTGTTGCTGTTGCTGCTTACAAGGATTTTGGCATTTTCTCTGTGCTGATTTCCATTTCAGATCCTTTTGCTGCAACCTCTAATCTGGTGGTGAGTTCTTGAAGTTCTTTCCCACTGCCTCTGATGAGGTCTATATGATCAGTGACTCTGAGGTCACAGAATGGACGTCCTTTAATAGTCATGGATGACTGACAGCTCGACCTTGGTTTGGCTCATTATTTTTTTTTTGTCCAGAACATGTTGAACAGGAGAGAGGAAGCATTCCTGACACATTCTCACAGTTGTTCCAAAGAACTCTAAGAAGTCTGCTTTGATCGAATTGTCTGGATCCCATTGGAAGTCACTGTCAGTGCTGCAGCTCCTTATCACCTGCCAGACATGATCGAAAGCCCTCTTGAAGTCGATAAGGTTGTGGAACAGGTCATGCTAGTGCTTTAGATGCTTCTCAGTCACAATTCTGATGCTAAATACCTCCTGAATAGCACTTCTTCTTGGTCATTCATTAATTTCAGAGCCATACAATTTTGCAAAAACACCCTATTTTAGAGAAAATGTCCACCATTTGTGCACCTATTGACTTTATTTATTCCATTTTATTCAGTGGGTATTGTTGCCAAAGTTTGTTCAGCTACAGCAGTGCTGCTATTATCAAAAGGTAGGATACCTGCATGTGTGAGCCAGAAAGAGTCATTTCCCAGTAAGCAGACACAGCACAGTGCCAGCCCTTCATCTCTATTTAGGGTATATCACTCACAACCAGGAATAGCATCCAAGCTGCTATTTTGGTCTGCTAACAGCCACAATCATTTCACAAGCAGAGCTTTTAATATCCTTCTTTCTGCTTCTTCTGTGTCTCTAACGTGGCCAGCTCTCTCTTCCCTGCACTATCTTCAGGCCATCATGATGAACAACAAGTCATGCTATTAATAGAAGCAATTATCATCACAAGGTTGTGCATCATTTATCCGAGTTAGAATCAGTTGGCTGAGAGTCAAGTTCATTAAGATAACACAGGTTCTTTGTGACTGTGAGAATGTGTGCAAATAATTATATGTACATGCAAGTATGTGATGAAAAGATACTCTGACCATTAATGCAATTAGCAATACCACAGTGGAAAATACTCTTTGCCAATTAGGTGTCCTGCAATCAGATTATGGAATTGTTAAACACAATTACTTACACTTATTACAGTTAAAACAAACAAAAAAACACCTCGAGTATCTCAAGTTACACTTAGTGGTGCTTCCAAGTGAAAACCTCCGACTTGAGTCCAGTTATGCGGATTACAAACAGAATGACAGGAAAAGGGAAAAAATATGGTAATGAGAGTAGAGAAAAGAGAAACAGAGAGAAAGAAAGAAAGAAGAAAAAGAAAAAAGATCAAAAGCACTGGTAGGAAGATATGAGGATGTGTGGAGGCATCCAATTAAGGAAAGACTGAAATGAATAAAAGTAAAATAAAGAAAGAAATGAGCAGAGATTAGAAGGAAAATATGTAGGAAAAAAGATGAAAAAGGTGAGTAAAGGAGGACATAAGGAAAGAGCATGAAACCAGACAGAAAAGAGAAAAAAAAATGATGAAAAAGAATTCAGAATTTAGCGAGGAAGGAAATTGTGGGCTGGAAAGAAAGACGGACTGAAAAGGGATAAAATAAGAGATGGAAGAAAGCATAAGACTGTAAATTAAGGCAGAAAGAAGGACAGAAAATGGAAAAGGTAGAGATAAGGAGAGAAAGAGCAACAGATAAGATAAGGAAACGATGGAGTGACTGGAACGATGACCAAAGAAAGTAGGATGCAAACTAATTTTGAACACACTTTTGCACACAACTATTTGTGTGAAATACTAAAAAATATACCCTAATTTCCACCTCTGTGTGGTCTCACTAATACACCTATCATGGAAGAAGAACTGGAGTTTTACATGGCACTCTGCCTGCCTCTAAATCACAAACACTGCCGCAGATCTAGGCACTTGTAGAAAATACCAAAGCTGATGCCAGTGTTTGTGTTGATGGGGGTTCTGGTCGAGGTCCGGCCCAGAGTCATGTGAGTGAACATTACAAAGTTGCCGTGTCATGTGAACTGTATTCAGGCCAGTGGGATGTCATGCTGTGTTTTGGCCTGTTGTTGACCAACTGAACTCTGACTTACATGTGTCTTGCTGTGAAGCCGGCACGAATCATGTCTCACTACGAACTATTTGTCCAAATATAGATTTTTAGAATATCTCACCCACCACTCTCTCAGTTTTAAGGAGCTGTGTCAACTGTGTTCCAGGTTTTAAAACTGATCTGCTAAAGGTTGGGCTGAGGAAAAAGAAACTGACCAATTTTTTACACTCTTTGTGTATTTCTGTGCAACAACAATAATAAGTTTGTCTTGACACACTGTGTGAGATGAAAATAATATAATCTTGACCACAACATGTGTCAGACTGTTTTATTAATCCAAGGCATGTCCAGCAGAGTCCCACAGACTTTGTTTTCATTTTGCCTCCACTGTTTTGGTTACATGTGTTTGCATTTACAAAATGCCACTTGTGAATCGTCATTGCATTTTCCATGATTCCATGTCCCACTGTGATTGGGCGGTTTTTAAATGTGGGTCATAGCAGCGGGTTACTCGAGAATTTGATCCAAAATAGTCTGTCTGTGGATGTCTCCGACCATCGCCAGCTCTGACTTTTGCATGCGTCTCTCACAACTGTTCTGTTTTACCTCAGGCAGCTTAACACTGCACAGTGCAAAGAGGCTCTTACACAATCACACCTCACACACATAAAATCTCACACACACCACTTGCCCATAATATTTTTCCATATTGACAACTGCTGGTTTTAACATTGCTTTCATTATTCCATGCTTATTAAATGTCAAAGGGAGGGGAGAGCTACGTTGCCGTGCTTCTTCCTAACTAAACATGCACTTTTTTGCAATTTAATGCCAATCAAACCTGGATAACCAGGAAGCTTTTATTCTCTTACAAGTCATTTACATCCGTCAAAGTCCTAAAACAGCCTTTTCCCACTGACATTAGGAACTCGATGAAATCTGTCTTTAGTCACGTGGTGTTGACGTTACCGGCAGAATTGTCTGTGTCCATTAAAGCCTCGAAGATAAATGTTTTCTGTTGGCAGTTTATCATTAACTCTCCTTGTGTGGGAGATCAGGGTTCAAATCTAGTCTGTTCCTGCGTCTAAATATAGTACGCAGGCAGACAGCAAAGTTAAAGTGTCAAACTGATCACACAGGACTCTATTAAGGAGCTCCGCATCGTGCTGCACTGTCTGGCTTCTCTTTCCACCCACACATCCATTACTTTTAGTTTAGTTAACATTTCCTTGCGCACTGATTAAACACAAACAGAGAGGAAAGAAGTTGCTGAATGAAGACTTATCTCCAGGTAACAAGCTCATAAAAACACACAGCCTCAAGGGCACCAAAGATAAAAACAGATGAACTAAACGGCACAGAGACACAACATAAATCTAATTCTAACTGCAGAACAGCAATGCACATGAATTAAAGCAATTTATCTTGCTAATTTATATGAATGTTATAGTGGTCCAACCTATTCACATTTTATTAAAGAGTTTTATAAGAAAGAATGATCGCGTGGAAACTTAACTGCTGCTCAAAAACTAATGCATCTCTTGTAAGATCAGATATAGCCACTGGCTGAGCAGGCAAATAAAAGGAAAAATAAAGTCAATTTAGACCCATGATGCATCAGTGACCTCTCATGACCAAGTGTGCTGCTCAAATAAAAAAACACCACATTTCCTTTGTCATTTCTTTCTATTCCTACACTCTGATTCCACCCCCCTGCTTTATTCCCTCCAGTTTAGATCTGTGAGTCGGTGTGAGTCTCATTGCCATGACATGTTTCCTAGTTAAGTCACTCCGACTCAAGGAAAACACAGCGACAACATGGGCGAGTGCTGCCAGTGGGCAAACCTCGCAAATGGTACACGCACACGCAATTACAGTACGCACAGTAAATGCACTCCGAGTTAGCCGTTTCATTCTCATCGCTCATAGCTCTTTCAGCATCTTCCTCACTGTCAGCTCCCTCTTTTCATCCCTTCACAACAGAAGTGGTCCCCTGCCATTGAGACAAAATCTTCTATGTTTGCTGCCAAGCCGGGTTAGCCAGAGGTCTATAAATCAATGGTGTTTGGACAGCGCTGACAAAACTGTGAAACTTCCATGACATCCAGGTGGAAGACCAGCGACTGTGGGACAGAAGAAGAAATCTTTTCTTTGGAAAAGGTGGAACATTGTTTCAGCAGGGAGTTGAGCCGGTGCCAGTCTCTGAGATGATTACTGTGCTTTGACATACTATTCCTCAGCAGTGTAACACTCGAGCCAGAGCTAGAATACAGACTGAGAGGAGGATCTGGCACTAGTGGACCTAATGGATCCAGAGACCGTCCATGCAGCACAAACAGTCTGCAGAAAGAGCTGATATTTAGTCAGTCATTTAACGTGATCATTTGCTGACTTGGCATGTCATAGATAATATAATGTGCGACGTGGAGACAGATGGATAAAAACACGGACAGGAAGCAAACTGTGATGCTCATCTCAGTCTCCAATCACTGATGGTTACAAACTGCAGCAGCCTGTTCACATTTAATATGCCATGGATAATTGATGGGCTTTGGATGTAAAATCTGTCCTGGGTCCACACACACTATATGTGCTGTGTTTGCGTGCATGCATGCATGTGCACGTGTAATTGATGGGGCTTGGACGGGGATACTGGCAGACCACCAGAGGAAATCAGGGCCACTCTGCCAATGTCTTGCAGGCTCAGGGAAAAAAAAAAAAAAAACATAATCATGAATTTTGCCCAGCTTCCTGTTCACTGCACATTCACCTGCAGCGTCATTATGTTGGAATTACAACTTGCTACCTGCAGATATATTTTACATGAATGCATGTGAATACACACATATAAGCTTGAGAGTCAGCTCTTTCCAACTCGCACCGAAGTGGCCGTCTCCTCTAGTCAGATCATCGATATGATAACTAAAGCGGCTATGTCTTCAGCAATATGGTGACATCACCAAGGACACAAGGGTGGGTGGACGGGTTGAAAGATGTGCTGCTGGCCAGAGAGCTAGCGGGCATTACTGACGCTAAAAATACATCCACTGTTGATGCTGTTTGGAGAAAATTGTTGTAACACTGCCTCAATGATACCACTTCTCTCTCTGCATCATCTATATAGAGATGCTTACAGTCGCCAGTCATGGAAACTGCATTTATCACAGGAATGAAATGGGGGGGAAATAGTTGAGTGTGGAAGCATGTTTGAGTATGTGGCACGTTCAAAATGCAAGAATAGAGGCTTGTCAAGCTAATTTAGAAGTGTGACAGAGGGAGAGACAGGGAGAGAGTGTCCCTGTCCATGGTGCTGACTGCTCCATCATCAGCTGCACTCTCATCAGCCAACTGGATGTTCTCTAGCTGAATGACACCGATTTATCTCTAGATAATGCAAAATAAATAAATAAAGGAACGAAGAGAAAACGAGTAAAAACACTCTAAAAGTTACATATCTGACGAGATCTGTCTGCAGTTACAGCCTACAGACAGCAATGAAAGTAAGAGAAATGGCCAGAATCTGTGCACAGTGACTTCAAATCCCCCTCAGTCTTCAAGACCCACTCGTTTCATCTGATTGAACTGATGCAGCCCAACTGATCACCCGAATCACGACGAGCCACAAGCAAGCAAAACATTTAGTTTACAAGACTGCATTTCTCAACCTGCATCTGTTAGAAAAAAAAAAAAAAAGCAGCTCGAAGAGGATCATTCCTCAGGTTCTGTCCACAGAATACTAAGAGAGAGAGAAAAAATGCAGCGGATTTCTTACCTCTGTCGCCATATTCTAGTGTGGAGGTGCAGGATCTGTCCCGGGAGGAAAACGACAACCGTTTGCTCGGTGTTGTGTTTGGGACACCGCGACTACAGAGGCTGGCACGGTAGAGACCGGAGCGCGCGTGAACGACGGAGTGCGTGACTGTGCGCGCACCTGCGAGCGAGTGAGCGAGCGAGGGAGAGAAGGAGCGCTGCTGCGGGATGGAGCTGCTGGTGGATATGCAAATTTTCTATATGACTTTCTATCAATGCATACCTGACCAAAAAAAAAAAAAAAAAAAAATGCACTCAAGGTTAAAGGAGGTTTTGATTTCCCAAGAAGGTTGGTGTTTGTTATTTTCTGGGATATTAATAATTCCATTGATTATTAATAATTCAAATAAAGTGCTTTGCTTGTTTTCTCCTTTTGTGACCAACCCTGGATGCCTTCACTTAAAAGCTGCAATGAATCATACACACAAATACACCTGTCTGCACTGTATGCATAATATAATAAAATGGGCTTTATAGGTGCTGTAATAACTTTTACAACAGCACATTTCTATTACTGACCAGGATTGCCAGTGAGATAAAAATATATTAGATCATTACATGTCACCAGTGAGTGACAAAAGTGAGCCTCCAGGGAAATATTACAGTGAATCTATTTTTAAAGATGAATCACTTGTCACCGCCAGCATGCCGTGAGGCTCCTGTTTATTCTAACTGAAGCCTGTTAGTGCTGTATAGGTGTTTACTGTACATCCAGCACTGCCATTCTCTAAAAGCAGGTTGGTTCTGGTGCAAAGTGGTCATGCACCAGTGACTCATACTGTAGCCCATATGTTACAGTAAATGTACCTCTACAAAGTGCCTGTATTGAGCATTTCTCACAGCCCACTTAGATGTACTATGTAGCCACATTTTTTCCTTTCAAGGCTAAAAAAATTCTTCCAGTTCATGAACAAATCAAGGTCTCATAGCTGGTTTGAATGTTTCGCAAGGCTGATTTGAAATTCAAAAAAGGTTACTGAAAATGAGGCAGCTAGAGAAGAGCTCATGATTTTACTGTGCCTAAGCAAATGAAAATATTTCCGATTAAATTTTAAAAAATGACCTGGAAGAAAGATGGTGAGTGAAATCATTTTGATTGATGCTATTCTGGGTTAAAATTCTTATTTTTCTTTGCTTGTTTGACACCATGAGTCATGACATGCTGAAATTATGAAATTAGTCACTTTTTCTATCACTACGACACGCATTCCCCGAAGTAAGCTTAGATCACTCCTGGCAAAGACGCTCAAATCGCACACAGGCATGCAAACGCACATAAATCTGTTTACAAAGCCTCCAACTCTTATGAATGGAAACAGAATCCAAAAATAAAGCGGAAGAAGCTTTAACAAAATGAGAATTATGCAGAACTGAGATTATTTGCCAGGATCCTGCTGCTTGCTCCAGATTGCTTGAAAAGATGTGGATATCTAATCACACATTGGCACAGATTCCTTTAGGCTGTGTGTATTTATATCCACATGCATATGTTTTCGTATGCATGTGAATTTCTGAGTGTATTCCCCCTCTATAACATTCTCCAACGTATCTTCATCTCAGTAGTTTCAGTCACACATTCACATCATACACTCACCACATCATTTAAACTGAAGCAACCTATTCTTCAACTGAGACAACTCCTCATATAAGTATTTATTATATGTGCATAATGTGTTGCCCAGGAGGTGTGAGACTGTGGCAGGTGGTAGACCCATCACACACCAGAATACAAAAATAGTCAGATGACTAGTCAGAAGACTATGATGGCATCAAAAACAACAAAAAATGCTTTTTTCCCCCTTCCAAAGCCACACATGCATGCATTTTCTCATCTGATGCCCCTTGCACAACACTTTTTTGTTATTTACCTCAATAAGTACGAAACAGCAAAATAAAACTCAGAGCATGTCATGACTCACGGTCAGGTGCTAAAATTTACTGCAATTTCTACAAAATACATCAATCTGATGAACACAGACACCGGTTTTGAGTTGAAAATCCACACCTTTGATACCCTAATTGATATTTTGTTATTCAGCTGTGCAATATTTTCATTTGTTTTGGGGAATTTTAAATAATTTTCCAGCATCACATCTTCAACCTGTCATGATATAAGCATGCCCGCATGGTTGGCAATAATTCAATTCAATTCAATTTGACTTTCCGAAAAACACAATTGTGATAAATCCAGGCCTGTTCAACAAATATAAAAACTATGCATCCCTTTAGGTCTTTATTAACTTATTTTACAGCACATACCAGTTTGTACGACATCATATCCATTAAAATTATCTAATTTTGAGAGTTTAACAGATGAGGCCAGATAAAAACTCATCACTTGTTAGGCTTGGTGTGACATTTATCTGTTTTAGCTGAATGTAGCCTTAGAATACGAACATACTGAGAAAACAAAGGCAACATGCATTTTAAAAGTAGAATGTCATCATGTTGATGTTTACCATGTTTGTACACAGGATTAAAATGCTCAAAGTTAGCACATTTAAATGCTATGCAATGAGTTTATGCCTATGTACGGCTAGCATGAAAAGATGCCCCATTTTATCATAACTACATCCACATTTTGGCATGCTACACTTAGGCACACAAGAATGCAGTCACCGAATGCAAAGGCTTCCAAGCATTAGCTAATTAAAAGTCACCCAGTTCATTAAAAGTTTAAGTAGCTCATGAATGCATGTAGCAGAAAAGTACAGGACTAACATCACCATCCCCAAAGCTATACTGCTAGCATTGCTAAGAGGGAAGCATACAGTCGAGTAGTGGTACGATTAAGAAACATCCGGGGACAACAGTGACAACACAGCTGTGTTGGGTAGATAGTTTGTAAATGTGTTTGCTGTGGGTTACAAGATTGACACAGAAATGTGAATGTGGTTAGATATTGACAGGGATGGGAACGATATCGGGTCTTGGTTTGGAGTTGATTGTCTGCAGATATAAGCAGGCGAAGGAAAATTACTGGTTGTTACATTCAAACTTCCATCATGGCTGAACATATGCATTCCTATTCATATTGAGAAAGTAATGAAAGAAGATGCCTTCATATTACATCTCATTCTGGTCCTTCACTGCGTCTGAATCTGCACTTCAGCAGAAAATAATAACTTTGCCGCAGCCTTAAATTATCATAATGACCCACAGCACTGTGCATAGACACACACACTGCACACAAATATTGCCTTTTTCACATTTCATATTTCATGAAATATTTATTTCAGCAAAACATTCTTGCGTTTTTGCCTCCCTCCAAAACTGCCAGTTTCTATTTGAAGCTTGTGCTGTGAAATGTTGAAGACAGTGATACTGACTCTGCAATGCAAAGGAGAAAGGGACGAAAGAAAACATGAAGTATTGCTGCGATTTCTTTGCTCGTGTCTTCAAACTTGCAGTGTTAAGGTAGCATTAAACACTTTATCATGTTTTATTTGGTTAATGTGGTTTTGACTTGTCAGATTAATCAAATCATCACCTGCACTGTGGAAGAGAGTTCTCCTAACCAGAAAACATTTATGTTTCACCTCTTATTGGAAGAATGAAATAAATAATGGACAAAAAATAAAATAAAATTAACATGTGATGTTACTGATGATTATTTGCAAAGCAGTTTTTCTCACTGCCCCATTAATGTCCCTTAACTTTCTCAGCTTTTGATTGTAGACAGATACTCCATCAATCCACCAAATAAACATCAAATTTGATTTGTGTTTTTGGGTGCAGAAAATGTTGATAAATCCACATCTCCCAAAAGATTTCCTTAAGAATTCTTCAGCTGGCCACATTGTTTAGCTGTACCATAAATCCACAGCTACCAACATTTCTATTTGACCAAACAGTTCACTACAATGACACTCAAAGCCACATCACTGGAGGGCATTCAGAATGAGGACATTTACAGAGCCATAATACACTGGAAAAAGTGTACATTCCACTTATCCGCAACAACACTAAATAAAACAATAAATGATAAATAATCATTTGAAAAGAATATGAAGAGGAAATCATTATTATGCAGACAACAGACTAAGGAGTAGGAGGTATAATCCTGTTCCTGCTTCCAGTGTTTGTGCTGTATCGTTTTCATTTGTTTAAACATTATCTGTATAAGCATTTTAAAAAATGCATCAAGTAAAGGTAGAATTTTCTGTATATTATGCAGAAGATATTCAGAAAAGAATGCACTGTGGAGTCTCACAGTCACCACAGTAACACAAAACTGTTTGTTGATGTTTAGTTGCTGTCATGAAAGTCTTATCTTCATTTGTGGCTTTTTGTATGTGTGTGTGTGTGTGTGTGTGTGTGTGTGTGTGTGTGTGTGTGTGTGTGTGTGTGTGTGTGTGTGTGTGTGTGTGTGTGTGTGTGTGTGTGTGTGTGTGTGTGTGTGTGTGTGCGTCTGTGTGTGCATGTTACTGTGCCGTCCTGGAATGCTGACCTGTCCCCCTTCTTGGCAATCGAATCAGAGCTGAAAATTTTCAGACCAGATTGTATGTCCTGGGAGGTTTGCATTCCTGAAGCAGGCAGTTTCAATTATTCTCTGCTGGTGAGATCTGAACACTGGAGCAGGTTTGTTTATGTAGTGCTGCTTGTATGTGCCTTACAGTTTCTACATACTTTTGTACGCACATGCTACCTGTATGAGGCTGTAATGCATGAGTTTTGTGCTCATGCATACTGTGTTTTCTATCTCTAAGACATCTGGGCTTTGTGCCACAGCAAACACTCCTCTCCTATTGACTTAACCACAAGTGGAGAATCTGTCTCACACACAAATACGCAGACTTTGTCAGAGGGACACAGTGAAAGAGATCTTGTTCTCTTCCAATATGACGGGAAATGAGAACTTTCAAACCAAAAAAATATATTAACTTGGAATCTTTAAAAGCAAATAAACATCTCCTCGAAGGCCGTCCAACTTTTCGGATACCAAAGTCGAACTAAATAAAACTCAACAAGTCATCTTTTTTCCGACAGTCTGCCTTTGGGACTGTTTGCCACAGATTGTCTATCTTTCCTAAGCACAGACTGGATTATTTGGTGGCTGTTTGTATGTCTATGTGGCTTTTCAACAGTTGGTCTGGTTCCTGTAGGAATGCTGATCCGTCCCTCCTGACTTTTTTACATTAGAGTCAGCGGATGTTCTCGTATCTGATATCCAAGTTGCGTACCAGCTGGTATATTGGTTCAGGATGCACAAGAGACTGTCGAAGCAACTTCATCGTCCTGATTCACACGTTACACAAACAAACCTCGAGGAACAAATGACAGGACGGCATTTGGAAGAAAATAATGCTCATACTGAGTGTAGAGCCACATTCACAGCTGCTAGAGAAAGGAGCTATAATGAAGAGGATGAATCAATGGTGCGAAAGAAAGAGGCTAATTACAGGATATGTGAAAGAAAGGGGATTAGGACCCCCGCAGAGAGAAGGAAGACCTGTGTTTAAGACTTGCATAAAACTCAAACAGTGAGCATTTAAGAGCTGATTTCTTCTTACTGAGAAATTACAGGGAAGAGTTGGCCGCAGCTTGAGCAGATAGATAAACCAAAGAGCCTGAGGACTTTGAATGTTCGCTATTATGTCCCGTTTGAGCCAAAACATAATCAGAAGAAATTTTTTTTTAAAAAAGTCCTCTTCGTAAACTATGGAAGAATACTCTTTGTAAACTGATATCACGACTGCTCTCCAGCAGCAAAAAAATGGCACTTACATACATGAATGAGACAAGGCCAAGTGAAGCATATATTAATCCATCTGTATGGAAATATGTGTTCATTCCAAACCGGGCTAAAAATATTACAAGCCACTGAATAGGACAGCTGGGATGGCAGAATGACACGCCAAAGGCAAATCAGATCTCCCTCCAATAAATTTCAGATCAAGGGAGACACATCAGCAGGATTTAGTTCCTCTGAGCCAAAACAGGCAAGAGGTTGTAAAGGAAGAGAGAGAGGAGGGGTAAAAAACAGAAACATAGAAAGACAGAGAGGATGTGATTTGTGCGCATGTAGTCCCCTGTGACCCACAATATAGTTAATTTAGCGTGAGGAAGATAATAACAGGCAGCAAATGAAATTCCCATGCCAGTTTCAAGGTAGTTTGTGGCTCCACGAGGGACTGACGTTATGCAAATTTTGTCGGAATAAATAGAGTAGAATAGGAGCAGAAATGACACTGATTTAAATGCACTTGTCATGAATTGAGCTCAGTTGTAAGCGTAGAAGTACTACTGTAATGCTTGTTGCTCACTGCTTTGCAAATGGATGATTTATAAGCTTGGCAGTCTTGCTTTAATGACAAGTGACGAGCAATAGTTAAAAGAGAAATGCTTTCATCTTGTTCCCACTTTAAGATATCACCTGTAGTACTCTTGGATTCCCGCTAAAATGGTGACTGACTGTCTTTCCAAATACTAATATTCTGAGTGTATGCTGCGGTGACAACTGTGGTCCCTCAGTTATGCCCACTGCCAGAGGGTGGGGGATGAGGGAAAGGAGATGAGCCAACAGATTCCTGCTTTGACTGTTCATATGCACTCTGCAGCACTGCCATATAAAGACATACTCAGCTTTGTTTAAAGGGACACACAGAGGAAACGTCGGTCCCTCCCTGCTGACAGATAGTCTAACATGCCAGTCGTGACACATTGTTATTCAGAGCCTATTGTCCAGGATGAATATAGAGCTCTGTGAAATAACGAAGCTACATTTGGATTCTCGATACCAGACAATCCCAAATCCACAGGGCTTCCTTGCTCACTTAAGGTTCCAATTAAGTGATGATGTCACTATAGCTGCAGAGGTGATTGTTATTTTCCGACTTTCTTAAGAAACCGGCTCCATAAAACGGTCGACACGTCTGTCAGCTTGTGCAGGTTTGAGATGGACACATGTGGAAAAGCTTTAACAGCAGAGAAAACATCCCAGTCTGCTGGGACACATAGCTTCACTCTGAGCTAGTGGAACTCATATACGTATATGTCTGGTTTGTTGCCATGGTTTCGCTCACCTTAGCGCCTGCTACTGTGTCTTGTAAAAGTCCCAAAAATAAAACTTGGAACGGAGGCATGAGGGGATTTTTTCTTTTTAAAAATAGTTATTGCAGTGGAAATATGTATTTATGAATAATCAATGAGTTCACTTTTCGGAAAAGCATTCACTCTGGTGTTGCTGTGCAATTTCACACACACACAGTGTTTCGGTCTTATTGTGCTCCACTATTTTCAGCCCTGTTTGACTTGAGCCATAAGAACTGAAACAAAAGCTTTGTCCCTGTGCTGTCGTTGCTTGTGCGGGTCTGTTTGATCAAATGCAACATCAGCCTCCCTCAGGGCCAAGCATCAAAGCTGCCATGCCTGATTATGAAACAAAAGCCTTGAACTCACAGAAAGCCATATTAACGGTGAAAATGCAATGATGTGATTTCATGCTTTGGTTAGTGGATTCTTAAGCTTAAATGTGCTAATTGAGGCTACTGCTGCATTTGCTATATTGCTTTTTATTCAGATACTCAGTTGGCTAAATCTACTTACAGAGTTGTTGTATTTAAATAAGCCAGGTTGTGTAATTTTGAATTCTGGATGAAACAGCTGAGGTTACATATAGTCGATTTCAAGAACAAGAGGAAACATGACTGTGTACAGATAAAGATTTGTGAAACACAGCTCAACAAAATACATCTTTTTGCACTGTTACTGTAGTGATATAAACTGCTTTCCTTCTAGCTACTTTTGCAATGGTTTAACAGATTCATATCAGAAAACAAACAATGTTAATTCAGCAAATCTGAGTGCTATATGTATAATTTTCCACCTGCTGGTATTAACCTACATTATACTCAGCAGTATTGATTATGATGAGAGGCAGTGAGTAAATTATGCAGACACACATGGAGGAATGCAGCTCCACTCACAGTGAAGTGAAAACATGACAGGAAAAAAAGAGCTTTATTCCAATAATGAAGAGAGACGGTCCTGCCAGGAGGCAGATGACGCTGCATTAGTCTTCCCTGCCTCGAAGGAGAGATGGGGGAGGACGACTGAAAGAGAGAGAAGAAGAATAGATGATTTTAAGAGCGCTGGGATTCCTGTGGCAACTCCGTCCCGAGTGAATGCAAGGGTGAGCAGAGGACACCAAAAGTGAAATAAAAGAGTTCTCACTCAGCTGATGCAAGCCATGCCTTTTAATGCATTTTGTGTACATAGAGCTCCTGTCCTGGTGGGGTGCTGTGAAAACATTGGCAGAACATTCA
Organism: Amphiprion ocellaris; assembly: GCF_022539595.1. Lineage (NCBI taxonomy): Eukaryota > Metazoa > Chordata > Actinopteri > Pomacentridae > Amphiprion > Amphiprion ocellaris. The sequence goes on along the minus strand of NC_072781.1, from coordinate 10,995,239 downwards.
GCCCACATTAAGACACCAGACACAAAAGGTTGACTTGTTAAACATACAGAATTTATGAGCTTTCAGGACTTTGCACAGTAAAGCCCTGTCAGTGATACTGACAGCAACGAGCATGAAAGCTGCTGGACTGAGCCCCATGATACAGCGCTCGGTAATGTACTGGAGTGTAATGATACCACTACCAGCAGCCGTCCTGCTGAGAGAAGAAAAATGAGGCTGTCAGGAAAAAGAAAAGAAAAAGACAGCAGAAAAAGAAAAAAAAAAATCCCCCCCTCAACATTCTGATGTGAAGTTTGGCCATAGATCTGCTTTTCACAGCCAAGTCTCTGCACAGATTAAAATGCACTTATTCCATCAACATCCAGCAAAGCAACCTGCCAGTTATCCAGCTGCTGTTTGTGTACAGGGGGGGCGAAGCATCCAAATCTTTCCAAATCAAAACTGAGTGCAGGTCTGCGCCGATGTGCCGGTGAGAAGTTGTGGCATTCATGCAACAACAAACACCAGGTGGTGTTCCAGGAGACGCTTTTTATTAACGTCATCACACTGTTCCATAACTTGCATAAAAACGAGCCTCATAATTGCAAGTAATCCATTTCCAGAGAAACAGGCTAATGCGCATTTCCTAAATGAAACCCGACAGTAACACCACTTTCAGTCCACCATATGAAAATGACTGTAATCACAAATGAAAGTGAGGGTTCAGGCCGCATGCCAAGTGTGCCTTGCTGTAGTCTACAGTGAGAGCAGGATTTCAGGCTGTTGGGAAGCTCAGTTCATGCTGTGGCTGAAGCACAGAATGGACCGGTGGAGTCCGTAGTAGAAGGTAGGATGGAGCCAAGCCGTTTCCTGGCTTCAGATGGCAGAGCAGATGGCAGAGTCCTGAGGGCCGATGCTAAAGCTTCTCATCCAGGCTCTCAATCAGCAGCTCTGACTTCTTCATCACAGACTGGTAGCGATTATGACTTCTGGACACTTTGAGGTGTTTTCTGACTGCAAATGCTCACAAACCAGACACACTAAACACGCAGTTTCTGTCAAAGTCTTCATAAAGCTCTAGACATGATACTTTTCTGGTAGCTTCTAGCAGTTCTAGGTAAACCCTTCCACTGTTGCAAACATATGAAGGTAATTTTGCATTGTAAGGCCCAGGGTTGTCCTTGCAGTAAAGGTTACCCAAGGGCCAAAGATCAACTGTGTCCACCACCCCCTCTAGTGGACAACACAGTAAACTAATGAAAACTGACAAAATTAGAAAAAAAGAGACAGAAGAAACACAATGAGCGCAAGTTTATTCCTTTTTTCTTTGAGCATCAGCAATATTTAGACCTGCGGTTTGGGTGTTTGTTAAAAAATCGCTCAAACAAAGAGAAACTTAATCAGTGATTGATTATCTGATACATAATATGTGTGATTCTTTCCCACCTATCAGCATTTGGGAAACATAAAACAGCAGAAGCTGAGACCAGAAACGGAAAGAACAGAGAAGGCTCGTATTGTTCTATCATGTGGGGAAAAAATGACGAAGGAACTTAATACGTCCAGCAGGATTGTTTTTGCCTGTTTTTAATAAACCACCGTCTTCTGTTTCAGTGCCACAATTAATGTTTTAATGACTTAATCAAAACGTACATTTTGACAATTACAGAGAAACAACTGCCTCGGTACTGTGGAAAAAGTCAGAGCATGTGAGCCAAGGATGCTGAATACTTTGTTGGATAAGTCAGCACTTTATGTTATCAAATTTATTCTGAAAGGAAACTGGGATGGTATGAGTTTAGGTACGTTTAAGCACATTTTCCTGTAAAATTACATCAAAACACTGGCAGCTGTGGTTGCTGTGTTTCTTCAGTGTTACAACTGTAATTTACTTCAGCAGTTAATTACTGTAGAATTGATTACAGTGGTCTACAGCAGAACGTGAGTGTTACTATTTAATGTTGTATCTACACCTTTCAGAGTTATACTACATTTACATGGTGTTGTAGTCACCTGTAAAATGTAAGATTTTCTTAATTGAAACTGTACAAATATTGAGAATTTTCGGGAATATTCCTTCAAGGTTCCTGTTTGCTGGGATGTGTCTTGAATTGAGATCTAACAACTCTGTTTAACATTTTAAAATGCTTTTACCACTAAAACACCTACAGCAATACAGGTTAAAGCAAATTTATTCAAAAGCAGCAAGCTTATCAAATTTTAATTGATTCAATATATTTTAGAAACCAAAGAAAAATAATTTAACTTAGTACACTAAGTAAAAACAAACAAACAAACAAAAAAACGGCCTCTCTCAGGGCATCACTGCAAATTTTGCCCTAATAGTGCTATTAATATTGTTGTTGTTCTTGTCTAAATCAAATTGCTAGTATAAACAGTGTTTTGTGAAATGTTGCATAATGTTGTGAAAATGTTTTGTTCACTTCACACCATCAATTTTTAAAGTACCCTCCCGCAAAAGGTCATTCTTGGTTTTTACCTCCAAAAAAAGAGCTGTTAAAAAAAAAAACAAAAAAAACAATAACAACTGAATTTAGCTATTTTTACAGCAGTTTATCGCAGTGTATTCTGACTTTTGCTCTATTGTACACTTGCATGTAGAATCTGCCCTGAGGAAGTTCTTATTAAATCAGCCAAACATAGAGAAAGATAGAACAACAAATAGAGACTCATCCACAAGAAGGAAGACAGAAATAAAAACAAAAGCACGAACTGAAGATGACGAGCAAAACAACGGCAACCGCTGACAGCTTGCAAGCTTTTAAAAATGAAATAATGAACACTGCGCTCGTTGTTGGAAGGTGAACCTCAGGCCTCATTACACACACACATACACACACAAGCACAAATGAATGAATGAATGCACGAGTGCGCACAGACACACAACAGTGCACACACGAGCACCCACAAAGACACAGAGGGTTTGTATTATCACAGACACTTGGAAGCAGCCACACAGAACAGAACTCTGCCCACTTCTTCCCAGAACTGCTGGCTACTTCATTCGAGCTTAATCAGAGGAGCTGAAGAGTGTGAGTGTGTGAGAGCAACAAAGACAGAAGCACACAGAAGGCCAGACATGCACGGTAACGTTTACGGTAATTGCGACCAAATTCAGTGTTTAAAAAACTCCATAGAAACAAGAACAACTTAGAATTAAGCCTCCCCTAATAACGTAAACATCGGTGCACAATCATATGGAAATATTAGGAACAAAGAGATGACAACTTCAGTATGCACTGCTTTCTGTTTCTCTTCCATTTCTACTTCTGCCTCCTCTCCTTCTTTCTCTGAGTAAAGTTTAGAAAGTTATTCTTCACTCCCCGTTTCCCCTCAAGTTCTACCTCTGTCTCAATCTCCCCAGTCATCTGTTTGTCTTCGCCAGTCATCTGCTGCTTTGAAGTGCTTTGTGTTTTCCACACTCAGACAGCCTTCCTGTCCTGCACTGAGCTCTGTTCCATTACTGACAGAGACGAGCCAAACTTAGATATGCTGCTAATTACAGCTGAGTGTGTGTGTGCGTGTGTGTGTGTGTGTCGCTGCACATGTGTACGATCAGTTCCCCAGCCGTGCTACATCTAATTACAGTCTTCTCCCGTCACTCCCCGCTCCTCCTGATTGTTGGATCGTCCTAGAAATCTGTCTAATATTCGTAGTGTTTCATATTTATGCTTTTTTTCTGGATTAGTTCTGCTATGATCCATAAACCTGACTGTCCTGGCGCCGTGTTCAACCCGCCGAGCTGCAGAGCACAGGGTGGCCCCTCGACCAGATCACAGAACTTCTTGGCTCAGGTACCTTTAATCAACCAGTCATTTTCCAAACTGCAAGGGAGATTATTTTTAGAGCCCACCTGGGTCCTATGTTCAGGAAATTACACCTTCTCTAGTTTTCAGACTCAAAGGAACATGAGCTCTAAGTGTCCTCCACATGTCCCATCACCTCCTAACAGTGATGGAGACAAGCTAGTGAACTTGTCATCCATCAGCAGAAATCTTTTCGACGTTTACACCAGAGTAAAGGAAGAGAAAATGGGTGTGAGACCACAGCGACAGCGAGAGTCAGAAAGAAAGGAAGTACAATAAAGTGAGGAGGAGACAGATTTGTGCTACAATGTTTTGGCATGGCGGCATCAGAGTCCACATGTTTGCATTTTATGGACTAGCAGGATAATGCACAAGTTGTGGGATGATTTGAACATCGGAGCCAATAGTGGGACTATTTGATCTGGAAGCACAGACGCACACGGAGAACTTAATAAATTTGTCTGGGATCTCGCAGAATATGAAACGAGGTTATTGAGTGTGGTGCTGTGGCTGTGCAGGGGATCAAATTCTGCCAAAACTCCACTTTAAAGGGCTGCAGTGAAAGAAGGAGTTTTTATGGAGGCGTATGCTCATTTTTCCAGCACTGATGATCGATGTAATCAATGAAGTTTTCCAGAATCAAATCGACTTTGTTTGTGCAACTGTAAAACAAGCAACAAGGGAAACTGAACCAGTGTTCAAATTTATATCTGGTTTATTTCAACTGATTTTAGCCTTCATTATTAATGGGTTCTTCTGTGTCTGTGCATGGGAAATTTTGCAGACAGGACAAAGTAGTAACTGTATGTTCATAGTTTGCAGCACCATGGTTAATGTATAATGTGCTGCATCCAATGGAAACAATTAGTTCTATAAAGAAAAGCCCATATATACAGGATGACAGCAGTCACATACAGGAAGGGAGGAGAAATTACAGCTGTCAAGTGGCATCAAGTGTAACCAGCGTGCAACAATAATCAGAACAGCGTCCCAGGAAACGGACATGCAGACAGAGGCAATCACAGAAGGATGGGGTCAGGGATGAGGGTGAAGAGAAGGATCAAGACAGCTCTTCATCACCTGCCAGAGGAGAAGGATATACAGAGGGTTAGAAAGAGCATCTGTCAGCACCCAGAATGGACTGGAATAATTAGAGGGAGGAGAAATGTGGTCCTGTGACTCAGAGCTTGTCCTCTAATCTGCTGCCATGAGTAGGACACTTGTCCTTTCACAAAAAAAAAGAGAAAGAATGAGAGAAAAAGACCCAAAGGACACAACATCTAATAGCTCTTCCTTGTACTTGATGAAACTGAAACCATTCTCCATCTGGATGGATTTAGATTAATTACAGTAAGTACCAAGTTTAGCCTGCTAATCTAAAATGGCATGACAGACAGAGACAAAGACAGGGAGAGAAAAAGAGGTCGGAATTCTTCAACTTTTGTCTGGGAAATGCCAGTAGTACCACAATAGAAGCAGTATTGTGACTCCATCCAAAGGCAGCTCATAATGTATGATTCTTGGCACTTTGGAGACTGTAATGGGACCGCAGCTGCTCAGGTTGTCTTCTCACCTTGCTCAGACAGCTCTGTTTACGCCCAGGACCCCTGCAGCCGACTTTCATGACTGTAGCTCAGGGATGATGCACCACAGTGTGTGTCATTTGGATCAAGTTAAATCAAGTCGCATGCAGCGCGCACACACACAGGCACATTCAAATATGCACACTTTTAGGCCAAGCTAAACTGTTTTCATCAATTTTTAGGTGCGTGTGCTTTGTAGTCACTACTTATTCAGGTCACCCATGCTGTAGAGCAAAATGAGTGGGGAAAAGGAAAACGCTAGTGTGTCTCTCTGTATTAGCATGTGTGCCCACGATAAAAGGCAGCTAAACCATGATAGAGGGCAGAATGAGTCACGGGACACAATGTGGCATTAGATCATTACTGCCACCAATAATGACAAACTGAAAACAGACCATTGATGGGCCACATGGAGTGAATTAATATGAAATGCAGATTGCTATACAAATTACATCCAGACAACACAAACTCAATTATGTGATAAAAGCACAAACTAGACAGTTGTCGTTGACACAGGAAAATATGACATAAGACGTATTTTTTGTACAGAAAAACATTTCTTATTTGGAGTGCATTTAACCTGCAATTGAAGGTTACACCTACAATAACTGTTTTTCGGATCAGCTGGGGTGTTGAATAGAACATATCATTTTATATCTTCTTTATGTTCATATGCAGACCATTTACATCAATGTAATGACTTGGTGCTAATGCTGGTTTAGAAAAAATTCTAAGGACTGCAGTAAATAAAAAAAGCTGGACCCAGTTTAGAATGAGTTTTCTTGGCCAAAAGCTGTTTTTTTTGTTAGTTTTTTTGGTCTGTTGAACTGCTTTGTGTGAGCATAGTGTGCTCCCTATTATGGTTCTGATATACAAGACAGAACACTGTGACTAATAACTAATACACCGAGGGGAAAACATTGCAGGATTGCCTTATTTCATGATCCAAACCTTCAGCAAAACCAGAATTTTCAGTGTGATATGTCGCTAGTTGGGAGGTTGCTGTTGATAAAGGGGATTTTAGAAACAGCAACACGTAGATAGTGAAAAGGGAAGACAAAGCTTGTAACAAAGTCAATGACAGACTTATACTCACAGTCTACATTCAGTGAGCCAGGCTAGTTGAAATATTAAGTAATGGTTTTCAATTAGGCGTTGGCTCCAAACCAGACCTTGAACTGATTTTGAAAAGGGTTAATAGTGAACTTTTTAGTCGCATTTGCTAATTTGCATGCCCACCCAAGGCATGTGGCATGTTACTAGAATGCATTTTTTGCATTTGCTGTTTCATTGCATGCCATGCAGTTGGCCCCCATGACTTTTACCCTAACCATCGTGTGTGTTATTTAAATGCTGTAAAATGACATGCAAATAGCTTTCAAAGAGTAGAAATTACACATCAAGTGTGCCAGAAGTGATGCGCTCTTTAAATACAATTCCATGACGTCATGTAGAGCTTTTTTGGTGCTGAGCTGTTAGTGTACTGTGGACGATATTAGCTTTTTCTCTGAAAATAGCACCTCACTGCAGCTTGAACTAAATCCATAAGAATGGTGTGAAATGTTGCATGTAAAATCATACTATTAAGCTCTGTAAAGCTGAGAGGAGCTACGGATTTGCATTTAATAGGCTCATCACTATAATTTACCCCTTTCACACTTCACACTATTTTCTCGTTGGGATTTGGCACAACATTACGAAGGTACTCATTACTGACGATGTAAGTTAATATTTTGCCAACAACTGCTTGGTTATGACTAGGTAAAGACTTCATTCAGTATTGTAAAAAAAAAAAAACAAAAAAAAACCTTTGGCCACAACTGAAAATGTATACTTGGTTTATCTTTTCTTGCAAAAAAAAACCTTTCCACAGTTATGATTGCAAACTTGTTAAACTACATATTATATGCTATGTAGCAAGTATATTACTTTTGTCCTGGTCTGCAGTTTTCATGAACTATGTGATCAGAATGTAAAAAATACTAATAATATAATGCATTACTCCTGTGCTAAAGCACTGTTTCAGGAGGTACCCATATGACTGCATGAGGATGGATGCCAGGTCACTGAGTGGAAAAGTTTAAGAACCACTATATTTCTCTCTCATGCTTGACACAACAGCTTTTGGGCTTGTAAAATAGACTTTTCTGGGCTGCTGAGTTCGCCCCAGGATCATCTGTGTAGTGCAATAATGTTTCAAGTTCTCCTTGTTACACATTTTTGCACCTGCAAAATTGGTTGGGTTGGTGTAGATTACCTTGAATGGGACTTCAGTGAGTGGAGCAGCAGGGACTGCCCTGGAACCAGCCCAACACATGCCTGTCTAATGGCTGTGATATGTGAGTGGGACAGAGCACGCTCCGCACACTGCACCTCATTGATGAAGACGGGAAGATTTTCCTCTGACCAGGCATGGAACAGCCAGGTGGTCTGCCCTTGACATTTTTCATCTGTGCAAATTGGTATGTGTGGGGTAACGCACATGAGAGAGAGACACAGAGACACAGTGAGTAAGTGAGAGAGAGAGGAGAGAATTATGCTTTTCTTATTCCAAAGTTTGTGTTGTCCAAGACTAGCAAAGGTGTATGGTAACCAGACTGGAAGAGGACAGATGAAGTGGTTTGGAACAGTGGTCTCGCTGCCAATATGAGACTGCTGTTCTTCCATTAACACAGTACAGTAGCATGACTGCCCACTGGATTAGTGAAAAGCACCATTGTATTCAACAATTAACCAGTTTATTCTTACTTTCATTTATCTGGGCGGCGTTTGTTCAGGACTCATGGTCTTATGCAATATGTCACGTTCTTTCAGTTATACACACTTCACTTGTACTTCCCAGCCGTCTACTGCTGTTGGCCACTGACAGCTGCAATTATGGGCTTTGGTAAAACACACTGTAGTTGCTATGGAAGAACATTAGCAACGAATGGATCTCAGTCTGGGCCCACTGGATAAATGATGTACTGGCAATTTTTTGCATTAACATGTTTGATTTCTGCAATATTCCAAGAAACACTTTTCATAACTAATATAATAAATGTTTTTACATGCATACAAATCTTTCATATTTGAAAATTTTTATGTGTATTCAAAAATACTGATGTTACATGACTATACAATCACAACCATATTATAATGTCTTATGACACATTCAGTCTTAATGCAACAACTATAAACGCTTTATAAACACAGCTAAAGTTGTCAACAAAGACACCTGATCTGCAGATACTGGCCTTATTGACCTCCCAAGGGTTTATTGTTCTGTTATGTATTGTTTGTCTGTTTTTAAATTTGCTATTCTGTTTTCTCTTCCCTTTACCATCACCCCGGCTGGTGTAGGCAGATGACCTCTCTCTCTGAGCCTGGTTCTGCTGCTGGATTCTTTGAGGTAAAGGGAAGGTTTTTCTTCCCACTGAAAACTTTATATTTGTTGGGTTTCTATGTATAATTTTATAAAGTCTTAACCTTAAGTGTCTTATGATGACAGAAACTGTGAATTAAGTAGAATGGAAAAAGACAGCAAGTAACACTTTTAGTAGATTATTTGGACACGCTGCACTTCAAAACTGCTTGCCAAATTATTGTAATATAATGTGACAATGTTTATTAATGATTTATATACATTTTAAAACCTAAGGGAGCCTGCAATGCCAGAATGTTGAGGATCGTCTGCCTGCTGCTTGCATCACACCCAACCCCTACCTCTAGCCCAGCACATGTTGGACCCATTGGGAAAAGACGCCATGCCACTTCTTCAGGCTGTATCCAGACAAGCCAATTCATAGAAGGTCTTTGGGTGGGACTTCGCAAAGTTTGCCACATACCTCTGAACCTGCATTTTTATGGGCAGGATCTGAAGGTGCAGCCAGTGTGAGGAGAGTGGGCAGTGTGGGAACCTAAGAAGCCGCGACTGCTTTTGGTGGATGATGTAGGTCTGTCGGTCTCATCAGGTCATGGCTCTCAGTATGCATGGGGACAGTTGTTGTCAGCACTTCCAAGTCTGAGGCCATAGTTCTCTGTCGGAAACTAATGTATTGCACCCTGGGTTGGGGTGATTTGCTGTCCCAAGTGAAGAAGTTTAAGTCTCTGGGGATCTTGATCAAAAGTGACAGGAAAATGGAACATGTAATGGATAGACTGGTTGATGCAACATCAGCAGTAATGTCAGGTCGCCATTGTAAATGAGAACTGGTTCTCACTTGATCTACCTGGTTAAATAAGCATTATATAAAAATCATGCAAATGTTGCGCCAGACGATCGTACTGAAGAGGGAACTGAAGTCAAAGCACTTGATTTACCAGTTGGTTTTTGCTCCACTCCTCACCTATGGCCATGAGCTCTGAATACTGACCACAAGAATGATGCAGTGGATTCAAGAGTGTGAAATGGTTTTCTTTTGTATGGTGGCTGGGCTGAGCCTTGGTGATAGGGTGAGGAAATCAGACATCCTGAGGGAGTCTGGAGTAGAGTCGCTGCTTCTTCATGTCAAAAAGAGTCAGCGGTAGACCTAGAACTCACTGCAGGGACCTCATAACTCGTCTAGTCCGGGACCTCATTGGGATCTCCAAGTAAAAACTGAAAATCATTGCTCAGATAAGGGATGTCTAGAATGTCCTCCTTAGCTGGCTGCCATTGCAACACAGGAAAGCAGAATAAAACTGCCAGATGAAGAGGGTGAAAATAATGTGTTACCCAGTTTCACTTAGTTTTATAATAAGAAAAATGTATTTACTATTTTTCTGCCAGACATAAAAGCAGATGATTAAAATTAGATGGAGACTCGATTTCTTTCTTTCATCCATTTGTACTTCATTGTTTTTTTTTTTATTTTGTACTGCAATAACCCTAAGAGCTGTGACTGTGTCCATAAAAAGGATTACTGGAAAACATTCAGATTTTTTATTGTGATGGCACCATTAAAGAGTCCTTTCTCTCCTGTTCTTGACTTTGTGTCAGAACTGTTCATGTTGATAAATGTGAAAGGCTGTGAAAATAACCTTGCGAGGGCTGCTCTGCAGAGAACCTCAAAACTCAACCATAAACTACTCGATAAAACAGTGCAGAAGGAAAAATAGAAACATGGTGAAACAATGTCACTGGACTGGATAATGCATCTGACAATTTCCCAAGATGTTATTTTCAGCAGAGTTCCATTACAATAAGCATTAGTTTAAGTGATGCTGACGTCTCATTTGAGCCAACTTAGTTGAACCGTTTTAGCAAGCAGCTTCATGATATCAGATGTTCAGAGATCAGTTGTTCCAGCTCATTTAAGAAAGCGACCCTCCTGAACTCTCTCGCTGCAGTACAGCAGGTTCTAGGCGCAAAGAGTAGACTATTAATCTTAGAATAACCAGAAAATCCGTTTTACAAAGCTATGAGAGAGTGTTTGGCTTTCAGTAGGACTGTGAGTGGGAGAACTTTCTAAACGGTTTAAAAATAATGACTGCTGAAGCCTGACAAAAATGCCAAGACCTTTTCTCCCATCAGCCAAAAATGTTATCATGCGATCTTTCACTGAGATACGGGAAAATCCTTCCCTGTTTGTTGAAACTCCTATCTCTTTATTTCTCAACAGAGGTGAAGTCTGATGCTTAACTGATGACCCCGGCCATTACTGAGATGAGCAGACGGGGCATGTGGACACACATGCACATAAACAAAAAGATGAAGAGATAGCGTGAAGAGGAAAAATGGGCTCTAACTGTCCTCGCTGATGTGCTCGGGATATTAAAAGACAAGCAGACAGATCGATGAAGGCTCACATACACACAATAGCGAACAGATCGAGTAGCAGGAGAGTGTTTAACAATGAAGTTTACAGCTCATAAATCACGGCCGATCTTGCAGTAACTGACTAAACACACAACTCACACTTGGGTTCACATTACAAACAGCAGCACTTGGAGCAACACCAAAGACTAAGAGCTGTGCTAAAATATTCAGCTGTACAGTAGCTCACATACATCACATACAGGTTATGGAAGGAACCTGGTCAGCTTCAAAGCATTCAGCATACCTGATGTAAATCAATTAGCTTTTTAAAAGGCTTCACATTTATTTATTCTACATAAGCAATTATGTGAAAGTAGCTGGAGTTGACCTGTGGTTGCTTTGAGCATTTCACTTTAGGTTAATCCCCGCCTTCCAAAAAAGAAACTCCATTACAGTAGAGTCAGGTTTCACTGCCTGGAACCTGCTGAGCCTCTGTTGAATCTTCTGAACTAATCAAATCCCAGCTTTGAACTGCTCACTTTCCATTTCCTTAAAAATATACAGATGAAGTGGTAAAAGTGCCATAAGGGAAGGCTACTCTTAACTTTGCCCAGCTTGTAATGAAGTTACTTAAATCAGTCAATAAGAGTTTCCGTTTTTTTTCCCAGTAAAGTCGACTAAATGTGCCGGGAATGTGCTTTGTCAAGAGGTAAAATAATTTTCTCCAGGGGACAAACTTTTGAGGCCATTGTTCCTTTCACCTTTTCACCTTCTCTCCTGTTCCCCTCTCCTATTTCGTGTCGTGTTATACTAGCTGACTGCACACTTAAGTAGTGCATACATGTGGACAAAATCAAGATCCGGGGATCAAACATGTGCTGCTTAAAATGAGCTGATGAGACAGAAGCTGACACTTGCATACCCGAAGTCGGAGGAAACGCATTTTTTCCGTGTAGAAATGCAAACTGGATATGCTCACGCTTACACACATGTACCAATTGTGTGAATTCTAGCACTGTGGTAGCAAGTTTTACCCAAAATGCTGATGACAGCCATCATCTCTGGCGCTGTTAAAATAACAGCCTGTTGGAAGTTTGCATGTATATGTGTCACACAATTCAGAGGAAGTCTCCCATCACTCAAAGTTTTTTTTTTTTTTTTTTTGCTGGAAGCTGACTAGATGTTTTGCCACACACACAAACACATACACACATACAAAAAACTTCAGCCCCAGTTCGGGTATCCCTTTCACCTCTCTGTCGCTTTACATTGGGTTCCATGACGGTGAGCTGGTCAAAGCCCCTTTACAAAGAGTCCGACTCGGGGAAGCTGTGCCAGTTGTTAAGGGTTTAAGTCGACAGCGAAGGGAGGTGTGTGTGTGTGTGTGTGTGTCTGAGTGTGTGTGTGGCGGCAGGCAAAGGGAGGCAAAATTATCTGATTGTCTGTCTGATTGTGTGGCAGAATGTAGCTTCTGACCCAATGAGTCAGGCCTAACATATAAAGGAGAAGCCTCCAGAGCTGTAACTAAGAAAAAAAAAAAGCAAAAATTTCTTGGCGTTACAACAAATTTGTGCACTTACACATGACCTATCTCTCCACCACCGCCCAGTGTGACCGGCATCTCCGGGTTTAGCACTATGTGACTGTGTGGTGCTAAAATCTTCCAACATAATTTCATCACATTTCAGCAACCATGTGCAATAGTCCCCCCTGACGAAGTCGTTCCAAGCCTACGGCTCCGTGAACAAGCCGAACGGAGGAGAGGAATCAGTCATACCGTACAAGCTTGATATTTCTTGGTGGTACTCAAGCTGACAGATTTTGTGCAAATTTGTGATATTAAAGGAGAACTAAAGCTCTCTGCTGGTTTTTGCTTGTGTGTGCCCATGTGTGCGTTATGGATCTTTGCAGACTGTTGGCTGACTGACCCTGCGAACACTGTTTGCAAACAAGCAGCATAAGGGTGTAGATCACCCAAGAAGCCTCACTGACTCATGGATTTCCTGCTAGTTTCAGATTGAAGATTTAATTTTCATATAAGACAGATACTCACAGTCTCGAACTCCTCATAAATCAAAACTATTGTCACAGTCTTAGTTTTTTCTTCTTTGCATGGTTACTCTGAGGGGTCAAATCAATTTCAGTATAACAATAAGACAAGTATAAAATACTTTATCTTTTGCCTGGTATTTATCCTATGACAAGTAAAGTGAAAACTGGAGTAAACAGAACTGAGAAAGCAGATAAAGAGTGAGTCTTACTGCACTTCACTGTTTTTTCTGCAGCTTAGAAAATTATCCGACTAATTAAAAATTCTTCTTCAGGAATTAATTATCGGAAGAGTTACTCTGCAGTTTGAAAAAGTGTGTGTGAGACAGATAAAGAAAAAGAAAGAAAAACTTATTTGTGGGAGACACTGGCCTGTGTGTTTCACACATGTTTTGACAGTTCTGCAAGCTAATCCCTATTGTTGCTTTGCGAGGCTGGATGTGTGTGTGTGTGTGTGTGTGTGTGTGTGTGTGCGTGTGTGTGTGTGGTGAGGAGGTGGGGGTTTACTCAAAACCTGTTACTGCATGGATAAAGCCTTTGCACGGCCTCCGCCTCCACTACTGATACATTTACTTGTTGTGCACTGTAGTTACATAGCTTTGCACGTGTGTCTTCAGTGAGTTTCCAATCTGTATTCTTTCTTCTCATTGTAACTATTAAAACACATATTTGAAATGTAAAATAAAGCTATGCTTCACTGAACCAGGAAAACATTTCAATAGGCTTCTATGCTTAAATTTAGTTGACTGATTTGAGTAAAACTGAAGTAACACATTACTGAGCTTTGATATGAAATATATTTTCTTTACTTTCTGTTAAGTGAGTACAAGTTCAGTCAGACAATGACCTGCAGCATGTCTTTCACATCATCGCCTCCATCTTCTTGTGTGGTTTGAAATTCAAACTCTTCTCAGAGGGCATATCTGTGAGACTGGCCACCTCACCCACACCCTCCAGCCTTTCCTCTTTAGAAACTCCCTGACACACACATACACACACCCACACACACACCACCACCCATACCCACTACCACCATCTCCAAACACATACACACACATACACTCACTCATACAATTGCTGAGACACTCTTTTCAAACCATGCTAAACCTTTAGGCCCAACAATACAGGCTGGACCTAATCTTATAACCCCCGTCCAATCAGAGGGCTGGAAACTGAAGAGTGGAATTGATTGGCTGGTGGCCACAGGGGCCAGTTAGGGGAAGCAGAACAAGAGGAGACAACCATTGTTGATTGATTACCATGAAAGACACTTTTGTTGCTGACTTGAAGGCAGGACACTGTGCCTGTATCAGGAGGAAACGCTAGCAGTCTTAAAATAGGTCAGTGCTGCACTAACGTGTATACAAGATACTTCTCTGAGATAGTGAGGTGTGCACAAGACAGCCTCACTGCCCCTCCGTGGAAGAGTAAGGTCCAGAGATTATTAGTGGAGAGTAATATTGATTAGCTGCAGTGCAAAGGTTAGCGGAGCTCTCTATCTGTGAATAAATGAGCACTTTGGAGGAAGGAAATCAGGAGCAGAGTGGTGGGAGAGAAGAAGTGAGGAAATATAGTCAATAAGTCTTGGCTATAAACTTATCAAAGCAAAACAGTGCTTTATATCCACTCAACAATGCTTTTAGTCATGATGACAACATTTTTGGGTGACTTCAGCTAATCGCCATCTCATCTTTCCACATTATAGATTATGAATACTGCTCCAAGAGAGCTTGTTTGGTCGGCTGCCAGCTTCTCGATTCCCAGAAAAATCACTCCGCAGTGTCGGCACACACCAATAAATCAACAGAGACTTGAACTGTAGCTCGAAAAGATAAGGCTGAAACATGTTTAACTCGGTTCTCAAGTGAAAAAATTATCAAATGGTGCGGTAATCTTATTCACAATTCCCTGGCTTTGGAAAAAAGTTAAAGTGTGGTCACAATACTATAAAATTATATGACCTCTTGGATTATGTGGATGTGAGGATTTTATTGATGTGCCTGTTTTTCTGATATTGAACCCCATTTTTATCTATTTGATTTCATTTTATTGAATTAGGTTTATGGACTAACTGCTGTTTCTGGAATTTTATCTCTGCTACAGGCAAAGAACAATACTGTCCCTGATTCCCATCCAAGTACACCTCCAACTGCTTGCAAAACACACACACATATGCTTTCCTACTCTCCGTGTTTGCACTGCCACATACAGATAATGATAATAATCCAAAATCACATGTCTGTTTACTTCATCTTGGCGTCGGTGTTATCCAGCTGCAGGATGATCCATACTGCGTCCCGACAATCCTGGTATATCATGCTAAGATGTCAGCGTGCACCAGCAAACGAGCACTTTAAAATCATTTGTATGAGCCTGCATTTACATGTACAGTCCATTCACATGAAGAAAAGCATTAAAGCGTGACGCAGATCAAATGCGAGATGCAAGAACACCCTCCGTGTGAGCCACCGATCCCACATCCTGTTCACAATGCTACAGGCTTTTGAATGTGAATGTGAGCCTTCCAGTGAATTTTCTCCAAAGATGAAGGCCCTCAGTGTGTCAGTGGCACTGATGGAAAGAGACGGAGGGGCAGCGTGCCTCTATTCACAGCCAACATACACATTAGCATAACTCCCATAGTGCGGGTAAACCACCTATAGCCACCTGTAGCTGCACAAGCCGCACTCAATAAGGTCGCCTCTCCCACGCTGCAGCCCTTTCCCACCCACCTCATTCACTTTCTCCTCCTGAATCTCTTGCATTTACAGTTGTGAATGTGTATGTGCGAGGACGTTTTCTCACCGGCGATGCCAGCAGAAACCTGCTGCCAGACTGTTTTGAGCTAATGAAGTGAGCAGGCTTGAATGGTAAGCAGGCATCCTTTGTTAGGTGTGCAGCAATCTGCAGGGAGCTTGCTGAGACTCTGATGAGTAAATGTGAGAGGGGTAGAAAGTTTAGAGATGTTTGACAAAAACAACATGACTAAGAGGATGACAACATCTGCTGGGTGTGTTTTGAACCAAATGATCTTGTGCACATTTGAGACATGAATATAAAAAATATAGAAATTTGCCTCTCTCTCTCCCTCTCTCTCCCATTTTAAGTTGTTCTAGAGGAGGGGTTTTGTTGAGAATAAGGGGCAGAAGGAGTGTCCTGAAAGAAAGTGGGAGCCTCCCCTGGAGTTGTGATTGGCTGAGGCTGTTGTGAGTGAGTCCAGGGGAGGCCAGTAGGAAGGTGAATGGTCTGGGAGCCTGCTAGGGGGCAGGCAGCTGAGGAGAGCAGCCACCACAGCCTCTTAAAACCTAGGTACTCTTCATTACAGCTACAGACTGATAGGCAGAGAGCAGGGGAGAGCTGGAGACACTTCTGAGAGAGGTCGAGGGAAGGAGAGTGAGAAATTGTCAACAGGGAAAGTTAGAAAAATCAGAAGTCCTGCTTGTGTGCTCACCCTGCCCTGACTGCTGCCTCCCCACGCCACTACCTGGGGCACACATACACAAACACACAGGGAGGTGTTTCAGGGAGGCTTAGAGGGCTGTTTCTCCAGGGAAGAAGGGAATTAAACACTTTTGTTTTCAATCCGCTGCATCCATACTCAGGAGAAAAAAAGGGATTACAGCTTGTACGCCTGCCCCACGTGTTCCTCTCTTCTCCCAGCATTTTGTCTTCACTGAGTCACTTTGGAGACTTTGGATACAACCTTCTTGAATTGTTGGTCTGAACTCAGAGAGGCATGGCACACGGACAAAAGAGCCCCAGGTGGGCATTAACCCAGGGCTCCTTCAGCTTGGCACTGGGCCTGTCGCTCTTCTCCCTCCTCCTCCTCCTCCTCACCGTCTCGGCCGCAGATGAGTACGACTACTACAGCTGGCAGTCAGACAACTTCCACAATGGCCGCTTTTACACCAAGCAGCCCCAGTGTGTGGACATACCAGCTGACCTGCGCCTGTGCCACAATGTGGGCTACAAGAAGATGAGGCTGCCCAACCTCCTGGACCATGAGACCATGCCAGAAGTCAAGCAGCAGGCGGGCAGCTGGGTGCCCCTCCTGGCCAAACGGTGCCACGCTGACACGCAGGTCTTCCTGTGCTCACTGTTTGCACCGGTGTGTCTGGACAGGCCCATCTATCCCTGCCGCTCGCTGTGCGAGGCTGTCAGGGACAGCTGTGCTCCAGTGATGGAGACCTACGGCTTCCCCTGGCCTGAGATGCTGACCTGCGACAAGTTCCCCATTGATAATGACCTTTGCATCCCCATGCAGTTCACTGGGAACCATGCGACCCTGCCACCAGGTAAGACAGCTGAGTGCACAAACTCATTCAAGCAAACCCTTACACAGAAACTAGTTTAAAGTTCAGTAAAGTGTGAAAAATCTTAATTTGTATGTCTCCTTACTGGTCAAAATTATGGTTTTAAAAGCAAATAAAAATGGCTTTCTGGCAACACTGCACAAACTGTAACAAGTATAATTTATCAATAAATACAACTTCAATTAAAATTTGAAAGTCTTCTCAGCATAAAAAGCATGCTGCATCTTGCTATATTGATTGAATGTCCAAAACATGGTTTATATTGTATGATAAATATTAGCAACTATTCTAAACTGTACATGGGTTAAAAACATAAAATGATTATCTTAAAAAATTATGTTATCATTGCTATTCTGTGACATGTTGTGCGGATAGAAATACTGAGACAAAACACTGTTAACTGACAACAAATTCAGTAAAACTGCTTATTTCTGCAGTGCAAATTTCTGGAGTTTGATTTATCTCAGTAACAACATTATTAAAACAGGTGAGCGTCAAGATCCTGCAGAGTCAGACACAGTGGGAGTCTGTGAACCGCGAGGCTGTGAGGTTCATATGTTTTCCTGCACTGCAGTTCTGACACACGGAAGTTTAAGTGAGAGACTGTCCAGAGGAGGTCAGTGAGAGAAACAGGAGCGGGTTCAGGCTACAGGGGAAAAGTTCTCGAGTAAGTGCACAGTTTAGGACGGCTCCTGTCCATCCACGTTCGCCTGAGGGAAGGACAGAGAGACTGAGAGACTGAGAGACTCCAGCAGCCAGATCGTTTACTGAGTTAAGATAAATGGGCTGTGATGTTGAACATATCTTAACTGAAAAGGTAACACACGTGCACATGCATACACACACAGTTTTATCAGCAGACATCCATCAACAGCTGATCAATCAGCCGAGTGAAAGGAGAATGTTTTCTTTCAGTGCGTGAAACTCACAAGACGGTCTGCAGAGTCAACAAATGAAAAAATCAATACAAGATGGATGAAATAAGAAGAAAAATACAATAACTAGAGTTTCTGAGGGAGTTTGATTGACACAAAAATGAAATATATATATATATTGTCATGGGCAATGATTGAGAGGACTGACAGATGGTCCAATAGTGAGCTTAGAGAGAGTGAGTGGGAACTAAATAGATAGAAATAGGTGTGTGGATGTGACTTTGTGTGTGTGTGTGTGTGTGTGTGTGTGTGTGTGTGTGTGTGTGTGTGTGCATCACGGCTACTTAAGCAGCCCCTTCACAAAAGCAGTCAGCGCACACAAGGAGAGAGAGAGGGAGTTGATGAGAGTCTTTAGACAGTGGAGGGGGACGGTCCCCACTGTGTCCCAGTCTGCTCGGCCATTGTTGGGTCTGGCAGCCAGCAGGCCAATTAGCTAGAAGGCCAATTACTGAGCTCCCACTAATTAGTCGACATGACAGGACAAGAGACGCAGGCAGAGAATGGGAATCGCTAAAGTCTGATTGTCCCTGAGAGAGCCCAATGGAGAGGAGAGAAAGGAGAGGGAAGCGGGAGAGTAAAGAGAGGCAGACAGCGCATAAAAGAGGAGAAAAGCTGCTTCCTGCAGTATAAGAAGTGTCCGCCTCTCTGCTTTCAATAAGGACTCCAAGAAAACAGTTTATTATTCACATTACTCCACTACTTGCCATTAACCATTTATTGCCAAATCTGCTTTGGTTGTTCCTGTTCCTGCATGCTAACGTTTCATTCCTTCACTTGAGCTGTTCGTGGATAGATAGATTGATTTCCTAAAGCACTGAAGTGAATGCCAATAATGCCAAAAACATAATTTTATCATTTCAGTCTTGTCAATCAGGTGTGCAACATATCTTTGCTTTTTATCAATACTGGTCACAGCTTACTGACATCTGTCTATCGATCATCTTTTTAAAAAAAAAAGTGGGCAAAGTTCACTGGAGGATTCTCGGGTGAATAAACGTGGTCCTGACTTGCTCCATTAGGGTAAAGGTTTGCTCTGTTATTGTAGGACTAGTATCAACTATGTGACATTTTGGGTTTGCAGAGTCATAATTCATTCTTTTGCATGCTCCCTGAGAAGGAGTCAGCTTAAGCGTCATTCATCACCTCCTCAAACGGGCAACTGTTTGCTGATCGTATCTAATCAAATAATGATCAAAGATTAGAGAAGTGGCGCGAGATCAGTGTAAATGTATCTAGGGATCTTTGTTATTTAGCAATGTTATGCGGAAACCAAAAAAGCCGAAAATGAATTTTTTTTAGAATCAGATGACGATAAATGGAAGAATTAAATTTGAGGTTGTGTTTTTGTATGAGCATATTTGCTGTGTGTGTGTGTGTTTTTGAAACCGAGAGCGAACCCATATCACTTCTAGCCCGGAGGCACAGCCACTGACATTTTGCTAAGAACCAGAGATTCTCAGATGTGCCGATGAGGCCATCCTGAGGACAAGCTTTTGGCTCTAAAACACACACCACACATACACAAACACACACACAAAAATGCAGCCAGTAATAATAAAGAGGAATTTCAGCTAAGACCTCTTAGAACTGGGCTTCCTGGGAACCCTCTGTGTTCATTGGAGGACACTGACGATTCCCTTTACACGGGATCATATAAAGAATCGTGTGGTAATCCGGGTGAATGCTGTTGAGCTCGATCAATCACAGACATTAAGCTCCGCTCTACCTGCTGCTCTCCCCATCCAGGAGGCCCAGATGCTATCTGAGCTATTCTGCAATTACACGGCATAGCACGGTTCGAGGACTCCTGTGGAAACTAACAGTACAGAGTTAGATTCACTTTCCACCTCTCTGTCACAGCCAAAACTGAGAGGAACTCCTCCACCTGAGCTCAGGTTGTGCGTGTAGATGATTTTTTGGCATGTGTGTGTGTGCTCTTAGCACTTGTGCCTGGTGTGTGTGTGTTGGGAACTCATAAGTCTGTATATTATACCAGGGAGAACAAGCAGACTGCTGACAAAAGAGGGCTGAGGCATCCTGGGAGCAGAAAAGGCCGGATGAGTTGAGTCAGCCAGGCCGAGCACCTTTAATGCCAACCTATCAGCTCCACCTTATGGTTTTAATGATGCTACCTTTAGCTGCTGTCAGCATCTGTAAATCAACAGGTATGATAATAAGTGCAGAAAGGATTCTCTCTATTTTAGAGCTTGTGGTTGACCCTATAACTCAAATTGCACAAGAGAAAATATGCGCGTTGTCCAGTGAAAGTCAGTGAAATTGCATGGTGTTAAGGATATTGTCTGTTCTTGCCGCACTCGGTGATGTGACCAGTGTAAGTTACAACCATGCTAAAGGAGACGGGCAGCACTGTCAGGTCCCGAGCAGCACAATGGGCGCTACTCATGTGGCCCTGGCTGCTATATGAAAAGGAAAATGTGATCCAATGCTCTGTGCATGGAAGACTGCCGAGGCCTTTTGAGAATTTTCTCTTCTGTATAGGATTCCTACAGAGGCAAGGAGCATGCTGTGTTTTAGGGGGCCCCTCGGGGCTGCCTGTGGGCCATGTTTGAGTCCTCCTCTGTCTGTCTGCATGCCGCATTTAAACAGATGTTAGACCCTCCGACGTAAATCGCACGCCGCATTTCATCTGCGGCACAGTACCGTTTTATGTCATAAGTGTTGCTGCTCATAACTTAAAAGGTCCAAATGAGGCATGAGATAGTGACCCGTACATACTTTAAATGGAACCGTCTTCCCATAAAAGTCACTGTGACGCTCAGTCTGCAAGAGAAGACGTACAAGACGCGTCAGGGAATCAGATGATGAAACTGTTGGGTCGGGTTGTGTTCTGTGTGGAGGTGTATATGTGTGTGAGAGTGAAAAAGAGGAAAAAAAGAGTGAACAGGAGCGTGTAACTTCGCACTGTAACTAAAACTTCACCCAAGTGGAAAACTGATTTCAAGCAAATTTGTGAAATGTTGCCAACACAAAATGTGATTTACAGTGTTTGTGTTTCCAACTGCAGGTTTGAAGTAAATTAAAAAGATTCTTAAATGTCACATAAATGACAAATGGAGTCCTGTAGGAATTGAGGCAAGGTGTTTTTGCGTTTTTAGTGATTTAGTGATGACCACAATTTATGTCGTTGTTTATACAAAATTTATTTAATGCAGTAAGCAATTTCCTACTGCACCAACTAATTACAGCAATATAATGATGTAATCAATGTGGTCACAGAAGATAAATATTATTTCACATTGGTACATGCTGACACTTTTTCGTGCATCCTTCTTTTTTTAAAATTACTTTTACAAATGGCTTTTCACATCACATATGATTGGTATATTTTTGTTGGAGATTTCTCTTGGGATTTGTTGCATTTTGCTATTCAGCCTACCTAATTTGTTAAAAATACTTTGGTGGAACTCCAGGTTATATGTAAAACAGGAGGAAAAAGACAGTGAGAGGGGGAAACAAAAGACACAGCAGGGGGAGAGAGGCTGAAACGGAGAAAGTGATATTAACCTCTGAGCTATGACTAAGTGAAGTTGTGCAGTTAAATTCTTGGACTCTTGCCGTACACCGTTTCCACTCTGGCTTTCTGTTTAAAGATTAACAGCAGGGTTTCCAGCAGACCACCTCCTTACTCGCCCTGCACCCATCATCCTTTTCCTCTTACCCTTAATCATCGACTCCTAGCCTCCTCATTCTCCACAACAATAGCTCTGTGAGACAACAACATTCGTCACGATGATAGGGAACATTAAAGTTTCTGCAATTAAGTTTATAACCCGGCGTGCAAAAGCCAAAAGAAGCACACAAGAGGCCAAGTCCAAAATCAACCAGAGCAAGAACATGATTTTTTTTTTTTGATCCCTTGGTGAAAAAACATTAAAAAAATCTTCACCTGCTTCGAGATGATGGTAAAAATATTTTAATGATCTAATGTCAAAATATTTTCTGAGTAGAAAATGTGTCCAGGAAAATAAAATAAAAAAGCCCCGCAGCAGTGACTCCCAGCAGAACATGACGGTGATTCCCCCAACAGAGACCAGAGATGAGGGCAGTCGTTGCTTAAGTGATTTCTCAGCGGCATCCAAATGGCGGTTCTGGGTCCAAGCTCCACTAAGTTTCATGGAAGGACTGCTTTCTCCTGACACATGCTCTGGCATTAACATGAGCGGGCCTCCTGCCAACATACCACCCCTGCGAAACCAGAATGAATTACCATGGAGTCTGCAGAAGACGGAGCAGCTTCAAGGGAATCATTCAAAACAGACAAATCCAGAGAAGTTTTGTTTTCTCTCGGTGTGTGTGTGTGTGTGTGTGTGTGTGTGTGTGTGTGTGTGTGTGTGTGTGTGTGTGTGTGTGTGTGTGTGTGTGTGTGTGTGTGTGTGTGTGTGTTTCCATTGCCATACTCCTGTCCCAGTCTTCATGTCAGCACCAGACAATTAGAGGCCTGACCCTGTAGGGCCTCGCAGGTCTCCTGCCTGTGAAAGCATGGGAACCCTCAGAGGAGAAAAAACTGGCAGCTAACTCTACAAGAACATGGTTCAGCTACCTCTGACACACACACATATACATACACCCAGCAGCGGTTAGGGGTTCACCTCCCCACGACCCAAGCAGCGAAGCATGCTAAACTTTGACCCCTCTCATTATCTGGCCAGACGCTGAGGTTTGGGCTGGGGTGATAACCTCTGAACCCTGACTTTTAACCCAGGAGCTGCACTGTGCTGGGACAGTCCCGTGTGTGTTTGTAATCGGGAGACACGGAGGAAAAGAGAGAGAACAGGGAGCTCTCGGGGGAGAATATATTTTGGATATTGTGGTGAGTGAATGACAGAAAAATTTAGCTCTTCTATAAGCAGTCGTACTGAAAACAAGCTGCCTACTCAGCAAAAGGTTGGTGCTGTTTTCCCTTCAGACAAGTCGTCTCTAATCATATTTGCCTGCCCTGTAGGTGCATATATGTGGTGTGGGGAAGATTTCTATACCACATCCTTCTCACCCTTCTGACCCTGTCTAATATTATACCCTGTTCCCTCTCTTGGCCCAGGGCTCTGTTTTGTGCACTATTAGATGTGTGCGGCTGTAAGTAGCCTCTTCTGGATTACATGGAGTTTGTGTGGTAATTGACATATTAAAGATTTATATTGAAGCGGCTTTGGAGAAAATTACCTGCTTTTGTGTGTGCATGCATGTGTGTGTGTGCGTGTGTGTGTGTGTGTGTGTGTGAAAGATGAAACTGAAGGCCTCAGAGAAATTTTTATAAGTGGCGTAGGTAAGAAAGGCAATTTTAATGAGTAAAAATAAAAATAATTAATCATATTTCCTAGCAGATTTTGTCAGTTTTCACTTCTGTGACTTCATCTGTGAAAGTCTCAAAACAAACAAGGTTTGACAGTAAACACAGCTTTAAAAAGTTGAAAATAAATGCTTCATGTAGGGTCCTCTCTCTCATGATGTGTCTACAGTGTGGGTGAACAACAACAACAATCACAAAGTCCCGTATCAAAGTTACTGAGGGCTAAACATGCTCTTGAGCAAAGCATGCATGACCATAAATTCTGAGTTAAAAATAAACGGAACTTGTTGCTTCGGTTTCCCCTCGGTGTTTCACAATGTGTGGTTGCTGTGTGGCCTGAGCGTTGGCTGCGTCCGTGTACTGAATCACTTTTCACCACGTTCAGCAGCTCCTGCCACAGCGTTTACCTTTCTGCACGGCCAAGACCACGCCTGCGCCACCAAAATATACAACGGCCAGAATAAAAAACATTTTCTCCGGTGTAATTGCAGGGCAAACATCAGTCAGCCTGCTGCTCTATGTATTCACTCCACAGCAAATAGCCTCTGACAAGAGGAGGGCGGCTGCAAATAAGTGCCTCAAAAGTGCTCAGGGCTTAACGATTTCATACCGACACGGCTTTGGGTTTTGCTCACTACACTTGACTAACACAGAGTTCCTGCAGCTCTCAATATGTTAAATTTAAGACATTTTAAAGACAACCTGTAATTCCAACTCTAAGGTACTTATTTTCTTGATTACTACTGTGTATAAAGTCCTAAGCACTTTTTAATGTTGGCACAGATCCAAACAGTCCAGATGAAGCTTACCAGAGCTGGAGGAAATAACATTAAAGCGTAAAATGAGACCGGATCTCAGATGCTCCCCATGTGAATACAGAACAATATTGGGTAATTTCAGATGTTTATTGGTGGCTTTTTAAAGTGACTATGTTTTTCTGACTTCCAGTGCAACTCTAATGGATTTGTACCCAAAGTTCCTAAGTTGTTTGTCATTTTGTACAAGGTGTCTCAGGCTTAAAGCTGCTTATTAGCAACAGGCTTCAACCACAAACTAAATGCACTGTTCTTAAGCTAGTCGAACTTACACTTAACCATATTAGTTGAAACAATTTTACCCCTAGACGTTGTTACACCACACACCACATCGCAACACACTAGCTGTTTGTGCTCCTATAAAATGACCAGGCTGCACAGTTTGCATGAGTGGTTCCATTTTAGCTCCATTTAGGAGCTAATTTCAAAATCCACATTAGTTTTCAGACTTGTCAGCTCATATCATATTCTAGCCATTTTAAGATCTAGAATTCAGATGATTGCATTTAAAGTCTTTTAAACTTCATAAGGACATGCGGAAACCCTGCACACAGTATTCTGCAGCCCAAAGAGCTATTTTGTTAAGGTTTCCGGACACACAGGGCTGTTCTATTAGCTGGGCTTGATCTTCTTTAGACATGCTATGCTGAGCCAAACTGTCTATACAGGAAGTGCTCGGGCACAGAATTGCACATAAACCCGGCAGATTTGCAAGTCTGAGAACTGGTAGATGCACTGTTTGCATTTTTTTTTTTTAAACCAAAGAGTCATAAGTTTCTAGAGAGTGAAGAAGGATGGATGAGAGGAAAGAAGCCACAAGCAAGAGCAAAACTGAACATGGAAGAATGAGAAAAGGGAAATGGAAAGAGTAAAACAGGTACAAATAATTCAAGATTTAAAGAATGAAGAAGAAAATTTATATAGATTCGGAACTAATCTAGGAGTTAGCTGATATCATCAATCTTTATTTTAACACTACATCTAGAAAACAGACAGTCATGGAAGACAGCACTGACTGACCACTGATATGATCAATTAAAAGAATACAGCTGAGATTTAAAAAAAGTTATTTAACTATATATCTAAAACTTTGCTGGGGATACATAATTATAGTAGTTAGAAAAGAATTAGTTATGTTCTAAACACTGCATCATTGCCGCCCCAACTCTAATCTTCTAAAAACACATTGTGGTCTTTGCAGTTTTATCTTTAAGTGGTATTTAAATGTGGCATATTTAAGACAAAATATTATATTTGCACACTATCAGCTTTGGGCATAATATATTCAATTACTTTTCTTTTGAGGTTGTCACAGTTTTCACTTCACAAGTCAGTGGCCGTGTCCCAATTACATACAGCTCATGTGTTAATGCTTACTGTTTTTGCAGTTAAAATACAGCAATTTACATACTGCAACATCCAGCAAACAGGGGAATTCTCCAGCTTTTGTGATGTTTAGTTTTTTAAAATCGGGTCGATGGAGAGCATGTAGACATCAAAGCACTTCTAAGGTCCCGCAGTAACAGTTTCAATTACAGTCCTTTTATTGACGAATTGTAATGGTGTCCACCGAGATGCCACTCGCAGGCTCAAATAGATACAGAAGTTTATGTCAAGCATACCCTTGCGGACATTTTCGTAGTGTTGACAGACTCATAATAAATTTTGTGCCCTTAGTTTATCATGTTAACTAAGAAACCATCTCCCTTACGTCACCAGTTTTCTACCCGTCAGACACAGAAACACAAGGACTGAATTCTATGTGAGTAAATCTACTGACCGTCTGCTGTCATTATGTTTTGTCTCCTCAGTGTCGAAGGTTTGCCCGCCTTGTGACAATGAGCTGAAAGCAGACAACATCATGGAGCATTACTGCGCCAGTGACTTTGGTAAGTAGCAGAAACCGAAAAGAGTAAGACCTGCATTACGAACACTGCACACTAATGCACAGCAGGGTTTCCCACCTTGTTGAGAACCTGCAGTCAGCTAAACTTGAATAAGTGAGTTTGCAAGTGACTGGCAGGCCGGCAGGAAAAGTGCAGTTGCTTTGTGCACAACCTTCATTTGAGTGTAACAGTGCCAACAAAATGTTTCACCACAGGAATTTATAGTTACAAGCCTGTTGTAGGGCCCAACTGCTTATGGATTTTTGGGGTCGATGCCAATGAAATTTGGATATCAGTATAAGTAGAGATTGCAGATCGCTATATTGGTCGATATTCTTCACAGGTATATATACTTACCTTCTATGATAGAATTATACTGAAAAGTGAAAATGATAGGTTATTCACTTAGCCATTCCATTTCACAAAATATTTACCAACTTCATTTGAAGACAGCACTTGACTCCGCACCACCATTTGTTCAGCTGTGCTCTGCTACATGTACTGCAGTATTGATAATATTAAAAGCAATGGAGTCTGAGCTGCTCTGATGGACAAACTATGCACCATTAATATATTGTACACTTTACAAACCTGCTTTTACAAAATTTAGTGCAAACAAAAACAATAAGATCACATTTTAAAGCTTTCTTCACACATACATATTCCTTGTTTCACTTCTTTCCTTCTATCCTGTTAAATCTCATAATCAAGGCAGTATTTGTTGACCGTGTCCAAAGTTTTGACATAAAATAGGTAGAACCCCATGTTGCACTAGTCCCCTCTGCTATCGTAACCCTTTTCTCCTCATGAACTGATGAATTCATTTCATAACCTCTTGTCACAAAGACCATTCAACACTATTTTCTAAACTTTCTACTTTCCAGCATTCCGGTTTCACCACAGTAATAACCCACATATTAAGCCAGAACATAATTATTCCATTATTTCTGCTCATCCAGGCTTTTGGCCCGTCATACTCCACAGCAGCTGAATTTCTGCTTTCATGGATTATTGCCCCAGTGTTTAGAGTTAATGATATACTGCTGTCCATTTTCTCTGGCCATGAGAATCCGAGTGCTAAATGAGAAATGGTGACAAAAAACCTCGCACAACCTTAGGTGACTTGTGAAGAGCAACACTTACGTTTCTGAGCAGATTTATGAAAATAATGTAATTGAAAATAAAACGTGGCCAGACTGACACTAAAATCTATGCTGCTGTGGGCCACAGGGGAGAAGTTTTGTAATGTATCACAATTAACCACACCTATGAAACGGCCAGAGTATACAGAGCATGACCCATTATAAATAATGCAATAAATGAACATTCAGCACATCACATCCAGCAACAACACGCTGCGTCTCTGTGCACCTTGCTTACACTTACTTACACTTACACACAAACCAAGGCTCATCCCTAAAATTAATCATGACGTTACTAAATCACAGATATTTGTCTGATTAATTGCAGGATTACATATCTCAATCTTGTAACATGAGGGTGTTTCAGGGATTAGAAAGCAAAACTCAGATTCTTTCTGTTCATTAGAATGAAATATGATCATATGGGAAAACAGATAGTGGCCCACAGACAGACATTTCATTGGCTGAGAATGTATGTGACTGGATGAGACAGGAGAATAAGTCGAGAAGGCAAGATAACGGTGTCGTATGGATTCGGAGATCAAGGCGAGAATAGCTCTACAACGTTATTCTATAGGGCCGTAGTTGATTACAGCTTGATGTCATGCCTCATGAATGCTGTCACCTATTCATCTTCGGACATTGTTCGCTCTCAGAGAATTTTCTGTGTTTTATTACAGTCTACTTTTGATGTCTGATCTCTCAGCATTCCTTGCTGGGCTATTCAGCAGCACAGTACAAAGGACAGGAATAGAAAAGAAAGGGGGCTGGGATGTGAGTGTAGCCCTGGGATGTGAGTCTGGCCCTCCACCTGGCTGGTACAGGAAGTTTAGCCCAAAGAAAAACCTGGTTCTCCTCAAAACGACAGCACACTTCTCTTTTCCAGCTACCTCTACCTCTTCACCCGCTCTGCTCACTTTAAAGAAAGCGAGTTTGTATAAAGACGTGGGCACGACTTGTCACAAAGATACTCACCAGGCTCCACACTGGGCCCCACTGCATCACTTATGGCTGATTATGACTGAATATGGGTGGGCATTTAAAATGAAGCGGGGGTGGTTGACTTTTTCCTTCATACCTTTACTTAACATATACATACACTTGAATGCTGTCATTCACAAAAATACACACACGCTCAGGCATGTAGGCACGCAAAAGCAGTACATAAACATGCTCTCAGTGCAGGAGCTGGATGTGAATCAGGATGTGAACGAGGGGCAACTCAACGCACACATTCCTTCTTGAACATGCTATCACTTCACATGTACTGTATACCTATCAGAGTGTACCGAGGGATGTTTATGCAACCATAGACAAGCAGGCGAGAAGTGAAATGGCGATCTTCCAACAGGCTTGGGTACATAGCGAAGCTTCATACTGACCCTGCGCCTTTGCCCGATCTATGATTAATTTCACCTGTCAAAATGTTCACCCTGAGAATTCCCCTCTCAGATGCTTGGCAGTACAATTTTAATCTTTTAGAATGTTAAAATATGAACTTATAAACATGGAGCTCAACGGGAGATACAACTTTATTAGGCTGAAAAACCTGAGTTTGCTGCAACCCAACTCCACATGATGAAAACTTTGAGTTTTTTCTGTTATGTTTCCATACAAATGCTCAACAAAGGAGGTGTAATACATAAAGAAGGAACACAGCTTACATCTGACTATAGTCCTGATGGACAGGACAGTATGGAACGACATCAGATGATAGTGTTTCCAAATAGTAACATTAGTCATGCTATAATCAGAGCTTTAGACTTATGACTTGGACGTAGACTTCAGTCACAAAAAAAAAATTAAAAGCATTTTTAAAAAGAGGACTAGAAACTCAACCTGAATGTGACCAATACAAGATGCGACTTGAGACTTGGCATGAAAAAACAAATACTTAAGTTGAGTTTTGACCTGGTAAAAGACCTGGGAAAAACCAACAACAATTTAATCTGTCACATCATTTAGGAAGACTTGTAATTTGACTTACATTCACCACTGACTATATATAAAGATGAACAAAAGCCCCCTTAACCTCCCAAAGGTTTTCAGAAGACCAATTTTAAAGATTAGTGTGATGGCCATTGTCATCGTGGCAATGCCTGAGTCCTCTTAACTTTGAAAGTGAGAAAAGATTTGGAGCAAATGTGGAGCTGAGGCACCGCATGAACTGTCCAGTGACAGCACCCAACTCAAACCATAACTTTGCACATTAATACAATTTAAACTAAATTTCGTTTCCCATGCAGTTGTCATGAATGGGAAGATTAGCTATGGAGACCAGAACAGTTTCTTGTACCGGGCCGTAAACATGTTTATTTCTACTGTAAAATTGGGCATTTTAACACAGTGGTTTAAGGGGATGGACTCACTTTTCAGACCAGCCTCAAGTGGCCGTTAACGGAACTGCAGGTTGCTACTTCTCTGTCGGCTTCATTTTTCCAGCCCGAGAGCTTCCTATTTAGTACTCACGTGAAAAGATTTACACTAAACTTAAAATGTCCTTATTGATTTATGATTTTTCCCCTAAGTCAGATACACAAACACACACAGGATGCAGTTTTTGCAAACTGCGGGAAAGACTAAATGATTGTGCTCAGGAGAGGTGTAAAATAGCTGCTTGTTTGGCACCGCAGAGCTCAGTGCTACACTTGCAGGAAGAAGAAATGTCACAGCTGCTCAACGTAACAAGGGAATGATAAACAGCTTCTGGGTGTGAGTGTCTGTGTTTCATAGATAAAAGTTGAATTGAATTTAAACATATCCCTCTCTTCTCCTTCAGCCCTAAAGATGAAAATCAAGGAAGTGAAAAAGGAGAAGGGGGACCGCAAGCTGATCGCAGCACAAAAGAAGAAGAAAGTCCTGAAGCAGGGCGTGCTGAGGAAGAAGGATCTGAAGAAACTGACCCTGTACATTAAGAATGGCGCCAACTGCCCGTGTTCCCAGCTGGACAGCCTGGGCTCCAACTTCCTCATCATGGGCCGCAAAGTGGACCAGCAACTGCTGCTCATGTCCATTCACAAGTGGGACAAGAAGAGCAAAGAGCTCAAGTTCGCCATCAAGTACATGAAATCCCATCAGTGTCCCACCTACCACACCGTCTTCCAGTGACGTGGCTCGCTGCAGTGTTTCCACAATTTCTCCCCACATTCCACCTTGTTCCATATAGATCCTAATTCCTGTTTCAATAATGTGATATTGAACTCCAGATCCCCTCAAAATCTGTTACCAGTCCTTTACATAGTCTAGCAGGGGTTTGGAGGGTTCTAAAGCTTTTATTTTCTCAGTTGTAACATGAATAAGATAGTCAAGGGCTCTCAAAAAGTAACAGTTTCAGATGATAATTTTATTCCTAGACAAAAACAGACATTTTCGTCTACCCCCTTCAATTTAATGAGATACTCCTCAACAATCCTCTTCTGATATAGTGGAACCAATCACTTAAATCATATCTTACAGCAACTTTATCAGTTATATTGCATTGAGACTTGGAAATCTAAAAAAATAAAGCAACCATCAGAAGGCCAACATGCTCCGCGGTGTAATGATTATGAATAGAAATATTGGGAATGGAGGGAAGGGCAAAGTTTGTTTCTGTGTAAAAAGAACTGAGAGAAATGATAAAGTATCTGTGGGCTATGTGACGTGCCAACGCACACACTGGCACAGAGCTCCCAGGAACAACATCAAAGCAGAGCAATGTAGATGATCCACTTAACTGTATGTTTTAATAATGTAAAAAGTAGGTAATTCAGATGAATACTAGATGATTAGAAAACTGGGCTTTTTTCTTTTATCCCCGCTGGGAAAGAAGACCGATGGGATGAGACAGACTGACAGACTGGATGATGCTTCCGCTGACTTTGTACATTTCCGTTTCTGTGGCCTGAAAGAGGGGAAACTTGAATATTTTTTGCTTTGTGAATTGGAGAGAGACGGAAGTAAAGGCTTAGAAGACATCTTCCTGAAAACAAGTGGAGAATCAAAGAGAAAGAAAGAGAGAGAAAGAGACTCTGGACTGATATGTCTCTGGTACTCACTATTTTTCACTATCACTCTTCAAATGTTTCTTTTTTTGTACTTAAATTTTAAAATTTGCTTCAGTTAAACTTCTATGGTATGAAGGCAGAAATCATACATACAGACATAGCACCTGAATACACTGTTGCCGTAGCAATAAAAGATGAAAATTTAACTTTGACAATATTTTCTAACCTATTAACCTGTAAGTAGTTCTGTTACTGAAATAGATCTTTGTTTTACAAAAAAAGTAAATGAATAAAATATATTTGAAATTTTTATAAAGAATATCTCTTTGAAATGTCCTTTTTCTTTATCTTTGCTGTTAAATAACAGCATGCACACTCATCCATTAAATAAAAGCTCCTTTTAGGGCTTTTTTCATCTGGGAAATCATGTTTGCTTCACATAAGTGAATACGAACACATTCCTGCTTTAGAAATGTCTTTACTTGCTTCCATACAGTGTGAGGCTGTGTCCGTTTAACAATCTATGTAAAAATACAGAAGTAATAGAAATTTATCAGCATTTTACATGTTTAACATATAACATTATTTCCACTGACAAATGAGATGCTGTCAAAGCATGGTATGGATAGAAAAGGAAAATACTGAGATTTATTGCTTTTTAATTTTCATTTAATCATTTTATTTGCCCATCCATCCATCCATCCATCCATCCATCCATCCATCCATCCATCCATCCATCCATCCATCCATCCATCCATCCAACCATCCATCCATCCATCCATCCATCCATCCATCCATCCATCCATCCATCCATCCATCCATCCATCCATCCATCCATGGACAAGAGGCAGGGTACAGATCACCATTCCATCACAGGGCTAACACAGACAACCACGCATTTTCAAACTCACAATTGTTTAGAATTCAGAATACCAGTTAACCTACTATGCCTGTTTTTGGACGGTGGGAGGAAGCTGAAGCAACTGGAGGAAGCCCACTCTTTGCAAAGTCACTGCAAACAAAAACATCTCAACTGACCAACAATTTTGACCTCAGACGCTTTTTCTGTGAGATGACAGTGCTAATCACTGCACCACTGTACCACCTTGTTTCAACACCTAAAATGTAGCAATTACTGCTGTACCCAAATCAGAATTTTGTTCCTTGAATTTTTGCTGTCATTTAATGCCCAGCTACCATTTGGATTTGTTTAAATAATAAGACAATCAGCACACATATATTTCTGTTTAAATCAAGCTCTTTGAGCGTAATCTTTTTTAAAAAAAATATATTTCAGTTTGATCAAAATAGTTTAACAGTTCACAATAAGTTCAACCATTGTCTGGACCAACAATGTAGTGATGAGGAGAATGCAGAGAGAGACTTATCAATAAATTTTATGGCTGACCACAGTAACTTTATCACCGCTGTCAGCATGCCATTCACAGAGTGCCTGTTATGTCTTTTACACACTAGAGTTGCTCACTTCCCACAGCATTAGAAATTACACTAATTTAGGTTACCCATGAGGCCCGTTCTTTTGAGGGAAATGCTTCGACAACAACAAGAATATCAATATACCTCAAGATTCGGCTTCTCTAATCAGTTATTCAGAGGCGTAATGCATGTTGTCACATGGACAAATGAAAGCTCAACTCAAAGAATCTGGATCAAATCAGGAATCTTCGACAGATGTTTCGAAGCATGAATGTTTAAAGGGCATCTCCAGAGAAAGTTCTTTTTGCGTTGTTCTGATGTGATGATTTGATCATAAATATAATTTTAGTCCATTAAATTACTTTTAATACCCTTTTAATTGCAAAATTAAAGCATTGCACAGACCAAATGTATATGGCAGCTTTTCCAACAAGCTTGAGGGCACATATAGGATTGTAAGAATGCACATGGTCCTCCTTCATTTCTCCTTTCAAAGAGCAGAAAGAGGTGACATCTTATTTATGATCTGTGCAATGCCAGAATCTTCCAGATCCCCACTGGGCGGTTAGCTTTACACAAAGCATGGGCTACAAAACCACCAGCATTTAATGTTAAAGACTCAAAGGCTGATGCAGAACGACAGCAGGCTGCAGTGTAACCGACCAGTTTTATCAAAACCATCCACAGCTTAATCACTTAAGACACACACTAAAGTAAATCACTGCAATAAAAAGATTTGGCATCTTTGTTCTCCAGAACACAACATGGATCAACTGTGACACTCTACAATGTTTACTGTCTTCTGCCCATATTTCCCGGAATGTGGAGACTTTTGGAGACTGTTTGAAGCGTGAACGCCAGTAGAGCAGTGACCTATTTCCAGTGATTGTGGAGATGGTGCACAGGCTCTCCACTTTGGAATGACAGAAAGGAGGGGACAGGAATAATGGGTAGAAATGTGTTGGACAGGACTGCCTTTATTGAAAACTCCCACAAATTCCGTGAGCGATCAAAAACGATAAACACTGAGCTTGAAATACAAATGAGTTGAAGAGGCCTTTGTTGGAAGGTGATGACCCTCCTTTAGATGTGGATGGGGACACATGCAGTAGATAAGGTGTACATTAAAGGAAAATGATGAGCAGCTTTCATTAAGCGAGACGTGGTAAGAAGTCAAAGAGGGGGAAGCCGAAAAAGAGGGAAGGTGAAAAAGGAGACGAGGGAGAAACTTGGCCGGATCCCACAGACACACATCAGCACCTCCTCAAAGGTCACTTGCGTAGTTAATAAGGGCCTGATGAGGGACCAGCGACACACATTAAAACACATATGTACACTCAAAAGACACAAAAGTTGGAGCTAATATCCCCACAAGCTCTCATGATCTCGTTTGCCTTCAATGCAACGAATTTCATCAAACACACAGTGCATAAACTATTACTGTTACAGAGAAAAGCAGTGAAAAAGGGAGATCACTACACACACACACATGCACACATACACACAGAGAGAGACAAACACACACACACACCGTGCAGAAGAATGGCCACATTGTCTGGTTTTATTGCGGTGTGCTGATAAGCAGCACCTTTTTCACAGTTGAATAGTGCCTGTCTGTCAGGCTGTCACTGACACACACACGCACGTGCACACATACAAACACGGGCACACACACAAGCACACACACACACACATGCAAGTGATGATCACTCACACACCATGCATTCCAAGAGTTAATGCTGTAATTTGCTTTTTTATTTAACATGCTTTCCCTCACCCACCCACTTGTTCTGTTAAGCTGGCGATTTTTTCGACATTTTGAATAATTTCTTTTGACACAACCCAGAGAGATGGGTGTGATCAACTTACAACCACTTTGTGCCAGATTTGAGAAAATATTTTTCCTGTGTGATAAAGTTCATTTGGGAAATGAGCTAATAAAGCCTGAATGTATGCGCTGCAAATCGGAGTTATGATGTATTTTAACACATGAAACCAGTGGCTGCAAAATGCTGATCATGATGCGAATCTTAAATCTCTGGATCACTTTAACTTTACTTCAATTATTTATAAGTTATGGACAATAAAAGAACAAATACTCAATGTTAGATTTCACTCAGGATGGGTGGAGAGAGCATTACAGAAACCCTTGTTCTCTGATTCTGGGCAGCTGATTAAAAAAAAAGCCTGACATTTAATGCTGATGTTGTGCACTTTGAAGCCTAGCACACCGGCAACAAATTGCATTTTTCTTAGAAGATGTAAAGAGAAGGCTATATATAACTCATTGTTAAATTTCTTTACAGGAACAAGTCACTTACAATGTCACTTATGTGGACAAGTTGGAAATAATCCTAAAACTTGTTTAGTTTCTCAAAGCTTAACATTAACGCAGACATGAACACTCACTCTCATGCCAGTGAGCGTACGCACACACACACAGGCGAGTTCATACGCACCTTAATCAGATTTGACTAGTCCACCTTAATAGAAAGAGACCATTATAAAACATTCTGGAGAGTCAGAAGAATTTCTATTAGTTGTAGCATGCCTCTCTTTACCCACCACACAAGGTACCATTAAAACAGCATTAGACAGTAAGCCAACATCCTTCTGGCCTCAACCAGCAGACCACCTGTCAGCAGGAAGGGAGGACACAGTTGTACTTTCATTTAGAAGAAGGAGAGCGAGTGAGGATGGAAACAGCAGCTTATGGACAGAAGGAACGTGCTGGCTCCAGGCCTTGGCCTGCTTTGTTTATTGAAATGCAATAAAGATGTTGCATGCTGCTGTGTGTGTTTTTGTGAGTGTGTTTGTGCAAGTCAAGGAATCATTTTCTCCGTACAATAAAGTCAGAGAAACTCTACATGTGGCACACACTAAGTGAGAAAACAGCTTTCCATTCTCATTGACATGTAAAAACGCTCAAGCTAAAACATGAGCTTCAGCTTGTTGAACACTTTTCTCACACGTGATAAATGTAAATGATTGGATTGTTTTAGCAATGTAATTTCTAAACCGCTGCAATGTGTCTGAACAAGCCTGAACATTTGACAGTGCGTGTGGAATACGAAATCGCTGCTTTTCAGTGACTGTGCATAATGGGCTGCTCTCTGTGACACGCTCACATTCACGCTAATGTGCCGTTTTGTATTTCGTTCAGTGATTTCATGCTGGGGAATGTGAGTGAGTGAGTGAGTGAGCGAGCGAGCGAGTGAGTGAGTGAGTGAGTGAGCAAGTTCCCGTCTTCTAATTATGTCTCCTCCCTTCCTCACTCCTTTGTCTGGACTATGACCTGGAAATTGATTCAAGTCTGCTGTCAGTGAGGATATTTCAGTCCCTTCAAAGAGTCTCAGAGGAGATGAGAACAGGGGAACCATAAGTGAACATTATGCTGAAGGTTTTCTACATCTTGGTAACACCTACTTGCATCTTAGTCTTGCATAGCCAGATCATTCTGCAACATGGAAAGTCTTGGCTGTTTGTATTTCTTTCAACCAATCGCAATCCTGTTGGGCAAAGCCAAGTCCAGGATGCAGCAACAGTGCCCCTGTTCTCTGAATTGTTCTGGTGGAACATTTGTATACAGGAAGGTGGAAACTATCATTAAAATGGATAAATTACCTAAAAAAAAATCTAGTAGGGCTGCTTTACTGCAGATCTTTGACACAACTTGATTTTTTCAGTGAAATAGGCTGTGGCCCCGATGAGATTATTGGTATTTCCTGCAGTGAAGTGAAGTTTGAAAATAGTAACACCTACAGAGCAGAAAGGAGGAGAAAATCATGTATATGCATTCACAATCTCCATCCAGCAAGTCATACTAAATGTGTGTAGGGTCGGAATCCTGAATGGATCATAAAAACACTCTTGTACCTTTATTTATGCCTTCTACAGAAGCCAAAAGGCGTTTTATGTCTCTCTTCATAATTGTTTAACATATACTGTACATCTATATAGTTGCAGTTAGTAATACGACATCAGCCTGAGCCTTAAAAGGATGTCAAACTTTCTCAACTTATGGTCTTTGAGGGTAAAGTCAGCATTTCTAATCCAGTTCTGAGTGTGCTGAAAAAAATCCAGCGTTCATGCTCAGCCTTGGCTCCATACAAGGGAAACAAACAAAGTGTCTGGGACTAGACAACACAATTACAGCATGTCCATGAGCACATTCATGGAGGGCAGCAGTGGAAATGAGAGAGTTGGTAATCGTGGCACGTACAAACTGTCTAAATATTGTAACTAAATATCAACAATCCTTTTCCAGAATGACAGTCCACCTTTAAAGCTGAGCTAAGCAGCATTTTTTCTGCATTATTAGGAAAGAAATCTATACTAACCTTCTGCACCTCCTCTTCGTTCCATTTTCAGGTTTTTTTTTTTTTTTTAAGCCAATCACACGTGTTTTCACCCAGAGCTTTTGAGAAAGTACATATAGCAATAAAGTTTACAGTGAGAGTAGAACATGGTGGTGCAAAAGGGTAGACGGAGGGCTTTCATTTGGAAGGGCAGGATTTGAATTCTAGGTGAAATGAATGATTTTTGTTGTTTTTTAAGTTTCATTGTTATGTGACTAATTGTGCTCTTTCAGCAATAAACATTCATTTATTCCCATTTCACATTCGCTGATTACATACTGAATGCGTATTGGAGCAGCAGTCATCAGACACCAGGCTTTTTTGTTTAATACTTTTACTCTTTCTACACTACTAAATATACACATTTGACATTGCCATCCCCTCGAAATGATGCTGATGTGAGCAAAGTCCTCGAAAAATTCCTCCAACTTCCTTACATTCCTCTCATGTATCAGCACCCACTTAGTCATTCTGTCAGTGGATGAATTATGATAGTTTTCCAAACTAAATGACTTACTGGAGGTTTTTAAGAGCACTGCAATGTATTTCACCACCAGTCATTGCAGAAAGGTGTGATTGTTCGCATACACAAGCCCCATTTAGAACAGTCATTTCAAGTCTCTTGTATCCAGACAAGTTTAAGTTGCAATTTTATACTTTTGTTTACATTTGGCCCACATGCACCTCTGTTATCGCTGCAGATAACTAGTCTGATTGCATCTGTGGTGATTTTCCAGTGGTGGATGCAAATCTACTTCAGAGAAATAAAAATTCAGCAGTATCACCAGAATAATAATTGCTAGTGGTAACAAATATCATCCATCCATTATCTATACACCGCTTATTCCTCACTAGGGTCGCGGGGGGGGCTGGAGTCTATCCCAGCTGACTCGGGCGAAGGCAGGGGACACCCTAGACAGATCGCCAGTCTGTCGCAGGGCCACATACAAAGACAAACAAGCACTCACACATTCACACCTACGGGCAATTTAGAATAATCAATTAACCTCAGCATATTTTTGGACTGTGGGAGGAAGCCGGAGTACCCGGAGAAAACCCACGCATGCACAGGGAGAACATGCAAACTCCATGCAGAAAGATCCCGGGAAAGCCGGGACGCAAACCAGGGATCTTCTCGCTGCAAGGCGAAAGTGCTAACCACTATGCCACTGTGCAGCCCTAACAAATATCAATCTATGCAAATTCAAAGTGCTCTCTTACACCCACACAGATCATTGAATGGTTGGATAGATCAACGGTCAGATAGATGCTGCAAGAGAAGTACTGAAATCACTGGAGTCTGAAAAGAGAAGATGGATAATATCAGTGTCACATCAGCTGCCATTATCACGGGGACAAAACCCTGTTAATGGCTACTTCAACAGACCACTTAATGATGTAATTACACTGAGGATATGTGTATGGACAAACATTTACACCCTTTCAACACCTGGCTACACTAAAAGTCTATCTAAACCTAGAAGTAGACACAGATTGCAATCTGATTGCGCCAATAAACTCGAAGCAATCAAACCGCAATCCCTCTCTAAAGCTGGCTCAATTTACACTTTTCTTTTAAAATTTCCATCCCCCAAAGATGCACGAAGTGGCCAAGAGTGAAAAGGATAATGAGTGACAGTCAGCTAGCCTTTTGTCTTCTTGGTACTACTCCTGCACTGACTCAGCAAGGCAGTGACACTGACATTTGAAGCCTGTCAGTCGGCTTGTTGCACAAGTATTAGATCCACAGAACAAACACATGCACAACACCAACCTGGAGAGAAGGAGGGCAGGGGACAGGAGGAAAGAATGAGGGGGCGAGCGAGGACTGGATAAGAAAACAACCGAGCTGCTCTCAAGGGATTTCAACGCTCGGAAACAATCACATTGGCCTCAGTGTCTCCTCTGCAGTGGAAAATGAATAAATTAATAGGTGGAGTAGCAGGCCTCCTGTGGGCAGGGTCCTGAAGCCATCTGTGAAGGCCATCAATGTGTCCCAAACCTGCTGTTTCCCCACTGAAGCAACATGTCAGTCTGGAGATTTACAGCCGCATGGAAAGCGCGCACACAAACACACGCCCACACAGCAACACCTCACAAACACACACGCACACGCACACACACGCACACACACACACACACACACACACACACACACACACACACACACACACACACACACACACACACACAAACATCAAAGAGGACACACTCACACAAGTGCAGCCACACGCGCATCAGCATGTATTTATACGGAAAAGTGCCAGGATGCAGCAGCTCAGACAAAACAAATATCAGCGTAAACACATGAACGGAACTAAAGTTCGTAGTTCTCACATGCCCACGTGCGCGCACAAACACTTGACTAGTGTGGAGATTTACACCCGTTTGGAAAGACAAGCATCAGCCAATAAATAAATCCGTTTCCCTGGAGACCTGTTGACCTCCCTCTCTCTCTTTTTTTTTTTTCGCGCACACAACAGCAGAGGTCAAGGTCAGGCAGGGATGAGCGGAAGGTCAGAGGGAGGTGAGAGTGTGTTGGTGTGTTTGTGCGTGGGGGCTGATAAAATTGTGCAAGTCAAAGTCCTCCTCTGCGGCCGGGGGTTAGTAGCCTCCGTGTTTTGGCAGCAAGGTCGCGAACTCCGACCCCATCGGACCCTGAGAGGCGAGGCGGTCTGGCCAGGTGGGACTGTGGCCACTAATTGACATAATCTCCCATCTCCTGCTTGTCAGTCTCTTTTCAAACAGAGCCGGATAATCAGTGTGTGTCAGGGAGGAGGTCTGTTTGGGTGGCATTCTGCTATTGTAAAGTGGAAATGGTCCCCATGCCATTGTTAGCTCCCATCAAGTGTGCTCCCTCACCCCGTTCCTTCCAAGAGAACTGCACATGGTTGGCTTCTCAGCTAGAGAGATGCACTCTTCAGGGTTTTAAATGATTTTTGTGTACATTTTCATGAAGGTGAATCTGTTTACTACAGATTGTAAAATGCAGTCAAGACCAACAGTGTATGTAAATTGTCTTGCATGGAACATTTCAAACCTACAGACTTTGGTTTTCTTAATAACTCGGGAACATTTGGAAAGCTGTTTTATTGTGTTGGATCTAATCAGGCCAACTGTGGGAAGGCCTGTGTAATGTTTTGTAGTCCAAAGACTGAAATGTGTGCAGGCAAAAAGGTTTAGCACAAAGAGGAAGGAGATACATCTCTTTTCCAGTGCGTGAAGAAAAGAGTTAAAATACAGAAATTTATTGTTTCTGTCCGATTTTTAGGCAGGAAATAAGTTGGAAGTGAACTTTTTCAAGATTGGCATCTAGTAATCTTATGGAAACAATTCAATGTTATGCACCATTTGAACAGAAAAGCTGGATTTACTTACACAAGCGCTCTCATCTTAATCAGCCTTAGAAGTATTTAGCCAGTCTTAAACCCTACTTAAGGTTGTTTTTGCCCCTGTTAGTCTTTCAATTATCTGCACCTCTATAGCCTCGGGCAAGACTTTGCACCCTTCTCATCTTTTCTTTGCTCCTCCTTGCCTTGATGCCAAACCGTATAGTTCATGCTTTAGTCACTCTTGAGCTCAGAAAACAGCTTCTGTCTTTGTTTCATTATCACTGACCCCCTTTTTCTTGCATCACCTCTGCCAAGCATTGCTTGTAGTGAGTCACAGAGATGATAAGACACACATTTGTCCTGTAACTACAGCAATGAAGATACTCACAGTTGGCTACAACTACAGCGTTCAATTAGAAACTTTGTAATACCACTTAAAATAAAAGACGGTTGTTTGGCGCACAAGCTGAGCTATTGCAATTACTTCTGTTTAGGTTGACATCACAAGCAAAATGAGATTTTAATGCTTTAGCATTAGCACATTTTCATGTCTCTAGTGATGACACAGAATGTCACCAAAATGTATTTGGAGTTTTTCACTACAGAAATGACGCACTCAATTTAATAATACATCAGACGGGAAATTTTTAGGAAGAATTTTTATGATAAAGCCTGCTTCAATAAATATTCACACAAATCTGCCAAAACCAAGGTTCCTAAATGTCTCACACTGGTATTTGTCCTCGGTGTGAATACAGATTGCACGGGTTGAATCATCTGATTCCTTTCCACGAGCAGAACGCTCGCCCAAAAAAAATGCTCTGTACTTTTCCCGGCTGCCTAGAACAATAACCTCACCAAATGCAGCCACAGTGAGCCAGTTTCACAGCAATCGTTCTTCAGTGTTTGAAGTGTTTATGGACATTAATGATCCAACATTTCAGAAGAGCAGCACATGTTTGGCATAGCGGAGCACTTGGGCAAGGCGAGAAATGGTGTTTCAGTGGAAAATGTTTCATCAGAAGAGTTGTGTTGTTTTACAGTGCGGGATGTAAAGGTTGTGTAGTGTGGGTTGGGTGAATTCACCAGGGATGTCAAAACATCGACTGTCCAACCACAGGGACTTTGAACGTTTCCTTTTTTTTTGGCCTTATAAGACAAGATAGTCAAGAGGCAAGTATGGAGTAGAATGAGGGGGAAGACCTGCAGCAAAGGGCCCTGAGTTGGACTCAAAACCAGGTCACTGCGTTGAGGACTCTAGCCCCTGTTCATGGGTCACCTGCTCAACCAGTTGAGCTACCTGGGCACCCTCGCAGGAACTTTTAAAATGTCCAATGAAAAACAGGTGTTTAAAGATCAACTCAGGTTGAATTCTTATTAGAATTATACTTAATGTTTCTTGGAAAAGACTGCTTGGAAAATTTATAGCACAGTTTTATGAATCATAAAGACAGAATTTCAGATGAAAAAGTAGGCATTAAAAAACTTTATTTTTTTAACAGCATGCTGTTACATTACATAAAAGAGTGGTATGCCTCAACACAATGTGCAGTACTGGGTAGTAGTGAGTCTGAGTGGTTATGATAAAAGAACTGGTCTGTTTTTGCTATTTATACCTTACATTTTATGGTTTTTCATCATGGTCAGGTCTTAGAATTACTGTATTTTTTCAGGTTACACAAACTCCAGCCTGTCAGGACATCAGTTTGACACCTTTCAGAGCTAGCATTAATGCCTCGCTGTGATTTGTTAAGGTAAAGAGACAGAATATCGCTGCTGCATCTATAACAAAAGACACGATAATGTGAAGTACTAATTTCAAACACAAGGGCCATTGTTCTCACAAGTACAATGGCATCCCTGCTAGGATGATAAAGCCGGGAACTTATGAGAATGATAGAGTAAGTACAACTTATATTGCACCAACAGCAGCAATGGTCACAGATCCTTCAGAGACTGTGCACTGTAAGTTTTCTAGTCAGCTCTCTACTACCTATGTTATAGATTTGACTGATACCAGCTGCTCTTGCACCCTAGTTCTTGTTATAGTAAGTATTAATACAGCAGCATTAAACAGCCAATACTAGTTTTGTTAAATACTGATATGTGACAGCAAATTTCATGGAACTGATGGAACGCAGCTTCAACTATTCTAATCAAACACTGGTCACTCACCAAGACACCTGCCGTGTTCTCCACAGGGTTCCCCTCCCACCACAAATTAATTTGTCCCAGATTGCAGTTATTTTTCTCATATTTATACCTTTCTGGCCTCTTTGACAGCTGGAAGCCTCATAATTTTAAAGTTGTGGTCTGTCGTACGTATGTAAGTGTACATTTATGACCTTTTCTGTTAGGATCCTTACTTCTTATTGTTTAACTTGACTAGCTTGGCTAATCAAAGCCAATTGTGTTTTCTGAAGTGGATATAAAGCTCCAATGCAAAAAGGACTCCAAATGTTATGCTGTGTGAAAGGATTTTTTTTTTCTTTCAAAAATGTAGCTCCTGCTCGTCACTCTTTGAACAGAAGTAACAGCATCTTGGCTACAAATATAGATGCCAGATGTGCAGATGTCATGATGTCAGACCTGCTCCTTCAATTGATACATATATATTGTAGTGTTACATTTTCATTATCAAGCAATCTGCCAAATATGACTTTCTTAGCTCGCTTGCTTTGTTAATTTTGCAGTTTGTCAAAACACAGGAGATTCAATTTATCATATAAAACAGTAAAAAAAAGCTAATTCTACATTCAAGAAACAAAAGTTTTGCTTACAAATATTGTCTAATTCATTACTGAAATAGTTACTCACTGATAATTAATTATTCTGCTATCATTTAATCTCTAATGCAGTCAGACATATTTAACAACACACCCAAATATCACAAAAAGTTCATTAAGAATTGAGTCCTCCTTTTGGAGACATCTGTAGTTACTGGTGCTAACAGCAAATGCAACTGTCTACTACAGGACATAAACCAATTTTTTGCTTTTTAATAAAGCAGTCAGGCAATAGTTGACCTTTTTTCATCATTCTGTGAGCAAACTAAATGATTTTCTGCTGCATGTGGTATGAATCTGGGAACGGCAGGCCCAGAGCATGTGAAAGTTGGTTATCTCACTGAGAAATTGGACACGTAAAGCCTGTTGCCTGTATCTCTTTATCTAACAGCTCCCTGTGGCTACTCCTTTTTATTCCATTACTCCTGCAATGTTTCAAACTGATCCGCTATGAAAAATGCTAAGAATGATGGCTGTCTTTTTTATAGACTGAAAAAAATTTCTGATATTGCATTTCTTCTGCCTGCTTCACATAGTAGTGCGCTATACAATACAGTATGTATCTTTTGCTTGATTGAAGTTGACTTAACAGACATTTTTTTAAAGGAAATCTTCAAAATCGTCTGCTCATTGAAAATTAATCACTTAACAAAGGTTAGAAACATTGCTGGCTTCTGATTCTCGTCGTAATGATTTGTTGTTATCACTGGGAGTTTATTATCTTTAAAACTGCTGGTTGGTCAAAGAGACAGATGGGTGTTTTCTCCTTTTTCAATCAAAAGATTGATCAGTAATGAAATAACTGACTCTAAACCCTTGTAGACAGAAATACTTACAAAGATTAAGGAGACTGCTAAAGAGATTCAAACAGTGCAGGGCTCTGGGAAAACCGCTCTATATTCCACCGCAGAGCTTTTGTGGTCGCCTAGCAGGACCGAGCCAGATGTAAATGATTTACGCTGAGGTTTTTTTTACT
This sequence comes from Amphiprion ocellaris, assembly GCF_022539595.1. Lineage (NCBI taxonomy): Eukaryota > Metazoa > Chordata > Actinopteri > Pomacentridae > Amphiprion > Amphiprion ocellaris. The sequence goes on along the minus strand of NC_072781.1, from coordinate 10,950,808 downwards.
CTCCGCTAAGCTTACATGATTTTGGAAACTAGTGATCCTCTTGAACATGTATAGAATGAAGGGAATTAACCCCTCTGACTGTCTGCCATATTTGGAGTGTTTCTCACATGTTCTGCATACTGTTCTCTGGCCAAGAGAAGCACAAGGTCAGTCAGTTCAGCAATGACTGGCTCTGTCCAACCCTTTCTCTCTCTCTGTCACTCTCTCTTGTCCCATCTGAAGTCTTAACTCTTTACTTATGCATCGCCATGTCGGCACCTGCAACTCTTTTCCAGACATCAGAGTTTACAGGATGACAGACAGAGAGCAGAGCTTCCTGGAGACCTTTAAGAGAGACACATGAACACTTTTTCACCATAACATCACATCACATCAGTCAGGCTCCGTGAGTCTAAAGGAAACCATGTGAAGGTTTCAGTTTCAAAGATCCAAAAATCAAGAAAACTATCTGTATCCGTAACCCTGCCAGTGATCATTTTGAGATATAAATAAAACCAAAATAAAGCATGAAATATGACAAAATAAATAAACAGGGATAAGGCTGAGTGGATACAAGTAAATAATCTTCAGTTCTGTTATTTTTTCTGTCCAAGCATATTTCAGTGATGACACATATTCACACTTGCGGACAATATATCACATCAGAGTGCTGCCTTCATTTCCAAAAATGCTGTTTGATTATAGACATTTCATTTGGAAACTGTGTGAAAAGAAGATGTACCGCGTGACAACCCTTCTAACTTGTGGTAAAGACAAACCAGATGAATCTAATATAGAGGAACAGACCCCCAGCATGTCCACACATTTCACGTGCACATGCAAAAAGCGCAAGTACAGCTGAAAGCACTTATGCCAATCATATGCTGATGAAGTCATCGCCCTGTGGATTGCCTAAATAACTTAAATGACGCGCAAAGGCACTGAATCCAGGACACGGTGACAGAGTTAGGCTCTATTGCGTGTGAGGATGAAGAAAAGCTTCTCAAGTTTTAAGAGGCACTTCAGCATGTTGCAATCTCCCACAATTAGTCATGGAACACTTAAATCACCATGCAGCACATTAAATAACACCATGTTCATGGGTTTGTATCATATCATGCTGTGTCTTCAGGTGGGTAAGGATAAAGCTAAATGGGTACAAGGATTTTGTAGCTCATATACATTGAAAATGTGAAGCCCTGGAGCCCAGGGATGTGTGTTTTCTTGATGAGCGTGTCTCCTTTTTCTCTCATTTGATACATATTGCATTATGCTCCATAATACAGACTGCTCTCCCTCAAACTCACAGCGTCTGAACCCCACCTCTCCTTCTTCTTCTCAGAGGGGGAATTATTGGTGTAGGCAGACTCAGGGACTGTGATGTCAGTGAGTCTGAGGGAGTGGGTGCCCCTATCCAAACCACACAGTGGGACATTACACTGCACCACACAATGTACGTTACAAATAAGCCTCATTACCTGAATTACATTTGCTATGACTGCAGGGGTTTTGCAGAACAGAAACATGCTTATTCATAATGTAAAGAGACAGTGTATACCACAGAGGCAACTAAATAGACCATCAAAGGGCAAAAAACCACCTATATAAAGAACATGAATCTCTCCAACAAAGTGCAATTCAAATGTGCCAGTGTGTGACAGTCATATACAAATTAAACACATCAATGTTATCACCACACACTGGGAGAAACAGCCTTACTTTAAGATGGACCACCATGCATCGTTGTGTTTTTCTAAAAGGCTTAAAGGGTGTTATTAGCCCACGGGATCATGGGATCAACATGATCAAGAGAATTTTTTGTTTGTTTTAAATCCATACAACAAACGATGTAATCCGTTAACTTGCATAATGTGCAGCATGCAGCTTCTGGGTCCCCTCAAAGACGCCCTCATGTGCAATGTTTAAAACTCACTCATGACAAAACAATCATGTAAAACTGCACAATTCCAGATTACGGGACTATGGGGGCCTGCGTGTTTGTAATTGCTTCACACCTTTTAACTACTGGAAGTCTGAGAAGGCAGAAGTTAGTGGAAAGCTTATGCTCTGAAGCATGCAGTTTGAGCTTGCCTGTAACTGTAATGGGAGATTAGTGAAAAAAAACGTGTCCCACGTGCAGTTTTTGTGCGATTATTTTCTCTATTTCCCCATAATACAATTACCTTAGGGATGCTTTTTGTTTTGTTTGGCCATGTGATTTGAGATCATCTACAGTTTGAATCATAAATAGCATATGTTGGTATTTTGCCGCCTGCTAAAAAGTGTATAAAAAGTACTGTATGGAAGAGCACAGCGGTAGGTGCAGTTGTGAGTGGTGATGAAACTCTTGGTAGTTTTGACCTTCAGCTGTCTGAAAGAGCTTCCCTGACTCCTTCATCACACTCTACACAACCTCTGTCTCTGTCTGTCAACACCAGCTTATAAAGAGAGAAAGAGTCATCACAGGCCGACAGCACACACAAACATACACTCATCTGCAGACGCACACAGTGAGAGCTCATGGTGCCAGACAAGAGCAGTTAGCTCAGCAGTTACAGAGTGGATAATGTGGGTACAGTTGAATGGCACCACTTTTCAAGTAGCACACTTGCTATGATACACATTAACTGGCAAAAACAAAAGGGAGATTCCTGGACTATGAATAAGTGCAGCAAGTGAAAGAGGACTGTGATGATTTGCTCTTAATGCAGAACAAACACTGCCACCCCAACCACCCCGTCCCGTCTTGTCCTGTATTGTCCCTTAACCCCTTTCCAGGAAACACAGCTTTCCCCTAACACGCATTCATCAAATAGCCCCATCCATCCACATCACATTCATCACATCATTCATGACCACCAGGCACTGACCAGTAAGTCTCTGTTTACTCACCACCCCAAGCCTTGGATGAGCTGTCCTTGCTGGATGTGTCATTGGTGCTACCCAGGGGACCAATCCTTTGCCTGGAAGGCATGGCGTCAGGTTTTGATCCACGTTAACACTCACCGCCAAAATATTCATGTGCTGTGACTTGATTCTTTGAAATGCCATGAATAGCTTCTTTCATGTGTTTTTTTTTTTGTCCTCTGTATGCTATAAGCTCTTTTGAATAACAGCGTACAGTTCAGTGAGATAACTCTTTGTCTCACAAACTTTTCAGTATATTTAAATACAACTGACATACTGTGTTTAAAGCATCTATCGTCACTGAACTAATTTGGACAAGGTTATGAGTCAGGATGTATTTAAAGTGTTGAAATGATGGAAAAATCTCTAGGAATTATTTTAAATTGTTTTTAAAAAAGATGGAGCACATGACACACACACAGGCAGAATAAGATTACACAGAGTACTGTTAGTGATACAAGCACTGTTGGCCCTTTATACGACATATACAGTACAATGTGTGTCTGGTATACACCGATATGTGATCCATGGTACATGAACTTTTACAGTGCCAAAGCAATCAGTTACTAAAAGATGACAGTTGGATAATTGATTAACTGCCTTATCCATTACATTTTCTGATTGCAGCTTGAAATGTGAGGAATATTTTTTTCACAACATTATAAATCATCTTTGGGTTTTGGACTGTTGATCAGTCAGACCAAACCATTTTAAGTCGTTACTTTGCACTCTTGGAAACTGTAGCCCACCCTAAATGGATGATTAATGTGTATGTTGACAGTCTGAGTGCTGTCCTGCTGGGGTCAGTGTGTATACGTATCCTCAAGTCATAGTTTACGGGCGATTATGATCAGTTCGGAGCCAGGACAACTCTGTGATCCAGTCCAGCCTCGACGCCCCTCACCTTCTCTTCCTCTCTCTCTGCCATTTCATTAACTGTAGACCTACTGCTGGCAGCTCTGTTGACGCAGAGGGACAAGTCAACAAATCAACGGCTTCCTATGCCAAACCCATCACACAACGCTCAACCTGTGCTTCACTGGCTCATCCACACATATTGACATGCACAGGAGTTTGTACACGTACATGTGCATACCTGCAGCACAAACACATACATGCAAATGCCTGTAATTAGTCTCATGGTTACACTTGAAACACAGGTTTGTCACTGATGTGTATATGTGTGTTTATCTATGTTTACCAGGTGCTAATATGACACAGTCACTCACTTCACAGCCAGCAGTTTGGCTGCTGCTTGATTTAATTTTTCAAAGGCTAAAAATAGACTTTTACAGGTTTCCTCCATGCCAAAGCAAACACCAACACATTTTCACAACAACAACAAGGGCTCAGAGATCAGCCAGAGACGACGCCCCAGCGGAGGCCAGAGCTGAGTCAGTTTCTAGCAACAAGTAGGGAGACTCTTAAGCATAAATGACATATAACTCTGTATATCATCTGTTTCTCTAACTTCTTTGCTTTCTGAAATGTAAAATGTTGCATGTCCCGAAAAAAACCTACAACCAGAGGACCAGTAGACTACTTCCACAAAACAACCACTCTATAATGTGGCATGTAAATGTCTGTTGAATTTAATCAGTGGGCAGCAAATGTAACTTCTCATGTTTTATTAGCCAAGCCAAATGTGTGAGAGATTCCCATGTCATTTTTTCTGAAGATTAAAAATACTCACATGAGAGTTTTTGAAAGGCAATAGTATGCTTGCAGCTTCTGCTAACAGGGTGGAAGGGATATGGATGTACCATTAAAGAGCAAGTAATGATAAAGGCTGTTTGCAGGCCTCAAGGATACAAAGTGGGTCATGGCTTTGTCAAAGTAACTACAAGGGAGGAGAATGTGTGTATTCAGCAGAGACAGGGACAGAATGGTCACAATAATTCATCCTGTCGCTCACCAAAATGATGGCTTTATTGGCTTGCTGTCAACAAGCAGTGCCTTTGGAAAAGATACCCTATCAGAGAGGGGTAGTTGTGCATGCGCATGTGTCAGTGTGTTTGTGTGTTATGACCGGTCACGGTCAATGACAAATAGCAATCAATTAGGGTGTGTGCTGAAGTTGCTGGGTAAAGGTTCTTCCTCCTAGACAAGGTCAAAAACATAAGACAAACAGGAGGTAGGTGTCGCAAAGCTTCAGATAATGTCATTTCCGATAAATAAATGGCTACAAGAAATACCTCTTGCTCGCTGAGGTTTCTGGCTGTAACATCATCAAAGACTCCCACATGGTGAGGCATTAAGACCTAACCTTGAAGTACAGGCTGTTGTGTGTCACCTGTGTGTGTGTGTGTGTGTGTGTGTGTGTGTGTGTGTGTGTGTGTGTGTGTGTGTGTGTGTGTGTGTGTGTGTGTGCATATGTGTGTGTGAGTAACAGCAGGGGCCTCTCAGAGCACTAATGACAGCTGATGATAGGCTGAGCTCTTTGACTGATGAAAGCTGCTGAGGCAGAGGAAGGGTCAGATTGTAGAAGGGTGGACCGCAGCGCACCAAAGATAACACTAATGACACACGTATTTCACCATTTAACACTTGCTTTGCCAACACACTGAAAAATAGTCGATGGCTGCTTGCACCTGACCACATTCGATTGTAACCCCAAAAACCTGTTTTTTAAAATCAAGTTACTACATTGTCATACAATTGGAAAAATGTTTGTTACATCATGGGAGATGTCTGCTGTTGTGTTTTGTCCTTCTATTGTTTTTGTCTTTCTGTGCACCAACCAGAATTTAGTGACACATAAATCAAAATGAGACCATTGCAGCAGTTTTGATAGGCAGCTGTCAATCAGCTTTGATCAACCCACAGTCACACATTTCTGATGAAGGAGATTAGCTGAGTACTGACTTAATAAATCATTAATTAAGAATGAAACTTTGGTGTTCACTTAGTTCTGAATAATTAATGTCATAACAAAATACCACAGATAGTAAGAGGGGTTCTCATGAGACCCAGAAAAAACTCAACACAAAAAATTCAGTGCTTGTTTTTCTATACTGTATATGCAGCAGAAGCCGCAGGCTGCACATTTCTGGCGTTATGACGTCCCTAATGGCAAGTTTTCAGGGGATTTAACTGTATTTAAATGTAGATCCACTAAATTGTGCAGGTAATGGGAAATTTAAATAATTGCTAACACAATCTGGATGCTCCTATTTGTCCTATGCGTTGACAAGAGTTATTGCCTGTCGGATGGCATTGGACATATCCAAGTTGTGGTGGTCCCTAAATGATTTTGATGAGCATGGAAATAATGTGAAGCATATGCCAAAGCCATGTCAGTCACGTATTTGCACTTATCAAATCGGACATTTTGGATTGCCGCCTGAAGCAGCACTTTCAGCCAGCAGTTACGAACCCAGTAATGTAGCCTCTCATTGAAGAGCGCCGTCATATCCCTCCAGCACTGATGCAGACCCTCATATGTCAGAGTTCAAACTATTCTAAAGGCTCAGGGCAGTGTCAGCATAGTAAGAAAGCTTACCATTTGCTCTAGTTGGTTTTGTAACTCATGAAAATACTATTTTAAGGGGCCAAATCAGCCAGATCTACCAATACAAGCCTGAAATTACTTAAACTCTTGAAGCATGATGCAGGAAAGCTGAAACAAGGTTGTGACCAATGATCGCTGACTTCATCAACTAAACACTTCAAAGACCAGCCGAGTCTCTACTGTATAGCCTCAGGCAGACTACTCAGCAATCTGGAGACAGGACTGAGGTGGTGCTATACATTCAGTAGATAGCATCATACATCAAACAAACTCTGGAAATACTAGCCTGCTCTTTGACTGCAGCAGAAAGTGATCCAGTTTTAGCCCACACAAGGATTCACATGGAAAACATATCCGTGGAATACTACAGTACGCTAACAATCTGGTGTGTTTCTTTAACTGCGGACTTCCAGTGTGAGAATCAATGATACAATCTCGCTGCACAATCAGCACACTGAACCTACATATTGGTTTTAAACTCATATTACAGGGGTCTACTGTAAAATAAGATTTTAGAACAGTTGATCCTTCTCTACATTCGAGGGTGCACCTGGTGCTGGACTGTGAATATCATGTGAAACATTCAATATTCCCCAGTCTTGATATGTATTTATCCACTCATTCCTTTGCTGAATAGTTGGAGAGTGTGCTAAAAGGGAGTAGGAGCTACACCCAAAATGAGGGTGAGAGCCATGGTGGTCATCGTCTTACTCAATTACACCTGATAAGAGCTGGTTGATATTTTATCTGGCGTTAGAAAAAAACATAAACTTGGGCAGTGTGTGGTACTGGGGAGCAGAGACATGATAACTTATAGATAGAAGAGACATGGAGCTGATTGGAGACAGTGGCAGAGCTGTACACTCTAACCACACTAATCTCTCTCCAAACTCATTACTACATGAAATACAGACCGGCTATTACTGTCCGTACAGAGAGCACTGTGTACAGTAGGTGACAGCATACAGATGCTCTGTTGATACAGTATACACAGACAGCAGACACATCCTGTATGTATTACAGAGGACATGGCACCAGGGAGGCCACACACCACACAGAGCATTCAGCCTTCAGGCTCCGAGCAAAAGAAGCGTCTATGGTGAAATGCTGTAATTGCAGCTTAAATGTCCGGCACAAACACAAACAATTTGGTCATATCCTGCACAGATAAAAACAAACAAAGGAAGGGGAAGAAAAATACAAAAGCAACATAAATGTTGTCATTGCAACTCCCGCTTTCTGGTGGCTAAATTACACAGGTCCACTAAGGCTTTCACAGGCATTTACAGTAGACACATTGAGATGAGATATGAAGAAACAGCAGTCGATGAGAAATCTGACTGGCAACAGGACTATTAGCAGAGTTCTATAAAGGTGCGTGGAAATAGGGCTGAAGTAACAAGCAAAGGAATGAAAGTGGGCAAAGAAAGTGTGGAGAAGTGAGGAAAAAAGTAGAGGGGGGTGAAAGACCAAACAGAGGAGAAATGGGAGGGAGAAGGGCAACGTCTGAGTGTAGGAGACCCAGGAATGTTAATCCTCTTTGTATGTCTCCCAGCAATGATTAAACTTTTCTAATATCAGGCATGACAAGAAAAAACGGGTCAGAAATGGGTCAGCTGTGGGAGAAGAGGAAAAAACAAAACCAAAGCCAGTGGTTATGCTCACAGGAGGAGCACAGCTTTAAAAATCACACAATGCAAAGCCACAAACAAGTCGAGGTTACTGCCTGCAGGCATTCGTGTACAGCAACAGAAACAAAAGCCTGGTGTTGGTTAGCATGTTTCAGCTACACTGGCTGATGGAACATCGGTGCTAAAGTGGACATGCATATTTGCACCTTAAATGAATCCAAGCTACACTCAGCTGTAACGTTCTGGCTGGTAATCCATTTACTGCAATAACCGGTACCATGTGACTTATGAAATATATCTTGCCCGCTGCTACTGTGTGAAAACGGCCTGAGAAGCTGGCAGAGTGAGTGGAGGAGTCACAGAGAACCACTTAGCGGCTACGCTAGGCTAATCAGAGGTCAGAGGTCAGCGCCAAACTGTGTGTGCTTAACCCCTACGCTTCCTGGAAAATGTGCTCTCTGGAGGAGGATGAAGACACGACGAGCGCACATTTTCCACAGTTTGGGAATCCCTGAGGCTCTGGGGACTGGACATACCCCACTCTTTCTCTTCAATTTTTTTTTCCTCCGAGTCTCTCTTTTTCCCTTCCTCTCGCCACTTTCAATGAGCTGCATCATTACCAGCACATTTAAAGGCAGGGCGGATAAAGAGGAAAAGTGTGGGGGCACTGGGTGGGATAAGGGGGGCATGTATGTGTCTGTTACGCACTGGTGTCAGGAGGGAGACAGATTGGAGAAGTATTTCCTTGCCTGTCAGAGGAAAAGCCCTCTCACAGGAGGGCTCAGACATCATAAATCCTCTGTGATTCTTTCCATGCCCCTCTCTCTATGTCCCTCTCCCTTTCTGAGCCCAAATTCTAGTAGTGGTGTCGAAAACGATCTGATTCATAATTTCCCCCGAGTGGTTCTGTGAATTAGCCCCTCACACGGCTTAGCAGGCCTCACTTTCACACGGTCTCTATTCATCAGTGTCTGTGGTCATACAGTCTAAACCTGCATTAACCTCCGAGCTTGTCCGGCACCCAGAGCAGCCACACTGGACTGTCTCCACTGATACTTCATTAGGCTCTAGCAGACCCGTTTATCTCTGTGATTCTGTCATGTATTACTATGTTAAGTATTATGTACAGGGACTATTTTATGAGGCCTTTATTGTGAAATGCCATAGACACCCACTTAGGCTCTTTCACACGCTCTCACTTCGCTCTATATATATTCTTGCATCAAAAGCAGCGCAGCCCTGATCATTAACATTCTTACATTGAAGGGCAGTTTTATCACTCCTGCCACACGAGGCAGCCACTCCCTTTGAAGCTGAGTTATAGTCAGCATCAGCTGAGCAAAAAATAGTTGAATCTGGTTGTTTGAGGAGAGAGGGCCACTTTGTATCAGCCGGGTATGTGACAGAAGGATTTACACCCTCACCTCTGGACCAGTTCACTCATCAGGCCATACACGTTCCTCAGATTCTTTGCTAGACGGGGAAAACCCACCGCATAACCCACAACAGACATAATGTACAAGTAGTGTTCACACGTACTGACATGTAGGACAAAATAAGACACTAAATATAAAAGTTTATCTAAACTTTATCTTGGTGCCACACAGTATTTATTTACACTGCACATGACTGCCCTCTTCTGGTCTTAAACTTTTTGAGTGACTTCTAAACACTGATTTAATGTGTTTTAATTGGTCAAAAAAGGAGGGATTTTGAACTACCACTCTCATTTATTGTAATTTGCATGACAGCTTTAATCCTGATAGCAAATTTTCTCATATTTGTGTTAGAAATCAAGACAGTTTAGATAGAGTTTAAGAGAAAGGACAGCAATAGGTGATTGCAAAGTTTGATTATCCCATCCATTCATGATCTACATGTTTCTAGGTTTGCTGTGATGAGGTGTCAAGTGGATTAACTTTTTATATGGGGGAAGATGTGAGCTGAGTTCATCTCGGTTGGGCTTGAAACTGCGACCCAGTGGCTCCAACAGATTCTCAACTCTTTAAGCTCAAACAGGGAGCAGCAGCTACTCCTCTGTCTGCAGGGACAGGTCAGACAATCACTAACACTTCATCCATATGAGGGGCATTCCAGAAACCCAACTTTGCTGTAGCCACTGCATGCAATAGTGTACCGGCGCTCTGCAGAGCATTGCTGTTCTTCAATTAAAAACAGATAAAGAGCAGATATGATGACAATTTACAAAAAAGATTTTTTAAGATAACGCAAATCACCTGTAGGTTACAGTGCTTTGGGATACTTATGAGAACACCTAGATGGCTTTTGTTGCACTGCACAGCACACAGATACATAAGGGGATGATTCAGTACAATTCAGTTTTATTTATATAGCACTAGTCTATGACATATGTCCCCTTAAGTTACTTCACATAGTTAAGTGAAGACCTTATAAAATACAAAGAGAATCCCGACAAATCAAAAGCTTAATTTGGATTCCCTTTGAGCACTTGGCAACAGTGGAAAGGAAAAACTCTTCTTTTCCAGGACGAAAACTGCAGCAGAACCAGGCTCAGGGATGGTGATCATCTGCCTTGACCGGTTGAGGTGAGGGTGAAGGGAAAGGAAAACAGGATGGCAGTTATAAAACAGAACATATGAAGACAACAACAAACACTTAAGAAGTTGTTGAGATGAGTAACTGGAGATCAGAAAGCAATAGCTCTGCAAACAGAGTTAAATACAGGAGGACAAGAAAAACTATGGAAGAGAAAAGACAAAGTTTGACACTTGTAATGGTGGTGTATAACTGTATAGACAGAAAGAGAGAAGAGAAGAGGTGCTCAGTGCATAATGGGAAGTCCAACAGCAGTCTAGGCCCATAGCAGCACAGCTAAGAGATGGTACAGGATAATCTGAGCAGTCCTAACTATAAATTTGATCAAAAAGGAACATTTTAGGACTGATTTTAACAGTAGGGGATATCTGCCTCCAGACCCCAAACTGGGAGCTGATTTCCAGGAGATGAGCCTGATAGCTGAAGGCTCTGCCCAAAATTTTGCATTTGGAAACTCTAGAAAGCACAAATGAATCTGCAGAGTGAAGTGCTCTGTAGGGATAATATGATACATTAAGGTCTTTAAGATAAGATGGAGCTTGGTCATTAGGTATTTTGTATGTGAGTAGAAGACTTTTAAACTCAATTCTTGGTTGCACAGTAAGCCAATGTAGAGATAATGAGGGCCGATTTGGATCTAAAGAGGATGCCAACTCGTGTATATCATACATCACCAGTATTTCAGGTGTACAAAAAAGGTCAGGTGCTATGAAAAAGCGCTGGTCTTCTCCTTACAGACTTAATGCCTTTTGGTCTCCCCCTTAACAAGCCTCATTTGACTTCCTCCCCTCTCAGGTGCCTGCAGGAGCAGAGATGATCCCATATGTTCGCTCATCTGTCCCTTGACACACATTCCCTAAACAAGCACTCTCCAAAACACTGCTGGTTGCCATGGCAGTGCTACTGGCCTAAGTAAATAAGAGAGATGGAGAATAATGTCCTTAGAGGAGGGGAGTGTTAATGTGGCGGGGGCAACAGTGTGTGTGTGTCTGTGTGTGTGTGTGTGTGTGTGTGTGTCTTTGCCACTGTGGTGCCCCCGTGGGAGAGCAGCCTGGCAGAATCATTACAGTCTGTGCAAATACACTCTGACATCTCAACTTCAGTCAGCCTTGCCACACACGAACACACACACACACACACACACACACACACACACACACACACACACACACACTTAGAAATATGCATAAACACATGCATGCATCCACACACATCTTGCCTGAATCCACCACAAATGCTCAGTTAGTTGGTGTCAGTGTTGTGCAGATGTTCACTACTGACTGCCGTGGCTGAACCACATGTGCTCATTATTCTAACTGCACATTTCCTCATGTTTGTTTACAGAATGGCTACTTGTAAATTGGAAATAAACCACATCTACTGTCCCTGCGTGCTGTTTAGTCTGACACACACATGCAAACATGTAGGTAAAGCGTGTTTAGTCTGGTTTATTATTTTCCCTTTAATTTCCTCTAAATGCTACGTCAGCTAATGGAAGAGGAGCTCGGAGTGTCCGGTTGCCCCAAGCATGTGATGAGTCAGCATCAGGTAATGAGCAATTACAAATCATCTAAGCACAGACACATGCAAGCACATATGCCCATGAATACTGGCACATGAGGGCCTGATACTGAACTTTCAGATGATGATGACATTTGTTGCAGTGTGAGGCGTATTCATAACACACATTTTTACCTCTGTGCTTGTCAGGTGCGACAAAAATTCTAGTTAAGATTGGCACAAAATTCCACACTAAGGGTCTAAACCTCCAACTTTTCCTTACAAAAAAGACCTTAAAAGTCATGTACACACATTCTCTCTCTCTCTCTCTCTCACACACACACACACACACACACACACACACACACACACACACACACACACACATACAGCACTAATGAAGCAGCTAAATGCCAACTAAACACTGATGAGAGACATAAAAAGAGGGAAAGTTTAGTCCTGACTTGTCCGAAGTCCACTGCAGTTTCCACTTTTCAATCTCATACTGTAACTTCCTGCTACCCCTCAACCCCTCCTCATTGCAGATCACACAGTCCAACAGTAAATCTTACCACGGTTTCTTTATGTATCCCTGCTTTAGTTGGCACTGCCCTGTATGTATGTGTGTGCGGCGGCTGCACTTTTATTTATGTGTGCACGTGCATGGTGCAGTGTTTGTGTGGTGCACGCATCACACAAGCGCGCTGCATGTGACTTTGCGGCTTTGTTATTGCATATATAAACCTGTGATTGATGGAACTCAGCACTGTGGATGAAAATAAAAATGTCTATGGTCTGCAGGGATTTAGTTAATTTGTGATGTCGCAGTATGAAAACATTCTGCCAATGCTAAGGTTTCAGTTGACATAATCTCTGATCCAATCTGGCCTACTTTTCAAACTTTTGGTTCAAAGTGTCTTAATCTTGTGAATTTTCTAAAGTTCCAGTTTCTATGCCAGCTAAATATATATGAATATCATATAATTTAAGAACGTCAGCTTCATCAAAGCACAGAGAATGACGATAAAGAACACCTTAAAGAGATTTACGGCTTCTGCGGTACAGGGGAGCTGCCCGTGCATTTTTCTTTCCATTTTGGCCATACAAACGCAGAAACGGAAAGAGAAGGCTCAAAATAAAGTTAACTAGTTCCTTGGTTACCACCAGGTAGCTTAAAAACAATCCATAAAACACACCTCAGTGCACTTTACAGACACATAAAGCACGGCTGAAACACCCACTGGACCAATTCACTTGCATGGCAGAACTACCCATTGCATCATGAAAAAGCAATGACACCCCAGTCTATCTAAATCACACATATATATGTCTATATAATATATGATCCTTCACAGTCCTCACTTCTGGCCCAGTGGGGGCCCCTGGGCATGTACTGGCCAAGTTCAATTGGCCCTCCATTATGTGCCTAATCATCCAGAGTCTAAAGACCACATCTGGAGCTAACCAAGCCCTCCAAGCCTGAGGCGAGCCAGAGCGGAGCCCGTCATGGTCAACACATGCTGCAGCGCAACAGCTAAAGCACCTGGGCTCAGGATACCAGAGCCCAAAGCCTGCAGGCACAGGACACGGCACAGAGTGATGTTTCCATCTGCGCCCTAAATGCTCTGGTCAGTTCGGTAACAATTTAAACGTCCATCTGCAGCTACTAATTTAATCACGTCACATGTAAAATATATTTTTCAACCCTCCCTCTCCCTCACTGTTAATTTAGAACGTGTTACTGTTTTGCAGACAGAAGAATGGCAAGGCTGTTCTCTCGAAGCATTTGGAAAAAAATGTGTTTCTGTGCGTGTGTGGTCATGTGAGTGTGTGAACCTGCATTTGCACGTATGTATGTATTGGCCTGCGTGTAATATGTGTACCATGGGATCTTCTTGGCTATAAGTGTTTATGATTATTCTTTATCTCCAGGCTTACCATGAGCATTAGCAGCATGAGTAAGGCTTGTGTCAGTCTCAGCACCTCATAAATCTCCTCCCCACCCTGTCCCTGGCTGATGACACGTCTCTGTCTCACTAAACGTCTTGTTCCAAAAAGTTACTTGTTCCAAATGCCACGTCAGTAAGGAGTACATTTTCATTAGCAAAACCAGAACACACACATTGCTTATATATACAGCATACCCACAAGGAGGCACACACAGAAAGTGTCCATGTGCTTGTGCATATCCACCCTGTCGGGGCTACACACAGGCACACAATATCAGGAAACAAAGCATAATGGGCGCAATCCGAAAAGCCCTTCTTTATGTAACCAATTTTGCACAGAAGTTGCTAAACAGTAGTCCCACAGTTAGAGGATACTTCAGAGTGGACAGACAAATAAGGCTCTCTGCTATGTTACGTAAAACACTGAGAACAGTCTAAGAGGGCAGATGTGAAGCAACAGGAAACACAGCAGCATCCAGAGAAGGAGAGTACACATGTGATGGTGTGGTCAGCCGTCTGCTGCATGATGGATCTCCAGGTGCGATAAAGCAAAGAGCTTCTTTTCAGCAACAGTGATGGATGTACAGTACAGCAGCGACAAGGCAGGACATTTCCCCCTGGACACCTTACATCCACATTCACCTCAGAGACGTCATTGAGGCAGAACACATACATAAAAATGACATTACTAATCCCTGTATCATCTGATACTTTCTCCAGGAACCCTATGTCCACCTGAGAGACGTAAATCACCGACCTATTGAGCAAGAGCCAAGCACACAAACGCACATGCAAGAGAACCGCCTTGGCACAGCTGTCAATCAGTGTCTTGGCAAAGCGCACCAGAAGCGGAGGAGAAAAATGTAGGAAATGATGGATATTGAATTAACGGAAAAACAGTCCTCACGCTCACACAAACGCACTCATGCACACATGACACAAACTACACAGAGTGAGGTTAGCGTAGCCCTCACAGGTAATTCTGTTTGATTACTTTAACAAGCCACCACTTCCACTTCTCTGAAACTGTCTGTTTAAACAATTGCGGTGTAATATTAAATTTTCTGTTTGGTCAGGCTAAACTGGCCGTTTGGATAACTTGCTGGAACAAGCTAAGCAGTATGCACTGAAGATTCCAGTGTGCACAGCAGAACAGAGTACTCCTGAGAAATGACGTTGTCACATGTCTGCCGTAGGTTGTCAGTCATCCAAATCATGGTAAGACTAGGAGCATCAGTAGAAAGCAACTGGACTTGTCTTTTTAGGTTCTGGAAGACGTTTTATCTCTCATGCAAGAGAACTGAAGAAGCCTCAAAGAAAGACAGAAATATACCTGGAACAGATCTGGGTTTGAACACAAAAGTTCTATTTTCACATCAATTCAGACTTCATTTCAGAAACTGACATGTTTCTACATATGAAATTCTCTCTAATTTCTCCAAGTTACTTGAACCTACACAATTCCAAAAACCAACTGACAAAGTTTGACAACAACTCCTTTATTCCTCTTGTCCTAAAAAAGTCTTCTCAGTCATCAACACTGATGACAAAAAGCATATTAACTGATTCTTTATTAAGTAGATTTTTCCTTAAATTCAAAAGAAGGTGCAGCCAGATTAGTCTCCAGCATCACATAGTAATGATCAGCATCAGAGCACAGAGATTTGCAGCCAATAGTACAGACAAACAGTTTTGACACAAATAAGTCTTCATCTTCATCAGAGCCATAATGGACAAAGTCAACAGTGCATAAAGTCAATTAATTCATTGGGCTTCAGTCTGTCTTTCCTTTTGACATCTGTTATAACTGATCCAGCTATGCTTTACTGAGAGATGCACAAAGAACCATTTTAAACATGTAGTTTCTGTAATGTCACCTTTTCAAAGCTGAACTCAGTTTTAATTCATTTAATCTTGGACCTTTTCCAAAACATAACACTTTCGCCCTTTTGTATCTTGGATCATAATGTGTCCAATAATTTCAAACTTCAACTCCAAAACATGTTTTATTCTTTCCTCCTAAATAATTATTTAATCTACACCAGATATGAAAGGAAGTATTGTGTAGATGAGGCTTATTGACACAATTTTCAGACTTTAAACTGTTTGATTGTGATGTCCAAATGAATTTGGCCGCAAAGTTATGAACAGGAAGTCAGCTATTGCTCTGCAGAGATGAGTTTGGAAAAATAATTTTATATGCACTGCATTCTGTTGATGCACTTTTGCTAAATGCTGCTGCTTACAGTTGTATTTGTCAGAACATATGCATGTACAGATGCTGACATACATATACATGTATATACAGTCTCTGGTCAATCTGCTGTTGTTGTTGGTTGTGAGTACAAAGTGGGTGGTTTCCTAACAAGAATTTGTTGACTTTTTCCACTGCATTGTTCTCATTTTGGTTACACAACTTTCCCCTCCCCTCAAACACTCACACACACACTCACACACAATATAAATGTACACACTCCATCCCTGGGAGCCTTGGTGTAAGTCACCGGCCGAACCTTAAACCACCACTGTAATCTCATCATCTACTGGAATAAGTGGCTTCTGGAGAGGAAACAGTGAGCACAGGTCAAACCCCCTGAAAAATATGTCAAAACCAACCTGCACACACACATATGCACACATGGACACTCACAGCCATCCACACAGCTGCATGGATGTGACTGCAGAGAGACCCTGCAGCATTCGGTCCCTGAAATGTTTTTGTTCAGTTCCAACCACAAGACCATGAGTTCAGTATTGTTAGCTGGAAAGCTGAATCCCTTTTGTTTAGAAGAAAAGGAATAATGGCCTGTTGGAAAGGGTTACGCTGCTTTACTTTCATGCCGGTGGTTGTTACGGATTTCTGGGGATTTAGAATAAAGCCATTTGAGGATCATGTCATTGTTCCGAGCGGCATGGATACACAGGGAATGGAAATTCACAGAGCTTAGGTAGAGCTTGCAGTTCGGCGTGTTTGGAAATGATGACGGAGAGATTAATGTGTAAAGTCAAAGTCAACTCTAAATATGCCTATGTACATATTGTGGCATGCAAATACACAAATTTGAATGTGTGTTCACGTGCATGCCAGCGGGTATCTAAATCTGAGGCTTGTGGGAAAATGCACGGTATTCCTGCATAAATATACCAGAGAGATCTAGATAAGATCAGCTTGAGCAAAAGGAAAATTTGTGAGTGATGCAGAGAGTGGAGGTCTTGGATGTGATGAGGTGGAAAGTGGGGTTTAGGGGATTAAGATGACCCCACCTCCTCAGTAAGAGCCCAAGAGGGGCTTATTCATGAGTCACCCAGGTTGGCAGCCAGAGAGCAAAGTAGCATAGATGGCTAAACGCACTGTAAAAACATGCTCAGTAACCAGCATGGCAAAGAAGACACACCGCAATACACGGAGAATGTAAATGCACATATGTACTGTAACGTAATTAAATTCTTCTGGGAATACATGCACAGCAAAACGCAGACAGATGCACAGCGAGTCAGCGCAAGTGTTTAAATTCCAGTGAGACATCTGTAATGAGGACCGAGTCATTTGGATATAATTACAGGCAACCAAGTGGAAAAGATGGAGTAAATCAACTCAAAGTGATTTCAGCAAAGAAAACTCAATTCCAGTGTGTAAACTCAATTTGCCATAAATTTAATTAATGTAGGTTTAAATGGAAGCACTCAGCCTGTTGTGTATAATAAAACATCTCTGAGGTTTTGACTTGACTCTGTGTCTCTCTTTTTCATGCTCCCTCATATATCTTTCCTCTGATCTCATCTCGCAAGTATGGAGTGAAACAGTAGTGCTCTACTGCCATCTTGTGTCTTCAAATGCATCCTACAACAGCTGAGACTGATCTATCCATGTTTTGAACAGGAGTCACAGACGCAAAAAAAAAAAAAGTTTAAAAAGAAGATAAGCAGTATTTTAATATACTAGATACCTCTACACTCAATTATGCCAAATAAAGAGCATGTTTTGATGGTCTTAGTGATAATTAGGTTGATCAAATAACATTAATATGACATCACAGACCCTGTCTATGCAATATATTACTGTAATTTGTGTTTTTGTCACTCAAATCCAAATGTGGAATTTACACCGATCGGCCAAAACTTTCCCAGCATTAACTCAGCCTCAAAAACAAGCAACATCCACGGATGCCCCACCCTGCAACCCACAGGATTTACAACATTTGCTGCCAATATCCTAAGGCTAGACACCACGGGACACCCCAAAAGGTCCTGTGCTCATGGCATGATGAGTCATAGCTATTTGAACAAGCCAAGAGGGGTCTAAACAGTGTCAAGCAGAACATTTTATGGTTGTGGCTGTTGGACACATGTGCTGTTATCAACACTGGAAGGCAGCAGTTCTTAGCCTGGAGGTCAGTACCACTCCAAAGGCCCATGATGAAATAAATGTAAGGGCCTGCAAAATGATTTACATGATCATAAAGGAATAGACGGCATTCTGACACCCAAAAATATGTTTTTTAAATATGCTCCTAATTTTTGCTAAATAAGGAGCATTATAAATGATGTCACCTTTTTGGGTCTCTCAAAATAGATATCTGAGAGGGAAGAGTTTTATACTGTACATCACAAGATGTACACACGTGGACAATTGTTGGTACCCCTCGGTTAATGAAAGAAAAACCCACAATGGTCACAGAAATAATTTGAATCTGACAAAAGTAATAATAAATAAAAATTCTATGAAAATTAACCAATGAAAATCAGGCATTGCTTTTGAACCGTGGTTCAACAGAATTATTTTAAAAAACAAACTCATGAAGCAGGCCTGGACAAAAATGATGGTACCCTTAACTTAATATTTTGTTGCACAACCTTTTGAGGCAATCACTGCAATCAAATGATTTCTGTAACTGTCAGTGAGACTTCTGCACCTCTCAGCAGGTATTCTGGTCCACTCCTCATGAGTAGACTGCTCCAGTTGTCTCAGGTTTGAAGGGTTCCTTCTCCAGACGCCATGTTTCAGCTCCTTCCACAGATGTTCAGTAGGATTTAGATCAGGGCTCATAGAAGGCCACTTCAGAATAGTCCAATGTTTTCCTCTTAGCCATTCTTGGCTGGTTTTAGCTGTGTGTTTTGGCTCATTATCCTGTTGCAAGACTCAAGACCTGCAACTGAGACCAAGTTTTCTGACACTGGGCAGCACATTTCTCTCTAGAATACCTTGATAGTCATGAGATTTCATTGTACCCTGCACAGATTCCAGACACCCTGTGCCAGATGCAGTAAAGCAGCCCCAGAACATAACAGAGCCTCCTCCATGTTTCACAATAGGGACAGTGTTCTTTTCTTGATATGCTTCATTTTTGCATCTGTAAACATAGAGCTGATGTGCCTTGCCAAAAAGTTCCAGTTTTGTCTAATCTGTCCATAGGACATTCTCCCAGAAGCTTTGTGGCTTGTCAACATGCAGTTTGGCAAATTCAAGTCTGGCTTTTTTATGATTTGTTTTCAACAATGGTGTCCTCCTTGGTCGTCTCCCATGAAGTCCACTTTGGCTCAAACAACGACGGATGGTGCGATCTGACACTGATGTACCTTGACCTTGGAGTTCATCTTTAATGTCTTTAGAGGTTGTTCTGGGCTCTTTTCTTACCATTCATATTATCCGTCTCTTCCATTTGTCATCAATTTTCCTCCTGTGGCCACGTCCAGGGAGGTTGGCTACAGTCCCATGGATCTTACATTTCTGAATAATATGTGCAACTGTAGTCACAGGAACATCAAGCTGCTTGGAGATGGTCTTATAGCCTTTACCTTTAACATGCTTGTCTATAATTTTCTTTCTAATCTCCTGAGACAACTCTCTCCTTGGCTTCCTCTGGTCCATGTTTAGTGTGGTACACACCATGTCACCAAACAGCACAGTGACTACTGTAACCCTATAAATAGGCCGACTGACTGATTACAAGTTTGTAGACACCTGTGATGCTAATTAGAGGACACACCTTGATTGAACATGTCCCTATGGTCACATTATTTTCAGTCTTTTCTAGGGGTACCATCATTTTTGTGCAGGCCTGTTTCATGAGTTTATTTTTTAGAATAATTCTGTTGAACCACGGTTCAAAAGCAACATCTGATTTTCATTGGTTAATTTTCATAGAATTTTTATTTATTATTTCTGTCACTATTGTGGGTTTTTCTTTCATTAACCGAGGGGTACCAACAATTTTGTCCACGTGCGTAAAAATAAACTTTTCAAGTAATCATAGTTTCCATTTAAAATGCCCCTCTGGTTATGATTAAATAAGTAAAACACAATGTCTGCACTTTTGCAACTTGTAACATTCAATCATATATAGCTGAGCCAAAAAAACTGATTCTGAAGAAGAATAATGATGCAGAAAACTCCACCCTGCAAGATTCCTTCAGTTTGTTACTAAGGAAACAAAAGAATTCTGAGTCTATGTTTGAAGACTTTCATGATGGAAATGCTCAGCCATGGCACTGACTACTTATTTCACTCATAATAAGTCTTGTGGCATATAAAAAACCCATATGGGCATGATAACAAGGTTCAAAACTAGATCTACACTGAGGGGAATCTTTAAAGAGATCACAACCTAATTAAGTGTAAGTACCACTGATATAAAGAACAAATGAAAACTGTATTATGTTCATTTTTCCTCTAGGTGGCCATAGCTACTTACTGCAGATGAAATGGTTGGCAAAAGGATGACAGTATTTGCAGCGCGGCAGGACTCATTTAAAATGTGTGGAGGTCAACAAAAGCCATCAGTCTCCAAAAGCAGCTTCTCATCGATTATACATTAATCACAGCATTTCAGTGGTTGTAACTGTAAATCTACACATCATATTTTGTGGAGGAATAGAAAAATGGTTCAGAAAAATAAAACTAACTACTCTTACAGCTTAATGTTGTCAGAAAATATGCAGTGTTTGAATTTTAGTTGAAGTTGTGGACACGTACAAATTAGATTTGATTTACAACTTTATAATTTGTCTTCTTTTGCACATTGACATGACAGAATCAAATGCATGTATAACACATTTATTCTGCATGTGCAGTTAGTGTAAAAATACTGCTCCAGACATCTGATGATAAGTATCATGTTTGTACAGCGGGGCTGACGTGGATCAGTCTGTCACCTCGCTATAAATCATTCCCACACCCACTGAGGTCACACAGGGTCCGTCAGTGGTTTCCTGACTTGTCACAATGAGAAAAAGAAAAGATTCGAAGCTGAATATTTGAGAAAAGACTGAAAAAATTTGTTTCAGTGCAGCTGTTGGCGAAGAAAAATGTTTGCTTTTATAAGGTGCAAGGCACATAAATCTACCGCTGTCTTTGCTACAGGAGGAAAGTGTTGGGATTTATGTTTGAGTTGCTTTACCTAGTTGTAGATAATAAAGAAAAGAAGACATTAATCACTGGGAGGGATTAGTTTTGACGTCGTAGATGCCAATTATTCCTCTGTCCTCCTCCTCGACCGGAGTTCAGAGTGGTGACAAGATGGCTTTAATTTTGATTTAGCTCTCTCTGTACACTCTCAGTGTCAGCTGTCTCTATATATGGCTGTTTGTAAGTGATCTGAGCTGTAAGCGTTAGAGTTGCTGATGCTCCTGAAATTAAATCTCTTTCTCTCTCTGGATTTCCTCTCACCTGTTACCAATAAACACTTTATTGGAGAGAACATTGCACCCATATTTGTCAGTATCCTCATGGTTCTCTGCTCACCTCACTCATTATATCCTCACATGTCCCAGTAGTCCATGTATTTCTGTGTCTGACCCGTGGTGGACAAACAGGCATATCAGTTTTACAAATACACTGGGGACTATGATTCTTGGAGCCAGCCTTCTTTCTTTTTCTTTTTCCAGCTATAATAGGCGATCCACCCCGCTCGGGCTTGCCACCAACTGGCAGCGCCAGCAGGCTGCCCCCGGACCTTGGAGCAGTATCAAGCAGACCGGGCCAGTATCTTAGCAGCCAAAACCCAACAGATGCACCGCACTGAAGACGACATCACAAAATCAGAGGACTAATGTTTAAAATGTTCTCCCTTGCTCATGAACACACTCATTCACGTCTAAATATAAACACTGCCTCAGCCTGGGAGTTAGCGGATGAGTGGAAATACAATCTGGTGTATCAGTTTAATCTCTGCTGATTTCTCTTTGTCCTTGTTGTATCTATTTCTACGTGGCTTTCCGAAGGCAAAGTTTCAACTGTAGAAGAGTAGATAGAAGTCCTACCTTTCCTGCAAGAGTTGAAAGGTCAGTTTTGAAAGGAATGTTTTCATTTTTCTTACTAATATTTAATCATAAGTCGTATATTTTATGCTCATTTTGAGAGGCGCTGCAGTATACTTTGTGTTGTATTAATAATTCAGTGCGCCCTCAAGAACTTTTTCTCTTTTCACATGTGTGAGCCTGGAACATTTACACTTCTGTTCTGTACTTAAGTTATTCATTGAGACTGTACAGAGATCATTTCTGATAGAAAATCTTGGCAACATAATTATTCAAATGAATCATCTACTAAAGTACAATAAAATCAAAATGAGTGAAGAGTGAATAAAAAATGTCCAAAGGGAATAAAAATGTCCTCATTATCATTAAATATCTCAGTATTGGCTCACACAGCACATTTGTCACTGTCAAATATCAACTTCTCAATTAAATTATTCCTCTTTGTGTCTGCCTCTATCTCTCCCACTCACCTTAACGAGACAATCGAGACTACACAACATCCCACATCTGATCAATGCCAAGCAGGGAGGATGTCCTTGCACGACAATGCATTGTGCAAACCTTGCAAGATGTTCAGAAAGAATATGTACAGATGTCAGACACATTTTCGCGCTGCTCATTTTTCCATTCGTACACCCTTTTCAAGCACAGCTCTGTGCTTTCTCTGCCGTACAGCCCTCTAATAGTGGATTAGTCTGGGCTTGTAAATGCTGTAAAGCTCTGAGAATGAACATCGATCTTGCAGTTTAATGAGAAATAACATGGGACGGACCCCAGTATCATCTCTCCTTCCCTCTCTTTAGCTCCCCATTTCTTCCTGACAAATTAACAACTTTATCTTCTTTACATCAAAGTGCCTGACAGTCAAAAGAACTATAAACTCTCCTCTCACGCAGCTACTTCAGTTGGCATCAGCAGGTGACGCATTCTACTTGGGAAAATTAGCCAAAGGTAAAAGTGCATGCTAGGTTAAGAGAGGCGGCTTTACCGATGAGGCAAAGGAGAAACAGAAAAGTCACACAGAGTTACACACACAGGCACATCCTGGCCTCTTTCTGCAGACCGATGCTGGCACTATACGTCCTCAGGCCTGCCTTGGTTGGTGGTTTGATAAATTGGCCCTTTCATCTCGTCGATGTGCATTGTGTCAGTGGGTTTGTGCGCATTTGAATCTATGAGTGCACGTCTGTGTTTGTGTGTGTGTGCATGCGTCTGCCTGAGTACATTGTCTGAGCTGTGAAGTGTTTGGCTTCCTCACTGAGGGCTGCTGTCACAGCCTCTGAAAGCGTGTAATAGGTGCCCATTCTGCCGGAATGAATACGCATCCATACACTAGCAAGAAAATGTGGCATTTCAAAAAGACTCGGGATAATCGAACAAAAAAATTATTAAAAGGGGCATAGCAATGTCATTCTTTTCAGCTAAGCTCTAAATTTGAATTAATGCCAT
The DNA here is from genome assembly GCF_022539595.1 of Amphiprion ocellaris. Lineage (NCBI taxonomy): Eukaryota > Metazoa > Chordata > Actinopteri > Pomacentridae > Amphiprion > Amphiprion ocellaris. The sequence continues at coordinate 10,927,049 of NC_072781.1, read as the reverse complement.
TTTGATAGATCAATGGTGGTTACTGTTGGCCGTGCAAAACATTTTGGCACCAAATGTGGGGTTTCTGTGAGTTGGACTGTGATTCACGCTGTGTAATGTTGTCTTGGTTTGATTACAATTCAAAGACAATGCTTTGTTTATTCAAGTTCCGCTTCAACATAATTCCTCTTGAAGTGAGTTCATTCACAGCAGTTGGTTCTTCTGAGATCATTTATAGAATCTGGCAGTTTTAACAAAAATGCATTTCAGAAAGTCTGCGTTTAGAATTGGACATAACACAGTCGTCTGTTACATTAGAGTAGGGCTGCAAATAATGATTGATGTTATTAATCATTATTTTTGTCCTAAAACCAGACATGAATTTAACACATTTGTAATTAAGTCAACAAAAAGCCCCATTAGTGAAAAAACTGTCACCACAAGTTTCTTGAAACCACTTGGATGTTTTCAAAACACTTTTTTTTTCTGAAGACAAAAGGCATTTACAGTGGACCAATCAATAAATTAACAATGTGTTAAGTCCTTCTCTGGCCATTGACTTTCCTCCTCAAAACTCAATTTTGCATATTTAAATTATATATTTAGAAGTTATTTTCCCTGAAAATAATTACCTCCTTACCTTACGCAGTGTAGAATGGTCTGACTGTTCCTTATTATCACTCTGCTGTGGGGAAAGTTCTGATGTGTTTGTATTTCTTTAAACCATAATCATTGTTTGCCAGGCAAAGAAAATAACGCATGCATGGTGTTCACTCAAAACAGGGATGCTTGAATTGTTTTGGTGAAAAATGTGCATGCATGGAGGTGAGCGTTGTCATTAAAATGGATATTTCACAGAAAAAAAGCTACTGTTGCTTTATTGTAAACTTGAAACTTTCAGGATTTAGGTTGCTGCTCAAACAATGTCATAGTGGTTCCTCGTTTTCCGGCTAATGGCAGGCTCAAACCTGCAATCTGCATCCACTGTATAATTCTAAGATGTAACTCAACAGTGTTGTTTTCTTTAGAATGTGAATGAAGTCTCACTCTCCACGCATCCCTCCTTAGTCAAGCGCACCAGCTCACCTATGATTCCGCTCAAACTCAGTAAAACTACTCTTTGTTACTCATTGGCATGTTCCACAATTTGAATAATTAAGCCATGCATCTATTAAAAGAAAACTGATTCTGAAGAAAACTAATGATACAAATGCCTGATCCCTTGTTGTTAAGATGGTCAATGCTACTCTGCAGTTTCAAGGTGCTCAGCCGTGGCATTGACTGCCTGTTTCACTTATGATATGTCCTGAATCAAGTATCAAAAGTGACAGAGAGAAATTCAAGTTTGATTTCCACCAGAGGAACTCTTCTGAATGACATGTCTTTGACTGAACTTAACTTGTTGGACACACTTTGACCCAAGCTAGTAAAAGTGAGGAATGAGTTATTTTCGGAAAAGGTTCAAGAATAGTCTGCTGGGAAAATGGTACAGAGAGTCACTGCATCTCCCGTGACTGAGGAAAGAGCTTATTCACAAAGGCCAAGTGTGTAACTTATGTTTTAAAAGCTTGCAGCTTATCACCCGTCGTCTGGCCTGAAAGCACTAAAGTGATATTTTCCTCCCAGTCTGTTTTATTTCAGGGGTTTGAAGAGGTCACAGTTTTCTGTCTATTACAAGAAAACAACAAAGACTGGAGAAAAATTGGGGATTTAGTGAAGCAGAAATGTCCTTTCTTATGAAATTCTTCTCGTTCTATGTGTTTGAATGGATAAGACCCCATGCTTGGAAACTATCTTAATCATCAATGACACACTACCTCCCATCCTGACAGTAACAGTGTAACCTCTGCATGATAATGAAATTACAGATGGTTATAAAGTGTAATTGAGGGTGACCAGGTGATGGTGGGACATCGGAGCATTAATCTGGGGAGCATTCAGACGTGAAAACACTGCATCAGTATAAGAATAATTACATGTCAGGGAATCTGGGAGTCTTTTCTGTTCATTTTTTTTATATAAGATGGATAATATTCGTGTGGGTGCACAGTGCGGAGACCAACTCACTCGACCAGCGCTCCCACTCACTCACTCACTCGCTCTACAAATCGAGCATTCAGTGTTCACTATCACACGCGCCGTGTGAGCCAAGCGCGCGTTCTGTCTGTCTCTCATTCATCCCGGTGAAGGCTGCTCCACACTTTCTTCTTCTCTTCCTCCCCCTCACCTCTCCTCACCTCTCCTCTCTCCCTCCCCTCACGCCGGTGTAGCTGACTTTTTGATGTTGTCTTTTCCCCTCCGCGGTGCCTTTCGGTCGGAGTAGTAGTGGATGATATCAGCAGAGCTCCGTGTCTTGTTTTCTTCGCGATACTACGGACTGGAGCGGAGACGATAGAGGACACGAGCATCACGACAGTTTTCTTTATTTATTTCTTGGACGGGGACGTCGCTATTTAGAAATTAAAGAAGAATATCCGCACCGAGCGGCGCTGACTCCCCGTTAAGTTTGGACGGATTTTACGCACAGGTGCGCTAAAGGATTTGAGAAAGGCAGTTGGCGGATGGTTGTGGGTTTCGTGGAGAGGAGCCACTGCCTCTGCGCAAGGTGAGTGATGGACTGACGGGGAACACTGACAGTGGAGTTGGAATCACGATTTATTGACCCCACTTTAACTTTGTTACTGGGCTTTTAAATCATCTGTTTCAAGCAGAGCAGGGAAAGTTTTTTAAATCGCTCGATATTTCCGTGGAATTCCTGCTGGGACAGTGAGATGTAGTTTGTAGTCACCTCTGCAAAGTTTGTGTTAAATCTGATGCGTAGTATTTGTGTTTAATTCCTAATTCTCAGCATCCAGTGATGCATGGTATTATAGTTTCAATATAATGTCTATATTATCCTTCTTTGGAGTTTATAAATTTTTTTCTTTTAAAGCAACACTTTCATTTTAATACTGGCTTATCCCAGGTCTGTCTTAAGATTTTGGCCACAATGAGTTGAACTAATGTGTTTTAGGGTTGTCGTTAATCTGGATTATGTTCTCAGTTTAAAGTTTGTTTGACAAAAATGTCAGGAAACTGTGAGAGATGTCCATCAGAGGATGAGGAGGAGAGTCCAATGTGAAGTCCTCAAATGTGTTGTCAGACCAGGAGTGTAAATCACAAAGATATGTATTAGTTTACAGTGACACAAAGATAGAGAAGAGCAGCTAAACCCTCCACTGACAAAGGTGAAGCCGGAGAACAGATGAGCATCGTTCCGGACAAATGACTTGCATGATTAACGGATTATCAAAATAGCTGCAGATTTAATATCCAGCAATCAATTATTAAAATAATTTACTAAACATTCTAGGTCTAGTTCACTTTTCAGTGGATTTAGAGAAAGTTGGCAACCCGCTTTAGTTTAAAATAGAGGTTTCTCCTCATGCTGTAGAACCTTCTCACAACATTCCAAGTCAAAGCTCGGCCCCACCTTCAATAATGACTTTTTGCCAGATATGAAATGAGACACGTGTCAGATATAACATGGATTTGTTTTGATACATCCAACTCTCTCAAAGCCTTCTCTCATTGCAAGTATCTGTCACTTTGGGAGGAATGTCCAGTCAGCCTCGCACTGGGCGTCTGTTGCAGGATGATACCAGCTTATGGTCTTTTGAAAGCACTCAGCAGCCTGTCAACAGGACAGACACATACAGTACAGTACAGGCTATTTCCAAATATCACTCAGTCAGACTCACTGTAATGAAGTGTCATGAATTCAGACAGTTGAATTCATTAATGTCATCACATGCAGCCATCATTTCAATTCTCAGATTCTCAGAAAAGGACATTTTTTTTCTCCCCAGGCTGCCCTCACTGCTCTGTACACTCTTTATCTTTCCACTGAGTTGCACTGGTTCTATTTTTCCACATGCAGCCCAAGCGTCTGAGCAGCACTGAGGCTTCTGCTCTGTTTACATACAGTTATTGATCACGAGTCAGCACAAATGATCTTCAGTGTTGTGCTGTCATTGATTCTGCCTGCGCTGACTTTTACTGTACTTCAGGTCACTGCAGCAGACAGGCCAGCAGAGTGTCTGAGAGCTGGGAAAGAGCAACAGCTAGCAATTATTTTCTTTGTGAAATTTGTGCAAAAGCATCGTCCCTGTGGCCAAGAAACGTCAGTTTGAAAGTAGAGTTGAAATTATTAGTGGGTAGTAAACAGAAAATGAAACGCCAAACATTCTAATGACATTTGAGACAATAAAAAGTACAAAATCACATTTGGGAGACTTTAAAATCGATCATTTGCCAAGTACATATCTAATTCTTTCAGCCCTACACACTTCTTGTTTCGTTTAAGTTTCATTCACTATGTGGCAGGACAATAAAGGTAATCGTTTTGATATGAATATAATCGCAACCCTTTTTATTTCTCAAATTGTCTGTATGTAACTTCAGAGTTCATACCCTAAGCTGAGCTTTTAAAAGGGAAAATTCACCTCAAAAATAAAGCAAGTTAATTTGCACGTTCATAATGTCAAGCATATGCAGTGCAGTGTTTCCCAGCTCTGAGCCATCTAAAAGTATAGTAGCCTATTTCCTTCTCCCTGTTTCTGTTTCTCTGTGTCTCTGGGGAGAGAATCTGATTAACCGAGTGGCATAATTTACCCTGTCCTAAAGGAACGCAGAAGCAGTGTTGTACTTGAAAAGTGCCCGCTTTCTTTATATACATAAGGATAAAACATATGCATACTCAGAGAGGGAGACACAAACACTGAGTCACACACACAAGACGAGTCTGAGAGCAATAATTGAAGCCGTGATGCTCTTGAAAAGTGGCTGCAGCTTCCTTGCTTTCCTTAATAGGACAGAGATTGATTGAGCGAGTGCGTGTGTGTGTGTGTGTTTGTGTTCACAGGCGAGTGATTGCTCTAGTTCCTTTAGGATTGATGAAGCATCATGTGTAGGTGTGTGTCTTTGTGTGTATGTTTTCTGCTAGGAGTGCTCCATAGCAACAGGCAGCATATCTTCTTCAAATATCTTTTTTTTCTCGCACGTCGTTTGCTGTGACCTTTCTGCTGACTGTGTGCAATATCTTTGCACGAGTGTATCTGCAACTGTGTTAATGTGTGCGTGTGTGTGTGCACGTGTGTGACTGTTTGCATCAGTGTGTGGGCCATTTGACCTTTCATTGTGTACCTTCATTAATAGCTGCATAATAACTAATATGGAAACCAACCGCTGCGCCCGCCTGCACAATCAAGATATGAAATTTGTCTCATAGCAGCATCAGTGCATTGTCAGCCTTCTTTCCAAAGAGCTTTTTTTCCCCTCTCAAACAAAGCAGATATCATCTCAATTGTGCAATATTGATAATGATTTGTTATGCTTTGAACAAGTGTCAGATTATCACTTTTAGCCTATTTCAAGTATCCCTCTGAGGAAACAAGAGAGACATCTTTAATATATATCTTGACACGGTTGTCGTGTTATGTTAATATCAGTGTTAGGCTAATAACTGGCTGCATATTTCATATCCGAGCCTAGCAGACAGAGCTCTTTAGAAATCAATTTTCTTTTGCTCCATCACCGTGTTCGGAAAATGGCCCGCTGCCAGATAGGGAGGGAATAAAGGAAGGAGAGGGGGTGCATTAGTGAATGAGGAACGAAAAATACGCGTATCAGATGTAGAATTCATTCTTTTGCTCTGTATTTGTCCAAATAAGTTATTTGCTTTCTCAAACTTCACTACAAAAACACACACAGCAAGGATTGGATGCAGGTTCAAGCAGCATACAGACTTTATACAGGCTTTGTATATTGGCTAGGTAGTGCAAGGTCATGCCCTATTTAATTCATGCCATTGTGTGTTTGTGGGTGTTACTGTGATGCACTCTCACAGCATGCAGCCTAAGCTCATACATATCAATAGCATATTCCCCATGTGGATGTTTGTTGGGTTATGATTTACACGGAACATAAACACAGTGCAGCATGATGTTAAAACACATGCATGCACTCTTTGTAGATGGAGAATATGTAACAAATCATATAACAATCACAGGATTTGTGTTCTTTTAAAGGCTTTTAGCTCTCTTGCTTTAATACTGATCTCAATATCTCAAAGTGAAAAGAAACAAATGCCGCCTTCCCAGCTTTAGTTTACACTTCAACCTTATACACAGACTTAGAAAACATGTTGTAGTTTGTGAATCATATGGCAAAGGTGGCAAAATGAATGCGACTGAAACAGTAGTTGTAGGTTCAGGTTTTGGGCAGTGTGGTATGTAGGTGAATGTTTTTTTTAAAAATGCTATTGAGTTTTTTTTCTTTGTTTTGAGTTTGTTTTATTTTCAGGTGATTTCTTTTTCTGATAGTTCATTACCTTCCAATTAATGTAAAGCTTCTCAAAGGTTTAGCTGTTTTTCTTTTCAGCGTGGGATTTATTTTCTTGTTTGATCAGTTGACTGTTAAGTACCATAATCAATGCCATTGATTGCTCCCCTGTTCTTGTAGCTCAAGTTCATGGAAACACTGTTCTCTAACAAAATCTCAAGGGGCCGAGCAAGCTGTATCGCTTGAACCCAAAAGCCAAAAATCTGTATTTTCAATGTAACGTGGCCACAGACAGCGGACATGGTTTCATTCATCGTACAAACAGTTGCATGTCTGTCTCCTATGTGGATGCATCGCAATGCTCCTTATATTGAACAGAAAAACACACAGGACTCGTGGGTGTTTCTGAAAGGCTGCCTGTAACTTTGACTTTTTACAGTATGTAGCATCTTGTTACTGACTGAGCTGTATAGCATCATGTCACTGATTATTCCTGAGGTGGGCCGAGTGCTATGGCATATCCTGCTGCAGGAGTTCATTCCCTTCCAAGCAAAGTGGGCGGACGTAGCACAGCATATCTGGAGGGTTTAACTTTCTGCTGTGTTTGGATGCCATCGATGTACAAATCAAAGCCCCTGCAAAGTCCGGCAGCAGCTACTTCAGTCACATCTTTAGTATTTTAAAGATGAATCACAAACGTGTGAATAACTGAAAATCGACTCACTCAACCTCACCTCAAAACAAGCTTCTATTGAGCTTTCTGAGCACATGGTCACACATTTTAGGCTGCCACAGAGGACATCCAGGACTTGGGCAGATGATGGACTCGTCACCCAGACCTTTGTGTACACACAGATTTGGAAAGCATGAGGTGGCCTTTAGAGAGCAAAGCTACCTGCGAACCGAGCAAACAGAAATCTCTGCAGTGTGAGAGTTAAGCACCAGCAGTCATTGTGATGGCAATCTCAGCAAAACATACAGTCAGCCAACCCTGGAAGTAACCAGAAATATCCTTCATCTCCACCACAGTTGCTTAAGAATAATGCTAACCCACCTTTTTGCAAATCATCCCAAAAAAGTTACACAGTAGGTTATACAGCTGTCATTCATACAGCAACAGATACGTGTTTTTGTACAAGAAAATACTTCATTCTTTGACTTGCATGAGTTGACACCCACCTCATACAAAAGGAGTCTTAATAAGTGTATCACCTCTGCTTTTATACAGGGATCCCTGCAGCAAATTCACGTTAACTCAGACACTTTACAGACACTTAAACACACAAAGACATATAAAGCGGAAGCCCTGTGATTGACAGCTGATCCTACAATGATATTTGCACACATGTCCCCCGAGGACCAGAATACATCATCAACTCTCAGCTGTATTGTACTGTAACTATTAATACACCTGCTTCATAGTCAAGCTAGCAGACTTGCAGTAAGCAGGGGGTGTTCAATTGAATTACGCCATGTGATATTCGTATTGGCTGAACCTTTTGTGCCAGAGAACAAGGAGCTTATTTTACTAATTAGTGAGAGAGAAAATGCCATATTGTTAATTAGCTGTTTGCAGTCATGTCAATTCAATAATGGGAACAAAGAGAAGAAGGAAGGATTGGAAGATGCAGGGGGAGGAAAGTTATTATAAAGCATTATTTGGCTTGTGTCACTTCACTTGTTCCACCCATTGCAATTTTATGCCTGATTTCTTTTACACTTCTTATTTGTCATTCCGGCATCTTTCTGAATGTACTATTTGCAATTCTCACTCCAACTTATGTCTTTTATGTTGAGGTGAATGTTGCCTCGTGGGAAATCTGTTTGCTACTTGTGCAGTTTCGCTCTAATCTGTTCGTATAATACATACTGTACTTGGAAATACAGTATAATGTTTTTGTTTGGGTTTGAGAAAATACATCTATGAAATATTGAATTCTAACATTATTCTTTGGTGCTCTGATCTCACTTTTACTCACAGCCTACAAAAGAGGGTCTATAGATGTGCATAGTTGTGTGTTTAATACTGTATACTGAGGCATCCATTTGCTGCCAACAGGCAAAATCCTCGAAGAGCGTTCTTTTGTGCTGAGTGCAATACCATGTTTAAGTCCCTCTTTTTATTGATCCTCCCATTTTCTTGTTTTTGCTGGATCCTCAGACTATGCTTTGATGTCACTGCAATATCTGGGAGAATCTTGGTGCAAAACACAAGACTCTGTTTAGTTTGTAGTTGTCCTAACGCTTTCAAGACGAAGACATGAAAATGAAAACATTGTCAGGAAAGTCACATGAAACAGGAGAAGAACATCTGGGCCGAATGTGCCAAAGTAGAAAAACTGTGCAATTAGTTGCTAATGGAAGAGATAGACCCCAACAGTTTTATTGCCATGCAGCATAGCATTTCCCATATGTTACAGTAAAATAACAGCCCCCATTGAAACTCCAGGCCGGCTTTTGTCTCCCACCATTAACTCAGTTTGCCTAAGAGTCTGTTGCTTAACACACACACACACTCAGAAAGACACACTGAGGCGGAGATGTGCTCGGTTAAACCAGGAAAACCTAACTTTGCCTGGATAATAGTCTTCTTTCACCCTCTAATGAGTCCATATTGTGACCTAAAGCGCTAGATCTGCTATTAGTACCATTAACATCTAATGGTCCACAGAGAGTGATTTTCAGAGATAAAACTTCCAGACCCTCATGCATAAACTGGTCTTATAAAGGCAGATAGGTTATAAAATCTAAATAAATGAGATGAATGGAGGTAACGAATCGATAGTTTGCCTTACAAACTGGATCTGGCTACTGCAAATCCACGTTAAAAGCGAGGCATGAGTGGCACATAAGTGCTACTGAAGCGTTTGATCTATTCAATCCACACCAACTGTGACCTCCGTTCGGCGTCTCTGCCCTCAGAACTAGCTTTTCTGTCTGTCAGCGGCACAGAAGAGCTGAAAGGAAAGTGTCCAGTCTTCACAAGACTGACTGACAGCATAGACGGTATACCACAGAAGTGAGCGCAGTATCATTTAAATGTCAAATGATTCAAGCTTGTATCAGTTTACAGCAATTACTTTACTTCTAAACTGAGCAGTACATTTCCTCTCATGTCAAAATACAAATTAACAGTTTAGATTTCCTATACAGGTCTGTTGGATCCCAGTCAGGCGACACACTTAGCAAGGTCATAGATTTCACTTTGTTCTTCTTTAGAAACTTGGGAGATTTTGGCAGTGTGCTTTGGATGGTTATCATTAGGGAATATTTCTCTTCTGCCAAGCTTCTGCCAACTGGGATTTATCTTATCAGCCAGTGTTTTGGTATATTCAAAGTCATTCATGGTGCCATTTATAAATGTCATTTCCCCAACAATTTTAGCACACATGCAGGCCCATGTCATCACACTCCCATCTCCGTGTTCCACTGGCGGGACTACTTACTCACTTTGGTAGTAGTTTGGTGTTGGATCCTATCTGAGTCAACTGAACACATTTATTTTTTATCTTATCTGACCAAAGAATGTATTTATTAGACTTCTATTTATTTAGCATAGCAAAGCTTAATCTTGCAATTTTGCACGAAAAGGGTGTTTTTCTTGAACGGCATCTATAAAGGTTGATGTTCTGCAATGTCCCTCACATTGTGTGAGGTGTCAGAGAAAGACTGAAGCACTTGTCTTTCTGTTTTTAAGACCAAGACTGTGCATGTTGTGAGTTGTCAGTGGCATCCATTTAGGAGGACGACCAGTGTAGCCATGGTTTGTTCGATATCTCCTGATTGCTGCTGCAACATTGTTTCCACTGATGTTTTTATTAGTCATTGGTCTTCCTTGTGAGACTTTCACAGTCAGATTTTTGTTAGTTCCCCTGGCAATTCCTTTCCATGTGAAGCCACAATGCAGACATGCTGAAAGACAAAGCCCATAGTCACAGTCTAAAACCAAGAAAATTCTGGTGTTCACTACTTATTTTATATCAACCTTCATGCAATTACGCTAACTGGAAATCACAGGTGTCCTCCATTTTTTTCAATGATTGCAATATTTAAAACTTGTGTGTTAGTGATCACAGCTGTATTCACTTTTGTGGGCCTGTATTTTTATATAGTCTGTCTAAAGTAGTTGTTTGTGGTAGTTCAGAAGAGCATATGCTCTACTTGTCAACTTCGAACAATGCAGTTACTTAGAAGTGATTCAGTTTTGAGTCATTTGACATTTAAATAATGTTGAAAATGGATGTACTCACTTCTGTTGTTTACTGGATATACAGGATAACAATGGCTCAACAGAAAAAAGACAACAAGGTTTTAATATTTGGTTTCCCTAACTTTATAGATATTCTACATTGAAAGACAAATTTAGAAAGTTGATGCCCGATCGATCATTGCAAATTCCGTTAAAATTTCATAATATAGAAAGTCTATGGAGGACAACATTCACTAAGTGTGCAGATGATGTCTGTCTTGTAGTCTGTGTGGATCGATACATTGAATAGAAAAGAAGTATGTCTGGTCCACGAGATGAGCAAGTGACCAGTGTCTAAAAATGCTTTCTATGTGGACTGACCTTTAAAGAACTCTAGTGGGGACCTACTGGTCATTGCTATTTATTCACTGATGAACACTAATATTTAAACTTTAAAAATTCAATTACAAAAAAGCAACCAAAAAATCTAATGTCATTTTCATGTCATTGGTGTGCTATTTCCCTGTAATATCCCCCACCTGAACAAAATAAATGACATTTTTAGATGAGGTGGTAAACCTCCTCATAGTATCTCAGTAAATCTCAGTAAATCATTCAAGCAATCAGCCACTCCATTTGTCACTGCCATTGGTTGCGTATCGGTGAAACACAAATTGCAAGATAACAAAACTAATAAAACTGTATCTACACAGAAAGTATTTTATCTCACGCACCTCTGATGGAACAGATATGCTCCTATTTTAATCAGTTCAGCTTTCTACACCGGCTGCACAACACCACACTAAGAGTGTTTTTACACTTCAAGCCCATTTTCCTGCATTTTGCTCTTGTAACCACAATGATTGCGTGTTGGGCTTTCAAAGCATGGATGAGTTATAGCTTAATACTGTATCTGAACAAATCCTGCAGTGCGGTATATTATGCTCAATGCTAACATGCTCACATTGACATTTCTAAAAGCTGCAATGCCCACCATTTGTACACAAGATACACTTAGGCTGATGGGAATATCAGCCTAAGTGATAAGTGATTGAGTAATAGGAAGGATAGGATGTTTTTTTGCCCAATAGTGCCACTATATGACAAGCAGGGTTATTATAATTCATCCTTTGAAGGACATGAATAAGACATTTCATTCAAAGGCGTACATTTGTATCTCATGATAGAGTCAGGGGATCACTAGAGTCATCCATGAATATTTATACAAAATACTGTCAGTCCATCAAGTAGATACAACCATGTAAACTATATAAGTTTAAAATCACTACAGTGGGATCACCAAAATTATTACAGTTCTTCTTGAGGGGATGCAACCATCCAACTCTGCTTTGCTGTCACATTTCTAACAAAACTATAACCTCAGGCCGGCATGAAAGAAAATACCATATGATCATCAAATTATTACAGTTCATTTTGTTGAAACAATGAATGTCTAAACAAAATACTATAACTACTGAAATCTTACAGTCTGGACCAAAGTGGTGAACCGTTTGACCAACCAACTTTCCTCTAACTAGAGCAACATCGCTATTATGACTAAAAAGATATTCTTCTATCATTTTTATGCTCTTTGTGCATTAGACATATTGCAGTTTGTAGCAGATGTTCACTACCAAAATCTAGTAGTATTGGGTTTATTTTATACAATAAATAATGGACAAAACCTCCTTCTCATTAGGACGATCATTTCTTTTGCGCAAAAGAGCTCAGAATAAACATACACATCTAAGGTATCTTTCAAATAATATAAAAAGTAGTATGCAGTCCTCAGAGGAATAAGTATCTGTAACTTCAAGATGCATTGCAGTTCATTCCAGTATAAGGTGCATAATACAGTAGCTTATCTGTTCTTCTCTCCCAGGAGTAGATAAGTCTAGCCTACACCATCCCTCATGAATAATCCCTGCCCTAAAGGCCATATTTCCACTACTGGGAGAGAAAGAAGGCAGCAGAAATGAGGAAAGGAAGGCAAAGAGATGGCAAGCAAAGTGTGACTATGTGTGATGGTTTCTGACTATCAGTATCAAGATGCTCCAACTCAGACAGGAGAATAAGGCTCAAATGGAATTTGCTGCAACAACAAACATTGAGCGAAGGTAGAGAAACACATAAAACACTGACCGACGATAACTGTGAGTCTAAAATTATCTTTAAATGACCACTGAGGAACAGACGGGAATCCTGATTGGATATTTGTGCCGCCTGTTTCAGATTTTTGGCTTTTATCTCTTAGTTTTATATTCCACAGTTGTGCGTTTGTACCCCAGCTGTATTTGAGGTTGTGTATGTATGCAGTTTGCAGTATTTAGCAAGAACAGTACAAAGCAAGCTCCTGCAGTGCAAACAGAATGAATGCGGATTTGGATTCAGACTCGGGCTGCGGCTCCTTTGAAGACTTTATTCCCTCAGTCTAGTACCTTTGATTGCTACTGTACAAAGGGGAGGGTTATGAATCTTGGAGGGAGCGTGGTGGTTGTGGGGCAGGCGAAGGAGAAGACAGTGTTCGGAAAGATTACATTACCAGGAGCGAAACAGGAAAAAAATTGTAATGTGAAACATCAAAGTGACACAGTGCCTTTGCGATATAGAGTTCCATATTATTAACCCTGCTACCCTTTCCCTTGTTATTCCCGCTAGTGACTCATTAGACAGGTCATTGGCTCACAGGCTGATGTCAATATTTCATCGTCCGTATGCATAATTTGACAGTTAAATCAGAGCAGTACTTTATCTCAAATGAGATAGGGGTTGTACAAAATGAGAGAAAGTGAAATAGGGGAACAGACAGTCCAGTCCAGTTCAGTTCAGAGCAGCCAATGTATAAACTGAGGAAACTAGGAAGGAAGGATCTCAACAGAAGCCCAGCTACCCAAACCACCTGCTGTTCTCTGTTTTTGTCTCTCAGTCTCTCTCTCTTGCCCTCTATAAAGTTTGGCACATTTTTCACTACCGCTTTTTGTCTTTCACAAGTTCATCCTCAGTACACTCTTTACCAATAAAGCTGTGTTGTCAGGCCAATAAAAGAACTAAGAATGTATTTCTAATAGGAGTGGTGTCTCTGAAGCTCCCCACTGGGGTAAAACATTATATATCTGTCAATACAATAGGGTTCTCATTTAGCACAACACTATCGAGTTGCAAGTAATATTACAGCCTAATTAATATTCTAAGCCCAGGCGACAGAAAACAGCCTCAGTGGTTGCATTTATTAGGAAAGAACAAAAAGGCACATCCAATTCAATGCCAGCTATTTAATGAATGGTGGGCCAGTGGCTGAGATTTCAGGGAGGGCTCGGGGTTCACATCGATGTTAAATACTTGATGTGGTCTTAAAAGAGAATCCCCTTTAGGTTCATTCTGTCGTCAGATGCCTCAGGCTTTCATGTGCTCACTAAGATTCGTCTAGTTTTTGCAGTCCTGTGTCTAATTGAGTTTAGGGCTTTTTCATTCTTAATCTGAGCTGCTGTTTCTGTATGAAATTCATCTCTTTCCTCACATTAACTGTTAGACGTTTTGACTTTTTTATATATGTCGACATTCACCTCTCTTGCAAATGTTGCCACTTTTTCAGTCTGTTTTGTGTTTCACTCCATCCACCCGCCAGATGTCCCCTTCCTGTTCCCACGTCACCCGTCTGCCACACCTACCTCACATTCCTGCTGTCCACATCCACATCTCTGTCAGATTACTTTACTGGGTTTGCCTGAGCCTGGTGTTTCTCCTGCATGCCTTGCTGTTTTCCTATTTGACCTGTCTATTTCAGATTCAGATCACAATCTATGCTTTATCCACAGGTTTTGTTTGCCTCTCTCAAAACAGGTTCCTCCTCTCAGCACACATTATGGAATTCAGTCTATACTCTACCTACTTCTTGATCAATAATTTATACTCTTAGAAATTACCTTAGAACCATTTCTTTGTCACGTTAAACTATCACAATTTGATCAGAAATAATCATAGTTAAAAGTTTGGAAGAACAACTTTAAATGTTCTTTATAATGATTTAAAACTGTACTAATCTGCCTCTTCAGGATCGTTTGGATCTGATTTAATTTCATTAGCAATATATAAGCAGATGACTTACCAACTGTCAGATAGCTACAGAGAAGTATGTAAACGTTCCTTTTTCCAGCTGAGCGCCACTTGCACCAAACCTGTGAAAAAAACACAGACATAACAGTGGCCTTGTGAAATAGTCAAAAATGAAGTATAGCATTGCTTCAGAAATAGCACCCAAAACAAGCTTGAATTGGTCGATTGGCATCAGCTGTTTCATATGTGCGTCATAACTGTGTCATTAGCAGCTGTGTGGCTAGTTTAATCCTATCATATTCGTAGAGGGGTCATCACTGCCATTAACATAACATACCCCTTCCTGCTGCAGCTCCCATCACCAACCCAACCTCCCCCTTATGTGCCATGTTTTATTGACTCATTGATTTTTAATAATCATGTTCACTGATCAGCCACAACAATAAACCCATTGACAGGTGAAGTGAATAACATTAATTATCTCATTACGATGTAATGTTCTGTTGGGAGCCTTGGGTCCTGGAATTCATGTGGATCTCATGTTGACACCCATACAAACATTTTTGCAGACCAAGCACGCTCCCCGATGACGACAGCACTCCCCAACGGCCTTGAAAGTACAAGTCTAATCCATGAAGGCCCCACCCTGCAACCCACAGGACCCAAAGGATCGGCTGAGAATGTTTCAATGCCAGACAGTACAGAACACCCTCAGAGGTCCCATGTCAATGACCCCATCATGTCACACAATAATAGGCAGGTAGTTTTCATATTGTGGCTGATCAGATGTATTCATTAAAGGTGATTAGTTCTTCCAGCAGAATCCCAGAATGTCTGTTGATAGAATCCTTTTACAAAAGGTTTGCTCCACTGTTTTGAAAGACTTTTCTTCTCACCTTGAGAGTCTGTCTGTACTGTGAAATTAATTAACACAAAGGCAGTTTGAGTATTTCGGCAGGTGTCTGTCTTTGGACAGATTTCTATCAACACAATAGCGTCACAACCGTTATCCAGATACAAAACGTTACATGCGTGGAGCTGAGATGAAAATGAAAGCTGAGTTTAAGGACTGGTGTTGTCTGATGCAGTACTCATCTAATCATGGAGTAATTTTAGTTCTGGCTTCTGAGTACTTTTGTCAAAAAGTCAGCATGTTGATGGACAGGCAGGCTCAAACAGGTTGTCCACAAATCCCAAGGTTGACGATTCAATCCCATTCTTATTCTGACAGTATGTAAAGTTGTGCACAAGTGTTCCCACAAAGAGTACAGCAACGATTATACAGATTTCAAACAAAATCTTTATAATCTTTGGTACGAATGGTCAAGTCCCTTACTAAACTGTTCCAAATCTGGCAGAACATTTTGTGTTCACATAATACCCACAGTAAGAAGCTGATTAAGAAAACTGTTTTCCAGAACCTTCTTTCTGACTGATGACAAGATATCAACTTCCACTCCCATGTATCATCTATATATAAACTGTCTTAACTTGTTGCACACCTGTGTCATAAAAGATTACATCGTTTTCAATGACCTCTATGTGCACCTGAGTGAAAAATAAGATGCAAATTAGTACCGAGGAGAAAAGAAAAGATTAACTGAAATTAAAGTTTCCACTGATACTAAATATAATACATGCTGTGTATAATACTGGCCTATTTGCGATTCATTACATTTTCAAAGTTGACACTTACGTTGCAATAAATTAAATGCTTGGTGCCCCTATTAAACCTCCCTACTCCCTCCCTACCTTCCCTTTTCTCTTCTCACCTTCTTTCATTATGTTTCCCACTATCTGTCTCTCCATCTTTTTCGCTTCATTGGGTCTGCCATTCCATTAATCTCACCAACAGATTGCCTCTATTAATTAGTCCACATCCTCCATCTTGCATGTAATAGTCAGAGGCAATAGAGATATTAGAGAGATAAGGATATTTCTGCAGTCACAAACACTTATAATTAGCCCAAAGATTAAAAGAAAGATTCACGTCTGCCTCGCTTTATCCAGACCGAGAGTGCAAGGTCTATTCTTGAGACAATATTCTGGGAGGTTGCAAATTCTGCAGCAAATGTAATGTGTCAGTTTGTAAAATATCCATTCCATCGTGCCTCACAGGACACCTCACATTTTGGAGGTAATAATGCATCCAGGCCTCTAGACAAAACAAGTTTGCAACTTGTCATCTGTGGCATTTCAGAATGAATATTGCACCTCACAGGCATGTATAAGTAACCGAGCACAGGCAAAGGGGAAATAGTGAAATCTGCTGCACTAGATCAAATGCATTTCCTATTAATTTTAAAATATATAACTTGGTTTGCAGGTTCAATTAGATAATGGACTTGTAGGTCCAGGGTGCACTCAACAGACAAGATGAACAGACAGAGATAATTACCAGCAAGGTGTGTGTGTTGAACGTGTGTGTGCGCGGAGGAAGCGAGGAAATGCATTGGCTAAATGCAATTACACACTAGAGTTGAGATAAAGAATACAAAATCCTGTCACTAGCTCTTTTCCCTGCTGACACATGGAGTAGATTTTGTCTGATCTCATCACTAATGTGATTCTCGGGACCACTGCTGTACAAAAGGTCTGATTCTTTCAAAGCTTCTGAAGCTGACCTCTGCAGCAGCGTTTCTTGGGTTTTGAACTACTTTGCCCCTGCAAGCCCTCAGTCCCGCTGCTTCCTTGGCAAAAAGACCTCATCCAGTTTAACGGCGGATGTTCCAGGACCATTCCCTACAGACCCATTACTCACCCTAACCCTGTCAGAGTGGTACCTACAGGGCACACATAACGAAGAGAATAGAAAATTGAACACAAGACCCCAGAGCACATCATTAAACCATTTTCTATTACAGTACTCTGTATAAAAGCAAAAGAAAACACTGCTGCCAGGTTGTTAAGAACCCAGAGCCACAGCTCCCAGTGGGTGGCTCAGGTCTCTGTGGTTTTACTGGCCGAGCATTCCCAGAGCTGACAAGGTTTTAAGACACTGCTTCTCACCAGGGAATCTTGCTTGAGACCTTTTTAACAGTTCACTTCAGACTAATCCTTAACAAAGTTCCTGATGGCGATATTCTTGGCTTTACAGCATTATTACTTCCTACCAGCATTCAGAACTTCTTGTAAGTTTAAGTAAAGAGTTACAGTGTTTCCCTATTAAACATTCAGGAGCGGTGCACCGTCACTGTTGATATTTTAGCTGCTTCCACCGCAGTTAGCACTTTCTTAACAGCATGCAGGCTACTATCAAACAAATACATGCACAGTGTAATGTTTAGCAGTCCAACAGAGAATGTTTGTGAGTGCTTGTGCAATTATAACTTCTTTGGCAAAGGCAGCAGAAATATAAGTACCAGAACTAAGTAAAGCATAGCATGTCCGAATGTCTGCAATAAAGCGATTGTTACAAGCCAAGCTTATTGATTACTGTTTAATCCAGTTGTGTTGTGAGTTCACATCATAACTGTTCCGTACTGCTGTAATGTCTGTGTGTTTCACACTGCTTACTTTCACAATAATTCTAGGGAGTATTGCTAAACCCTGTGTAAACCTCGCATCTCAATGAGCTCGGCACTCCATGTACAGGATGTGAATAGAACAATTTCAATTTGCTTGTGCACAGAGAATAAAAATTTGTGCTCAAACCATTTTAAATATAAAAATTTTAAGAATAGGTCTATTATGGCCGCATCACATTTATGTCAAAATGACTTTAAAGATGGATTCATTTGTGCTCATTTGTGCAAGGAAACCTCTGTGCTCCATTATTTTTGTACTTGTTCAAATTAATTTTTCCGAAGTGCAAGTTTTAGAATTTGAGAATTAATGAAGCAAAAATGTTTTGTTTGCACAAATGTGCACAAATGATGCGCAAACAAATGAGTCCCCCTTTTTGGAGTCATTTGTACATTTATGGTTTAATTTCTCTAAAAGGGATGCAGCTTTGTCCGATATAATAATCTTGTTAGTGAAATTATATTGGAATATTCAGATGAGTCAGAAATACTAGCTCATTAAAAAAAAGAGAGGAGGATGCTGGCCCCCGAGGAACTGAGGTCAGTAAAGCAAAGTAGGTGGTATGGTGTAGTGATTCAGCGGCATTAATAGTTCTTATATGTGCATTTTCTGCTAAGTCTGTTCATATTTTGTTTCTATTCATGTACCAAGACATTTTTAGAGTCCTTGAAGTGTCAAAAACACCTGGTAAATTAACACACACGCCAAGACGAAGGTCCATCAGTCAGCTATCACTGCTTTATCTCACTGAGGGCTGCAGGAGGATGAAATCTTTACCAGCTGAGATTGGACAGGAAAGAGAATATATTTTAAATCAACAGCATGTCTTTAGACTGCAGGAGGAAGCCAGAGAGAGATAATGCAAAATCTACACAGAAAGGCTCCACTCAAACTAACCATCCCCAAAGCCAACATAAAAACCTTTTCTAAAATGATTCTGAGGTTGTTTTGACCTTAACCTTGCAGACATGCACACCAGATAAAGTATTTCTTTGCTTGCAATTTGCATGTCAAAATTCAAATCTTCAGATGAAGGTTTAAAAGACTTTCTTTGTGATTGTGTCTGTGAGAGCTACTTTTTTGTGTTGATTGCCAATTATATTCTCAGTTTGCTAATTTATTGAGTTGATTTGGCCTTATGAACTGATGTCTAATAATAGAGTAATTATTTTTGGATTTATTGGGATTAGTTAGATGATGATCAGCTGTGGTTGAAAGAAGAGATGCAACTGAGTCTCATTTTTTATGGCAAGCATGAAGGAAATGGGGCATCAGTACTGTCTTTCACCCCACGTTAGACCCCACATTAGACTTGGAAAGGTTTAGTTATTTTGTTAAAAGTGAGAATAAATCGGCCAGATGAAGGCAATGGAATCAGCGGCTGCAGTGTTGTGATTTGGACCGTTTAAAATGTGTGAGTCAAGTAGCAGAACCCTGTTTAAGTGGCACAGTGTGAAAGAAGTTCAAAGAACAGGCCGTGACATTTTCTGACTAGAGCCAAGTGCATAAAAACTGTTGGAACATCATGAATGGAGCCTCAGAGTGGAGCTTAAACTGAAAACTGTATACAAACTATGGTGTGATAAAAATATCCAAAACAAGAATTCTAATATGGCTTCTTTTAGAGTCCTCTTTGTTCTTTTTGTTTTAATGTTGTGGCCATGATTTCAGTACAGTTTCACATTGCAATAAGAAAATTAAACAGAGAGCACTTGTAATTCTGCAGCTGCTACTCCAAGCTTCCAACCTCCAGGGCAAAGCAGCAACAGATAAAGCTGGCTGACAATATCTGATCTCTTAAGATGGTCAGAAAGCTAAGATTCAAGTGTTTTATAATGCTGAGGCCAGAGAAAGAAAGTCCTACTCCACTGTAAAATCAGGGTTACACTAGATTATTTTGACGTATTTCTAAAAATGAAATTCCTAACAGTACTTTATATAGTTTAAATTAGGGCATCCTGATAATTTGCAAGGTTAACACATTGGTATAATGACCACATTTACTTTCTGATAATCAAACAATATTTGAAAATTACAATCCAGGTTTCCTTGTTCATTATATTAGCAATAAAACTGTAACTAAAGTAGTCTTTCTTGTTTCACCTTCATATTCAGTGTTTCTAAATGAGTAAAAAGAAAAAAAAAAGTTCATTGCAGAGTAAAATGTCGAAACTCAAGCCGGAGCCTTGGGCCATCGTTTCCAAGACCGGAGCCAAAATCAGCCATGAGAGGATGTTCTGACAGAGAGGATCAACATATTTTGGGCTGAACTGTCATCATGAATCTGTCATTCTGAAGGAAAACTATCTCTAAATTGAGATAAGATATTTGCATTCTCATGCACCTCTAACACACTCTGTAGGGTTCACTGACATTTTATTCCGTTCTGCATTTTAATCATATTCCTATTTGCATATGTTTGGGCATGTGTGTGTGTGTGTGTGTGTTTGTGTAGTCTCAGATGAAGATGAAGTCTGCGGGCGTCGTGGATGGAGGCTTGTTCACAGAGAGCTATTGTAACATCTGCAATGCCCAGCTCATCTCCGAGTCCCAGCGCACCGCTCACTACGAGGTGAGTCTGTCTCTGTTTTGGACGTATTTTCTTACGTTGCTCAGGACTAAAACACACACAGGTCAAATGGAAGAACACGCAAAGCTTCCAAGACATTAGGACAGGAAAAAAATGTTGCTCCGATTACTGCTTTCACTGGCAGATTCCTGCACTGCACACTTTGCAAGAACCTTATTTGTACCAATTTAGGTTTGTGCCGTTCAAAACTGTGCTCATCCATTATACATAGACTTAATGCAGCATGGTAATGCTAGTTACTTGCACACAAACAAACATGCGCACACTTTTTTGTTTTAATGTAGTCTACCTTTCAGCAGACTGTCTCAGAGTAATTTAATGGATGGCCATTAAATAATCAACTGCTGCATTATTTAACTAGGACCTGTGTGTGTGTGTGTGTGTGTGTGTGTGTGTGTGTGTGTGTGTGTGCGCACGTGCTTGTACGAATGTGTGCTTGCATGCGAGTCCTGCATCGAGGTCGTCCTTGATTACAAGACACAATTGGGATTAACAAGCAGACTAATGAGGACAAGGCCGTTATCTGGAGACACTTAAGCAAGGACAGCAGCAGTGTGTATGTGTCTGGATACATGTGTACCTACCACATTCACTTGGCAGTCATCTATTTCTGTCCCTCATCCTAAGTCTGACAATAAAACAGAACAGATGAACAGGCAAGCTGAGCCGCTGCATGTCGTCAGTTTCATCCGTTACAAAAGGTCTCTGTAGAGGTCAGTAGATCAAGGAGATGAGGCGGGAACCAATTTGAAGGCAGGGAGATCTTGCGTGTAGTATTCCATCAAGATCGAGGGCAAAGCAGCTTTACTCATGCTTATTGCAACTTAAAATTCAGTTCAAAAATTAAAATGTGCACATTTGTTCTTCTGAAGCCACCAAATGTTATGTTAATTAAATGTTGCATGTTGTGTCGTCGTCTTAGTTAGGGAATTTAGATTTTTTTCAATTTATTTATCTGTAGTTGTTTGAACAAGCAAATTTGTTTCAGCTTAATGCAAGAAGTGTATTCAGTTTAAATCCAAAATACTAATTTGGTATTTCTTCAAAACTAAACATCCATGTCAGCTTAATTACCATTTCCAGTTGTGTAAAGTTATAAAAATGAACTACAGTTCATCATTTATGTGCTGAATGGGCTGCAGCACACTTCTATCAGGGCCATTTTATACCAGAGTCAGTCCAAAGACAAGATGCAAGGCTGCTTCCAGTGACTTTTTAAAATTCTAACTACACAGTGATGGGCAATGAATTAAGTACTGACCTTCATCGTTGTTTCAATTATTTTCCTTGTTATGAAAAGAAACAACCATTAGTTACTTTGAACCCCTGAACCTTAAGCACTTCCTGGGTGTTTTTTTTTCCTTTTCTTTGCACATTTTTACTTACAGTGGGTGCATTTTCCACTGCAATAGAAAATCCGTCACCTATTTGGAAACAAGTCAACCTTGACTAGGATTAGAAAGGGCTCCAAACTCTACTTTGTGCAGCATAACAGTAATAATGTCACAAATCATAAAAATAAGAAAAGATTAAAAAACACATTGAATATCTCTGATTACTTATTTTACAGATATTGAAAAAAGACAGACATGTAGAATAAAGTTATTTTGATGAAATATCACAATTTTAAGCTTACATTTGGTTAATTTGTCTGACAAAACAGAAAGTTGCTCATGATTAGTTATAGGACTGTCAGATTCTTTCTACTTTTCCTATCTCTGACTGTGATAAATAGTGTAATTGGGGAAAAAAGAGTGACCACATGCATTATAAACACACAATTTTCCAATATGTGAATTTTTTTCAAACTAAAAATTTACACATTATCTATCAGACAGTACATGCTGGGAAGTCTACTAATATGCTCATGTAGTTTGTTCAAAAACACGGGTTAATGCATTGAATGAACTACGCTACAGGCCAGGCAGCATCCTTTTGCTTTACATAAGTTCTTATCTCTTGGCCGTCAGCACATCATCTCCCAGACCATTTCTAAATGCAATCCATATGACGTCTACATGTATACATAACCACACAAGGATGATGTGGCAGACATTCATCTATAGTTGTCCTCTGCTCTGTCCGTCTCCTGCAACTTGATCTGATCTTTTGGGAAAACACAAAAAGTAGAGACGGACAGACAGGCAAAGTCCATTAGAGTGGGGTGGGCGCTGATGGTCAGTGCAGGGTAACCATGGTGAAACAAGGTCCTGCTTTTAGCCCATATCCCAGAGCCATAAAGCACACCACCATTTATACACCTATAAACACAAACATACACTCAGATGCACCAACACACACACACACACAAGCGCTGACAACATGCATTAACAGTAGTCTGACAAGTGAGGAGGCATGTGAGGTGGTTGTGGTGGGTGGGGGTGGGGGGGCTCTTTTCCTGGGGGCACAAGATCCAATCTGAGCAATGGAGCAGCAAGTACAGTGTCTCGTCACAGTCTCCCATCCACTTTCTTTATGTGTTGTGCAGTCATGATATGCATTTACAAGTTCATCTACACAACAGAACTCCACATATCATATGGATTAAACGTTAAAGTGGTAACGCAGATAAAGCATTTGACAAAGCGTCTCGCTTTGATTTAATCACATCCATCTCACATCACTCCACATTTTTCTTCTGGGATGCTTCTCCTTATCATATGTCTTTAACCTGCCTATGTGGCAGTAAAAGTGCAATCTTTCTGATTGTGTCGACACTATTCTCCGGAGAACAGCAGCAGCAGCAGTGGAATTTAAAGATAATGATAGGAGTTATGTAGTAGGAAGAGTGAAGGCCAGGGCATGCTAATGAAATGATGTGTCTGGAGCCAGATAGGTGTGTCAAACTGGTACACAAATGCACAAAGCTGTCTAAACACATACACATTTTCTAATCTTTGCCCTGCAGGTTGTCCAGTGGTTTTCATCGTTCTGCATTAAAGTGACAGTTAGCAGCTTCAAGGACAGCTCACTGTCCTTCCAGATAAATGTTATAATCCTGCTTATTATACCTTATAAAGCCCTAGAACAGAGACAAACAAGGATACACACGCGCAGGTGGGGTGAAAATGATTTACCAGCACAAAAGTTCATCAAAAATTACATAATTGAAACATGTATCACCAAATTATGACCTTCTTTTCTAAATTATATAACAATACATACAGTAGAACTCCTTTCAACAGTGATTCCACTAAAAGTTTCTCTGTCTTACAGTTTTTTCAGTTGATGCAAGATATTATCATTTCAATTTTACTATAATTTGTGCCATCCAGATTGTTATCTCTCTTCCTTTAGTACTTCACTGTGTCAGTGAGTACAGATAAAGCAAAGAGTCCTGAACCTCCCTCAACATCTTACTCAGGGCCCCAAGAAAGCTGAGGTTGGCCCAGGCAGCCATTAGTCACTGAGCCTGGGGCAAAATGTCTGCTAGCATCATCAGCTGAAACAGAGATAAAAGCTTGGAGGGGGATGCCAAGGTGGAGTGACAGTCATTGATTTATTTTTCTCTTGCTTGGCTCAGTTGGAAAAAAAAAAACTCACTACACCAGCTGACTTTCTTTCCTTCTCTCTTTCTTTCTCTTTCTCAGAGTAAGAAACATGCCAACAAGGTTCGCCTGTTCTACATGCTTCACCCTGAAGATGGAGGACCTCCTTCCAAAAGACTGAGGCCAGATAATCCAGTAAGCTCTCACTCACTTTGTGTGGCTTTGCCTGTGTGTGTGACGGTGATGATGGCGTTATCTCACTGTAGAATAAAATTTGCAAATTGAAAAATGTTTTATTTTAGTAATTATTAATGAACTAAAGCAAACAAAAACTCCTCACAGGTTTGATAGGCATGTTATCTTTTAAAAAAGCTCCACAACTGCAGAAATACTTCAGACAGAAATTATCATCAGATTTTTTACTTTCTGGTGGTCCTTGAACTACTCATCAGTGGCATTTCGTCAGAAAAATTGAGCAAATCATAGCTCAAAAGTGGGATATTTAATCAAAATCACTTTGTTTTTCATGTTACATTCAAAAGTTCACCAAAACTAAGCTTTTTGCTGTAACTCAATTCTGTAAAAATCGAAATATTCTGCATTCCTCATTGTAACTAAGAAGCTATTAGTGACTCAGTTATGACCGACAGTCATGTAGCAGAAATTCAGAGACTTTTTTGCTGAACTGCAGGCTGTGTTTACACACAACAAACAGAAAATGTATGTAAAATAAGTTGTAAAATATCTATAGTACATAGAGTCAGAGTCAGAATCAGCTTTAATGGTCAATTATGTACACAATAGACAAGGAATTTGGTTTCAGCTGTTGGTGTCACTGTAACGATCAGGAAAACAGTACAGTAAAATAACTATAGAAAGAAGAAAATAAAGACAATAAGATATTTGCACATCTAGAAAATAATATATGTACACAGTGTTTTTGTCAGTAGTGGTAACACCTGTGGGCAGTTGGTTGATTACAGGTTATTTGCATAAGTAATAAAAAAAATCCTTCCTTGTATCATTTTTGGCATTATAACTATGTTCTATTGTACAGAATACATTTCTGAGCTCTCTCTGCTTCTAGCCATGCTTGTGCTGTTTCCATAGCGGTGCAGGACTTTATATTGCAGAGAAAAATGAATCCAAAAATGCCCAGAAAGTGCCTGAGGATCAGAGGGTTAATACAAACTGTATTAGCAGCACAGATGTTCATGGAAGAGAAGCTCTTTGCATGTGTGAATTTGTCCTTTATCCTATGCAGATGGGAGGAAAAAAAAACCCTGAATTGGCTCATTCTAATCCTTTGCTATGCTTGTCCACTCTGAGCCTTGACCATTGTAGCCAGGTGCCTATGGGAATATTTGTTTGATCTGTGCTGTGCAGTTGTGTGCTACAATTTTCCCGGGAGAGGTTATGCCTTAGCTGTGTTTCTGGTAAGATTTAGTGGAGGCAGACGGCGCCAAGCAGCACTATATCTGACTATAGCAGGCCATGGCTAAGGAGGTCAGTGCATTAACAATGTTTGTGTCTGCACTGTAGGTAGGCCATTGTGTCTGCATATTTCCAAGGCCCTGTTCTGCAACTGTGGCAAATGCTGAGGATGCATTTGCATCTAGAGTGAATTGTTGGCCTTCAACCATGAACCAAAACTGCTATTCTGCCGCTGATTAAATTTTGAATTTGTGTTTGCGTCCATGTGTAATAGACTATTGTGTAGAGAGAGATTACTATAGTGCATTGTGTGCCCTATTTATCTGGCTCATCCCACGTGGCACAAAACACACATACACACACAGAATACATACAGTGGCCACTTTGAGGACACAGCTGGTGGAAAAATGAAGCTTATCAAACTAACTCACAAACCCTGCTGTGCCAGAGAGAGACAGGAGAGAAAGAGGTGAAGAGGTGGAGTGTCTCCAAAAACAGTACAGTGCCACAGCCAAGACCTTGGGCCATAGTGCAGGACCAGTTTCCCTGATAATAATGGCTTTCTGTCCTCCGCTGACAAGAAATTCATTATGAAAACCAACGAACTACAATATTTCCTAACGTCCCCAGCGTAATACATTCCTGGTTGCTCTTGACAAATGATCAATGCAAAGTTGAAAATCCTGACACATAATGTCCAGGGCTGCAAGCAGTCATCTTCACAGGGAACAGATTAAAGGTATTTTACTTCGTACAATTAAATCCAGCAAGGCTAAAGCACAAAGACAGACTTAAAATTTACAGTTTCAACCACTGAAGCAAGGAAAACCAAGGGAGACAGGAGTTATTACTCACACAGCAGTACCAGGTTACTGCTTTAAACCATGTAAATTTATGTTCTTTGATACCTACGCTTCTCGTCCTTCCTCACACAGTTCGCTTTATCCATGTGTATCCATGCCTCTTCACCTAAACATTATAGAAGCATTCATTTTAAAAACCATCCTTGAAAACAGAAGACATATAAATCTTGAATTGTACAACACAAGACTGCATGTTACAGCCAAAATCATAATCACTATCATTTTGATAAATGACGATATTACAATTATTTATCAGAAGTTTTCCATTGACTTTAGGAGTATTTTTTTATTGCACTTTCAGATTTAAATAAACACATTCCAATCAAACCGTTACATCAAAATAAGACTTTAAAAATGTTCTTTGTCACCTGAAGTCAGACACTTTACGTGCTGTAAATCTGTTTCATGATAGACAGTAAATTTACCAATGTTCCATAAACTCCTCACAGGCAAGCTACAGTAGATGTTAGCTAGGCGACTGTGCACAGAGAAGACTCTTATCTTCACACTCAATACATGCAACCCAGACAGGTGTCTAGACTTGCTATTTTGTATGAATAAAGCATTTTAAATGTCAATGTCACTGTCAGTCATGTTCATTCAATTGTGGGAAAAACCAAGACTGTCATCATGGTTAATGTTCAATTGCCATAAGACAGGTCTTCAAAGGAATGTTTAAACATTTCCTTAATTTTCTACAAAGAAGTAGCTGTAAAGCTAAAGACAGCAAAATTTAGAGAGAACTACTCTTGGCTCCACATATCTGGACGATGTTGTGTCATGTTGGCATGAGGGCTGGCTTTGGAAAGTTACTACAGTTTGTTGAGGACGGGGGTCATGGGCAGTTCATATCAGCAGTTTGTGTCCAAAAAAAATAAAAATATGTAGTAAAGTAAGCGTGTTTGAAGAGTTGAGTGAACAAAAAACAAAGTTTAGTGGGAATCATTTCACATGGTAAGCCTCTGGAAATTAGCACCTGCTGGTATGTTTCTTAACACAAACACCTGTACAATTGTTCTTAACACAAGCTGTATAAGATATAAAAAAAAAAGAAAAAAAGGTGTTGCACGTGCACAACACTTCAGACACTCATGAAATAACATGTCAAAGGCTTCCGGGTTTACAAACACACTCACGGATACTGTAGGAATGCACACCTGCGTCTCCATCTGTCTCCATAAGTGAGACATGAGTCAGCCCATCCTGGCTTTCACCTCATATGGGACACCGAATACACATAACCAGGCCATGTGCACACATTCAGACACACACACTGCCCTCATCTGCCATACTGTACCACACTGTGACTGCCACAGCTAGCACTTTGTTCATAACCTTTCACACAGAGATGTGACATTGATTATGTCACAATGCTGGAAAACTGATATGAGATGAACAGAGATTAAATTCTCACCGTTCAATTTTCAAATGTACTTTTTCTTCTTTCATCTTTCTTTGTCTCCCAGAGGAGGCTTTATGCATCTTTTCTCTGCACTTTATCTCCGTGTTTTTGCCCTTCTGTTTTCACACTGATTGACATGGCGCAGTCCAATGGGAACCGCAGAAAAGGTTTTTTCGCAGAGTGAATGAAATGCCAGTGTAAAATGCCATGCCTTGAGGTTTTGTGTTTGTGTATAGGTGAAAGTGTTGTCACAGAACAAACAGAGAGAAAGTAGGTCGTAAAGGTGCTCCCAGATGAAAGGGGAGGAGACCCAATCCGGTTTTCTCCCCCTATTCGCCACCCTGCTCTCTCTCTTCATCTGTGCCGATTCCTACCTGCGCAAAAGGGCAAGAGATAACAAAATGGTTTTTTTCATTCTCCTCTAATGCTATATTTGCAGTGTTGCTGCTTTCAATTTACACCTTTAGAGCTTCTTCAAACTCCAAATGAGAGCGTCCGTTTCCCTGTGCTGCTCCATGTGTATATTTAGCAATGTTTCCCACAGCGTCTCAACACGGAACAGTGGGAGAAACAAGGAGGAGCAGAGAAAAAGCAAAACAGAAGGAGAGGAAGAACACAGCTAATTAGGAATCTATTGTTAGGCGCATGAGCAAGATGAAGCCACCCAAACACAAAATATTCTGCGATACAGACATCACTGTCAGGCGGTGGATAAACGGGCATACACGCAGCATGTGCCGACACAAACAAAAACGCACTTAACAATTAGGTCGCATGCAAATCAGTCTCAACAGATGCGTATGGTGCGACAGGTAGAGACAGACTAAATGAAGAGTGCGAGAAATATTGTAATGAGCAGATATTTAGGAATCAAAACTGAAGAAACAGAAAGGTTGATGACTTTCGGCGGATACAGACAGCGGTGCAAAAAACAGTGAGTCAGAGTTACTGTTTATTGTTTAAAGTGGTTCAGTAGAGTGGCAGCTGTAATGAGTCGACAATTATTCACATGCCAGTCACCCACACATGCCGGGGATTGTTCAAAACTTTCCCCACACTCCGCAAATCCCCGGCGTAGAGTTTGTCATTCTTTCAAGTAGATGCTTCTTTGTGTTTCAGTCTCATCTCTGTCGCTTGCTTCATTTAATTTGCAGCGTGCTGTGACAGGTGAGACCACTGCAGGCTGCCACAGAGAATTATCTCACGCGTTTTGTCCTAAGTCACGCAAATGTGGGGCATAATTCCGCTGTGGATGATATTCGTCATCCTGGTGCAACGAGATGCGGGTAGATATCAGCAGCATTGCTCAAGGGAGGGAAGAAGTGGACAAACTGGGCGATGGGGAAGCAGAGGGAAAAGGAGGATAAATAGTGACGGAGACGAGATGAGGTGCAGGAAGTAGAGAAAGAAGGTAAAGAAATGGTAATGAGGGAGCAGGGGGAGCAAGGATAGAGAAGAGAAGAGAAGAGAAGAGAAGAGAAGAGAAGAGAAGAGAAGAGAAGAGAAGAGAAGAGAAGAAGTGAGACTTGTCCTAATGGGCTCTTCTGTGTCTCCCATGCTACCATCATGAATAAAGATCACGGGATAAATTTAGAGAAGCCGTTTTTACACACAAACATACGCACAGTAACAGCAATTATGCACAAGACAATGCTGCATGCGTTAATAAAGCACAGAGTAATGCATTCACACCAACTGGAAAAAAGAAACTGAGTTACTAATGGCGATGGAGGGGGGAGGTCTGGGACAGTTCATAGCAAGCCTTTAACATGATCACAGCGGGGACAGACACGGGGGAGGAGAGGAAGCGAGGCGGGAGAGGGGGAGGAGGAGAGGAGGTGGTGAGGGCCTGCCAATACAGATAAATATTTCATCCCATAACACACAGAGTCACTGAGACTGGTGCCCAGAGGGGGGAGGGAGGATGCTGGGAAAGAGAGGAGAGAGAGAGAGAAAGGCTGAGAGTGGATGAAAGGCAGAAAGACAAAAAGCAAGAGAAGAAGAAGAGAAGGAGCGAGGAAAGGAGAGAAAGAAGAAGACGAGAGAAAAAGAGAGATGGGACAGCTGAGAGACAAAGCTAAGCCTCGAAGGTAAAGGTGTCCTTAACTCTCACATTCGCTGCCCCTGATGCTAACCAGGGCTGACATAAAACACACACACACCTACACACACACACACACACACACACACACACACACACACACACACACACACACACACACACACACACACACACACACACATCCACTGGGACACACAGTATGATGCACCCACACACTCAGATATGGTGTTTCAGACACTTTTCTATTATTGTACTCTCTTGCCGAGACTGAGGTTTCTTTCCTCCAGCTCGATTTGACACCTGGATTAAAGAACGCTGGTGTGAAAAGAGAAAGGAAGCGAGACAGGAGGAAAGAGAAACAGAAAGAAAGAGAGACAGAGCAGAAAGAAAGAAAGAAAGAAGGCCTCAGCTCATTGTAAACAGAGAGATGGCACTGAAGCGTCTTTCAACATGTTTTTTTCTTTAAAACAGTTGCCAGTTTAACTCATATACGTTTGTAGGTGGAACATACACATGTAATACATACACAGTGTAATATTAATATGCTGCTGTATCAGCTGCCACTTCTTTCGATTGTCCACAAACTTTTCTAATCTGATTGCAGAGATTTGGTTTCTTTTTGCTGCAAACGCATTAGTGAGGTCAGGGGTTGATACTGAATGATTCGCTCATAGTCTGTCTCAGTTCACCCCAAATATTTGGGTGGAATTCAGAAAATGGCTTTGTGCAGGTCAGCTAAAGGTGCTCCATGGTGAAAATCCGTTTTTATTATGTTTGTTTTTGTTGGAAACTTGGCGGTGTAAAAGAAAAGCTGTTAAGATATGAGGATATTTATTTCTTCTTTGATCGTAGGCTCAGAGGTCAGAGCTCTGAAATACTCAAGATCCCACGGATTTCGTTTATCTTTGATGGCAATGTCACCCCACAACAATAGCATAGTGCAGAGCGTCAGTGCGGCTAATGTTATCATTGGCTTTGATCGTGTGCCCATAGGTCAGAACTCTGTGGAAATTGCAGTGCTAAGTGACATTCAGTGATATTATACTCAAAGTATAATATCAAGTACAAAATATAAAATAGAAAGAATAAACAAGGACTTGCTGAGTTACTGCATTTTTCTATTGTCTGTTGCGCTTCAATATAGCTTAAGCATGATTGCAAAACGTAGTCTGACAAACTGATCATGTTCAAGAGTTAAAAACAGCGGCTGTGCTGTGAATTTGGCAATATTTCTCTATAAAGTGATTGCTTAGGGAGAATTTTAGAAGAGAGAGAAAGACTTTGTCTCACACACTCATTTATGTCAGTGTTAACCCGCATGGTCAACTGTTTTTCTCCTTGCTATCAATCGCAGACACAGAGAGAGGTTTCTTCCTGGAGTGGGCGTGGACAGCAGCTCAGTGGCTTTTTGAATGGCAAACAGTGAAACTGTCAGTTTAGATGAAGGATAAAGCCAGTGGCTTGACAGTCAATGTAAAATGAACCATCTTTGCAGCATTTTGAACTGAAATTAGAACGACACATTCTGGGAACGTGAGATTTTCATAAATTTTCTGAAAAGTGGCACAATATGGGACCTTTAGGTTCTCTACACTTTACTCAGGAAATATTTTTTGAAACAGAAAATGATGTTCACCAACTATGTCTACAAAGTTAGTGTTTTCTACAGAGCACTTAAATTTACTTTAACCGGAGCGATAAGGAGCTTAGCCAAAACTATGAAAACCAGAACAAAAAAACTCACCGACTGGTGTAGAGACTTTGCCTGTTCTGTACACATCAACACAGCTTTTATTCATTTCTTTACAACCTACATGAGACAGATTTAAACATTTAGTTCCCGGAGGATTAATTATTAGTTCCAGTTTTGGATGATTTAAAAAAAAAATACTGGATGTCTATATTTTCCTGAGATGCAGCTTACTGTATATTTTAATTTCTCTTTATTCTGATTAAGAAACATGAAGAAAATGCTAAAGAGAGAGTGGAATATTGTTTGAACTTTGTGCATGTGCGTGTGTGTGTGTGTATGTGTGTGTGCATTTCATGTCCCTATATCCTAGTAAGGACTTACTGCACACTAACCAACAGAGTCATACATAAAGGTTCCCATGGATAAAAGCTACCTTTTCAGTCTGGTTTTAGGTTAAGAGCAAAAGGAAAGCATCAATGGATGTCTCCACAACGTGCATGCTTGCATGCTTGCATGTGTGTCCTAGCTGTGTTCTCGGGACGTAAATCTGTTTGCACAATCACAGTGTGTGGACCCACCTTCCCTTTGAGGACATACAGCAACCCCCCTTCACATAAATCATTTCCTTTTAGAAATGAAGACTTGGTGTAAGGTTAGAGTGAGGGTTAGCTTTGTGTTAAGGTTAGGGTCAAGGGTGAGGGTGAGGTGGATAGTAATTACAGTTATGATCAGGGTAAGTCTCCAGGATATGAATGTATGTCAATTTCGTATAAAGACTGTGTGTGTGTTTGTACATTTGTGTCAATCAAGCGGTTGGTCTTTTTGTTTGTATTGCCTCTCTCCCGTAGGGAGCATCTCCCCCTCATCATTAGTAATGAACCAGCAGCGGTGAAAGGGCCAAGCCACAATCTCTGCCCAAAGAGACAGATGAATATTTGATCAGCCCTCTCTTTGCCTTTCTGTGTGTGTTTGTGTGAGTGTGTATAAGAGAAAGCAAACCCAGTGAAAAGTATACATCTTTCCATTCCCCATGCCTCTCCTCTTTTTTTCACATTCACCTCTCCTTCCCTCTCTTTTCACATCATCCCTTCCTTCACCAGTCTTTTTTTAACCTTTTCACCTCCCTTACCCTCTCCTCTTCCTGTGATTTATTTTTCCCTCATAACACCTCCCTTCACCCTTCCAACACTCTCTTTTACCATCGTTCCCTGTTTTTCTCCTGTAGGATTGTGCAGAGACAGAAGTGGACAGAAACAAGTGCTGTACCTTGTGTAACATGTTCTTCACCTCCGCCATTGTGGCCCAGTCCCACTATCAGGGCAAAACCCACGCCAAGAGAGTCCGTCTGGTGCTGGGGGAGCCACCCACCCTACCCACAGCCATTTCCAGCCCTACAAACGCAGGTATTTCACACACTCCACCTGTCATTGCAACCACATGAAACTCACACCCTCAAACTTTGTTGGATGAATGTATCTTATAGTACATGAGGTGCAGTGCTTCTGAGTGCCAGCTGAGTTTTGAGAAGCAAGGAGAATAGAGTATGAAACAGATTTTTTGAGCATACTGGTCTCCATCTGTCTCTCTTCAGGTCAGACATGAAAGCGTCCCATCAATCTTCTGACTATAAACCAGTGCTATGGTGATCAACCCTTTCAGTTATAGCTAATCAATACCTGTATCAGATATCGATGTTTGCACACAGAGCCTGCGACTAAGATAATTCACTTAGCTCTCACCTCTGCTTGCACACACTCACGTAATCCAGCCATCCACTTTTTGTGACATGTATCGCTGAACTGAGAACTATTTTTAGTTCAAAGCATATGTTTTTATCTGAAGTGGATTTGGAAAGCTTTAGTCATGGTTCAGTCAAAACTTCTAGCCTGAGAATCAGCAGGAATGTCTGAAAATGCCAACATGCCAGAGGCCCACGAAGTACAACTTTGAAGGTGAAGCACACAGACAGCCTTTAATTTATAAGTCTTATGATTAATAATAAAATAAACTACCCTTGCCAGATCAAGACATCCACCAGTTGATTTTCATTCGTGCTCCTGATTGCTTAAGCTTAGTGTTTTTTTTGTTGGAGTTTGTGGTGGCGAGTTGTCTTCAGGGGAGCTTTACATAATGTGATTCAAATTGGATTCAAAGGGAAAATTCACACAGCTATAAATGCACAATCGCTACAAATTTGTTATAATCAAGCCCCTGAGTGACTTTTGCTAAACTTTGGCCTACTTTGGAAAAGTGTCACTTCTGTACAGCCGCTGTGGTGCGAGTTTCTGTGGTTTTGTGACAGTGGGACCTGGAGGAAAAGAAACAAGAGAACAAGCACAAGAACAGAGGAAGAGTGACCTGGGAGAGAAGAAGAGGATTTCAGGAGAGATTAAAGTCAAAAGTACCCTTCATGATCACTCTGAGATGAGCGCTCCACTGAAGATGCACAGCCAAGCTGACAGGCTTGGGTGCACACGGGCA
The DNA here is from genome assembly GCF_022539595.1 of Amphiprion ocellaris. Lineage (NCBI taxonomy): Eukaryota > Metazoa > Chordata > Actinopteri > Pomacentridae > Amphiprion > Amphiprion ocellaris. The sequence goes on along the minus strand of NC_072781.1, from coordinate 10,892,969 downwards.
AAGAAACACACACACATGCACACACAATCATCAGAAACGTGCATAAACAGGATGACTGATGCATGCACATTTATACAATCGTGACATTCACTTGCAGGACACATGGACACTAACATACATACAGAACCACAAATATTCACACGCACACACACACGAACAGCACACAGCATGGAAAGCGAAAGCGAGGGCCATGTGTGATGGAGAAACACTTGAGAGGTGGAGAGCAGAGAACGTACCTGTGTTCCCTCCACTATGCACATCACATCCCCACACACTTCAAGCCAGCACCTCCTCCTCCTACACACACACTCCATCACACACACTCCCGGTGCCCCACTCCGTGAAAAAGACTTACTTCCGCTCCAGTGTGCAGAGATCACAGTCAGGAGAGGAGAAATGGTGGGAAAACAAAGGGTGGAGAGGAGAAAATACATGACAAGATCTCTCCCTGTTGCTGCTTAGCACGTGCTGTTGCACCGAGCTGTCAGAGCGGAGGAGCTTCACTCAGGCGCACACACAAACGCGCACGAATGTTGCACCACAGATTAGGGGATGGCCTTTTCTATGAGATTAACAGCAAAAGAAATGAAATGACAGTAAAGGAGTTACTGGGTTGAGCGGTGTAAGTGAGACAATGGTGTGGCGAGGCAAACATGAGCGAAGGGAATGTGAGTGGGTGTGGTTGGTGAGATGAGCAGAGACACAGCCATAGATACAGTAACTATGTGAACAGAGCCTGAAGACACATCAAGGTATAGGCAGCCAATCAGATCGCACGGCTCGCGTCAAGTCAGCACAGGCCCACACATTAAAAACACTTGTAAATTAGCACGCCTCACTCGTGGTCACTGGTCAACAATTCATGCATGCTCTTCATTTGTTATCAGTGAGCTGATGGCTGCTGTGAAAGAAGTGATATGACTCATTGGGGCTTTCAAAGCATGTGTGAGTGGGCTTTTGTTTGTCATGTAAAATGTCTAAACGTGCAGTATCGTGGCTGTGTGCTCGCAGTCAGTATAACTCTAGAGTCATTGACACATTGTGGACGGCGATTCGCCACATTTGGACGTGCCATCTGGCATTATAAGCTTTCTCACATAATTTGGCTGTGAATCTAACCCCCCTGCCCCCACCTCAGGGTGACTTTTTTGGTACACGTACTGTACCTTACGCAAGCAAACTATTCTTGAGCTTCATTCATGCACGCACGTACACAAACACCGAAGACTTCACACATTTTCTCAAGCGTAGATTACACATTCAGTCGGTCACACAGACACCCACATGCACACACAGACACACGAACGCAGTCCTCGCTGCGTGAACCACGACCGCATCCTGCGGACATGTCAGTGCCCGTTGGCTATTAATGGGCAATCACCATGGTAACCAGTGCCATGTCATGACTAGCAGGTCACCTGGAAGACTGCCATTTCCATTTTTTTCCATTTTTCATTGCCTGACAGAGAGGAGAGGAGAGGAGAGGAGAGGAGGACGGACACATGCGGTTCGAAAAAGATGAAACTGGAAGGTTTAGAAGTGCAGTAGATGTGAACAGAAAGCCAGCATTTGCACACAGGGCCCTGGAGTGCAGATGGCCTCCTCCCAACCCTCCTCTATGTTCCACAGATGTAGCCTAAAGCAATCTTTTTGCTCTTTGCTCTCCGTCTTGATCAGCACAACCTAAAACCAGAACTTTTAAAATGCAAATGTGCAAACGTGAGCATGTGAGATTCCATCTGTCTGTGAGAGTATGAGCATCTGTGCCAGTGTGAATGCGTCACATTTTAATGGTAATGTAATTTCATGAAAATATTTTCATTTCATGTAATTTTTGCATTATAAACTCCATTTGCATTTAAATACATTTTAATATCCTCTTTCACTTTCCTGTCCTGTCCTCTCTTTCTACTCCTGAAACCCATCACCTCTCACTCTGTATCCCTAACTCCTCTCTGTTCCCTTCCTCCACCAGATTCCTCTCCTTCCACTCCGCTGCCTGCAGACCCTGCTGCGTGCCCCCCTCCTCCCGCGGCCCTACCCTGGCCCATGGCGGTGGTCAGTGGAAACGGAGGGAGAGAGGCAGGAAAGTATTGCTGCCTGTGTGGAGCCTGGTTCAACAACCCCCTGATGGCCCAGCAGCACTACGAAGGCAAGAAACACCGCAGGAACGCAGCCAGGGCACGCCTCCTGGAGCAGCTAGCAGGCAGTCTGGATGCCACGGAGAGCACAGGTCAGCCTCTTGGACCCGAGCCCAACACAAGTGACAAATGAAGGGGAACAGGGGTGTTACCACTTTGTACGAGGAAAGACGATAAGTGGGAGATCACTTGCAAGGTCTGTGGCAATGAGGGTGGATATCTGAAATGTTCATATGCCTTTCAGTGTGGTGTGCATTTCACAGATGTTATACTGAGGTAAGCCACACCAGTTATTCACAGACGAAATTAGCACCAGTTACCGTAAAGATCATATCTGTTATACAGCTGGACAAAAAACATGGGTTCTATATGAATGATTACCTATTCTGCTGTACCCTTAAAGCCACATGCGTTTACACTAAATTAGTCCAGAGCTCCCCTCGTAAATCACGGCCCCCTCTACTGTTTATTTATCCTGTAAAAAATTGATGTTCCTCAGATGAGTGGAATACCCTCCTTTAATAACCTTTGCATTTAGATGCAGAATCCTCAAGATTTATAGTTCTGCAGGAGGGTCATCATAATCAATCATATGCAAGATAAAAATATCATCTGCTGAATTAAATAGGTAGCCCAGGCACTTTTATATGGCTAATGCTGCGTGTGGAGCCAGCAAGTGAAAGTAACTCTATTATGTCCTCTGTGGCTTTGAGGAAGCTTGGTCAAGTCAGAGAACATTACTCAACTGAGATCCTCCAGATATCTCAGCTGGGTCTTGCAGGCTGCATATATATATTTTAGAAAGCATATGTCATAAACAGTCTTGTGGGGTCGGAAAGAGGTCCAAGTAGTGTGGGTTCAACAAAATGCCACCATTGAGCATCATTGTAACAGTAGGAATCAGTGTTTTGCCAGCAGGACATTGGAACTAAAGCCCATGTCTCCATATACATGGTTGTTTTTAGTAATTTTTAAGCATTTTGGTGAAATGCAGTTTTAGATGACTGAAGACGGACCTTCAGTAGCTTTAGGGCCTGTCTAGATTGGGATAACTAAGTTTTTGGCTCAGAACGTGCCATTATTTCTTTGCTTACATGTGGTGATTTTGTGCAGTGGCAGAAGAGCCCAAAATAGTGCTGTATTAACCTTATTAACAAGATTATTTATGTTTAAACATAAATCAAGTTACTCTTCCCCAGTATTGAGGGACAGGAGTGTCTGAATCAATCCACATTTGACTCCTTCCTTCCTGTTTATAGCCTACCAAACCGTTTTTTAGGCCTCTTGTTGGCTGACGTGACTTTACAGTTAGGTCTTTATCTTCAGCTGGGTTTTTGTGTTTTCACATGGACAGGATTTTTTAGTTTTTAGAACCATCTCAGTTTTAAACAATACCAAAGACCATTCCAGCTTCATGGAAATGTAACATTAAACCATTCAAGTACTCTAAGTGTTTACTGGGTAACTGTAAATCTGAAATCTGAACTGTAAATGTGAAATTTTGACACATCTTATTCATTCTGCTGTCCTTGGTCTAACTTTCCATGTTGCTGTCTGAGGTCACAGACTCCTGATATTACAGCACTTGTTAGTGCTAGCGTTGCAATGTATAAAATAGAAGAAGTCGTAGGACCTCTGCCGGCATGGAACATGTAGCATACTGAACGGATAATGCACCGAAGAGAAGAGAACTCTGAGGCTCAGGCAGCTAAACAACACCACATTACATGCTAATATTTCTGCTAAAGGTTGAAATATGAGTCCTTCTATACATCTGTCCCTCTTGCACACAAACACTTCCATACATGAATGTAGCAGTAAAAGGACACTGATTCACATCCTCACACACATTTCTGCCAGAAGGACATCCGAATGAAATTATGAGTAATATTTGGCAAAGAAACTGCTTTTCCTTTTCTGGTTCTCATGAGTGATATCATCCTAACATCATCCTACTGCAGCCCAGAATGCACACTAGTGCCTCGCGACACCTCTACAGCACACATATACAAATTTGAAGCACTCGTATCGCATAGCGCTCAGCACACAGATTCTGCCGAACACATGCGGATCCTCGGAGAGCCCAAGCCGTGCCATTCGCTGCGTGCTCCAGGTGCCGTGACACAAACCATCATCTCAAGAAGCCAATCATATTAAAAGCATGAGTCATGTTGCCGCCTCCACAGGCTCAGAGGCTTTAAGTGGTGTCATGTTAGATATCGTTCTCTATCCACACTGTGACCCAGATCCCACAAACTCGAGTGTTTTTGTTATTATTTTTTGTGAGATTTTGACTCCAAATCTCACCATGTGGCTACAGAAAACATTTAAAAATGCAAATTTAAAAATAGAAATTTTCCTTTTGCTTCATCTGACATACTTGCACTTGATAAAGATAGATGCTCCACTGCAAAATCTATTACGTCTTTTCAGATGCAATGAACTGGTCTTAGATTTCTAAGTGAGCTCGGCGCTGACGTGGTCTATTATACGTGCCATCAATCAAGTGTTTGTTCCAGTGCCTTTAGTTTCAAACACTTTGTTCATCACAGCACGGCTCCATTGTCAGGACTCGTTTGTTCCTCAGACACATTTCCGTTGGTGCAAGATTCTCACATCCGATTGGCTTTTATCACCACTTCAGGTGTGAAGTCACAGGTGTGTTGAGTGTAATCTCATAGGGAGGGTTGAAAGTGAGGCGGCATCGCAGCGAAGAGAAACACAGAGGGGAGGGGGGAGAAATGAGGAATTCAGTCTCAGCCAAGAACAGATCCATCTCTGTCCTTCTGTCCCCCCTTTTCCCTTTGTGGAACTGTTTTCTCTTTACATTTCTGTTCATCTTGTTCCCACCCCCTCCCTGCTGCTATACTCTATCTTGTCCTTTTGTTGGTCGTTGTTGTGGTTGTTTGTGAGTAACTGTTGGTGTGTGCACCACCCGAGGTTTGGATCTGCCGACATGTCTCATCTGTCATCCTCATTAGCTCCCCATAAGGCACAGGTGAATTATTTACACACCGATATCTCCTCTCCAAACTATAGCCACAGAATCTGCCTGTTGTATTTTGGATGGCTGTGTCCTGTTGATGACGCTGACCTTTACTTGGACTCATATATTCTTTCTTATCCCACCGTGCCCACGACCAAAACACATCATAAAATCCCCATGACATTTATATGGACACCGTTTCTTACTCTTGAAATTTCTGGTGTAATTGTGCAGACGGGGCACAGGGGAGAAAGTCGTGATGTTCCCACAACTAGGTGCCAGACAAAGCCCTTGGAGATGGATTACAGAGGTGGACGAGGGAGTTGCAGTGGGGGTGTCTGCTGACGAGGGAAGGAGCCCGGCTGACTCGGCCGTGTCTTTACATAAATCACGACAGGGGTAGAAGCCCCTGAAGACAGAGGCAGCGCATTGTCTCTGCTCTCCGGAGACTCAGTAGAGAATTAGAAGCAGTGAGATAAGCGTCTAGGACTGGAGTGTGTGCGTCTCCGTATGTGCGTGTGGGTTTGTGTGTGAAGACCCGAGAGAGGGTGAAGTACTAAAGCAGAGAGAAAATTGTGTGTAATTGATGACTGAGCCTGAGTTGCCAGACAGGGCTGACCTGCTCTTCCACGAGACAATACAGCGTGACACAGTGGCACATCAAAATTACATACATACACACATAACTACCACAGGCATTGTGGGCCTATATTGGCACTACAGGCAGTAGCAATAAAATAAGTGCCATGCACTGAGAATTTGCATTTAAACTTTGGGCTTGTTTATGTATTTTTTGATCATATATTTCCTGATCTACGTCAAAAATGCTGCTAACTATTGACAAAGGTCTTATTTAAAGCCAAAATAATCACTCAAATGATTGCATCATGTGAAATATGATGCACCCAGAGAGAATAATCACTCCGCAGTTCCTCTCAGCTCTAGCATTTTAGCATTTTCAGCTCATAGTTTTCGTTTTAACAGTCTGTAATTCAAACTTTTGTTTTTTTTCCCCCACTTTCTCACCACTCAGTCTCATCAGTGTTGTTTCCAGCAGCAGCAGGCATCTGCTTGCACCAAAATCTGTGCAATGAACCGACTACCTGTCCAGTAGCAGACATTAGACAGAGTGTCAGCAGCTCCCTGGTGATTGTAGTAGAGCATTTAGCAGCTAAAGAGCCAGATATTTCCCTCAGGAGTTAGTGGAGAGACCAAAAACCCAGCTAAATGACTGAATACAAAAAAAAAGCTAAAAAAAAAATGGAGAAAATATTGGACTTACATTCATCAAACTACTAGAAAGGTGACTCCATATGTAACAAATGGTAGCATGGCTTCTATTAGAGGTGTTAAAAAGGCAACTGTTTGCTCATGTTTGCCATATTAACTATACATTGATCATGATTAAGTTTTAATGATGTGTCGGTGTTGTGTTGCAGGAAATACATTTTTTATTGTGGCGAAACACACAATTCGGCCATATTTTATTGAATAGGTTTAATAAAGTTTATATTTCCTAAACTTGGGGTTAGTTTTATTGGAAGGTTCTGGTATGTATCCCAAAACCCATTAACTTCACACATTCTCCAGCTTAAAGAAGTAGTAGTTGGGTACAATTAAACAGACACAGACTAATGAGCTGAAGCATAAACTGGAAAAATGGAACAGAATCTGGCCAGTTTGTTTCAAAGCAATACTTCACAAAGATAGTTTACTATGTATGGTTAAAAAAAAAAAAAAAAAAAAAATGTCTAAAACAGATGGTCTTCCCAATTACTGTCACATTGGCTGCAAAACTAATTAGAATCTCTGTAAGTACTTCAAAGTTTGTTGGTAAAATTCCACTTGGATTTAAGCTGACTCTTCCCATTGCCGAACCCCTCTCTGCTATAGTATTTGTGGTATATTCCTTTGAGATGCACCGTCAAGCCTTAGCTGCAGACTGTTGGTTTTGATTGCATCTCAGTGGGCTTCGTTTTGGATTCAGTTCATTTTTTATTTTGCAAAGCACATGGTAAACTAATGGTGTGCCACAGCACAAAGGCTCTGGGGTAGTAAGAGCTCCATAAACTAATATTCGACCAGCACATGAATAAAATTACAGATGAATACCTTTCAGTTAGATCCTCTGTTGCAGTCTTCTGCCCCATAAGACAGAGGAGAGGAAATAGAGGAAATTCTACCTTGAAATTATCCATATGTAATTTGACTTTCATTGGGTATAGAGTGTACTTAAGGCTCATTTCCTCCTTCTGTGTTTCAAAATCGACAGTGTTCACACAACACTAGATTGTCAGTGCTTACCACCTGAAATCCTTATGAGACTCAAATAAAAGGGGCTGCAGTCTGAGCTTGGCAGAGCATCCTAATGGCACAAGCTACAAATATCATGCTTCAAATGGGTCGTTAATGTTACTGGAGCTGAGGCAAAGTGAAAAAGCCGAAGTTAAAATATATCATTCAGTGCAAGAGAACGTTAAATTCCTCAGCAACAAGGCTCTTGAAATGAACATCGTTTTCACTATTTTCTGAGCGCAAAATGTAGCTTATTACTTTTCTGACAAGCATTTAGTCGTCTCCAAAGCCGTGGTGCCAACAATGCCAGAAGGCTCTGTACATTAAAGGACAGCCACAAACAGCTCCACACCCACTGCCTTAGCTCATCTCACCCCCTCTTTTCTCTCTCCCTGGCATATCTTCTTGTGTAATTAACAAGGCTTAGAACACCCTCACAAATACTGCTCATGCTCCCCCCCAAAAAAACAAAAAAAAAACCCCTGAGCTGCATGCTGTCACTCGTGTTGCACACACACTTTCCCTGCACGTAATTAACATGGATTAGGGCACAGCGTGGTCTTATGCCAGAACTGCTTTATTAATCAAAACACAGTATCTGTGCATGTGTATATCAGTCTATGTTTAAGTGTGTGTGTGTGAGTGCACAAAATACTGGCACTGTCAGAAACTCCAGCATATTTTAAATCAGCGCTACTCAGCCAGGCAGTGTGGAGGTGACATCAATCAGTCTAAAAGCAGGGAAGCTGCCTTTGTCAGCGCACATATACACACTTGCACTTAATCGTATATACAAGAATAGAATTCTTTGTGTAATCCTTGCAGCAGTATAGAATTACCAGGAAGAGAAAGGAAAGTACAATTAGAGAGACTTATCGTTTCTTTCGTTTCCAAATTATCTCTTCTCCAATTAATAGCCTTTTCATTTAGAGAGAAAAGAAGTAATGACATTTTGGCAGAAGAAGATGTACCATCTTTCTTTCTTTTTTTTGTCCCTTTCACACATGCAGACTTAGTTATTAGCTCCAAATAGATGCAAAATATCAACATTTAAGCCCTGGCAGTGCTTACTCCAGGCAACTAATTCAGTTGTGGCTTTCTTGTAAATGGCTCCTTGTCCTTAATCACCCCTGAAACAGACAGAGCGACTCTTGAGGCACACTGGGAGTAGATATGCCACATTATGCAGCTCTAGCCCAGTCTAAATGACCTCCCAACACTCCTAACTATATTACAACTTCATCTCCCAACATACTTCACCAATTACCACCACAGAAGGTCAAAAGGTGATGGAATACACAGACAAGTCATAAATCTCAAGGACAGTAATGACGGCAAAGAAAAGGGCACCCACACCCAGCGAGCACACCCAATTTCAGTTGCAACAAACACCTAAAATCAGACACAAAAAATGGACAACAAAAGACAGACAAGGAGGAAGAGCACAGACAAGCTGAGAGGTAAATGCTTCAAGTAGTTACTTTTTCAGTGGTTTGTCATGCAACCCTAAAGTGTCAAGGCTGATCATCTGTGATCTGAGCAAAGTTCTGCAGTAACGGCTCTGCAGTGTGCAATAAGTGCGAAAACAAAAATAGCATCTCACTGTATCTCTGAGAGATACACAGCCAATTATGTCATGTTGCTGATTGCCCTATCCTCATCGCTACAGAGAGCATTTCCTCTGCTTCCCCTTCCCTCATGAAAGAACGATTTTAAAGCCAGCGCTGCCATGCTGTAGCTACCACATGTGTAAGAAGATGTTGTGTTTTGTTGGGTGGGTACACATCATTTTTCTCCCGTGGTCATTAAATGGCAGCATGCATTTTGCATCACTGCTGCAGCGCGATAACTCATTATCCGTCTTGTCTGCTTCATCTTTTTATACACATCATATTTTTCTCCGGAAATTTCCTCTTTTCACTCGTTCCGTCTACCTAATCCCCACATCCCCGCATTCCAGATCTCTCTCGCTCCTCCACCCCCCCCCCTCACCACTCCATCAGTATCTCCGTCCTCATCTATCTATTTTTGGGAGTTCATTTCGACCACCTGCAAACCCTCTAATTAGTTAACATCTGTGTCTGAGGCGCACCATCTCAAGCATGCATTCACCAACACAATGAAAATGTGCACACACGGCACAGTCATACTCAACATTAGCCTCGAACCCGACCTACTGCACTGCTCGTTTTTTCTAAATTCCTAGTGTCCCAATTCTTCGGTTGAACCCTGCTCAAGTTCAAGTTTCAAAAAGGCACTCACACACACACACACACACACACACACACACACACACACACACAGAAACTAGAAAGAAGAAGGCGCTTATCTCAGAATCTAAAAATGTAACTGGTTTTCCGCTAATGATTAGTCTAATCAAATCTCTTCCCAGAAACACTCTAATTAGGAAAATTACCCTGCACTTTACACTGTTTACTCAGTGTCAGTTCAGATTTTTATTGTTGCTCATGTTGGCCTCACTGATACTTGCTAGTGATCCAGATTATGATCACTTTTAAGGATTTTTATGAGCCATACTTATTGAAAATGTCCCAACAATAACCGATGTACCTGTGCGGTTGTGTGTTTACGTCTCTCCAGGGCTGCGCAGTAGTTACTCTTGCAGTGTCTGCAGTGTGGTCCTCAACTCCATCGAGCAGTACCATGCACACCTCCAGGGCTCCAAGCACCAGAATAAGTAAGTATAGTGGATGGATGGATAGATGGATGGATCCCTGTGAAGAAACACAGTGTGTAAATTTCTGAAACAATCTGACAATAACTTCATGCAGCAGCAGGCCTCGTTTGTGGAGGTGTGAAAGTAAGCAGACTGTGAATTTCTCTGTCAAGGTCTTTTCTTGCAATACTTTTTGTACAAACAAGAACCACACCATCTCCAATAGTGTCCAAACTTATACCAATTTGTACAATTCATGGAAACCACTGAGACTATCAAGGTAAATATGCACCAACGCTTTTATGCGAGGTTCAGAACAAGAAATAATTATGCCTGATGAGATGGTCATTGTGTTTCCTGCACATTCGTCACCAACCTGTCATGGCTTGCTGTCTTTTCTAACCCGTTTTTGGAAAGGAGGACTACTTGAAACAACAATGGAAACAGACAATGATGTGAATGACACTGGCTGTCATGTGCTTGGAAAAGCTTAAAAAATGGAACAAAACATGACTGGGGATCCAGTTGTGGGTTGCACCAAAAGAACAGTATGAGTTCCATATTCTTCAGGCTATGTTTTACTTTACTGTGTTGTGAGGAGGAGCGCTTTTAGAAATGTCACAGAACCTGTTACGGGATATCTCACACAACAGGAGAGATGGTAGAAAAAAATCTGGCATGCTAGTCTTACTGTCAGGATGTCAAATATGACATACTACACAAGACAAAATGATTAGTTGTTCAAGTATAAGATGCTGATTTTCAGTCCTGACACTATACATCTTTCAGTACTGCCTGTTTTTGTGCAAATATAATGAAGTCTTAACCCAGTATTAGTGGGGACGTATTTGAAATGCATAAAACAAATAAAAACCTGTGTGTATTTGGATAAGATGTACAACAACAATTTGTATAAGATGATCTATGAGTGTAATAATTTGTCTTCAAAATGATCAAGGTGGATCTAAAGCTAAGAGTTTTAAGAAACTTTAGTGTTGTGTTTTTTTTCCTGACTGTAGCTGAAGAATTTATACAGCTTTGGGTGCAACCTCCTTGTTGTCTGATCAACAAGGAAACAGGGAAAAAAGCTGATAATCCCACTGAGCAGGACCACTATGGAGCAGACTGCAGTAATACGATGGCAATAATGTAGAGTTATTCCATATAAAAATGACTGTTGCACAATGGGGTTTGGTCATTTTCATTACCGATTTTAGAACATGTAGTTACAGCCAATGTACAGGAAATTATATCCATCAGCAGCAAGAGACTGCGATATGGAACAGTTACATTTCATGCATTTACCATGAGATAGCTGTGAGCGTGGCTATAGGCAGAGGAGCGCTGTGTGTCTGTGCATGTATGTGTCTCTCTGTATTTATGGCAATCTAATGGAAACTGGGCATGCTGCAAATAGAGTATCTGTCAGCTAAAAAGGTGCCTGAGGATATAATTTTGTTTTCACAGATTTTCTCTCTTCCTTTTTGTCTTCTTTTAGAAGGTGGAGGCGACTAAAATTACTGTTTTTAACCACCCCAGAGCATAACATGTCTGGGCTGCACACACCAAACTTCTGCAAACATGTTAACTCTCAGACAGAGAGTGGTGGGTGTAGTGAGAAAAACAACAGCGATAACAAGGATGAGAGAGGCAAAGAGTGAAGAAGGAGGAGACAAAAACAGAAAGTAAATAATAGGATAGATTTTCTTTGAGCCAAGGATAAATTCCAAAACTTTCTACTCACTGGACACGATATTAAGATTTCTATTATTTATTATGGAAAACACCAAACATGGCTTGTTATCTACACAGATCATAAAGCGTGTGGTGTATATATATATATATATATATATATATATATATATAGTGTTTCACTGTTCTAAAGCCCTTTTCAAACATGGGATAAACATCATCGCTTGACTCATCAATGATAAAGTGATGTATACTGTATAATAGTAAATTAATAAACAAAAATCTATAATTTATAAAAATCTAAACCAGTTAATGACGTTAGAAATGCTGTTTATTTTTGCATAAATCCATACAACTCTTTCTTTGGAGACCCTCATATGGCTCATGCTGCTGTTTGATGCTGCTTGTGTTTAATAAATTGGAGAAAACGCTCCTACAAACAGCTGGAATCTACAAACCAAACCTCATCTCTTGCTGATGTTTTATCAAAACCCAGATTAAATTGATTATTGGCGAGTCTCATTATTAAGACCTTTTACATTCTGCCTTCACTGCAGTAAAGTTCAGTTTGTAATTGTGAAACTTAAGGGCAAACTGAAAGAAACAGTGTTTTCTGCTTTTGACAGTAAAGTGTGACTTAGTGCTCTGTGATGCTTTTGAACTGATATTAGTTCTGATATGTAGAAAACCTTTCCCCACATCACTTCACACAAATTGGTGTATGAAGTTTGTGCATTGTCTATCAATGGTACAACATGCAGGTCAATCTTTTGCCATTTTGAAAGTGATATGGAAATGTTACTAGGATCAAACTAGTAAGTTGCTATCGTGACTTTTACAGAACAGTGAGCAAGATTCTCATTCAAATGCCGTCAGATTAGTTAAAAGACATGCATGTCTGAAAGATGTTTAACTGTACTAGTAATTCTAAGTAATTGCGTTCGAATAAGTAGAATACATTTAATTTAGTTTTGAGAAATTGTGTAAGACTCAATAATAGATTAAAGTAATTGTTAAGATAAGGTATTGTAAATGCAAAGACACAATTCTTGATGTAAATGTCAACAAAGAACCAAAAGAAAAAATGCAAGTGGCTGATGCTAAAGGTGCAGATGAGGCTGACAACAACACGTTTGCTCAAAGGTTTTACCCCAATTCTACCAGACAATCTCATTTTTCTCTTACCCAAAGTGTTATCTGTCCTTTCAGAGGGCTTCAGTGTGTGATTTGCTGAGGTGCAGAGATACTGCAGAGGCTCACATCGGTACTCAAGTAAAATATCAAACGGAACTGAAAGGTTACTTGATTTAGTAGGCAAACGCTGATGTGATGTGCTTTTTCTCTGACAGAGAGACAGACATTTTGCAGGTGCAAATTCTGGGAAGTACTATTAGTAAATGCATTATTATATTTATAAGGAAATGTTGATTAGGAGGAAAATGTGCTTTTCATCAGCTAAATGTCCCACAAGTAATTGTAGAAGTCAATGTTCATTAACAGCTACATGCCACCAAGCAACTTTCTGAACCCGTAATACAGCTTTTCACTCACTCCAGTCACTCTAGATCAGAGTGTCAGCTAAACTCCTAAAAAGTGTGATTGTTGGGTGGCATAATATCTCTGCATAGAGACTGTAAATCCTGCAGAAAAAAACGGTGGCTCATAACTCTCTCACTCTGTCAGTTTTAGTGTTGCAAAGCGGAAAAGAGGGCAGACACACTGAAAGAGTCATGTTTATGAGCGAGAACGAGAGAGTAAGCAAGACTGACAAGAGAGACGGTGTGCACCACAGACACTGCGAGACAGATGGGAACAGGGATGCGGAAAGATGGGAAGACGCATCATGTTTGAGACAGAGGCACAAGAAATGAAAAGGGTACAGAGGTGGCAAAAGGCTGAGGCAAAACTGATGAGAAAAGGCAGATGAACACGGAGAAATGCAGTAATACAGACAGAACTGGGATGTATTGGATGCAGAAAGGTGCCAAGAGCAAAAGAACATAGAACAAAATTGCAGCAGAGAGTAAATCTCAGTAATCTGAACTGAGAGGTAGAGCCAAAGAGGTATGGAGCAGATTTGGAGTGGACAGTGAGGTGAAGCCGTCATTGCTGACAGCTGCAGGGTTACACCTCTGAGGATGGAGAGCTTGGATTCACAGGGCAATGATGGATGAGAGAGACTGAGGGTGCAGTACCAGGGAGATTTACAGGGGAAGTACTGATAGGTCACTGGATAGAAGGGAGAAAGTCCCTCATTGACTTTATCAGACAGGCTTACAGGAAGTGGAAGTGGTGTGAAGTAGAAGGAATTTGGCAGAGATTCGTGCAGAGCTGGGGTTCAGTCATATTTCCAAGCAATGAAATTTACTCAGGATTGTTCGCAGGGATGTCAACACAAGGAGGAGACATGTTTCATAGCACAGCGAGGGTTTGGTGACTTCTTAAGCAGGATACATGCAGCAGTATGTTGGAAATGGGACAACATATTGTGACATTTGAGACCGAAGCATTCCTGTGGATAATGATGTATTTTGCATGTAGTTTATGAGTCTGTATGTATAAACCTAAAAGGAAAAAACTATTGAAAGTGTCTGTCAGAAAAGCTTTAATGTGCCTTGCTATTGATTCTTCAAGTCTTTTGAACACTACTGGAGGGATGAACACCATTCTTCTTAAATATATTACCTCATTTGGGGTTTGGATGGTGGTGTGGTCTAACGTATCGGTCCCAGACCTCTTGTAGGCGTTTAATTGAGTTGAGATCTGGTGACTCTAAAGGCCATGGGTAATGACTGAATTCATTTTCATCAAATCATTCAGTGACCTCGTGTCCTATGGATAGGGTTGTTGTTATCTAGGAAGAGTGCACAGCCATTACAATGGAAATGTTTCCTGATAGAAAAAAGATAATCGTACAGAACAACTTTGGATTGATCTGCAGTGAGCCTTCCTTCTAAAGGGGCAAGTGGACCCAAACCATGCCAGCAAAATGCCCCTCACAGCATAACAGAACCACCACTTCCCTTTCCCTTTAATTTGTCACTCCTTTGCAGTTTAATAGCACAGCAGCCATTTACTTTGAGTCATTATATTTCAAAACATAATTTAAAATTGCCATTCTCTGTTTTTAAATGTGCAACGCTATGGATTGCGGATATTTATCCTAAGCAGGTTCTGCAGGAGGGTCAACTCAGAGGCAGTGTGTAGCGTCCATGAGAGATCCAAACAATTTTATTGTACAACAGCCCTGAGCCCTCTCAGACTTATTGCAAACACGTGCTGAATACTGAAGTCCATGAGAGCAAACACTGGCACTGGAAATAAGTCTTCCCAGCTCTGTTGCGCTGCTGCATCGATCCTCTGGGAAGCAGAACAAGACCGAAGGTTCCACCTCATCAACCTCTCTTCCTCTGCCTTCAACCAGTCACTCAGGTGAAACACAATATGGGTACAGGAGTGGTGTGTCAGGAACCACTTTAGGCTACGTGTCTGTCCCGCATCAGCATATATTACTTTTTAGCCTTTATAACATGCTGCGCTATGGGGATATGATATGATAGCATATAATGCCCCTGTCACGCTATGTTGTGCTACAAATTGTGTAAAGTGTCACTTTTCTGCTGTTATGAGAGTGTAAATACATTCCTAAGTTCATGGGCACACACAGATTGCAGCAGAAATAAGAAACCTGACAACCTTAAGGCATCGCAAGTGAAGAAGTAAGAGGACATAAGGGCCCATAAATGAGAACTATGTGTGTGTGCTTCAGGGTTGGCCTGGTTGTCTAGTACATGGCCTGAGTACAAATGTTTTCACCAAGTCTGTTTCCTTTAAGAACAATCTGTCAAGCTGAAATTTGGTTTATGTGTGTGTACCTTGCATATATGTGTGTGGATAAATGTGGAGACGCAGCAGCATTTATGGAAAAGAGGCTGAGATTTATCCATTCATATCTCTGGGTTGTTTACTTGGTGGACAAGATTTGCCAAAGTTATGTGCAATCTTCCACCCTAAGTTTGAGTGAGTGTGTGCATATATATGTGTGGGTCATATGTGTGTTCTTTCACACTCAGGATGAGCTTTGGCTTGTGTAAGGAGCTTTCCGGAGGAGACGAAAGCACGGCTGACAGTGGCAGGGGATTAGCTCTCACCGAAGAAACATCCATGAAGACTGCGTGTGTGTGTGTGTGTGTGTGTGTGTGTGTGTGTGTGTGTGTGTGTGTGTGTGTGTGTGTGTGTGATGTTTGGCATTAGGAATGTGTCACCGTAAAACAACAACAGATTTCTCTATTCTTTAAACAGCTGGATGCATCTATCTGCCAGCTCTTCTTATCTGTGCCGAGCATCTGCTTCACACGCAGTCAGCTGCAGGTCATTTGAAATGCTGCAGACTCCACCACAGTCGCTCCAGACTGGCTGCTGTAATTGGACCTGTACACCATGATAACAGCAGAGATATAACTAGATAAACTTGGCAGAACATTTTCACAGTTTACAGTGTGTTGCAATTAAACCATTGCACTTAGCTGGCCGGCGGACAGGGACACAAGTAGGCAGAACATAACGGAAGCAGATAGAAGAACGTTAAATCCCCATGTTGGTTTCTGACTCAAGCACTCCTAAAACTAATGGTTCATTTTTTTTTTTTAAAGTGAAAATTAAAGAAGAAACATAAGGCGAGCAGTTGACAGCAGCTGAACAGGCCTACTGCTGTGTTAGAATCTGGCAAGTTTTGATGATGGCAGGCTGTTCCCAGCGGTGACTGGAAGCCCGTGCACATCGAGAAGGTAATTTGAGACCAAGTTTTTAAAATTATATACAAGTCCACATCCAAATAACAGTGTAGACGCAGCAGTTGGTAAGCCATGATATTTGTGTAATACAGATGTGACAGAGGATTGCAGTAATTACTTTGTTAAAAAAAAAAAAATCATGTTGAAGTTTCTGAAACCTTCTGAACTCCAATTACTGGGCGCTTTGTTCTTTACTCCTTTCACATTTTTACTCACTGTGGACTCCTTTTTCACTGCAATCTAAAGTCCAGCACCTTGATGGAAACAGGTGGAGGTGAATTTCTTCATTACTTATTTAGTAAAAGCCTAAATTAAATAATCTAACCAACATGAACCAACGTGGGTTTGGGGTTTAGAGGGTTGATTCTGTCAAATTTTCTTGTTTTGTTGTCAGTAAGTCAGCAACAGTTCAATACATCAACAACTTGATGTGTTATGCTGTTCTATAGCACTGATATGCTCAAAGAGGCTTAATATTTACTGTCTTTTAACTACCTACCTCCCCTGCATACTTCTTACTTACAAATTCAGATAATATGTTGCTTAATTTGCAGTTTCCAAATGAACATGTAGCTTGAATAAAACAGAAATTCCTCAAATGTAATTCACCTCACTTAGTCTATAAAACATTTATTGCTGTTCT
The DNA here is from genome assembly GCF_022539595.1 of Amphiprion ocellaris. Lineage (NCBI taxonomy): Eukaryota > Metazoa > Chordata > Actinopteri > Pomacentridae > Amphiprion > Amphiprion ocellaris. The sequence continues at coordinate 10,875,742 of NC_072781.1, read as the reverse complement.
GATTTATCGGTCAGGCTCTATTATATAGATCTGACTGTCTGGTTCATTGTTCATATTATTGATATTCAGTGGTTTGAACCAGAAAAAGAGGTGTTAGAAATCTCATAGTCATTGTAGAGACCATCCTCAAGGCCATGATGGCTTTTATGCATCCATTAGCAGCAAACTTATAGCACCTGAGAAATTTTTGCCTATGTATACATCCATTGAAACCAAAAAAAAAATGCAAGATAGGACACTAATTAGCTGCTTGGAATCTATAAGAGAAAGAACTGCAACCAGTAAATTGCAGTTTACTTGAGGCGAATATTCAGCTTGGTTGTATATCTCTGACCAATGACACTGCTGGGGCTTTAACTACCTGCGTAATATTGTTCATGTTCACATCGCTCATAAGGATTGCTTGGCTCTTGCGTTCTGGGGGCTTTTGCTATGGTTATACAATTCCAACCTCTGGTCTGCCTTTATGTGTGTTTTATGTGCATAGTGTGTAGCTGTGCATGATGATGCTGATGTTAGCGCAGGCCCCAAGGGTGTGATGGTGAGGTCTGGGACAATCCATTTATCCTACTCACCCCAGTAATTATTCAGCATGAGTATCACAGCAGCACATACACAGAAACTAATGCACATTTAAGAGAGGAAGGCTCGCAGAAAGACAGAGAGGGTGGCAGCGAGTGCGAGAGATGACAGTGGTTAGTGTGGAGTAACACTGAATGCAAATGGTTGCGCTATCGACCTGCTAATAGGCTAGCTGCATGCATGTGTGTGCGTCGTGGCCCGAGCGTTTTTCTGCGTGTGTGTGCTCATGTATCCTCTCTCTGCTTGAGGCAAGGTGAAAGGTTAATTCAGGACTCTTGCTGGTTAGCTCTCCTCTCACATGCTTCCTCCGTCACACTTGAACACACACAAACACACATGTGGGCTCGTGCCTTCGGCTTCTGCTCATCTTCCCCCAAAGATACTTGTCCTTGCCTTCCCTCACACCTTCTGCCAAAAAAGAAATAAAAAAAAATATCACACAAACAGACCGTGTTTGCATGCACACACACAGAAACACACAGACAGACACACTGCCCTGAGCATCGCTGTCTGTGATGTTCATAAGGTGAGGGGTGTGGAGGTGGGGGGTTAGGCTTGAGTCATGACTCAACAACACCCCCCCCCCCCCCCCCTTTAGCAACTGCTGGACTGTGTTTACCTGGCACACACACACATGCAGACACATATACAACGTGCCAAGGTGACCTTCACATCCTCACCAACACCTCCCTCGGACACAGACACTCATGCACTCGCCCCGTCCTCTCTCTCCCTCTCACACATTCTCATCCTCATATATCTTACATCCCACATGTGTGGCCCTGGGACAGATTATTGGATTAGTCTATTAACAACCCCCATTCACTCACAGACCGTGACCTTTATTTTTACCCCGTCCCCTGCGTCACCTTTCTACTACGTTCCTTGGCCTTGTCATCTTTCCTGCCCTCCTCCTACTATTTCTCACCTTCTCCCTCCTTGCTCAGACATGGCCTCAATCTATTAGTTATTTCTGTGCAATGCGCATACTGGCATGTGTGAAGATATATTTGTTGCAGAGTATGTGAGGTGGTACTTTACAAATGCACTATGTCGAAAGCACAGTATGTAAAAGTTGCACGCAATATGCATGGAAAAGAAAACAAAATATTTGGTATGTAGCGGATTCATTACACAGTCAAAACTGTCTCAGGATTTCTTGGAGCATGTTGTTCCCAGGGGGCTGCACAGTGGCATAGTGGTTAGCACTTTCGCCTTGCAGCAAGAAGGTCCCTGGTTCGCGTCCCGGCTTTCCCGGGATCTTTCTGCATGGAGTTTGCATGTTCTCCCTGTGCATGCGTGGGTTTTCTCCGGGTACTCCGGCTTCCTCCCACAGTCCAAAAATATGCTGAGGTTAATTGATCATTCTAAATTGCCCGTAGGTGTGAATGTGAGAGTGCTTGTTTGTCTTTGTATGTGGCCCTGCGACAGACTGGCGACCTGTCTAGGGTGTCCCCTGCCTTCGCCCAAGTCAGCTGGGATAGGCTCCAGCCCCCCCGCGACCCTAGTGAGGATTAAGCGGTGTATAGATAATGGATGGATGGATGGATGTTGTTCCCATAGAAACAGACCAGTCAGGAGACATTTTCAAAATAATAAGACAAATAACAGTGGAACAAATGGCAGCAGTTCAAACCTATGTTTTTGAACAGGCAGAGCCCAATTTAAATGCAACAGATTTTTTCCTTCTGGAATTATGAATTCTCTCTGCTGCTGGTCAATTAATTGACTGACCAAAATACCGAGCAGCATATTTGATTGTTAATGTTTTTTATTGCCATTTGTCAAGCAAGAATATTAAATATTTATAGGTTTAAGCTTCTCAAATGTGAAGATTTCATGCTTTTGTTCAGTTTTATGTCAAACAAAGCTGGACTGTCCTAAGAAGAACAGAGGGAGAAAAAAATATATTAAAAACTACATGCATCTGCTTTTCTTGCATACTGTACAAGCATATCTATTATTCTGCACTCATGAGCATTAATCTATTAGTTAAGCAACAAAAACTTAACTAACATTGTTGACTGATTATTAAATACATCAGTAATGGGTATTATTTTAGACAATTTTAAGGTACAAATGCAGTGCCTGTTCAATATGTGTCCATTTGGAATGAGCTAAACTGCAGCTTGCAGCATGAGTGAGTGAGTGAGTGAGTGAGTGAGTGAGTGAGTGAGTGAGTGAGTGAGTGAGTGAGTGAGTGAGTGAGTGAGTGAGTGAGTGAGTGAGTGAGTGAGTGAGTGAGTGAGTGAGTGAAGTCATTTGTTGCAGGAGGAATGGGGTGTGACTGCAAACACACAGCTGATTCGAGGTGCCTACATTTAGCTGCCAGGATTCAACAACTTTGATCTGGGACTGCAAGCCACATATATGACCTTATATAGATTAATATTTTATGCACAGAGTAACATTTAGTGTTGGTTCAAGCAGTTTGCCCTGTGTGTGCTGCTATATGTGCAGAGCTAAGTCACATCTAAGGCATGAAGTTGTGTATTTTTTATCAGCTATAGATGCTGTATCGTGCAAATCTCAGGGCACAAATGTGTTTGGAAAGCTCACTCTTGTCAGTGAAATATACAGCTGTGCTTTTGAAAACAGTATACAGAGTGCATGCATGTGTATCTAGTACTAAATAATCAAATAGAAACTCAGTTTTCAGCTCCTAACAAGTCTGAGGCCATATATCTCTGCTGGAAACTGGTGGGTTGCCCCCTTTGCGTTGAACATGAGTTAGTGCACCAAGCAAAGGAGTTTAAGTATGTTGTAATCTTGCTCACACATGATAGAACAATGGGGTGTGAGATCAACAGATGGATTGGTGCAGCGTCAGCAGTAATTGTACCAGACTGTAGCAGTGAAGAGGGAGCTGAGCCACAAGGCAAAGCTTTCGATTTACCAGTCGATCAACCCTGACCCATGGTCATGAGCTTTGGCAGTGACCAAAAGAATGAGGTCAAGGATACGAGTGGCCAGAATGAATTTCCTCCATTGGGTGGCTTGGTTCAGTCTTAAAGATATGGTTAGGAGCTCAGACAACTGGAGGGAGCTCAAAGTAGTTGCTGTTCCTTTACATGGAAAGGAGCCAGCTGAGTTGGTTCAGGGCATCGGATCAGAATGCCTCCTAAGCACCTTCTTTTGACGGTTTTCTGGGCAAATCCAACCCCAGGGTAGACCTAGAACTTACTGGATGACTTATACATCTCATCTGACCTGGGCACACCATGCGATTCCCCAAGAAGGAACTGGAAAGCATTGCTGGGAAGAGACAAGTCTGGAATGGCCGAGAAGAGAAAATGGTGGAAACTTGATTTTGATTAGTCACTAGCTTTGACATAACCACCACAATTATGGAGTAGATAGTGGGACAGCTGCTAGTCACTAAAGATGGTGTCCAAAGGAATTTCACATTGGATTTTATTGCTGTTTGAGTTGAGAATGAGCTGCAGGCAGTGAGCTGTTGTGAATGTGCCGTCATCGCCCTCAATGACAAAGGCCCACTTAAGACGAATTTTGTGAAAGCACGACAGAAAACAACTTTTAGCCACAAAATGTAGTCACTCATTCAAATTACTTCAAACTCATCACTGCATCGCCTTAGGTCCTCAGCAGTACACCCTCCAAATATAAAGCAGATCGGATGAACAGTTGTGTGGAGAAAAGACCAGACACACACAGAGAGAGAGAGACTCTTTTCTTCATAGACAAAGAAAGTACTAATAATTTGGATTTAGGTGTCTCGCAGTGTTTTTACTCTGCCACTCTCATTTTGTTGCCCTCCCATCCTCCTCACTGCTACCTGTCCTTTCCCAGACAACAATACAAGCTACCAGAGTCATGCCCTCCCACTCTTCAGAGTGTCCAACGCACTGGATGAGTCCTGACAGAGCAGACAGGGTGTAGAGGCCACTGTTTTAACAGCCATTACCGGGATAGGTGCTGACAGCTAGGGTGTCTGTGCATCCTCCCACTTTCTCTCACTCCGTCTCAGTGTGTGTTGAGGGGGGGGCATCGCTCCAGTTAGGACACAGTGACAGAGTGGCATTTTAACAGGGGCCACGATGAAAATGGTGAAATTTGTCGCACCATTTGAGGGATATGTTTTCACATCAGGCCCAGACCGACGGCTACGGAGGGAGGCAAACATCTTATTTTCGCTTTACGTATGTCTGATTGTGTTTGTTTCTCTCCACTAAGGCAGACAGGGCTAAGCTCACACAGAGGCGAAAACATTTCAAAACTCAATTCATGAAAGCAAAAACACCACCTCAAGCTGACAAGAGGAACAATTATACTAAAACAGATGCGGAGGTACAAGAAGTGAGCATTGTTGTCGGGATTTTCTGTTGTGACATTTGGGCGACTCCATGAGCAACACTGAATGCTAATTCGAAACTGTCATCCTGGTAATACTTCACAAAGATCAGCTGCAGGATTTCTCAAGATTCTAGTCATCTGAACGTCCCCGTATTAAAACAAAATGCTTTGTCAGTTAGGTGGGTGTTGCTTAGCATGATCTTCAATCCAACTTATCTCTTTGTTTTAATTAAACGTGGCGTGTTTGCCTCTGCAGTTGCTTTGTTTCTTGGCGATAAAGCTACAAAATGCCGCTGCAGCGCCTGTCATCGTGAAAAACAATCAGCGGTTCAAGATAAAGGCCAAATCCACAGTAATTACTGCACCTTAAACATGAGGGTTTATATTCCTATCTTTGTCCTTTTGTTTTAATTTGGGATGCAGCCAGATTGAAGGCATAACAGACGGCTGTAATTACGGGAAGATTGTGAAACAGGATTATTGGTTAATGCCTCACACATAGTGGAGCTGTCATTCCCAGTATAAGGGAATTCTTTGCAGTGCAGCAGATAGTGAAAAACATAAAGGCAATGGAAGGTTACAGCATGCATCTCTGCACATATGTCTTGTTATGTTACCAGTGAGGACTGTTTATTGTGTCATCTTCGCTGTATTAAAAATGGCATGAGACATGGATTCACAGGTAAATGAGATTACTTCGCAGAGACCAAGCATGGCAGAAACTGAATCTCTCTCTCCCCAGTGGGCTTGATGTTCCCTGTGGTTAAAGAGCCCTGTCTTGTCGGATCTGCCCATGTCACAGACAGAACAAGACTAACAAATTCTTTCCTGTGTTTTGTTTTCAGCCTGAAGCAACACCAGCAGTAAGCCACTGAGACAGGCCACTCTGGAAAGAAGAAGAAGAAGAGATGAAGACAGAGAGTATTGGAATAAACAACTGTTTGTTTGTTTTTTTTTTTAAAGGAGGACTTTTGTCAGAAAGCCGAAGAGAAAGTAGTGCAGAGTAACTTCAGTATGTGTGTCTGTGTATGTGTGTTTGTGCGTGTCTGCGCACATGTCTGCTGTAAGCGTGTGTGGGTCATTGTGAGTGTGTTAATTTCTATCTTTATTCTAAAAAAATATATCTTTAAAATTTATTCAGCACCTTGTGTTTGATGAGTTCAGCCATCAGAAGACCTGAGGCTGCTTATTGCCATTTAACTCTTGTGTGAACCACAATCCTAAAATTCAACTGATGTCAGTGCATTGACCAGAGTGATAACAACCATTACAATGATCGTCATAGAACAGCAGGACTAATAACTCTGTAACCAACAGTCCCCCAAGTGCTCTGACAGTGATTCGAGTCAAGTTTTTTGTTTCTACATGTATTCAGTATGCGGTGATGCTGATGGCGGCACAAGCCTGGCTCACTTTCAGACCACTTGAGACCTACTCAGGCCCAGACTTTCAAATCCAAGGATGAGAAAACTCCCAATGACCTCAGCCATTACAGATCGCATGAATTTCCACAACTTCAAAAAGCTACTTTCGGTTCGGATCTAGTGCCATCTATCGTTGTGTCGGATTGGTCTATTTTCAAATGGTGGATGTATCATTTTGAAACCCATCTTCATGTTTTCATACAATCAAAACCCAGAGATAAAAGAGCGAGAAAAGCAGTAGAGAGACTTTAAAATTCCTGTTCTCAAGAGGGTCTGTGCAACGTTGTGAATCGTCTACTGTTGAAAACATTCCCACAGCACTAAATACTGATGTCAGATGCTGTCCGGAGGTGACTAAACTTCTCTCTGCGAAGGGCAACATGTAGATATTTTTGTTTATTTTTCTGTTGCTATGGCCAGAGGGGAGGGGAAAAAAACAACTTGATTCCCAATCCATGTAGCAGCCAATGTACAATACAACTGGGATGTAATTCAATGCATGCAAAATGTAAAACGTTGCATTCACTTGCCTTTTTGAAACCTATTTCTTGCGCGTTTTGGCAATAGAGCTGCTTTCTAGTGATAGCTTCGTAATGCATTACTGGACATGCTTGTAAATGACCAAAGAGGTCACCTTTTAGTGCTGAACTGGCTTCCTCACAACATCTTATTTTTTCATCAAAGAAGTGAAAAAAACCTTTCAACCTTTTGATACCTAGATATTATATTAATCACCGCTGTATAACAACCTCATCTGTAGTGTCTTCAGAGTGTCTGAAGTGTGTCTGTAGCACCATAAGACGAGCAAAGAGAAGACAAGCTCCACTTTCCTGTGCTGGCACTGAGATTGGCCCTGAGTAACATTTCTCTTTAAGATGAAAAACACAGCACTCAATGCTAAGCTATTCCTCTGTTAGTTCTTGTTGGTTTGAGCTGTTTTTTTTTTGTCTGTAAACACATTAAAAAAAGTTTTATATTTTCTGCTTTGTTCATTTCATGGTGAGGACAGTGAACTACACATGACCTGATTAGAAACTGTTTTCGTTCTGCGGACCTATGGATGGTTTTTATGCAATCACGCTGTAATATTAACAACCATACAATGTGGGTTTGAAGTGAAATAGTTTAACTAAGCAAAAAAATTGGTTTGTGTAAATAAGCAGTAGCTGCAGGTGAAGTTTGTGTTTTTAGCAGTGCAAGAGTTTTGTATTCATAGTGTCTATCTGCACTGAGCCACAGATGATAAGGTTTCTTATGAATATCATTGAAAAATACAAAAAGGCCGGCACTGGAAGGGGAATAAACTGTCTTTTGGAGGGTCGTGTTTCTAACGGATGGTGAAAATAACTCATTCTGAACCAAGGAGATGGTGATGATGGACCAAAACCCAGCGAACGATCACATTCTCTAAGAGGGATTTCGATAACGGCTGTTTTCATGAGGAAAACTACAAAGACAGTCCCATGAGAGCAACGTCAGAAATGACAGCGGATTCATAAAACTGCCAAAACGATGATGCAGGACTGCAAACTGTTGGGTTTTTTAATGCAACCACACAAAACCATAAAAACGAGAAGTCATTTGGCGTTTTCAAAGTGCATCATGACTGTTTAGATTTACACTGACACCTTTCTCTCCAGCACTGGTGTGTTCACAACAGGAACGATGTCTGTGTGCCGATATCACAGTCTGTGCAGAGGATGACTGCGCCATGAGTCACATATTTTAGCAGATGTTACATAATATATGACAGAGATGTATCTATGGGTAGGAATTCTGTGATATGATGCTTGCAGGCGGGTGTATCTGTATGTGAAGCTGTCAACTGCACCGGCAGCGGGAGGCTCGCTGCGAGCCGTGTACCGTTAGCACATTTGTAAACACACCTGATGATGAATATAATGACAACTATATCTATTTTCTCTTGCAAAAACCCAGACCTGTGTTTTTCTTTTGTTGCCGTTTGTTTGCACCACTGCGTAGATGTGTGAAATTTGCAATTTTCTGGCAGTTTTCATCTGTTACCACACATGCAAAACCTCGAGCTTCGTAGCATCACCTAAAATATCCATCTTATTAATTGATCCCTGCAACTTTTTTTTTTTCATTTTTCTCTTGTCATTGCCTTCACAAACCGTGTGTTTCTGTATCAGGTTTGCAAATTTAAGAACAGTTAAAAAGGTGACAAGATATGAAACTAGAATCAGGTTTGGGAGCAGGGGAACATTCTAGTAATTTTAATACACAAATGAAGCCTTTGGGGCATTTTCAAATTAGAATACAAAGATAAAGGAATATCTTGTTTGGATAAATGTTTTCTTTTTATTATTATTTTTTAAAAACTTTAACTAATTTCATTTGTTAATTTATTCTTGTTTACATATATTTCTTAGTGAAACATTAAGAAATTGACCTATCTTGTTAAGAAAGGTAGCTTATACAGCTGTTCTGTAAGAGAACTGCTGCTGCGCTTTTACTGGCATTTTATCTGCACAAGCTAATCAAACTGGACTCGCACCAAAATCATTCTTACATCCACTTTAGCTTGAGCAAATAAAATGCCAAAACTAGCCTACAAACATGAAAAAGCTTCAGAATAATACATAATCATGCTAACATTTCTCTACAAAGAAAAAAAGAAAGCAGATGCCAGATTTTAGGGGCAATACCAAAGTTCCGATTAGCAAACAGAAGTTGATAGATGGATCTGTTTTAACATTGAATAGCTGCACTGGATATTGCACATAGATAATTCAATTCCATCTAGCCAAAAACAGCATTTTAGATATTGACGTGAATTGTGGATATCTGCAGTTGAATTCTGATTAGCTGAAATTAAAGTTTTGCATATGTACAGTTTAAGTCTGACTTGTCTTGATGGTAATTCAAGATATCTTGAATTCCAATCAATTCAAGATATCTAGGGTGTCCTTTAAAGATATTTTTAATGCGGTTTGAACCAGTCAGAAATGACATAATTCTGCCAAGTCATAATGTAATCACAGATATTTTGAATTTGAGTTTTGGTTTCATGACATGACCTTGCAGATATCTGTACTTAAGTCAGAAGCAAATGAAAGTCAGAGGCAGCTTGATTTTAAAACTTGCTGTTTTGAATGAATGAAGCTCTCGTTCTCTATAAACTTCTTCCTGATAAGCTCTTCTCATTTCGTAGCATTTTGCAATGATTTCATCCCCCACAGCAACTGCTGTTACGTTTGCTAATACCATTCAACTGCTTTGCTGGATCAATATCAAACAGGAAGCCTCACATGAACAGCATCATGTGAAGCAATTTGAAGTAGCCATGTTGGCACTTGAGAAATCTGCAACTATTATTTTGATTTGTAAAGATGAATTACAGATATCTGTAACTGTTGTGTTGACTAGACGGAATGAGAATACAGATATTTGAAATAAAAATTCAAACTAGTTACAGTGTAATTACAGCTAGTCAAAATTAGATTGTCGATATCTGTAGTGTTAATTTAGAATAGTCAAACTCAGCTTTTAAATGCTCAAACAGCTTGCTATAAAAAGTTTTACACCATTTACATGAATGACCTGGCACACACAAAAAAGTAAAAATGGGGTTGTTAGATCAATATCAATATTTCAGATGTTTGAAAAAATAAAAATGCAAATGATTTTTGTATTTATAATGATAATGATTACATCTAAAATTCTGAGTGGGACATTTTAGAAGTCAGTGCTATCTGGAGGACAAGCCAAATTTCATCAGACAGTTGTGGTACAAAGAAGCAGGTACTGGTATATCTGCACCACCTAACCTTGGATGATAATATCGACCATGCAGAAGTGTCATTCATGCTCTAATGTACAGTAAACAAAAAACATCTGCTCTTTCTTTATGGCTGCTACTGCAGGCTTAGATTCCAGTCCATCATCACCAACCTGCAGGTTTACATATCATATAGACTAAGCCGGAGATTTTCTTGTTCCTGTCAAAACACTGGAGTGTCTTATACACAGAAACGAACCTCATTATACATGTATACTGTAGACTGTCACCATGGCAACGACTCATCATTAATGAAAGTAGGAAGCTTGTGAAAAGTGACGCGCCTGGGAGGTGTGATCTGATTGTTGTTGTTCTATGAATGGTGGATGTGTGGGAAAACAGGAAGACAAAGATGTTGAAAGATTTGTTTCTTTTTAAATAAAAGAATAAAACAGACAGTTTGTTCAGGTCACACAATTACCCTCAAAGCTCTTTGCTGTTTCTGCCAGATGTATACATCCGCTTTCTTCCAGTTTTGATCCAAACAAAGAAGCATAATAACTCTTTCAAGATGAGTGCAGTTGCACTGAATTGCAAAGAAGCTTCACAATGGAGCAAAATATTTATCATCTGTCTGGTAATTTCCTTGAATGGAAACCAAAGTTGTTACTCACAAAGAAGAGTACAGTAATTACATGAAAAAAAAAAACAAGTGCAAGAAAAAGAGCAGCAGGAGGGAGGGGGAATCAGTGCAAACAGGAGATGCTGTGCGCTCTAATGGCCCATTTTAGTCAACAGGAGATGAGCTAAATAAAACATTAAAACTGGTATTATGTCATTTCCACTGCACCACCCAACCCCCGTGCACCATAAATCAGTGGGTGTGAGAATACTAGGCCACCACTCCACTTAGACCACAGCAGGGCACGCTATCTTGCCTCATCCATATTCATGACCCTATCACAGTAACCCCGTGTTCCGCTGGGATGTGCTCTTGAAAAGGTAATCTCTTTACCGTAGGTGCGGTTTCTCCGTCTATATTTGAAACATTCGCATGTCTGTGCCTCGCTGTGGAGTTTACACTGAATTAGCTGCGGTAATTGAATGTGTAATCATCTTAAAACACATCAAGAGGTATGAGTGAGTCGCAGCGATGGCACCCACAGAACGAGAAGGTTGGATGTTGCAGTTTCCTCTGTGCCACCCTGCCCAGCTGCATCACAATGAGAAGCATTCGGAAAAAGTGAAGATGGAGATATGTTTTCAGTTGACATTTTAAAGGGCATCTGTGCCACAGAGGTCGCACACAGCAAAGTCTCTCACAGAGGAGATAGCGGAGTGATGATTTCATTACTGTACAGTACCATCTCTTTATGAGTATGCTGCAATCGTAAACACTGAGTCACCTCTTCTCAGAACTCCCCAGTGAACAAACAAGAATGCTTTGAGGGGAGAATCAACACAGAGTGCTAAAATGTCTGAACTTCTCTTTGATTCCACTGTACTTTAATTTAGTAAAGTAATAACTCCTTCCTGATGGAAAAGGTTACACTGACAGTGGGCGTAAGAGTGTATTATTAATTAAATCCTCTCAAAGGAGTCATAAGAGATGTTTCCTTTGCTTTGTTACATTAGATTAGATGTCTAACCTGCGTATTTCCCTACACTATTCAACAAAAATCAAAGACAGACTGGAAACTTTCTCTCACTTCACCATGCTGTGTCTGCATGCCCCTATGTAGCTGTCAGCTGCAGTGATGTGACCCCAAACACCCGAAAGCAACAGATTTCCACTCCGCTGCTCTGCTCCATGCAGCAGGCTGTTCATTGTTAGAGCCTGTCAGAGCTTTCCTGTCCAAAATCATTGTTGCCATCACAGCATTGACCCCCACGGCCCCCTGCTGGCATCTGAGACAGTGGATCACAGGCTGTCGGGTAACACAAGCAGTCTGACACATATGCAGCACTGAAATCATCTGAATCAACACCAAAGAGCAATGATGTTGGGGTAATTCTTGAAGACAAAGATGGGAATTTAGATTGAAGCAACTTTCACACATCTGCAGAAATGCCAAGTCTGTCCAGGCTGGTTTATTTTTGTAGGGCTTCAGGTTGACCTTTTAAAGGTCCAGGCAGCTGGACCAGGTGAGACAGACAAACCATACATGCACAGATAGAAAAAAAATTAGAGCTCTAAATCGGTCACGGGTTAAACCTTATTAAACCTCAGTAAACTACATATCTTGTACCCTCGTAGGGTTGAGCAAATTTTCTGATCCTGTACCAACGACTTCATTTAAATAATTATGATAGCTTGTTCCAACCATTTCCATGTCGCTGAAAAAGCAGTTTTTTTAAAATAATGTTATTAGTTAATTACTTAAAAATCTTTAGAGCTTGATGTTTTAAACATAATGCAGCATTACACTATGGTATTTTTAGAAAGTAGCTACTGTAGTCTTTAAGTCAGGAGGTGAATAACATTTTTTGAACCATTTTTGCATATTATTGTTCTGAATCAATCAGCGGTGCAGGTATTTAGTTACAAACTAAAGCATTGGGCAAATACAGCTTTTGAATAGATGTGTAACAAGATGAAAGATATGATCACCAGAGTTGTTACAGTCCATTGTCTGCTGCCCACGAAGGTCTGTACAAAATTATATGGTAATCCATCGAAAAGTTCCAAAGATGTTTCACCCAGAATCCACAATGTTGTTGACATCCTCCTGAGAACCGAGGGGGAAAAAAGCATCCTTCAAAATGTAACTTTTTTGTTATTTCCTGCCTTTTTGGAACTAAAACAACAACTCACAATTTAGAATTTTATAAAAATATTTGTATTGGAGAATTCACATCATGTCCACTGTAGTAGACAACAGAACGATTTTACCATGAAAAAAAACAGCAACCCTTCAAAATCAACATCAAAATCATTGTTCTGATGCTATTACAGTTGACATTCATAAAGGTATTATGAATGTCAACTGTAGCTATTATTTCTCCTGATCCAAAGTTTAACTGAACTCTGATCCCAATTTATAATTCCTGACATGTTCAGAAACAAGAAAACATATGATTACCGCAAGTAACAACAATATCTTCACAATATTTGACTTAATTTTTCTCTTTTCTTGGCAGGCAGGTTTTGCTGCAGTCTCCATTTTGGCTCAGTATGAAAACAAAGTTCCCATTTTCTCACCCAATCACGCGATATCGTTGGAAAGGCCAGGATGTCCTCTTTTGAACACACCAGGATTTAGCAGGGTAGCTCAAATGAGTTAAAAGATACAGAACAAAAACAAATGTCCAGTACAGAGGACATAAATGAATGGGCTGGGTCTCAGGAAGATATGACTACAATGGTTTTAGAATCAGTATCTGTTATTCACACAGATTAGAGTTAAACTGAGAGCCAATCCTGTCTCACAACACAATGTATAGCTACATTGGTTCACAGTGTAAAATTACCTATTTTCAGAAAACAAAGCTGTAAAATTGTGAGATGTTTATGTTTTAGGGATTATTCTTGTGCCAACTATATGTTCATTATACAAAGCCACAATGGACATGTACAAGCTGAGGTGTGACATATTTTTTACACACAGAAAAGTCAGATTCAGCCACTCATATCATCCCTCCAACCTTCTGGTGTTGACTTTGCAGCAAAATGACATATTCAAGTCACATTGCATAAAACTTGCTGCCCCAATTCAAGGAGTTTAAGCATCTCGGGATCTTGTTCATGAGTGATGGGAAAATGGAGCATGAGATAGACAGAGCGTTGTACCGGAGCCTTGTGGTGAAGAGAGAGCTGAAGCAGAAAGTGAAGCGCTCGATTTACCGGTCAGTCATTCCAACCTTCACCTACGGTCGTGATCTCTTGGTAGAGACCGAATAAATGAGGTTGCTGATACAAGGTCTGAAATGAGTTTCCTCCTCGGGGTGGCCGGGTTCAGTTTTAGAGATATGGTAAGGAGCTCGGACTTCCAGAGCGAGGTCAAAGTAGAGCTGCTGCTGCTGCTTCACATCAAAAGGAGCCAGCTGAGGTGGTTGGTCATCTGATTAGGGTGCCTCCTGGATGACTTCCTGTGGAGGTTTCAGCTGGTCCAGTCAGGAGGAGACCCAGAATTCATTACAGTGTATACATATGTCATTTGACCTGGGAACACCTTGCAAACCCCCTGGAAGAACTGGAAAGTGATGCTGAGGAGAAAGACTTCTAGAAAAACCTGCTTCATCCGCTGCTCTACGACTCGACTCCAGATAAGCAGAAGAAAATAGATGGATGACATGAAGTTGCAAGTTACATGGACATGGATACAGGCCAATAGAAAAGTATAGGCCAAAGAATATAGACAATGTACAATTTTATGGCTTTATTGTGAAACTGACATATTTTGTGCTGTGAACCTCTGTAGTTATTACATATTCTGGTGTGACACTGCGCTGTTATTGCATTTTTTTTAATTATCCCTTCCACCAAACTAAAATATTCAAACAGTTGCGACTATATGTGCAAGAAACTCTTTAAGAAAAACCAGACTCAGCGGAGGAACAAACGCTTTAAGTAGCTCACAACAATTTTACAGTCCAGCTGTGTTCAAGGTCACAATAAACATTAAAGCTCAGTAAAATAGAATTATTAATGTCACATACTGATTACAATAATGCCTCTGTGGTAAATTTGTGTTCCATCTGCTTGTGTGACCAAGGCCAACAGTTAAATAATAACGAAATTATACTGGGGTAACCCTGACAGATTGCTCCCGTATATTTAACCTTGTTTTAAGCTAAAACAACACTGCAGTGGCTCCACTCAACCAGAGACCTTGTTTTGGCTTCTGTTGTAATCCAAATCTGCCTCTCGCTGTTTTTCAAATGAGGAGGCTTCACCAAGTGCCAAACCCTCCTTCAGTAAAAGCTTTTTGCTGTTTCTGCTCTACAGCTGGCCAGAGAAGCATTAATTAAAACTCTGATCTGACACATTCATGCTTCAGCCCCGAACTGCACTTTGGGAGTTGTGTTTGTGTATGTCAGTGTTCATGTGCACCAATATTCCAAGCAGATGAATGTGTGACCACATACAGGTGTTCTTTTTCATCCATATTTATGACTTATGCAAATATAAAAATGTATGCATTTGTATGACAGATTTATGTGAGTGTTTTGGCAAATAGCATATGCAGTGTGCATGCACGCTAAAAAACTCATTACAAGATACACACTCAATCTAAATTCTATTTCACAACAGGGAGACTTTTCTGACAAATCAATCTTGTTTGTTTAACACAAAAAATCATTCATTTTTAAATAACTCAGGAAATATTTTCAAACTGCAGACAAGCTGGCATCTGGTACAAAAACAAAATAGTGCAATTTACCACCTACCAAAACCAATTTACCTGACATGCTTGGTTCTTTACTCCAGTTTGCTACATTAAACCAAAGGTACAGAATGTAGGGATGCTACAGGGATGCCCCACAATACCTACACTAGTCCAAACGAGGCTATGCAGAAAGTGGGCCAGTGAGGCAGCATTTGGCCTAATACTGTATGTATCTGGGCCTCGACTCAGGAGGGAGACAGACAGTGCAATAAGTCCGTCTGTCAGCTGACGGCTACATCTGATGGTTCCCCCCTGTGACTGCTGTCATCCCAACATCCAGCTCCCAGACTGCAGAGCGCACCCCAAGCCAGGCATCTAAATCTGTAGCCAGACATACACACACATACATGCACAGGCAGCCTGTCTGTGGCTGAAATTAGGTTGTCAGAGCTAACAGGCAGCCAGTCAGGCGCTTTGTTGCAGTGTCAGCCAACCATCCTGTCATGTCTGTGTTGGGATAAATGAAGAATCAATAATCAGTAATAGGGCTTAAAGTCAACTATGTTTGGTGGCGTTTTTGCTTTGACTGACAGGTGCTTGTTTACTCGCTGCTCTTCAGCTCCATTTAGTTTACACGTCCTTGACTCAACTTTGCTTGCTTTCTTCATCTCTCTAGCAAGATGGCATCTTCCTGTGTACAAAATCCAGTCTATACTATGCAGAAGATACAAGAAAACATTTGCATAATTGCATTTGTTTGGCACGAGGCAATTATCGTATCTTGCCAGTTTACGCATCCTAAACAATCAATAGATGCCAGTCAAATGTGCTGTGAATTAGCCTTCTTAACGTTTTTTTCTTTTTTAAAAAAAAGCTGATGTTCTTCTGAAGACATGATGTTTGAATCTTTAATCTGTCTGGAGCTGTCTCCACACTATGCGCAATTTGTCTTAATCTTCGGGCTGTAAGCAGCTGCTCCATTTTCAGTCTTAATTGCATCATGGGAGTATAGTGTCAATCAACACTATACATTCAGGAGTCGCTCACAATTGAGCATGCTGACGTCTTTTAGGGTTTAGTTCTGTCAATTTTCAAGTCCTAACACACCAAATAAAAGTAGAACAGCTACAATTAGGTTGTATTGGGAAATTGGGACACAGCCGAAAACTTTAAAACATGTGGATGATGTGACAGATGAGACAATAAGTCCGTGTTTTTCTCAGCTTGCCAATAATTGGTGCGATTTATACACATCTACCTAATGCACTTAATGAGTGTGACATCAGTGCACATCTGTCTGGGTGTGGTAACTTTGCAGCAAATCGTGTAAAATGTCAGGGGAGTCAGATAAAAACTGATCCTTGAGCGAAAAACACCAAGAAATCCCCAGTTTCAATTAAGAGTTTCAGCTGAGCAGAAAATTACCGTACAATCCTGAACACAGATCAAATAAAAGGTGTGCACGGACACAGAACAAGGTACCAGCTTTTCTAATGTATCAGCATTACGTGAGAGAAAGAGGGAGAAAAGAGGGGTTGGTCGGACGGAAAGAAAAGGCCTCGTCGTATGAAAATTAGACGTAAGACACTTTTTTTGTCAAAAGCCTCCGAGTCTAACAAATACAGAGCAGTCAGGAAGTAGTGGGACACTGACACATTTTCCACTGTTATGGTTTTTGCACGCAGCACATTACTTCTGAAATTAAGCAATAACTTTGAGGTAAAAGCGCTGACTTTAACAGTGTTTGAAGGTGCTGACATAATTTCTGGATGAACAGTGTCTTTTTTTATACGCTTTTATTCAGCCATTTTCTTTCAATTTAAATGTCAATACACAGTAACAGGCCAATGATTTTAAGCATGCAACCAAACCAACGCACAAGGTTAGTGTAAAATATTTATTGCAAGCCAGTCTGTTGCCTGACCTCAAACAAAATGTGTTTCACGTTGTTGAAGACCGGAGTGAATAAAAAGACCTTGAAAAAGCAAAAAGTAAATCCGGCTACAGGTGTGGTGGAGCATTTCTAAGGAAGAGTAAAGGTGTGCTGATTTTTCATTCCTCAATCCTTAAGCATTTGCAAACAAAATGGCAAAAAAAAAGTTTATTTTTAATTGTCACGCATTGATGTTTTGAAATAGAAGGTGTTAATTAAAACTTCTAAAAGCTGCACCTCTGACTGTGTTCATATGAAGTGAAGGTAAGCACCCTTAAAGCTGAAATTCTGCACTTCAAATGAAAAGTGCTGGAATAAAGAGGCAAAACACACACAAACACACACACAAAAAACATGCATATTGGTTCTTCAATTAGTACCCTCTACTGTGACTGCAAAAACACTGAACCTGCAATTGTCTGCATTTTCTTATTATAATTATTAGAGATTTCAGTTAAATTGGGGCAGCAGAAGTCAACACAGAGGTTATCTTAACTTGTATTTTGGTTTATTTTACCATAAAACAACATGTAAATGGAAACTATATTGTGAATTTGGCTGCAATGCAACAGCACACATGTTGAAAAAGAACAGGAGCAGTTTAGGGGCCTAAAAGGAGGTTAGAGGAGGCTCGCTCTGTCTTCAGTCTTGTGTGTTATTTCACTAGTTATAGCACAAACAATAACTTACTCTGCTGTATATGTGTTAGGACAGTCAGCAACAAATGGAATGCATAATTATAAAATCATTTCAAGTTAACTGTCAAGTGAATTTCAAGCTTCGGGAAGCAAAGCCAGAGTGGGAAAAAAATAGACTTGATGTGTAAAGACAGTGGACACACGAGCGCACACAACGTGACGCAACCGATGCTATGAACACTTATGTGCAGAGCAACGCTTTAGTGGGCAGGCATGTGGAGAACGGACATATGGGGGTTTGTAACATTGGAAGATGGAAAAGGGATCATAAAACAGGTTGCATCAAAATAAGGAGCAGATGAATACTGATCGCTTCTTCATATCAGTAAAGAAAACAATCTTCTTACTCAGCTCAGGGATACATTAAACCTATTCTCTGGTGCATGCTATAATGTCCATAACACATTTATTAAAATAAATCCTTACAATGACTCACTGAGGGCTCTTATCTATATGGCTCATGTATTTAAGGCCTTAAAAGTTGCATGAAATGAATAATTAAACTGTGAAATGGATGAACCTTCCTCATTCTCTAACAGTGCACAACACTTCTCCTCTTTAAAGCAGAATATCTGCAGGTCTCGGAGTTAATCAGACAGTGTTGTATAAGTGAACTGGATGAGATGGAGTGTAATACAAAACCATTAGAACACTAAAACACACTTAGCCTTCATTACAGGAGGAAGTAAGTGGGACTCATCTTTTGTGCTGGTAAATGTAAAAGGCCGAGGAGATAACTGGGCCGAGCTCCTCGCGAGGAGCAATAAATAATCTTTTAGGTCACAAACCAGAGGGCGGCTGTCATCACAATCACTGCGGGATGAGAAACACTGTGAGGGTTTGAAGAGGCTGCTAATATACAGTATCTCCGATCCCTGGGGAGGATGATGTCATTCGTCCTAAAATCTGCGGCTGTTTTGACATCTGTGCGAAGGCAGTTGACAGTTTGCACATGTGAGTCACAAGCGTCTCTTCTTACCAAACAAACCGAAACAACAGTGTTGATTCTCTTCGGGGACGAATCTAAATGAAAGTGGCATTATTAATTAAGGCTGTCTTGAAAAGTTTTTCACCACTGTGGTTTTCACCACTTTCAAAACAATGACAAGTATGATTTGAATGAAAATTTGGAGAGTGACAAGCGTTTTCATGCTCCAGCTGCTTTCATCAGAGAACGTGCAGCAGACACACGCTCACTTCATGACAGGTGCCATCTTTCTGTGTAAAAAGAGCCTCTGGATTTAGACAAGACCAAATCTGAACAGGTCATCTTACAGGAATAACGGTTACCTCACTACACGAAGCTACACCAAGGTCACCCTGACCTCAGCTGCAGTAACATCAAAGCTGAATTGAATCACAAGTGTGACGGATTTTAAATTCTCCTGTGAGACAACAGAGTAATAATGTGATATTTGCTCACATTTGTACCACAACAATGGTGAAACAGCTCATCAAGGACAGCGTGTTTATGTGATTACATCCTCCTTCCAGCACATAAAGGACTAATTGCAAGCATCTTTTGCCAATCACGGCTTTCATTTAAAGATAACTGTTTACCAACAAGCTGTAAACAGACGCATTCATCTGAAAATTAAATGAGAGGCTCGTTACCATGACTTTGCAAATGCAACTCAGTCTAAAAAAAAAAAAGTCTGCTTTCAACAACTCTGTCACAAACACAGCCTCCAATCAACTTCTCAGTAGCAGCTCGCTTAAGATTCCGATCACACAATTGTGGGAAATTGCATCACAACTGCACAAGTGACAGGTGACAGAGCCGTACCAGAAAGACATCGATGGCAGACAGGATGGACGAAGGACGGCGGAGGAAGCGTTGGTGATTGGGCCGGTTAGCCTGTGGGTATAAATAGCAGAGGATGCATGAGCGGGGAGAGGAAAGCGTGTTTTCGCATTTCAGTTTCGGCCACACACCGGTTTTCTATTAGATGACAGATGACACGCTTCACACCCTGCACACTGCAGATATCACTCAGCATAGCCCTTACCTCCCTCCCTTACTCCCTCCCCTTCTCCCTCACCTCTCCATCTGGCGGCTGCCTCCTCCCAGCTTCACCCTCTTCCCACCACCATCTCCCCCCCAACATATATCCATACACTGTCTATTTCTCTGTCAGCGTGTCTTCCTCTCCAGCACTGAAGCTCCAGCCAGGTATGTTAATCAAGTTAATCGGATTGTCGCCCGAAGGAAGGCAGCACAACTTTTTCACAAAGTTAATTTTTACCTTAATTCAGACAGCGGCTGCTCGTCTCCCTGCATTCTGTGTACGGATGGGCCCAGCATGCTTGAATGTTTGCGTCTTTGCATTTGGACGCATTTTTGCTTTCCTGAGCCACATTACCAGCAATTTGGCAGAATTTAGCTCTAATCATATTAGCCGCTCTCCCCCTCCTCCTCTGCCGTGGGCATAAATGTGGGACAGAATTAGCAGCAAGTTTCCTTTCCTGGTTATCTCACAGACTTGATCAACTTTCAGCTTAAGTGTTGACAAAGACCATTCTTTAAAGATTGCATAAGTGCTGACAAAAAACCCGCATTAGACACAAGAATTTAATGCTGCAGAGCTGCCACGCAAGAAAATCTCAGATGTGATGACATGAACCAGGTGTTGGAGGTTTGTTTTGAGATTGCAGCAATAGCTCCACCATGCCGGCATGCTTTATTGAGGGAGAACCCCCATGAGGATCATATGGCCCAGAAAAATCAATGTCGCCAACACATCCGTGCTGCATACCACTGTCTCACCGTGGTCCTTCACCCCGTGGCCTCGGTGCCCGCTACATGTGTGGATATGACTGAGGTGGTTCACTATGTGCGGCAGATTTTACAAGCAACAGTAGGTCCTGCCATATTTATTCTCCCCTGACAGTGACCTTGCTGCGCTGTCTCCACACCGTCTCCTCCTAAGTCTGAATGCCAGTGCTGTCAATCAAACACCAACCTCGCCACCCCCCCCAGCACTACCTTAGGGACTCTTCTAATGAGGTACACGTTGGCATTCGGGGACAAAAGGCTGCCTGTGAGACTGTTCGCACAAGCGAAGCCATTGCAGTGTGTGGAGAGAAAATATAGACTGATAGCAACTGTATTCCAGCTGTTCAGCAAATAAGCAATTAAGATTTTTGTTTCTTTTCTGCAGCAGTGCACTACAATAATGCAAGGCGTGGGTATGATTTGAAATTTTTTAATACAGGAGTTTCAGGGCTGTGTTTCCGAGACAATAATGTTTTCAATCAATACCTTATTTTGTGAAATGAGTGCTTTTCTGCAAAGTATTTTCAAAATGAAAGGCATCGCCAAGTTCTCATATCCAAACATAAGCATCGGTGAGTTTAGAACTGGTGATATTATATTAATTCATGGCTTACAATCGAAGATTACAAATCTGATGCAGACTCTTGAGGGCTGAAAGACTCACAATGTCATGGTCACATTTCAGGCAAGTTCAAACTTCAGCCCTGCACTTCTACCTCATCTGTCCATTTTAAATATTGTTTAATTCGTTGTCACTTTGTCCTCTGTAAGACTCTTTAATTACTGTTGCCAGGGGTTGTTCAGGGAGACTTGGCATGAGTGTGTGTTTGTTGGTCTGCAGCAACAAACAGAGTGACACTATGCCAGCTGCTTGCATTCCAGCCGTACAGAAGAACAAGGTTCCAGAGAATTACCGGTCACACTGGTGTTCATTGAATGCACACACACACACACACATATACACATACACACACACACACACACACACACACAGAGAGAGAGAGACAGACGATCAAAGAAGGTTTACTGCTGCAGAGTCAAACCTGGTTTCTGTTTTCCTCTTTTCCTGATCCTTCTACGCATTCAAACATGTACAGACACACTGCTCTCATGCATGCTCACACACACACACACACACACACACACACACACACTATAAACTGCATCTTAAGGTGGTCGATCAAACATTTAATTTTCCTCCAGTGCTGACAAAGGCCTCTCACCAGTGAACAGAGACAAGCCGCTTTTATCGACTGGCGTCCAGAGGGCCCCAGCAGCTATTATAGCAGCAATGAGTGACTGGCCCAGTCAATAGACTTTCTATTAGTGGACTGCTCCCTCAGCTCCACGCCAGCACACACAGTGAGCTTGAGAGAGAGAAAGGTAGAGAGACTTGGGAGCTCTATGAAGGTCAGGAAGGAGCAGCAAACCCCCAGAGGGAAATGCGTTGTGTGGGAGCCAGTGTGTGCAAGAGAGAGGACCAGGAGTAAATCAATAAGAGGAATAAATAGGCACTGACACCAGGCTCACATAGCAGAGACATGATGCTAGCAGCTGCTAAACACATGTGCGGCTCCTTGCGTGTAAAAACACACAGATTACTCCGTTATTGACACATTAATGAAGGATGAATTTTATCCACCCGCTCCCACATAGTAACAACTGACCTTAGCTCTTATATATAGTATACAGTATGTGAATGTGATGGCAAGGCTTCAGTGACCTTGGTCCTGCGTGCCTGAGGCAAATTTAGACTGATCTAGATGAGCTGCGAGGTACTCACGCTGCTCCGCTCTAACAGAGGGAGTAATAACCAAGGCAAACACCCCCATTAATCTCAGAGCATCTCACATAATACCACCTATCATTAATGATGCTACACTGCTTAAACAGACGAAGATTAATCTGACAGCACAGGGGAGAGTAAGTCCAACAGAAAATCAGCAAGGAGCGCCTCAGACTTCCACTTAAGCTCTGCAGTATTCCAGCAGTGGATTTTCAGTCTGTGTGGACACTGGCTACTGCGAGGTTTGTATGTTAATGAAGGTATACCCTTACGATGAGTTTAAAAGTCGATTTTAGACAGCAAACTAATGCTGGACAGATTATCATGTGAATCAATAATAAATCTGATTCAAATTGTTGTCATTGTTGAAGATCTGTAGTATTCCTATGTAACTGTTCATATAAAGTTGGTGAAAGACAGGATGGAGTCAGCAACAATGTTTGTGAGTGATGGACATTAATGTATGCTACCACAATACAGCTCTATAGATTTGACTGTAAGCTGGCAAGCATTAGATGTGGCTATATTAGCTGCTGTCACTTTATAGAGGGATGATGCTGAGCTTAGCTTGAGGAAACAAAAAAAATGCATTTAATAAAGAGGTAATAACTGATTGCTGGTTATGTGTTTCTTGGCACATGAACCACACTTAGTAACAAAACATGTTATATACTATGGCTTTATTGAGCATATTTGTATTAAGAGTGTATTAAGAGTTAGTCATTGGTTATTTTGTCATTTGTGGTTTATTTCGCACATATTTTATAAGATTAAACAGAGACAATTTGGGGATAATTGAGTCAGAAAATCCAATAAATATAACTTTTAAAAACAGCAACAAATTATGGTAATCACTCACTACATTACCCGAGATCTGATTTCAGCTCATGGCTCTACTGTTTCATTATTTGTTCATCATCAAACAGACTTTTTTTTTTTAATCTCAAGCACAGATGTTATGAGTAACAATGCTTGAAGGCATAATTCTCCTCAAGGGCCTCAGTAAGTTGTTAATTTTGATATTGACAGCTGTCTTCATCCTACATTGACATGTCGAAATATGGAAAAAAAAATATATATATATCTTTTCAAGCAGCCAGTTTTGCATCCTAATTTTGATTTTCATACTAAAATATCAGCTCCATAACTTTCTTAAGGTTGAAAAATAAGTAGGAGTTAACAGTGCAGCAGACCCAAGTGGCATTGTGCTTTTCTGGTAGAATTAAAAAAAAAATAATTTAACACGAAATTATTTATCAAAAAATGAGGAGGAAAATTCCATGGTTGGCTTTACAATTGTAGATGGCAAAAAATCCATGTAATCAATTTTGCATATGCAAAAAAAATTAAGATAATAAACTGCGTCTGAAAGATGCATATCTACAGTCTGAACTGACACTCAAATGAAATAGCTAAATCGGGAATCACAAAGGCAGTAACACATGACTACAACTAACAAAGGCTCATGGTAAAAAAAAAAAAAACAAAACAGCATTTGGAACACAGAGATGTGCTGAATCATTATGAAACTGCTGTCTCTCTAAGGCCTCTTGATCTTGTGGTGTTCAAGACAGATGACCGAAGTGTGACCAACACTTTCAGTCAGTAGATATGAAATGTCAAGGGGAATAAAGTACAAAGAAACAGACTGCTGCATTTCAGTCTCAATCTGTGCTCCTCCTCCTCCTCTTCTCCTCTGTTGCTGTGCTTCTCTGTAGACAGAGCAATGAGCTCACTGAGATTTGTCATGAAAAACAATTTGACTAAGAGCCAGTTTGTTTTTTAGACTTAGAAACCGCTGCTTATTATGCAGCATATGCAGCGTTCACTGTAGCACTGAAAGTAGGAGCAACACAACACCCCTGTTCTTGATGAAATTACAATAAATATGCATTTTCATTCAGGAGCCATGTATGTTCACTTTGCATTTAATCTAAGGGGACAGCAGCATGGCTGAGCATGAGGACAAACTAAACACGAACAAAATCAGGAAAGACGTAGAAGACAAAGCTCTTACTTTAATTTGAATATGTTGCGACAGTCACCAAGACCTCAGACGCTGTGAGCATAGACATATACTCAAGGAATAGCTCTTCCCAGAATAAAATGCAGACACCCATCTACAATCTACATCTTCACCATTAAACTAAAAGCCCAATGAAGTTCATAAAATCCCTAAATGGTGCAAGTTTTAGAGTATTAAGGAGAGAAAGCTAAATGTAAAATGAGAAGACTACTGGATATCATGCCACCTTATAGTAGACAGGAGTTACTGCAGGAGGGGAGGAGATAGATGAAGATGACTGAGGGATCTAATTTTGTCATCAAGGTTTTGTTCATTCATGTCACATTACTCCAACATTAGCTGACATTATGGCAGAGAAGCACACACAGCTGCTGCAAGCACACAATCGAAAGCTGATGGCAGGTACAAACTTGTAAAATACAACAGTGAAAGTAGTGGACGATATAATCAGAATCGGCTTTAATGGTCGGTTTTATCATTTCTGTCAGTGTACTCATACAAGAACATCTAAGAACAAGGACAACAGAGCAAGGGTAAAGCACAGACAGGAAACTTGTGCTATGTATATAAGTATGTAGAAAAGACTGATCTATAGACACATCACTGTATAAACTGATGTGTGGGCCATCTGTGGTATCTAGTACTGAAGACTTTGGCAACGAATCTCTGACATCGCATTTGTTCTGCCTCAACTAATTAATGCTTGATCAGATTGGAAACTTTGTGTATTTTCCTCTGAGTTTGTGCTCACTGAGTAAATAATGAAGCAAAAAAGGTAAGTTATCCCTAGAAGGTAATGAGAGGTTATGAATCTCAAATGACACCTAAGGGGCACATTAAGTACATAAAGTTTATTTATATAGCACCTTTCACAGCATGAAGCCACAAAATGCTGAACAAAGAAGATCAACAAATGCCCATTAAAAACAACAAATGAAGCAACAGTAGATGCCAGATAAATAGATACTCATATTAAAAGTAATGAGAACATACAGTTTAAAAACCTAAATCATAGTAAGTGGGACAAAGACCAATTTAAATAGAAAAGTCTTAAGTTCCTTTTTAGAAGCATCAACTCACGCCGCATGATGAAGGTCTATAGGTAGGACACTCCACAGGGTTGGGATTCAACACTTACTAAAAGATTCCTGCTGAGGATTTAAGTAACCTAGTGGGTATATAAGGTTTGAAAAGCTCAGAAATGTAAGCTGGTGGCTGACTGTGTACAGCTCTATATGTGAAAACAATCTTAAAACAAATCCTAACCCTAACTGGGGGTCAGTCAGATCAATCAAATGTGACAACAAGGTTTCTAAGATTGCTCCTTCTCATGAAAGATAGAGTGCCAATTCAGTGAGCCACCTTAGAGGCTGTGTTGTCTGGACCACCAATGAGGACCTTGATTTTGTCTAGCCTAAGCTGCAGGTAATTGACGTACAGTTCTTTATAGCTAACAGTCAAATGTGCAACATTATCAGCTTTTCTGTCTAATTAGATTTGAACAAGACACATAACTGGATGTCGTCAGGAAAGCATTAGTAGGAGATAACTTCAAATTTGCTGTAAACATGACCTGATGGGAACGGCTATAAAGCGAGGTACCGAAGAAGAGTGTTTTCCACCCATAGTCAGTGTCTGTCTTCATGAACCATCAATGGCTTGCTGTATCTTGTCAAATTTATATTAAATCTAAGACTTGCACAAACCTCTGCCTGTCTCTGTGTTGATATTGTTCTGATATACATTAATATAGATTTGCAGAGTTTTAATGGTACTTTAAAGTGTTGTGAAAGATTAAACTCTCCAAATTCAAAGTTTTCCACAGCTGAATCTTGGGAGTTTGGAGGCCAGGTTATGATCTTGGGCTTTTGGTTGTGTTGCTCAAGCTGTTTTTTGGGGTTTTTTGCAGTTTTTAGTCGTGGCTGGGGGAATTGTCCAGCTGGAGGAGCCCACTGTCTTTAGAAGTGTTGCTAGTTTGTAGGAGTCTGCTGCTTTGCCTTCAACAAGGTTTAGGTAAGTGGTATGTATAAAAGTAACATCTACTAGTTAGAGCTTAAATCCTTAACATTTAATCACAGCCTCTCAAACAAATAATACAACAAGATAATAGAGGAAACAATTCGATTCATAATGTGTTAAATGTTTATTTTAGTTGCAAAATAAGAGTCATTTGAAGGAATTTATTCAACATCTTGCAAGTCATTTGGTGTATTTTTGGAACTTGGAGTTTAGCTTTGTGGTTGTTACTACATTTGTGGTCTTAGGAGCTGAGGTGGTACAAATGGTAGCAATAGAGTCATGTGACTGAGAGCAGTCAGTCAAGGTAAAGACAACCCAAATGTATTCCAAAGTTACCTTCAAGTCACCACATTACAAGAAGCAAAAGCAATACTAAGTTTACAGAGTTTTTCCATTTCTTTCCCTACATAACTAGAGATATCTCGTATCCCTGTTGCCATTGGCTTTGGAGATGTTGTTGAAGTGAGTGGGCGAGCAACACAAGATGTTGTGGTGAAAAAACATCACCTGTCAATACTGATGTGTGGAGGTCAGACTGGAAGACCCAAGAACAAAAACAGACCAACCAGGGAGGAAAAATTGCGTAATTTAATGATAAATAATGTAAGAGGATTACTGGCAGGCAGACAGGTGCAGGTTGGGAAACAGATATCAGTCAGGGATCGGTGTAGGTAGTGTGTGGAGAGCAACGGTCAGAAATAACACTGAAAAACTGGCAAGTAGCCAGACTGAACCAGTATAAGTAGTGGCAAGGCTAATGAGGAAATAGGAAGTGGTGTGTTGATAGATGAAAGAAAGCAGGTTATCATGGCTGGTGGAAGGTCAAAAGCTGCTGGTGGTTCCCTTCCTCTTTTCCTACAAGAATCACACTGACTGAACTATGTTTTTTCCTTTGATAATTTTCATTATTAACTATGATACAATCTGAT
The DNA here is from genome assembly GCF_022539595.1 of Amphiprion ocellaris. Taxonomy (NCBI): domain Eukaryota; kingdom Metazoa; phylum Chordata; class Actinopteri; family Pomacentridae; genus Amphiprion; species Amphiprion ocellaris. Next base: position 10,848,183 of record NC_072781.1, on the reverse strand, counting down.
GTGTACAGTTTAAACCTTTAAAGAGATACTTAACATGTAAAAGTTTTTTCAGCTGTAAACTAAATGATATGACTGTACTATGATGAAACACATCAATGTTGCTTTTGTTGCAATTTATACAAAATTAAGACAATTTACTAAACATGCCATACATGAGACAGTGATGTTGATTAGCCAATTACTGGCGATGTCTTGTTAGCTTTAATTCATGGTTTTGGCTGCAGCAGCACAATCTTGCATGCAGCCTGTTTTACATCTTAAAATACTTCATATTGGTTTAGGGTTATAGTTGGTTCTCCTTGTGAGAGGACATATAAAGATAGTCCGGGTATGTTGAACTTGCTTCACACTACAGGTCTCTGAAGAATGTCAAAAATATCAAGAAGACAACATGTTTTGTTTCCACACCACACCAAGAGGTGTGCAACTAAACAATCTTGAAAATTATCACAAAAATGTTCAAAATAAAACATGAAATACTTTAAAATAAATGTATACTTTTTCCTCATCTGCATTATCACCCTATCAGGTGACAGCAGTAGGATTACAGAGCTGACACACATATAAGACCAAACCAAAAGGGATAAAACCGGGTCACACAACTTTTGTGATTTGGAAATGAGTTGCATTTCTAAAGCTGGATGAACAGACTGATTTCCACTGCAAGATATACAGGTGACCGGTGCCAACGAAGACAGGAAACACAAAAACCTTTCCCACAATTTGAAAAGTCATGTTTGAATCCCAAAGAGTATATAGAAAGCCAAAGTCTTGGCCGCTAGCATTAGCATCTGCTACAGCATTAGCAGCCAAACTCACTAACAAGCCTCTTGTGGTGCCGTTAGTTCAAACCCCAGCAGCACTTCCTCTATCTGCCTGTCAGTCATTGTGAAAAGAATCAGATCTGTAGCATATTCTTTATTTCTTACTTTTATATCATATTTTTTGATGTACAATATTTTTGCTTTGTATTATGTGGCACATAAATGTAAACAACTGAATGTACTGGTGTGCAAAAGCCAATAAGTGTAACAGAACATGTTTGTGTGATGTCTATTTAAAAGCATTGCTGCTGCAGCAACCTTGTTGGGGAATAAATGTTCAAAATATGGATTCAAGTGTAAATAATGGAACCCAACAAACCCTTATTTGATTTGTTGAGGATTTAGCCTTAAACTAAATATAAAAATATCACTGAACTCCAAATACAAAGGTTCCCTTTGGAGTTTTCTTTGCAAACAAAAATATGTTGACATTCAGTTACTCACTGGAGCACACTGTGTGTATCTAACAGAAATTAATGAATGTGAATTGAAAGTTTTTCCTTCCTCGTGATAGTGAAACATATATTTTGATAGTCTATGATATCAGGCTATATGAAAAATCATCACCCAGCCCTGCTAAGAACAATTGTCTTCACTCGTCAACATTCCACATTGCGAAGTCTGACAGCCATTAGCTCAGACTTGCAGAGTTTACTTGTAGCTGGGTCACATGCAGGTCAGATCACATCACATCACCACAAAGAACTCCTCCAGAATTTGTCCCTAATCAGACTGAGACTACTTCTTCTAAAGGTTTTTGATGCAGTTGTTTTGGTCTGCACTAAGTACAAGCGCTGTGTTCAGATTTGCACAAAGAAATCACAGCAACAGGGAAAACAAACCCAAGTCTCATTCCATCTGAAGTTCACAGGATTTGTTTGTCACATAAGTTCAATGCTAAGTTTCCACAGAACTCTGAAGTAGACAGTTAAAGTGAGAAGGCGAATATTCATATTGTCTATGTTGATTTCCTTTTTTTGGAACTTCAAACTAATGCCTTTGTATATTGCACACGGGAGCCTGGATTAACTCTGGTCTCAGAGGAGTAAATACAGCAGCAGTAATCTACTGAGGTGTTTTCTGCTTTTGTGTATTCACCTAATCACAATAGCACCACTTGGACCGCCGAGACTCAGAGACTTAAGGAAAGAGAGCTATATGGGAAATGAGAACGCAGCGGGATATCATGCCACCTTACATTAGAGAGGAGCTACTGCAGGAGGGGAGGAGGGAAGGATGAAGATGACTGAGGAATACGAGTTTGTCCTCGAGGTTTTGTTCATTCAAGTCGCATTAGTCTAACACTGACTGATATTATGGCAGACAGACAGCACATACACACAATCAGACGCTGATGGCAGGTACGAATAATAAAATGCAACAATGGCAGGGGTGTAAATATCAAGACATAATCAGAATCAGCTTTACTGGCCAAGATTGACTCCTGTTTTTGCATTTCTCTCAATGTGCTTGCACAGGAATAGACACAGCTAAATACAAGGACCAAATTATGAAGAGTAGACAGGACTGTTTTGTATAGAAGTTTGGACAAAAAGGGTGTGGATGAATGGATATACATGGGATGGATGACAATAATGATTGCATGGAATAAAATATATAAAAGCAGTTACAGTGTAAAATATAACTTGTATTAAAATGGAAATTTATGGAGGTAAGTAGATGTTTTGGTGTTAATTGACACTGTCTGGTGGATTTAACAGTTCATTAGAGTGATGGCCTGTGAGGAGAAGATGTTCTTATACCTGGTTGAGTTGCCATACAATGTTCTACCATAGGGGGTCTACCATAAAGGAAATGTGGGAGCAGGTTGTGTCCAGGGATGCGATAGATCTGCAGTGATGTTTCCTGAGTAGAGGGCATGTTAGCAGCAGAGATATCCTCTACGGTCCTAGCAGTAGATTGTACTCCATTCTCATCTTGTTGGTGCCTGATCCTAACAAGACAGTGGTGGATGAACCGACTGAATTACTGTGTTGGAGAAATGGATCAGCAGGTTAAATTTTCTGTGCTGGATGTTCATCCTCTGACAGACCCATGTTGGACACCTTGGACATAGGGGATCCTAGAAACCTGAATGATTGCACTGCGGTGTTGTTGTGTACTGAGGCCAGTGTTGGGGGGCTTCTCCTAAAGTTATCTTCGTAGTTCTTTCAGCTCCAGCTTGTTCGAATAGCACCTGAAGGCCAGCTGGTCACACTACCATCTGTCCAGTTTCGTCATTGTTCCAGATGAGCCCAGTGACCATTGTGATGTCTGCAAATTTCCATAAATTAACAGATGGGTCTCCTGAGCTGCAGTCATTTGTGTAGAGAAAGATGAGCAGAGGGGAGAGCATACATCCCTGGAGTGCTGACTGTGAAACATTACCATTCAGACGGAATGTTCACCCTGATTCACAAGATTAAACCGCATCATTTTAAACACTTACAGATACGTTGCAGTGATAAAATTCCTGCAAAAATGAAGGAGAATTAATGTTTTGTTGTCTGTATAGTCACCGGCATGCTACAGATCTAAAAAGGTGTCCTAACTCTCGCTCTCTTTGCCCTTCTTTTTCACATAAATACACTTTCTTTCCAGTCTCTTACTTACTCACAGAAGCGTTTGTGTGCGTATTTCTGCAGGCAAAGACATTAGAGCAGCCTTCTGACAGTTTAATCATGCGCTCAGAAATGTGACAGACTCAAATTAGAGAGACAAGTCAGGAACACTGACTTCACGGGACTTTTCAACCTGTCAGTTCCTTGTGCTTCATTTACCCAGGCGCTTTACCACACACACATTATGCAGACACTTACAGCCCTCATCCACTATGTGTTGTATCATTTTATGGGTGTTTGACTGCGATTCTCTCCTTTTTGTTTGGGTAGTTTAAGGCAGGTCTGTGGTTTAGAAATAATAAAGGCTGAAGTTGGCTATAATGATTTTTTTCCTGACCAGTGTGCCATGACAGACTGTGAAAAAATCCCAGAATACAGATAGAAAATAAAGGAAATGATGACAATTTGGACTTTTTTCAGTAGATTTAATGGGTAAAAGTTCCCATCGCTCTTTCCAGCACAATGTCATCTCATAGCACACTACATCATTTTCTCCTTTAACGTGATGCACAAGATAGCACAGGTCTTTATGCAAGCTTTTGCAAAGTCATCATTTCGAGTGCAAATTCAGCTTGTCGAAATAAGGAAGAGCAAGACGGGTTGAAAATCTAATTCAAGGATCTAATTTTGGACCATGTGGGCAAAATAATATCCAGCTTATTGTAGACAGTGCAGTATTACTCCTCTTTTAGACAGGTTCTCATACCAAACCAGGAAAAAAGGTGGACTTTTGTGCATTATGAAACATCAGTTATTTCTGACATGGCTACAATGTGGCATGTCCAGATTACTGTCATGTTTAAGGTAAACACACAGACCTGAGCGGATAATTTGTGACATTGCTTTTCTTCATTTTTCCAAAGCTGATTTTTTGGACTTAGCTTCAAATTCATCTAATCTGTATGACACGGAGCAATGTTCATCACACTGAAAGCTTCTACAGCAGATTTAAGCTCAGAATCTAATATGTGTCAGGTAACAGTGTTGCTCCGTGTCGCCAGATCACCAATTTTCCACTATATTTATCAAAACAGGTTTCACACAAGAAGTCGGCACAGAAAACACAGTTGAAATTGTTGATGTATTGTAAATAATGAGAAAACTTCCAGCTTGTGCAGCTTTGTAAGTGTGCTGTGGTTGTGTCGAGTGATAGACGTATGACTGAAGACGTGTGATGGAGCACAATGTGTGACTAAATTGAGTAAAAATCCTAATCAGCGCCGTGATTATGCAAGAGTAATTCTAATTTATCTCAAGCTCTGCTCCACTGTATCCTCTTGATGTCGATACCTCGGCACACCTGACGGAGGACTCTCCATCACCTGCTGCCACTCACATCTGTCAGGTCGCCTGCATAGTGCTGTGAAGTCAAGATTTGTGAAGAGGCAGCTGACCAGGCTTAAAAAAAAAACTGATTAAAGTGACGTTAATCAGTCAAAGCTCCTTCATTTAATACATTTTTTTGTTTAGTTAATTAATGATGAATTCCTTCTGACTAACTTCACGGAAAATCTTGAAATCTAATATGTATTTTTTGTAGATAACTAGTGCTTTGCTGTGTAGTTTTTAAATGTATGTAATTCACATATAGGATAAAATACACTCAGATGCAAGTATACATACAAGGGTACTTCAAAAAGTTCTCTGCCTCACAAGAAATGTCATAGGATAAAGATTATTTTTGCAATATTTTTCAACATAGTCTCCTTTAACTTCAATGCACTGGGTCCACCAATCAAGCCTCACTATCCCTCTGCAGAAAAAAGGTCACATCTTGAGCCTGCAGATACTTCTAAACAGCAAGCATATCTTCATCACCACTCTGAAAATGCCAATTACACAGGTAGGATTTCAATTTGGGAAACTGACAGAAGTCAGTCGGTACAGGTCAGGTGATGAAGGTTCATGAGGCAACAGTTCAAAGTCACATTTGGCTTCTTCTGCCACCTGTAAGAAGTGGATGGAGGTATTGTTCTAGAGCTGCAGCACACCACCTGGAAGCTTGCCTCTCCTGTTTTTCTTTGATTGCTTCAAATATTTGCTCTTTTGTAGACAGTGATTGAAGGCTTTATAGTACACAGTTACTCACCAAAATGGGAGTTGGAGGCAAAAAAGTACCCTTGTATCTATATGCATACATGTGCATAACACACAGACAGAAGTTAAAGTACACAAACAGAATAAACAAAACTGAAATTAAGCAAAGACACAATTACATCACGACCTGCTAATGGTGACTTTACACAGAAGAAGCAAGGAAAACCTGTTTAAATATTCATATGAAGGCAAACTTGGAAAAATTGTGGCAATGTTCTTTCATTCCACTGAGAACATTCTGTCAACTGCATTGTGGTCAGCCTCACCTGCACTCACTGTGTCAGGTTCATCCATGGGCTTGCGAAGACGTGCACAGCAAAGCACAGCTGTGTCGCACTAATGAGGCAGCTGAGACCTCCCACTGCTCGATCATATCTGCTATTAGAGATCAATCTCAATAACAATAGGATGATCTTAAATTACATGCGACTACTGAAGCCTGAGGGGAAAATCAGGGAAATGTGGTGGGAAACGGTCTTCACAAGACTACAAAAACACGGAGGAGTGCATATTTCTGTCCTGAGAGCCCTTTCTTTAGTGCAGCTGTGACCACAGCACAGCTTACAACACTGATAGCGGCTGCTTGTGCTGGTCAGAGAGGCAGAATACACCGTCACTAATCATAAATCCCACCTCGGCAGCTCAGCAGCTCTCTTATAATGGGACACTAGCGGCTGCTGTGCCCCGTGCAGGAAAGTTGGGGGTATTTGTTGTGAGTGTGGGGGTAATCTTTGTGCTTTTGAGCCATTTTCCAAAACCCAGATTGGCTTGGCGAAGAGACGGAGACACTGTGAGCAGCAGGGAGGGGTTGTGTAAGAAGTGAGGGCGAGAAAGACAGGGCAGGGAAGAGGAAAGACAGAAGGTTGGAAGAAGGATGAAACGCTGGCTGCCGAAGAGAAAAAGAATCTTGGAGAGGTGGAGTAATGGAAGGCTGAGGCTTCAGCCTGATGGAGGGGAGGAAAAAAAATGAAGATACAAAGAGGGAAAGAGCGAGCATGAGCCATATATGTATTGTGCCAGTGCATGTGAAGTGTGTGCATCTGTGCTCACTTGCCTGCTCTAGAGTGTGTGTGTGTGCACCAGACTGAGTAAGCCTCCCTTTATTTGCTGTAAGGATTAAGGGGACAGCTCCAACACATGCACATTCTCGGGTTTAACGCAATGCCAGAATCGGAGGCACACTCGCAAGTGAAAAAGCTGTGAACACAAGCACACGGCTGCAGAAATGATGAGCACATTCAACGGCTCCAGTTGAAGGCTCCTCCACAGGATCGGACATGAAGACAACAACAGTTTATCACACGGCGCGGGAAATTTTTTGAAGGCCAAGACTTACCATTGGCACCTCAAAAAGCCTGTTCTATGAGTAGAGTCTGTTTCCTGCAGAAATTTCATATCTCTAATTTTGAAACCCTCACATCATCTCTGGTAGTTTCTATGTTTTCCCGAGGCAGAGCTGTGTGCTGCTGCTGCTGCTGCTGCTTCATGAGGAAGCTTAACCCATCGTGGTCACGCAGGTCAAACACTATCATGCCAATTCCCTAGGTTTGAGTAGCTGCTAATCTCAGCAGGCTCGGGACTGGATTATCCAATTAAAAAACCCTGACCCCTAAAATGACCCACTCAGCACCAAGCACAGAGATGCATACGACTGCCATATGAGAGATAAAACGAGCAGAATTGGCTTTTTGAGTAACAGGTAGCTAGTGGGAAGATTCTCGGTAATTACTTTCTGCACCTTGTTGGAGATAAAAGCGGGTGAAATTGCACCTCAATTTGTTTTTTCGAACAGATAATTTTTCTTTTAATATTTTAAACCATTTCTTTGCATTTCCCTGAAAGGTAGTCACCTGTTGAATTAGATTCAACTGCACCCTCAAATTGCCTTCGTTTTTAAATTTATCACAGCTCACAATGAAGTTTTAAAGCATTTAGAGCAGAAACAAGAATGGAAAAGGCTATCAGCCCAATGCTGGGAAATTATTCTGTCAATGGTTTTATAATTGATAATCATTTGCAATATTTGCAAGTAACAAAGCAAAAACATTCATTCGATTCAGGCTTCTTGAATGTGAACAGCAATATGAACATCCATTTTAGATGCTTAATTGTTTTGCACTGTTGGTTGGACAAAAAGCATTTGAGTAAAAGTAAATCAACAAAGATGAGGAAAAAAATTCTTACATTTTTGGGATCAAACAATTTATTGACTACTAGAGAGAATAATCAGAAGAGGAATTGTTAATTTGGCTACAAAAATTAAAATCGCAGACTATTTTGATAATCATGAAAAATGGCAATATTACTAGCTAAAGTTGCTCAAATGTAAGAAAGGGCAGTTTGTCTGTAGTTTATATCAATGTAAATTTTGTTTAAAAAAATAAATTAAATGATATATATAATAAATATATTACAACAATATTTTGGGGGTATATTTTCGAAATGAGGTAGAAACAAAATATAGCACGCAAACGCACCAAATGGCCATTTGTTTCTTAATTTTCTTATATTTTCTAGTCTTACAACTAATAAATGAATAGCTGAGAGAGTGGTCGATGATAGAAATAATAGCTTTTTTTGTGGTTACACTGAAAGTTGTTACACTAAGCCATTGGTAATGCTGGTTTGTCCCAGTGAACTTGTGCTGCAAGCCCTTGAAATGATCGTTTGATTTAAAAAAAAAAAAAAAATTGCAAAGACTAAAAAGAAAAAAAGAACAAACATATATGAAGCATACATGAAAGCTGCCTTTGTCGTCGTCATGTCAGAGTCCCGCATATGAATTTGAAATGTGAAAGCCATACATTCCTCTATCGAGCTGTTGTGAGGAAGAAGTGGGAACAGATGAAAGCTGATTACATAAGATTGTTCTCTGATAAAATACTACACCCAGCCCCACAAATTATATCGATCAAAAACAACACATACCATCTCATCAATATTTCCCAGGCTGTGGTCTATAATCTGTGAAAGTTAGCTCTACTTGTTTATTTGTACATTTTTTTTTCAAATTCCATCTGTTCTCATTCTGGATTTTCTTTTTCCTAAATAGACAGCATCAGTCATCTCTGCACTCGCTGATCTGATCAGAAGAAATTGTTTTCATTTTAATAATCAAAAACCAATTTCAGAGAGTTCCAAAAGATTCCCAGGCAGGCTTCACTGTGCACTGATGTTTGTTTACTGTGCTCCCTTCAGAGTGCAAGAGATTCACCCCATAAAACTCTGTCAGTCAGACACAGAGAGGCACACAAACACACACACACACATCATCTTCACATAAACACAAACTCATGTCCCTGACCTATATGTGAGTAATTTGGCAGCGCTGCAACTCCCTCACTTAAGATTCCAAACAGACTGAGCCTCTATTCTGTCTCCTGGGGGCAACAACATTGCTGTTTGTAAAATCCTTTTTGATATTAACTGTTATCAAAACATTCATTCAGAAATACACAAGAGCGAAGATGAGTTGTGCGTCCCTCAGTGCCACCAGTATAGTTCAGTGCTTCTTCTAAATGGAAGCGTCCCGCATCGTCAGCCAAGGAGGTGTTCTGGCTCTCAGAAATATTTTTCAGCTTGTTGAGACCTGACCCACAACACTAGTCTGCATACAAATGAGCAAAAAGTGTATGTTTCTCTATAAAAAAAAAATGCATTAAATGCTAATTTTCCAGGGATGCATGGTGTGAGATTCTTGCAAATATCAGATATTCCAATATTTCCAACTTCTTTAGGTCGATTGCTGATGTCAATGTATGCACATGTTATTTTCATCTCATTTCAGAGTGTATCAAGTCTCTCCTATTGTGGAATTACCATGTTGCATCAAAATAGGTTAAACAGAAATGGCAAAAATTTATGCTTGCTTAATGTGTTTTGTTTCGGTTTTTTTTTACTTTTTCAAAATACAAAGGCAGGTCAGTGCACATAATTGAAGATGGAAACATCTGTTCTGAATTTGCTATGATGTAGATCACATTTATCTCACATTACTGATCAACTGTTTCCACTTCTTTCATTATATTTGCCTCCAGAAAGCCTTTCCCATGACTAATACCAACTAACATGAAAGAATAATTCCAACTTGCTCTATTTAATACTATTCCTGAAGACCTCTAAACATTCTTCCCTCGCAGATGATCAAAGTTGTTTTTTTTCCCTCTTCTTCAAGGATCTTTAGCAGCTGGTAAACGGTTGAATGTGGTGAACATCCACACTGCCTGACCAAAAAAAGTTGCCACCTGGATTTTACTAAGCAAATAGGTAGGAGCCTTCCACAGGATGATTATTGCAGTGATTAATATGTTTCAGCTGCAACAACTTACTCAACTGTAGCTGATGCAGTGAGGAGCTTCTCATTTCTTTAACAACCATGTTGGAAGACATATCCTGTGGTTGTAGAAAGGATGTTAATCTGTTTCAGAAGGGTCAAATTATTGGCCTGCGTCAAGGAAAGAAAACAACTAAGATTTCTGAAACTGCTAAAATCAGGTGAAGAACCATCCAATGCATTATTAAAACCTGGAAGGATAGTCGTGAACCATCATCTTACAGGAACAAATGTGGTCGGTCATGTGGTCTGATGAGTCCAGATTTATCCTGTTCCAAAGTGATGCACTCATCATGTCTAGTGCCTACCAGCCTGTGGGGGTTTAGGGTTATGATCTGGGGTTGGTCAGGTTCAGCAACATTATGTTCCCAAAGAATGAAGTCGGCTGAATACCTGCATATACTGAATGACCAGGTCTTTCCATCAATGGAGTTTTTCTTCCCCGATGGCACAGGAATGTTCCAAGATGACGATGCTAGGATTCATGGGTCTCACATTGTGAATGAGTAGATCAGGGAGCACTGGACATCATTTTCACACATGGATTGGCCTCTACAGAGTCCAGACTTCAGCCCCATTGAGAATCTTTGGGATGTACTGGAGAAGATTTTGCACAGTTATCCAACTCTCCCATCATCAATATAAGATCTTGGTGAAAAATTAATGCATCTGTGGACAGAAATAAATGCTGTGACGTTGCAGAAGCTCATCGAAACGATGCCACAGCAGATAAGTGCCATATTCAAAGCTAAAGGCAGTCCAACAAAATATTAGAGTGTGCAACTTTTTTTGGGCCAGGCAGTGTATATAGAATGCCAGAGAAAGATTTAGTACTTCCCAATACATAGTGTGTGAAACATAGCATGCCAAAAACACCTAGATGGTCTTAGTACATCTAGTCAAATTTTGCAGTGCATAAGTCAGCATTGCTTTCCTGGTCATTCTGTCCCACAATCCCCTGCACAGTTAGGTCACAAATGTTGCAGTGTCTTGTGGGAGTATAAACAAGCTTGAGCTGCCTTGATCACAGCTCATTTTGCACAACAGGCAGCAATGGTCAAGGCTTAAGGTGCACGATTATGACAAAGCATGTCCCACTTGTGTGCATATTGCATGAAACATTACAGACTTTTCAAGGGCAGCTGCAGTACCTACTTAATGTAAAGAGAAAAAGTATGCAGCCTAGATTTTCACTCCAAAGGAGATAATGGGACAAGCCTGATTCACATTTTCTCTTTTAATTTTTTTTGTAGCATTTCAAGAGTTTGCTATGGAAGTTACCACAGCTATTGTTCTTTATGGGCCGACACCAGTATTACATTTTACAGCCTTTTTCAGCTGATTCCAATGATGTGCCAATACCATCACACACTCCTAGTTTCTTTCTGTCATGTAATAATCTACAATCTGATCATTGTTCCACCGTTTGCCTCACACAGGAAAATGTCAACACCCACTGTACAGTTAGCCCATACATTCAAAAACACACTATCAGGTATTAGGAGCATACAAACCTCCATCAAAACTACACAATTCTCCAACAAAACATACACAGCAATTTGAAATGGTTGACCTTCTGAGAACAAAACAGTGGACTGAATCCTCCTGAGGAACGGGCAGTCTTAGATGTTAAACTTTTCCTGCAACATAAGAGTTACAGCTAAGAAAATGTTACCAAATTATAGTTGAAATCTGGGACAGAGATTATCACTACAGTCGGTTGAGCTGCTCTTGTAGGCCCATATAAAAAGGATGAAAACATATCCACTGGGATCCCAAATAGAAACTTAGCTGAGTAAAAGGTATGCACAGACTCTGCCAAAGACGTTGGCCTGCTCACAGTGTGAGACGAAGCAAGTTAAATGTGTGCACGAGTGTGTGTATGTGATGCAAGCAGGATGCAACCAGAGCTGAGAAGTTTCCTTTACATCAAAGTATCATGCTGGCTCCTTGTCCCACACCTTCCTGCATCAAAGACAAGTCAAGGAGAACAGATGCATGAGCGGACAGGGACGGGAGCCAAGCTGCAAAAAAGACAAGGGAAGGGGGAAAAAAGCAACGCTTTTTATATGATAGATAGCTTTACTTCCTGCTGTCACTACTGAGAATATTAGAAACTGATAGTACAAATATAGTTTCACTTTACACTCAAGGTCACTGTAACTGCAGCTGGAATAGGTTTTTATAGAACAGCTCACGTACAAGAGAAAACCTTTCCGTATTCGAAAACACAAACACAATCTGTGATTATTGAGCGGGGCAAACCCTCAGACCTGCTTTCTCCTGACTCCCCAATGCTTTAGATTTTCACTTTTATAATAGGAAGTTTTTGTAGTGAACAAAGCTCTGCAATTGCTTTCAACCCTTGGTCACAACCGCGGGATTCCTTCCAGCAATAGTTGTGCCATTACTCTGATTTTCGCTGAAGGTCACTCAGCTAAGAATGAGTTCTGACCACCTCACAAAGCCCCCGAATAAAGATACAAGTTATGGTTTCTCCATTTTTGGGGTCAATGCCTTTATGAACACAGGTTTTTGGCCTGGAGAGAAAGGGAGGCAGTTGGTGGACAGGGAACAAAGGAACAGGAGAACAAATGAATAGAGGAGCTGAATAATTTAATTTGGAGAGCAGAAATGTCATCTCAATTAGACCATGAGATGAACTCAGCACCTCACATGCACACACACACATATAGACTGCATGGTATGTTGTGGGAAATAGAAATGACTGGAGTTGGAGGAATAGATCAAAACCTTAAGAGAGGAGAAGAAAGAGACGGCGAGGCCATCTGCCTCCTGCATTAGTGCATTAGGAAGTGCAGAGTAGCTCCAAGAGAGCGGCGCTTGAAGACAAAACAAACCTCACGCACTCATCACTCTCATCTGAGCCTCCTGTCCAAGTCAACAAAGACACGCACACACACACAACGCACAGCGAGGAATACACACTATGAAATAAGACCTATAAAAGTATGTCCAGCGTTCCAGTAATAAGCCTCTATTTGACAGCTCAGAAGCCACATTTACACCATCTCTGTCTCTCCATCCCTGCCTGGCTTGCAGAGCTCAGTGCAGTATATTTAGTCAGAGGGATGAGAAAAGCAGCAGAGGATGAATCCTCTGATTAATGCAACTCTCATCCCTACTCTAATCCCTGATTCAAGCACCTGTCAAAACAGGAGCTTTCGCATGCACTTGTGAAAACCTCCACTTAAATCACACGCTGGAGGTGCATCAAGGCCACAGCAAACTTACTCAACCAAGATATAGGGTTGCACAAAAAAAAAAGACGCAGGTCTACGATTAAAGGCTTTGTAGTGCAGAAAAGGAGAAAACATGGATCCACATCTGGAAGCTATAATGTTCAAACCCAAGTGCCTAAAACAGCTGAATCTACCTGAATCTTCTAACATGTCACTGTACTTTTACCTCTCTGCAACATGTGGTGCATTCTCACTTCATAAATAAGTATTTACACCTTTATTTCCAATAGACCTCATCTTATGCACTAACCCCAGGAGTTTGTGTGGAACCCTGTGTAAGCGTGGGGCAAATCCCTGGCTCTGGGGCAGATTAGATGCAGGTTAGGTTGGCACCTTGGTGGAAAGGCACAGTAAATCTGAAGCATTACTGACCCAGCTGGCACATGTCTATAAGTTATATCAGCCCCGGCCGAGCACAAGATTTAGTCTGTCAGCAACGAATGAATCATTGCCTGGCATCGCAACAAGCAACAGCGATGGGGGCTGCCATGCTTTGTTGCCCTCCCCCATGAACCTTTTCATTTGGCAGAGCTGACAGGAAGATGGCACGTGGAGGCACGCCAACAGAAAGAGGTTAATGAGGAAAGAAAACATACGGTAAAGAAATATATTTATTGTCACATAAAGGAAAAAATCTGTTTCAAGATGAATGGATCAAGAGAACCCAAGTTCTAAAAAAGCTGTTTTAGTGAGTTATCTGGATGCCTTTCTGAGTCAAATTCAGAGCTTCACCATCAATTCCTTTCAATCATTTTGACTACAACATTAAAACCACTGACAGGTTAATTGTATACTTACATTTTTTATTTTCTCAGAACAATATTTTATTTATTTTTTTTTTTTTTACATTTTCTGCTTAAACTTTTTTAATTATGTTTGCCTTTATCGGACATATTTTTCTTCCTATGTTTATCTTGTATTTTTTGTACTACTTAATTTTTAAAACATTGAATGGGAGCAACTGTAATGAAAGTCATTTCCCCTTGGGGATGAATAAAGTATTTCTGAAAAACACTAATTGTCCTGTTACAACTGTATCTCTCAAGGGGATTTTTACAGCAGCAGGTGAACAGTCAGTTCTTGAAGTTCATGTGTTGGAAGCAGGAAAACTGGATTGCATACGGATGTGAGTGACTTTGGCGAGGGTCAGTTTGTGATGTCTAGACTACTAAGTCAGGGCAGCATCAAAATGGCACATCTTGTGGGGTGTTCCTGGTATTTACCTCTGAAAAGCAGTCTAAGGAAGGACAACTAGGGAACCAGCAACATAGTCTCAGGCACCCAAGGCTCAGTGGTGGTTCTGGGAGTCAAGGCTGCGCCAACTTGGCACAGAAGCGCTGCTTGTAGCACAAATTCCTTGAAAATTGCGTGCTGCTATGATCGCGAGGTATCAGAACACACAGTCCATCACAGCTTGCAGAACAGTCAGAGTGCCCATCCTGACTCCAACTAAAAGCTTCAACAATGTATGAGAACTGGACCACAGAGTCACTGAGGAAGGTGGTTTGGTCTGATGAAATATGTTTGTACTTGTGTACTGTTTACCAGGGGACGAGGTTGCAACAAGATGCAATTCAGGTTCTGCCACCTGCTACTCTTTCACATACATTTCCTGTGTGCCTCTACTGTATGGTATTAAATAAAGCCAAAAATAAAAGGCAAAGTTACCCAGATAACTCAGTTAACTCACCTCTCCCAAGAGACTGATTACATATACTGTTAAGCCGCTCAAAGAAATAATGATTTCCACCATGCTGGAGATACTTCATATTTCAAGTGTTGGGAATGACAACCTGATCAGTATCAATCTCCTCAGATTTATCCTGCAATCCTGGACAACAAGCAGTATTTTTTTAATACTCATTGTTACAGATGGTTGCGGTAAGAATATAAAAGCCCACAGACAATAGCAAATAGCCTTGCACTTCTTGTTAATCAACTCTGCAGAGTTGTGAGAAGAAAACTCATTTATTATTTGTAAAAACCCAGAAGTGATATTTATTTTTCATGCCAGAGGAAAGAAACAGAATACCCGCATTACACAAAGGACTGAAATCAAGTTTTTCAGTCTGCCAATCTGCTATACAATATTGTCTCTAAAAGAAACAAATAGCAAACTAGGATTTCAAAAACCTCTGTTGTGTGTGTGTGTGTTTTTCCAGCAACAATGTTTTCCGTGCGGATGTTATGCCATGTGTGAGGTGCTTCTAAGGGAGGGGGATGGAGAATAGAAAGGGGTGTTGATTCCATGACTAAAAAAAGCCTCGAGGCTTCTCCAGATGCCTCATCTGAATAAATGAGTCTTTTTAATCAATAAGTCATCTACCCTCTGTGAAGAGTACCGACGCCACACAAACATCCAAGATAAATACGTCCATATATACGCTTGCATATAAACACATTCAAAGTCAAGAGTGAGAGAGAGAATTACACACTGCCAACAACAGAGACAACTGTTTTTTATCAAGTTAAAAATCCACCAGGATAAAGAAAGCTTCTACTCACAAGATGGAAAACTGTGAATATTTTCTGTGAGAATATTTTTCTTCATGATTTTAATTCTAAGCAGATTTTGGAGGAAGCCAAACAATAAACTGTGGAAATTACAGATCGACTTAGATGTTGTGCATAGTCAGTCAGTGAAAACTCCTTTATGGGAGTTTAACAGTCCAGATAAGATACAGCGAATAGCAACAAAAAAAAAAAAAAAAAAATGGACAAACATCATTAAGTGCTTTTTGAATAAACCGATGACCTTTCTGTGTTGTTTCTCTGCCTATAGTTTTTACGCCACAGCATAGCATTTAGCATACATCCTTATTCGCATCCACTTTACATTGTGCATGTACACAATCACAGCATAATCTGCATTCTGGTTTTTCACCCATGGTTGACTTGTGGCAGCTGTTTGACCTTTTGTTGCCTGTTAGTATTCATGGAATCATTGTAGTAGTACACAATAAAAGAAAACTACTTCATTCCAATCTAGACAAAACAATCTGTTCAACCCATCTGGAACATGTAAGGCTGCTGGGTGCAGTTTTTGTATTTCTTTATTTACCCATTTCAGACCTTTTTCATTTTGTCTTATCATCGTGGGAAGAGCATGAGTGTTGCCAAGAACTTTATGACTCTGTTCTATTCAAACCCAGTGATCCAGCATGTTCAACACCAGCAGCCTGAGACGAAGGCAGGTAAATAGAATCCAGCCATCATTAATTTTGTTATTTATACCTGTGCTTTTCCTGCTCTGACAGTCTGACTGACAGTTGCCAACGGGCACAGGCAGGATTTTTAAACTGAAGCACCAAAACAAACCAGACCAAAGTGTAAACATGCCAGGAGTTATTCAAAATAGTGAAAAGTTAAAGCTGTTTTTTATTGATATTCCTCTGTCAATTATAATGATATAACATGTTTTTTCCATGTCAGTTGCAGCTACCTCATGCAGATTATATGTAAATTATTCATACACATGTAGAAATAGCGATCAAAGTGTTGTGATGAAAATGCTATAATTAAAAACAGCACTACTTTGATGTTTTTTAAGGGAACAGTACTACTGGGGTTAATATACAGTTTCAGTCTTTTCAGTTGTCATTTGTTTCTGAAACTACAGCCAGTAAATTCATTAAGTTGAACAACTTAGAAAGCACTTATAATCCTCCACGTAGCATCACCTTAAAATGCAGCAGCTCCAGGACTTCAGAGATGTTTTGCATTTCATTCACCTTCAGTTTGTCAGCTGGGATGGTGCCAAGTCTTTGTTACTCGCTTCCATGGAAGTATCGCCAACAGTGCTGAAGTAACAGCCGCTGCAGGAACAATGGAAAGAGGGGAGGAGTAGAGAAATGGCAAAAAGACAGACAGTTTGAAAGGGGGAGGGATAAGATGAGCTATTTTTTCGCTGTCTGTTCTTCAGGTTCAAAGAGCCAACAGGTGCAAGAGGAGTGCAGCTGTCCTGGAAGGGGGCGGAGACTCAGCGGAAATTTGGATGGAGTTCTCGTGTCAAAATGACAACTGTTCTGTCCTCCATCCTCATCTTTATGTCTCTCTCTCTTGCTCAAAGATAGCTCTCTATAGTCATGAATATTTCATTTTCATACTTCTGAAAAAGAGACGTGCGCCGTTTGTACTCCGACTGCTCTGCATACTAA
The DNA here is from genome assembly GCF_022539595.1 of Amphiprion ocellaris. Lineage (NCBI taxonomy): Eukaryota > Metazoa > Chordata > Actinopteri > Pomacentridae > Amphiprion > Amphiprion ocellaris. Next base: position 10,830,888 of record NC_072781.1, on the reverse strand, counting down.
CAAGAAGCTCTTCCCTTTCTGGGAAAAAAAATATCTTGTGAAGTCAATAGATGTGATGAGGAATGAGGATGAGGGATGAAATCAGGGGAAGAAGGCAGGGCAGCCTCATCAGCGAAATCAAATATGCACTCCGTACCACTGATTGAACAACTTTGCGGCATTAATCTCACTTTATTATAAAGATAGCCGTGAGTGAAGGCCTTCACCGCTCGGCAAGGTTAGAGAGTTTTAGATGAGAACTCACACCTCGTAAATCTGCCAGGTTATGGACAGTCTGCTGGGCTTCGATTGGGGTCGTGGCCTGTCTGTGTCATGCCCAAGGACACCAAGCTATCACTCTCTCTTTTTCATTTTTTTGCTACTTTCAGCCATTCTTAGCTAAAATTCAATTTAACTTTGAAAAGTAATCAAAAATTGTCAGCCCAAACTTTGGCAGAGAGAACATTGATTAAATGTCTAAATGACTGCAGTTTTAATATTACTGTAGATTGTATCATTGGGGGGAAAAAAAGGCTGCAACATCCCACATGTTTTACAGCAGGTTTACAGCTCTGCACAGCCTTGAGTAAGTGCAAACTATTTCTCTAGGTCAAAGTCATACCTTTGCAATAGTCCCAAAGCTCAGCTGAGCATCCCAGTATTATTCTCGATTACATCAGGAACAGAAGTGAAGATGTGGTAGGATTCACACAAACCCCAAGTTCATATGTGCATGTACAGAGCACAACTCATAACACGGCTTTAACTTTTAAAAGGCATTTTAGCAGAAACAAAAGTCACCTGTCCAACTAAAAAAAATCTCAAATTTACTGTTTAATTATGTTAAAGGATTGATAAAATTTCTCACTCATAAATCATTTATAATAACAAACCGAAAACACTTCATTTTAAATTATTCATGCGCAATAAATTTCATCATTCTTCTATTTGCACTTTAACCATTACATCCCTGTTAATGTTTTTTTTATTTAATCTTGAATTGTGTAGAACTTTGTCTGTTCCTTTATAAGTTCTATAGAATAATCATCGACCATCCTTCTGTTTAATAATGATGACTGAGATATTACTGCAATGGTAGTTTACAGGTACTTCTGATGAATTAGTGGTGCAGGTGCTATAAATAGCCACAGCTATGAGGAATGATTGCATGTAAGAGCATTTCTCCATCCAATTATGGATAATTGTGCAAATGGAAGTGAAGCTTGTGCATATGTGCCCATTTGACAGAGCTTTATAAGACAGAATCAGGTCTATAAGCAGCTTTATAAATCCAAAGAATCAGTGCAGTTTCATGCATCAGTCCCAGTTCTGCCCCTATAGCACAGCTAAAGAACCACTGGAGTAGCCTCCTCATATTATTTTGTATTTTCAGCAGCAGCAAAATGACATATAAAATCAAATTTAGCTTTCACTCATGTCCAGCTAATCTCAAAGTTTATTTTTGTGTCATTGCGACCATCATGACTTACCTCAGAAGCCATGACAAAATAGTGCGATGCAGGGTGAAGTCCAATCATTTATTTTAACGAAAAACACGAATCGACTCAAAACAAATGAAAGACGGGGCAGTCAGTATAAGTGGTTCAGTGTATGGTGGTTGGATTACTTTTCAGAGGACATATACCCTGAAGGAGACGGGAACAACAGCACTACAGCCTCATTCCTACTCATGGGACAACCACTACCAATCAGAGTCATAAAAGGCTTAGACTGCAATAACTGCAAATGCAGTCCTCTTAAAGAGACAAACATAACTACTTAAGCATGTAAATATGTCAGGCATATAAAGTACGTGATCTGTAAACACAAATATGTAAACACTGACTCTACTTAATTGTGCACAAATTAGTAAACATGATCTGACCTTAACGTGTGAATGTTACTGTAAATATTCATACCATAGCTTAGTAAGCTAGCTGCATAAACTAACATCAAAATATGAATTATGAACTAATGACTCTTACATAATCAATGACGAATCTCTGTGTGTATTCGGATGGTTGAACCGTGAAATGTTAGTTATGTAGTGCAGCACAAAGCAAACGAAGATGTGCAGGAGAGAAGAGCTGTATTCGGAGTGAGGAAGGGTAGAGATTTACTGTATAGCAGGGGAGCACCAGGCCCAGACATCTCCAACTGTCCTGATGAATCTGCTTGTGCCACCAACGGTGGTATAAAAATGAAACATATAGACAGAATGGACAGTCAAGCGGACCATCATAGTGATCGATTCCATGAGAGCAGGTCACAATCCATTTATTATCTACACATCGCTTTATCCTCTGTAGGGTCGCAGGGGGGCTGGAGCCTATCCCAGCTGACTTAGAGTGAAGGCAAGGTACATCCCGGACAGAGTCACAATTCTCCGACATTACTATTAAGATACAGTGAAGTGCAGTTAGATACATAGAGCAGCTCTAAGATTAGCTTGTCTTGGTGCATTCCCTGGCTGTGGAACCTTCAGGAGCAAATGCCAATATTGTTCTTCTGAGGTAAAATGTTTGAACTGCAAATGGTTCCTGCATTACTGAACAGTTAGATAAACTCCTGATTGATCAATCAAGGCGCCCTGAGTGATATTGATTTGTATGCAACAGCTATCCTGGACAAACCTTAATGCCAAGCCCTGTTGACCAATTTTTTTGTTAAGTAAACTAACAATTTCAGGACAGGGTTGCAGAATCGTATCAACCAGATTTAAGGTTTGTTTGAGTAGACACAGAATATATAACTGGTACTAAATTCCAGATTCGCATCAGGGCTGTTTTTCTCTTTTGCCAGTTTGAAACGGCTGTTCAGATTGATCTCTTAGCTGACTGAAGGAATCCTAAAGATACATCTCACTGCTGCCACACTCTCAGTCACAGGCCATAAAGACATGATGTACTGTAGATTTGTTTTCAGTCCCAAAATGATTTGTCGTGCTTTTGAAGTACTGTATCACTGATCCAGCAAAAAACTACTGCAGTTTTATGGAAGTTTTAGGCAACACGTAGCTCATCGTGCTTCAGCAAGTGTATGTGTGTAACAGGGGGACGTAGAAAGGGAGAGCTGCATTGACTTATTGCACCACTTAAATCTTCCAAAAGGTCAATATGGATAAAGCAACAAAAATTAAGCTTCATGGGTGATTTAAACACTGTCGAGATCATTATGACAACTTTATCATAATCAAGAAATTTCAACAAAAGGATAAGAGGAAAGAAAAACAAAAAAGTAAAATGCAAAGCTTTGTCATTTCAGTGTTCAATTACATTTTAGTAGTCCACCTCCAAATTCTGATAAACTTCTGAATTTCAATTGTATGAAAAAAGGGTTTCAAACTCTGGTGTTCAAAGTGCAGGTTTCCATTTTCTTCCATTTCTCCAGTCAGGTCACAGTGGCAGCAGGCTAAGCAGGTTTTTCCCCAGCAATGTCTTCCATCTCCTCCTGAAGCATCCTGAGGTGGTCCGAGCTAAGATGAGCTATGGAATCCCTCCAGCAAGTTCTGGGTCTAATCCGAAGTCTCCTCCTAGATGGACGTGCCCAGAAAACCTCCAAAGGAATGTGCCCCAGAAGCATCCTAATCAGATGCTCAGACCACCTCAGCTGGCTCCTTTTGGCACAAAGGAGCAGCAACTCCTCGCCATATCTCTAAGACTGAGCCCAGCAACCCTACAGAGGAAATATTTTTCAGTTGCTCGTATGCGTAACCTCATTATTTCGGTCTCTATCCAGAGCTCATGACCATAGATGAGAGCTGGAACATAGATCAACTGGTAAATCGAGAGGTTTGCCTTCTGGCTCAGCTCCCTCTTCACAACACCCATGTTACTTTTAATGCTGCAGGAACAAGATGTTGAGATACTAAACCCCTTTGGTTGACAACCCAAAGGGAGCAATCCACTGGTTTCCATCAGAGAACCATGGCCTCAGACTTGGAGGTGCTGATCCTCAGTTCACGCACTTCAAACTCGACCGTAAACTGCAGACAGAACCACATAATCTGCAAAAAGCAAAGACAACTCTGAGGTTCCCAAACCAGGGACCCTCTTAACCCGATCTAACCCTGATAGTGCAACATCCACCAGAAATGTGTTTGACTTTGTGCAAAGAATACAAACACAGCTCTAACACTGGTTGTACAAGGACTGGATGGCTCGTAAAAATTTCCCCAAGACCCTCTACTCCAATAGTACCCTCCACAGGGTTCTCCAGGTGACACAGACGTTGACTCATCCCCAAGTCCACAAGACACTTGTGGACTGGATGATCAAACTCCCATGACTGGGACACTAAGCAGCTCCACAAGGGTAAAGTCAGGATGGAATCTGCATTGCTTTTATTTTAAGCTTTATCTTGCACTCTGCAGTTTATTCTGTGTTCTTGCTTTGATGTACAATTTTTTTCACTCATAGTTATTGCCTTTGCAAAACACGGGCACAAAACAAGAACATAAAAATACATCTGAAGCCTCAGAGAAGAGAAAGAGTATTATTATTTTCAAATTGTATATTCCACATCTCAGACCTCCACCTGCAGCTGAGGTAAACAAATCCGGTGCTCAGCTTATCGGGCCTGACAGGCCTGTTATCGCCTCACCTCTCCTCATTATGCTTTCATTAACCCCCATAACTGAACATACCAGCTTTTTGAATGTAGGATATTGCTAATGCGATTTCACAATTGTCTGTGACCCCACTTTCTCCTCGGCCTTTTTTATCTTCACATCTATCAGTCTCCTCTTTTATTCTGAACACTAAGCTTTGTTTCCCCACTAGATTCTGCCCTCTTTTCTTTTGCCTTTAGTCTTTCTTTATCTCTACGATCTGCCTCTTCTCTCTGTACACTTTCCTTGCAAAGAGCCTGTCTTTTTTCAGAGGTTTGAGTGTGATTCATAAAACATCCAAGGACATTCCTGTTCCTGTAATGCATGTGTGTGTGTGTCCAAGGAGAAGACCAGCGTGGTGACGCTGAGGCCTAAATCTGTCTCTAACTCTTAATTAAACCGTGGGCTCTAGTGGCCCTAACTTATTAAAGACCCAGAGTATGTAACACCACCTCACCCACACACATACATAGACACACAGACACACACACAGACACACACACACACACACACACACACACTGGCTGATGTACTCACACACTTCCTTTAAGCCCACAACATCCCACCTTTAAGCTACCAATGATTTAATGCATCTCAATATTTCACCTTCCGCAGCTGCTTAGTGACCCACTTGCAGCGAAATAAATTATTTCCTGGATTCTTTTAGCAGTTGCTTGAAAGTACTGAAGGAGACTCAGCAGGATGGCAACTAAGTGAAGATTACAGTTTTAAAAATAGTTTTAATGGAGTTTATCTTTTATGACTTGATGCAGCGCACATCTTGGAGAGAGGCCGACAAGTTTAAAGAACTGAACAGAAAAAGCAACAAAAATAAATATGTTAATGGGGAAATACAAGGGTTTTTTTTGTTTGTTTGTTTTTGGGTTTTTTTGTTTTTTTTTTTAGTTTTTGACTGTAGTTTTTTTAAACAATTAACTATCATATTACAGAATTTCCCTGTTTTGATAAATTACACACAATAATAATGAATAAACACAGTGTAGCTGAAATTTTCTCGTTTTTCAGCATATTATAATCACTCTCACATAATAATTCCTGCCGACAATATAAAAGGAAAAGGAAAAGTTTATCACCATGATTGACACCGAGCAACACAAACATCCACACCATTGCCATTTAGATAAATCACTGCTGGAGATTTGTTTGTTTATGATCACAACTCATAGAAGTCAGTTTTATTCCATTGCCCTTCTTAAATCACCAGAAGGTAATGCATGTAATTGACCTGTCACATGTTGTACATTGGATACATTTTTCTCTCTGGTGCCACATTGGAGCAACATGTCAAAACACACTCCTACACACTGTACATCATCATAAATAATTTACACCAGTAAAAAGTCAATAATCATTAAACAATCATGTTTTCTGATAATGAAAACATTGATTTTCACATAATTTGTGGTTCCTGACAACTGCTATCTGCTACAGTTGTTAGAGGCTATAAGGTTGCAAGAGGGAGACACTAGCATTGGAACAAGTCTATATATCAACAGAAAAAATATATATCTGCAGCAACACCTCTCTATTTACTCACTGAGAGAACGGACTAAAAAACAAAGTGCAGATTTCATAAAATGCAGCATTGCTACACAAAAGTCATTATTTCAGCCAGCATAGAGAAGCCTATTCCTGTACTCACTTCTTTTATTGTCATTATAATGGAAAAATTGTAGACTCAAAAGATATCGACAATCTGTCTATTTCAAATTCTGGGTCTGTACTGATGCTACTCATTTCTTTAAAAACAAGAAATAAAATGATGAAGTGAAAAGCGTAAAGTTTTGCTTAAAAAATAGATCACAGAAAGCACTTACACACTTTAAATACTCATATCTTTGGAAAGTAAGACCTTAATCACATACTATTAAGTTATGCTCACCCTTAAATTTTTATTTTAAATGTGACAAATAACATCATCTTCAGCTCCCTACTGTTTATGTATTCAGTGTTTCTCCTCATCTGTCAGGTAAGATGAACTTGCAGTCGCCAACAGCTTGACAACACCGTGGCACCGCAATCTATGTATGAAATCCAACATAAAACACGCATATCTGGCATCTGGTGCAAAAACACTATGATACTTAGATTTGTATATTCTGGGCAAAGGCTCAGTCACATGCTTAGACTAATTACAGGATTTAATCAGTACATTTATTACAGCTACAGGGAACATCAATAAAGACTTGATCTGTAAATGCCAGTAAATCAATCACCATGCATGTGTTGGTAATTTTGATGGCGCAATAATTTGTTTTCCATCCCAATCCATCTGTCTGATACATCTGTGACACCTGGATTACGCTCATATCTGCAAACAATATGCAAATGACCAATTAGGAAAGCACTGATTGTATACAAACAGACATTTGCTATCCTCATAAAAACCGGCAAGCACATCAAGACATTATGACAGAAGGAGTTATCTTATCTGAATCAAGCCGATTGCACAGTTTGGTATCTTTACATGCAGAAATCACTATCAGAGTTATGAAAAGCCAGCATAAGTCAGCTCCAGATTTCCATTTACTCTTTGTTGTTCCCACTGCGTTGTTGTTTTCAGTTTTGCCCATGTACTCAGAATTTATGATTTCTACCCTGATTTGTTTCTTCATTTTCCTCTTTTTTCAATAATTAACAGCTCAAATCTGCAACTTTGCTTCTACTAACTTCAGTTTATTTAAACCACCAAGAACAAGATCTGTGCTCAATACTGTGCAGCAGCACCCCCCTCTGGTGGGGAGAGTAAAAGCAAAATTGTTAAATGTCAAAGAAGGAAAAACATCAATGTACATATAAAAATTTGAAATGGCTGAATTCAATTTAGATGCACTGGCTAAATGGCTTATACATGCCAAATGCCAAAGGAAAACACTAATGTCAATAAAAGTTCAATACGCAAGATTCTGAGCATAAATGACGTATTTATATGACAGCAAAATGCTATCTGCTATGTTAAGTTATAATGGATTAAAGTGAAGTCACACTCTTGCTTTGTGTCTCCTATGTGCACGTCTGTGAATGTTGGCGCATGTGAGCACCTCCACATAATACTCCACTGATAAACAGACCCAAAGTGACCTCCGAGACCACATTGGAAAAGCAAAAGTGCAGTCCAGCGTTCAGCCAGTGCCCGAGAAATCCAAAGAATTTCAAAACAAGTATTTTATTTTCCTAGTTTATGTGCACTTGTTTCATTTAATCTCGGCTTAATTCAAGAATCTCAACTGCTGTTTTGTTTGCTACGCGTCTTTTCTGCTCCGGTTGTTGTGTATCTGTTTCCACACACTGGTCTACAGAGAAAAACAGACACGAGCGGCGCAAAGGAACAGCAGTGTTTCTCAAATTGACAACAAATCATTACAGCCAGTCCGTGTGCTAGCCAGCGGCGGCTAATCGTGACGACTGGGTTATTTTTTTGTTGCCTTTCGTGAACATAACTTTTGTCGTCGTAAATTCAAGTGAAGGGAGGGTGAAGATGTGGCGGAAAAGCCTTTTTAAGTCCGTGATGCCGGTGCTCTAGCGACATCCAGTGATTCCGAACACAGCGATGTTTCATGTGTGAAGAAAAGTGTGAATGAATATAGATGTGAATGCTTCTGAAGAAACCGACTTCACACACTTTTTTTATTATCTGCTCACATTTGTTCTGTGATGCATAGCAGCTTGTGAGGTCTAATAAGGTATACAAGTGTACTGAGGCACATTTTATTTATGACTGCCATTTTATTCATACACAGCACCTGTTTAGACCTTTTCCAAAGCAGAAAACTTGACCTTCACAGCTTGTGCAACTATCAAGGCGAGCACAGGTGTGCCCCTTTCAAGACGGTGGGATTTTAATGCTCCCTCACTTGCATGGCTTTTAATCAGACACATAAATAGACTGGATTAGTGTTAATTTTGCAACACCTGTGCTTTTCCTCATATGATAAGTTGAAAATGTCTGCTGCGAAAAAGATTCATACAGCCAGTTTAACACAATTATGATGGCAATTATGGTGTATTATCCAGAAATACTATAATGCATGAAATGCTAATGGGAACATGTTTTAAAGCCTCCATTAACTGCAGTCAGTGCATTAATGTCAGTAAATTGCATGTGATTATAAAGACATCTAAAAACACCTTGTCAATCAGAATCAGTGCTCACAGAAATCACACACACATCTGCCATTCAGAATAAAATCTGACTGAACACTGGGTCTCTGGGGGCCCATTCATTACCATAGATGGAGGTTACAAGAGGTGACTGTACTGCAGCTACTAAACAAAGCAAACTGATTTGCACTCAACAGTTTAAGTTTTTCTTTTTTGTTGTTTTTTTTTTTCCTTGTGTCTTTGTCAGTATTCAGGCTAAATTATTTTAAAGTCAGACCTTGTTAAATAGGTGAGCGGAATCAGAACCAGATGGTTAAAACAATCAAATATCGTCTTAAAAATAGTGCACAGATATGACAAATGTCAAAGTAAAGAGTATGTGAGTAAATGGGCTTAAAACACTGTCACTTTAAAAGAGAAACACTAATAATGTTAATGACAGAAATAACCATAAAGCAGAGGAGAAATATACCTGCATGGGCTTATGAATAATAATCTCATTTGAAAAAACAAAATCCAATTCCAATTCCAGGTGTGACACATGACACATATTACTATTAATTTAATCCGACAAATTTAAAATCATAGACCCTACAGAGGGTGAGAGGACGGAGAGCAGAGGAGTGTCAAAGGTGATACAGGAGATGGACAGACAAGGGATGAGTCCATGGGTGAAACTGACAGACAACCAAATGTGAATCATGCTAGCACTGTGAATGAACTGGCTGTTTAGCTCCATATGTGTTGAGAGAAGTGGTTGTGGGGTTTTTTGTTTTTTTTTGTTTTTTTTGAGTGTGTGTGTGTGTGAGTCTGTGTGTGTGTCACGGCGGTGCTGGAGGAGACAGCAGCATTTGCCCTGTGACGAGGCCGTGCAGATTGGTGTGAAGTGAGAAGCCAGTTCAGATCTTGCGTAGCAGCACTGTGCATGTCACATTGGATCTGATGGCGCTAAGTTAAAGGGGAAACAGCGGGGCCGTCACATTTAGCAGCCCCTGTGTTCTGCTGATGATGAAGGGAGGACAAGTCCAGCAGCATAGCAGATCTGTCCACTAGGACAAGCTAGAGGTAACGAACACTAATTGCTGCAAAACTCAAGGTCACGTCTGCAGCATTAAGGAGGACGAAGACGTGCAAAACGAAACTGCTGCAGGCAAGACTGTTACCTAAAAATGTTATTAAGTATATCCAAAGGTGCCTAGTTTTTCTTACTTAATTCAAATTTATTCGATCAGTCTCTAAAATAGAACATACAGTAGGGTCAATATACAATTGCGGGACTTGTAACATAGTTGACATTTTTGCTGTTTTCAGGCCTAAAATCAACATTTCTTTTATTCTAACCAAACACCACATGGCATTTTTAGACAAAGATTCTTCTAAATATTATATGTACAATTGAGCAAAATTGAAATTGAAAATTATTTATAAAGATATTGTAGTAAACCTGTTGACATGCGATAAATCCACACTTGACTCACACACAACTCTATATTAAACAACTAAGAAAGCCTTGGAGTCTTTTCTTCTGGAGGAAATGACATCAGCAAGTCATGTGATTTGGAATTAACACACTTCGATGAGAGGTGTTTTTGTAATGTAGTTGAAAGTGATTTCTCAGACACAGATACAATTTATTTTCCATATAAAATTTGATATATTGCCAAAAAAGAAAGATCTGTCATGATTATCTCAACTTAATAAAAAGAACACAATCAAAACCATTTTTGAATAAGCTAATTTTATTATTTTTTAGCTAATTAGAAGGTGGTTTTATTAAATTCGGACGGTTATTTAGTTGACTTTTTAGAGCTATCCAGTCATTTTTTCTTAATAAATGAATGTTTCCATAATAAGTAATTATGGAATTTGTAAAGACATGATCATAATGAACATAAAAAAACTTTTTTTGTACTTTTAATAAAAATGTATGCAAGATATATCCCATGGACTTCAAAAGTCCCTTAATTATATATTGACCCAGTAATTCTCCTCAATAAACCAAATCATTACAAAGACTGTTTCCTCCAATCAGCTACATTAGTAAAACCTTCTGACTGATATCGTGTAGCTCCCCCAAAACAGCTCTGACCTGACTTCATAGACGTCTGAAAGTGTCCCGTTATATATCAGGAACCAAGATGTTGGCAGCATATTCTTTGAGTTCAGTACCTTACAAGTTGGAGCCTTCATGCCCATCTCGCTTGATCTGATTGAGATCTTGGGAATATGTAGGCCAAGTCAATACATTGAACTCTTTGTCACGTTTCTCAAACCATTCCTGAACAATTTTTGTAGAGAGGAATGGTGCTTTATCCTGTTTGAGGACACTACCTGTCATCAGAGAATACTGTTGCCATGAAAGGGTGTACATGGCCTTCAACGATGTTAAGGCAGGGAGTGCGTAACATCTTCATGAATGCTACGACCCAAAGTTTCACACGCCTCCGCTTTGCTTTATATCCCACACATACTTTTTCCTGTTCTGTGTCAGTCCAACATCCAACCAAGTGAGGTCGTGACAGTCAATAGTAACAATACACAGATTTCATATGCAGCTAGGTAACACATTTTGAGGCCAAGTAAAATAAGCCCACAGATGCAGATGGATAAATGCACATCTACAGTATTTATTACAGGCTTAGCAGTCAAAAGTGCAAGGGCGGGCAATTGCACTTACTTGCAATTACGTGTAAGCTCACAGTTGCCAATCACAACTCTGACAGAGAGAATGGGGGACTGAGCTGGAGAAAGCGAATGACAGAAAGATGGAGAGGAGCTCATCAAAGAGGCACAAGATCGAGGGTGGAGGGGGCAGAGGAGGAGAGAAGAGCATCAGTTGTTGTGCTGACTATTCAGATATGTTCAGTGGGAAGTAATAGAATGCGAGGCTCTGAAATGAGGCAATAGGCCCTGCTGTAATGCAATCACATGCTGGTGAAAGAAAACCAAAGCCTCGGCTATGTTGGTGTCACTGATCAAGGCTCGAGGACTCAAGAACACTTTGATAATATTAAGACTGACTGGCAGATACAGGTTACTAATGCTTCTTTGTCTTTTTTTTCCTCCCTATTTGTCTTCATGATGAAACTATCAATAAACTCTGCTTGTTAAGCATCCTTCACAACTGAATTGTGGTTCCAGCCCGCTACCTTTTTGTGTTTGCTTTGTCTGCTCCTTTGCTCCTGGCTGCATCTCTCTCTGTGATTAAAGCATAAACACAGATGTGATTGAATGAAGCCAGCTCCTGCAAGACAGCTAATGAGGAAAAACTTTAAGTATTCATGTTTGTTTGAAAACCCCTGGTGATATTTGCCCCTCATCCATCATTTGATGATATCAGTGCCACAAGCCCAGATGGGGGGGACATTGAGATTTTCGGCTATGCCCAAAAAATGTCCTAGAAACCCCGGAGATTTAATTAATCTTCATTTCCCTCCTGCTGTTTCGTACCGTATCCGCCATCCCTCTCTGCAGTATCACCTCTCTCCCTCCCTGAAATGAAACCTCATGTGGAAAAAGTTCCTGCTGAGTGAGGTTGACACGTTCTGCGCATTTGTGTAAAAAAGAACCAGGCTGTGTGCTTGCAAGGGTGGAATCTCATCACCGATGTTGTGAACATGAGCCATGAGTGTGAAGGAGTCATTTAAACCAGGTCCCTGGCAGAATTACAGTCCTGGACAGAGTTCAAGAACACAAGGACTATGTGTGCTCAAATCAGGAGAGGAACTAAACCTGGGAGGAAGTTATTAGTCCTTGCTAACGTAAATAGCACCTGTCATCTGAGCACTGTGTCACTACATTACTATGCATGTCGCTGTCAGGGGCACCGTGTTGCCATCATGTTACCTTTGAGGACAAACGGAGCAAGAGAGCATGAAGTCAGAGAGGAAACTTTCCCAAACTCCAACCCACACTTCCTTGATCTCTCACCTGCACTTTTCTCTACACCACCCGAAGGGCCAAAATATCCAAAAACATGACATTTACTGTAAACCGTGTCTCCAGCCTCTCGGCCTGTCGTTGCCGTCTCCAGCGTGGAACCAGACTGAATAATTGAACGGTGAACAGAAGATTCATGAAAGGCCTGCCTGCCAGAGCGCTCCAGGGGCCTAATGCTCAACACAAATCTCCAGAAACTGAGAGAGAAAGCAACAAACTCATCCATATTTACTGTCTCTTCACATCACTGTACGCTGGGGGAGGGAGAAGCCTGCGATTGCTCTATGAATGTGCAGGTGATCCGAATAAAAACATACGGCTGCGGTTTGCTTTGATGCACCGAATAAAACTTCTACAATAAAACTCCTCATTTTATATCAACAGCGGGCCACTGCTTTTAAGACGGAGGCGAAGACGGGAACAACCACAGCAGCAGTGACAGTAATGAATGCAAGATGATTTCAGCATCGAGACTATATAGTAGATCACTGCATTGCAGACTTTTTGCTGTAAACTTTTCTGCAAATAGTCAAGAGGGAGTATAAAAGCACTTCACTAAAAAATAGGCATATGTAGCCTGAGACCCAGCACAATTGAGTCAAGTAGACCTACAGAAGTCAAGCCCAAAATCATAAATCACAAATTTTCCACAAGGGGCTTGACAATTTGTACAGAATACAACAGTCAGTTGTCGATTCAGATGAGGTAAATCTGTATATGAGTGTGCAGGAGTGGTCGACTCATTGATGGAGCAGACAAACATACACTCATTCACCTCTACACCCGTTTTAGAATTATTGTAATTCCATAGTGTGTGAATTTTCACTGCTGGCCAACAAAAAGACTGATTCATTATGTTTGGAATTGGAAAAGAAGTATTGTAGAACTGCAATCATTTTCTCACATCTAAAAACGAGGCAGTTTTGTTGGACTGAGCCTAATGTGACTTTACTTTACCAGCTTTTTAGGGACGACATGTTTAAGTAGATGTACTGCATGTGCAGAGGTTTCCAAGGTTGTGACCCACTGTCCATCTGAAACTGCTAGGCCATCCCTTTTTGCTGTGAAAAATAAGGCAATATTATTTAAGAAAAAAATGAGGTCAAACATCAGAAATGAGCATCAGTAATGTTTCGATGTACAGGGATAAATATCTAACATGAACCGATGCCACATAATCTACAACAGAATTTAAAGCCCAAGCTACTTAGCACTGCCTGTCCATAGATAGCAATCGACAAGTTACCCAATACCTGAAGGTTACAGAGTGCATAAAACTATTTACAGCATGATTGACAGCAGATGGTTGAGTGAGCTCCAGCAGAAGGAAAGAAAGTAGTAAACACGCCTGTAACCTTATAGCCATACAACCAGGGGCACACACTTGTTAGCAGTGTCAGGCATGAACTGACCACGGTCTTGTGATGGTTATTTTTCACAAACCTGGCATTATATATCCTATATAGCCAGCAGACATTCAATAGGTCATCTTATCCACAGCAGTAGAGTTAGTGAAATCACAGCTGGAGAGTATAAGTAGGCATCCAAGTTAGAAAAAGAAAAAAAAATCAGTAAAAGCTGCAGCCAGGCTGAAGGTGCAAAAGAAAGTAAAGGCTTTGCAGGTTGTTACCATGAAGTGTGTCAAGATAACGGATGATTTAAGCAGCCTGCAGGTGATGATGAGGACAGTGGTGAAGAGCTAGAAACAATGGCAAGAAGTACAGAACATAATGTCTTGTTGCTAGAGTGCTGCAGGTTTGAAACTTTCCAAGGTTTTACTGTCAGACTCAATGCACAAACTTTTAGAGGATGTTATGCAAAAAGATACAATTAAAATCATCAACTTTGACAAAAAAAGGGTAAAATAAACATGTATTGTGTGATCAATCTCTTTGTCAATCTTTAAAACACAAAAGACTAAAACAAATCTGTGAAAATGCACCAAAAGAAGGCAAACTTTCATGTTGCAAACATCAGCCAAACACAAACAAATATGATGAGGCAGACAGGAGACTACCAAACAAATGCATCTTAATCACCATGACCAAATGAATGAGAAAAATCTTAAAAACAGCCAACAGCCTTTAAACAACAATCACCTACCTCAGAGTCACAGAGAAGCCCATGTGGTAGCCAGGCAGCAGAGACAAAAGGTGGCCATGATGCCACAGGTGACCCTCAGTCTAGGGCTGGGTTGTGGGAGGAGTTGACCCAATTCTGTGGTGATGTGTTCAATAGCTATCAGGAAATATTGAATTCACCTGAGCAGAAATGTTCCCAGTACAGAAACAAACACATGAACATGGCTTTGAATAAGAAATGAGAGGAAGCAGAAACGAGCACAGATTCAATTCGAGGTGCTCTGTTGAATTTTAATGTGTAACTGTGAAGTAAATTAGAGCACAATGCATCATTTAAATGATCAGATTGGATTACTTCATTAGGTCATTTATTGTTGCATCTTAAGAAATAGAATGAATGTAAAGGATGTTGGACTATTTTAAGTAAAAACAGAATAATGGACGCAGGCCGTTCAATCAGATCAGATGTCAGGTGATGGTTTCAACCATTCAACTTTGAACTGTGCTTTCTGGACACGCAAATATATGGAGGGAAACCTTGGAAAACTAGTCTCATCGTTTGACAGATGTGTTTGAAATAAATAACCCAAAATAACAGATGGTGGATTTTCTTTAATTAAAGAACCTCTCTGGTGAAATCAAGTGTTTACCATGTTATCATGTCCATATGGTGGTTTTTGTTGCTGTTTTTTACATGTTGGAAGACAGTTTGTGGCTGAAATAAGCAGTCAGCACCAAGGAGGAGCATTTCCACTGCAGCATACAAATAACAGTATCACAAACACAGATTCAGGCTTCTGGGGTTTCATACGTAGCAAACCAGAGGAACCAATGTTGTCATCTTGCATGACTGGGGCTTTCCATAGTGTCATTCCTCTTCAGAATTGGTTTCCAGTTTGAACATGTATGGCTAAATTACAACTTAGTAGAGCAGAGAAGCAGGGACTTACTAAATCTGCAAATTCTAGAGGAAGCAACAATGTAGAGTTAGATCTACACCAACTAAACTAAATATGCAACTTTTATACACACAGACAAGATTTTAGGAGTTAGATCATTGCCCAGAGGGGGATTTTAATGATTCGTTGATCGACAAATGTGTCAGTTAGAATCTCGTGTATCAAATTGTGGCCACTTGACAGTAAACTCTTGGGCTGCTTTTTGTTGCCAGGCTGCCCCTGAGCAATGCTAGAAAAGAGTGATGACCACACCGGTGTCTAAACAGTGACACTGGCAGATAACTTAGCATGTCGCTTAATGCGCTGCAGCCGAGCAGCTAATTAGCAATCCAACCTGCAAACCGACCAGTGTAGTGCACTTTCCCTTGCTGAGTGTCTGTCTGATGGCTGGTTAAACAAGGACAAGGTGTGCTGAGAAGCAGCCTTCAGCAGGAAGCGTGTGTTGTTGCGAACAGCTTGTGGCTCTTGGACGTGTGGTCGGCTGCTGTACGGTGTGACCGGTCCGTCTATCAGACCGCTTCATGTAAATATTGAAGCAGTGCGAGGACAGAGGAATAAGAGCAGACATCAAGGAGAGAGAGAGAGCACAAACATCCTTGCCGCACATTGGCTGATATTATGTGTGTTGTCTCTGTTCTCCTTCTTCTCTCTCCTCCCTTCTGTCTGCCCTGCTCTGCTCTGCACAGAAGCCCTACGATCAAAGTTCGACCCCCTGTGTCTAATCCACAGCCACATAGGCCTGCAATGAGCCACACACACACACACACACACACACACACACACACACACACACACACACACACACACGAAGCATACAGTAAAAACCAGACCAACACGCTGGACATCAGACGGTTTCTTCTGAAGAATCGTAGGGTTTAATGAAGCACAGTCAGAGCTCTAAATCACACACATGCACAGACTAACACAAGCACACTAATGTGAGGTGCAGCTGGATGGTTCAGCGTAATTAGAGCAGACCTGGTGAGCAAAGCCACAGTGAGGGGAAAGTGTCAGGAAGGAGGTTTAATAGAAGGAGAGAACTGCAGATACAGACAGACAGACAGACAGAGAGACAGATAGAGAGAAGTGGAAGTGAGACAGTTATTTGATACTGCGGCTTTGATGCTCTGTGAAGTGTGAAGTCACCACTATTTATAAAAAAAAAGCACACTATCGAAGTTGAAAGAGTTGAAAAATCATTTGATTTTAAACACCCTCGAAGCATTCATATGTGTTAGCATAGTATATCATACATCATTGGCTGTATCTGTAGAGGACCAATCTTATAAGACATCAAGTTTCTCTGTAGCTCAGTGTGGCGTCTTCAGCAGTCGCCATTTTGACAGCTTCCTGACTCCCAGCTAATCCAAAGATGATCAGAGAAATGGAATATGAGTGGACTAGACTGTCCTGTGATGCTACCCACCTGTCATTTAAAGCGGATACACCCTTAATTAGACTTAACTTTAAGCCTTAAAACAATTTCAGCAAGTGAGTTATATAAAAATTATTCCAGATACGGTTGTTATAAGTGAGGAAAAAAGAAGGAAGCCCTAATCAGACATGGGACACGTAACGTTGTTCGCTTGAGCAATCTGTTAAAGCGATGACATTTTGTCATTCAGTTATAGATCACTTTTACATTAATCATCCTTGCAGCTTCATTCACACATGCCCACCACAGTGATGGAGAGAGTCATGGTATGCATAGTATATTTGTCAGGTTTGCAATGTTGGACGGTATACCAAATGATGTATAATACACAATAATGCAAAAGACTAAAGCTAAACTAATAGCAGACTCTCAAACTATGCAAATAACAGTCTTGTTTATTTATGATTTCCTAAACACTGAAAGTTTCACATGTGATGATAAGCTAACTACTACCTTACAAACAGTATAATAAAAATATCCCCCAAGCTGTGATGAAGCTCAGGACTTAACCTGAGGCTAAAGATCAAATGATTTCACTGTAGCTGATAAATTTTGACTCTGTGACAACTCACCTGTCTGGTACACAATATAATTTATTGTTAGATCTCGACTGATCCTGTTTCCAAGTCTGGGATTATTTTTATTTACTGATGCTGTTGTTAAATATGCATAAATATGCACAACTCTGTCTCTTTGGAGACTCTATTATGATCCTGCTGCTATCTAACGCTGTTCTTACTTAATAAGCTCAGAGGAAGGAGTCCTAAAAATACCTGGAAGCAACAAACTAAACCTCAGCTCCTGTTAGCCTTTTGGTAAACCCTGGATCATACTTATTATTGGCAAATGTCATTAATCTGACCTTAAAGTGTTATTGTTACATTCTAATTTGTAATAGTAAATGAGAATGCATTTTTTTTAATTTTAGCAGGTGTTAGCAACTGTGTCCTTTCCACTCTCTGTGGAAAAGACACAGACTTTTATGAATCGATATTGTTGCTGAAAGCCTTCCCTAAATCACTCCACACAGTTCTAAGCATGTCACATGTGCATGCATATCTGTTAATGTGATGACATGCAGTTCTGACTTTGCCATATCAAATGTGAGACGGAAATGTTAGTCTGATCTAGTGACATTGATGTCGCTACTTTCATGGAAAAGTATCTGATTTAGAAAAGAAGCCAGAAGGAATGCACGTCTGAAAGCAGCTATAGAGACTGAAGCTCCAACTAGCTCTTAGTTCCAAACATATGTCTTCCAGCCCTATAGGTTTTAACATTGCGGTCTATGAGGATTGGCTCACCTTTGTAGCCTGCCTCGAGTGACCATTCAGCAAACTACTTTTTGGTATTTCTGCACTGACTGTATTTTTCGGCCCCTAAAGGTTCCCGCTTGGTTTATACTTGCTTTAATAGTAATAAGTTCTTCCAGCACACAGCCTTACATATGAAGCTGCACTTAATCATCATTAATTAATTACATGTGATTAAATACACATTAAACAATAAAGACTGACTTGACATCACAATAATAACGTTCAAACTGTATAGTATAGTATATGTGATTCTATGTGAACTAAAGACACTGAATTTATTTGTCACTCCTGAACACACCATGTTGTAATTGGACTGGGTGTAAAGTAACTAAACAGTTGAAACAGATGGTGAAAAATGATTGATAAACTGGAATGTCCACCTTCTTTCTGTGTGTATGTTCCTCTTACAAAGGAAAACTTTGTAAGCTGAACAAGGGAAGACGCTGATAAAAAATAGGATCCCTGTGTCCTAAATGGAAAGATTATTTTCTCAATACCCACTTTAGTGCAGTTAACACTGTTCGATAACATACAGTTTGAAATTCCATTCGGAACTCAATTACAAGGTTCTTAAATTCATCTAATTTAGTTGTGGAGGTGCACTAGTTATTTACCAAATTATGAACCACTGCTTTAAAATATTTATTCACAGTGTTGACAGAAAATATTTCCAAGGACACTTCTTTTAGATTCTCAAAACTGACTGCTGACTGCCACTGAATCTGACTCATTTGAATTATGCAGGTCTTTATTATTGCAAAGCAACCAAATCAGTCAACTCCGCATTTCTATTCATGGTATGTGATTGAAAACCCAGTCTCAGGCAAAGAGCACAAAGGCATCTCACTTTGTTCTGTTTTCTTTTTCCTTTTTGTGAAGCGGCGTACGAAAATCAACAACAATTATTAGCCAGTCAATGCAACATGTCGTTTTCAGTAATTGCGTTCTTCTCATCAGCTGTCTACTTATTGCTGTGTGAAAGAGGCCATCAGTCGCACACTATTGTGTTTCACAGGCCAATTCAAAAACATTCAATAACCATCACAAAGGTTCTCTGCGTAGGTTTGACAGACTGAATTAAACGTGATTGGATTTGTGAACTTCTCTGAAAACGAGGAATCTGGAGGCAGAAGAAATTCTAGCGCTGTTTGAAGTGAGGCGGTTATTACTCAGGTTGGTCTGAACCAAATAAAGAGACATTTTCACAATTATGTCAGATAATTGCTGTAAATGCCTCCAAGGCCGAAGTTAATGAAGACGAGAGACACTGATAACTTATGGAGAAAATCTGCCAACCTTGAAAGAACTAGGAGATGACAGCCCCCCCCCACCCCCCCCACCCCACCCCACCCCCACCCCCACCCCCAAACCTCTTCAGCCTTCATGTCATACTGTATGTCCTCCTGCTAATGTCTCGATATCTGAGTGCTTGATGCAGCTCACTAAGAGCTACAGAATGATAAAATGAAAAGTCATAATTAATGCAAGAAGCCATTAGGGCTATCTTTAAGTATCATAACATGTCATGACAGGCCGGAGATGTGATGCATTAAATCAGGTTCCCTCAAAGGTGATTTAGGTTAAATTGGGACATGACCGCCTGTCTTTCCAGCTGATTTTCTTAATATCACAGTCCACAGTTCTAAATCCTAATGAAAAATAATAACAGCTGACAGCAGACTTCCTAACAAGTCTGCACACTTAGCTATTCTCAGGCAGTCATTTATTATACTGACCACTTTTTTCTCCTCGTAATACATCACAACCAATTATATCTCCTGCAGAATATGTGACGTTCTGCCAACCTAGGTCCTTTACTGCAGCTTTAAAGCCATTTTTTCTGCACCAACTATGCACTTGTCTTCCACACTGCACCTCAGATAAGTTCCCGCTCTAAAAATGACAATGCCTGCGGGGAAGCGTGTTCAAGACATATTTGCGCTTAGCGTTTGAATTAGCCCCTTCAAAGAGAGCAATCTGAATGCAAAGTGATAGGAAGGAAGACGTCTGTAAAGGTGCACGGTTTTATCTGCCGCACACACTCTTTGTGTCCTCGCATCGTATCGGGGAGGTTTAGAGGGCTGCAGGGGTCTTTTTCCATTAAGTATCTCATTCGTCTTAACCCTCTGTCACGTCCTCCCTGGGAGCTGCAGACCGACTTCAAAGGTGTCAGTAGAGACCCTTTTACAGGGTTTTATTTTGGAGCCTCCATCCTCTCAAGTGCTGGATTAGTATGTAATGCAAAACACACACACAAAGCTTTGGCTCTCATTGTAATTTATGAAATTAGAAGAAAGATCACATGTATTAATCAGGACATGCAGTACTACCTAGTTGCGGGTGTGGGGAAATTTAAGAACACAGCTAATGTTTACCATCATGTTAGTGGCTCTATGAGAAGGTTTAAGAAAAGCAGAAAATTGAGGCACAATCAGGAAAATTAGATTCTGTCACTGCTGAAATTTTAGGTCGATCTATTTTTAAAAGGTGTTGTGTTAACAAAGGAAAAATTGATTGAAACAGGACAGTGTTTCCCTGCATACAAGTCACGAAAATGTCTGAAAAATGTTTGAGTGTTTGTTTGGCAACCATCACTGCCAGGCAGATGAAAATTTACGGCATCACTAGCATTATCAGAATTCATCTTGAGGGATGTCCATACAAAATTTTATGACAAACCATCCATTAATCAGTGATCCGTTTAATATTTAATTAAAAACTACAAATAGCACCCATGGAGACACTAGAGGAAATATCCTGTCAATGTGTCTTCAATGTCATTCGGCTTCATCATGTGGGCATCATAAACATCTGTAAAAAGTCAGAGAGAGAGCGAGATTGCCATCAATAGAGTGGCTCAAACCCACAAACGCACATTTCGGCAAATGCTTATACACAACTGCGTATGTGCACACCTCATTACTCCCCGCAAACACACACCGAGCCCTGCACAGCAGCCACAGCGGAATAACCATAATCATCTGCAGGGGAACTCAGAGTCAGAGCCTACAGGTGGATGTTGGAGTTGGAGCTTGAGCTTATGAAACGTTTCAACAACAGCTGCGAGGGTCACAGCCGAGTTTGCAAATAATAAGCAGCAGTGCAGCAGAGCATGGAGAGTGGCCATAATAAATCCCCTGAAAGTGTACACAGAGATTGACAGCAACTCCTCCCTTCCACATTTTTCCTTCAGGAATTGGCATTCTTCTATTTTTACGTAGAGTATTTATTTATTAGTTGCCTTGTGTTAGTTTTGTCCCTTCTTCAGCAGCACATCCAGTCATTTTGGGATACAGAGAGATAATTTTAACAAATCTTTGCTTAATTTCTCTTGTCATTTTTTCCGCTTTAATGTCTGTCCTTGTGTAATATATTTGTCACTTTGATGTTTATACCATAACGAGGGCTCGACATAAATATCTGCTGTCATGGTTCCATATGCTGTCTAATGGTGTATTGGCTGGAAATTGAAATACTTTAGAAAGAGAACAGGAGTCAGTAATAAAAAAAAAAAAAAATTCTCTTAGGAACTGCTCTTTCTATATGTCACTCTTTTCCCATAAAAATATACTGCAGAAAAAAGAAGCAATGAAAATGAGACACGCCGCTATATCACTTGCATCTGCCAGTAAGCACTTTCAGTTTCAGCTATTCAGCACCACTTTTCCCTGTGAGAAAGACCTAAATCATCTCATACAGCGAAGCACTGCAGAGCCGTCTCTGTTTATGTTTGGTGAATTTGTATCATTCGGTCGCTGGGTGCAAGTGTGTGTCCTCGTCTCTGAGGTT
This sequence comes from Amphiprion ocellaris, assembly GCF_022539595.1. Classification (NCBI taxonomy): domain Eukaryota; kingdom Metazoa; phylum Chordata; class Actinopteri; family Pomacentridae; genus Amphiprion; species Amphiprion ocellaris. Next base: position 10,808,659 of record NC_072781.1, on the reverse strand, counting down.
GTGTTGAGCTCTGGCAAACTACGTGAAATTCAAAAAGGCCGCTGAACAAACTGCTGCCACGTCCTATGCTGTGTTCTGTCACATGCTTAACAGATATCACCCTCCTTTGCAGGAGAAAACAAAGCTTGAGGTAGAATGAACGCTCTTATATGATTGTAAGTGTGTGCACCCATGCATGTCGCCATGTGCGTGCAAGCAAAAGCCCAGTCGGCATATATGGCCGTGTGATGTGTGAGTGAGTCTGCATGCTACTTTCTTCATTAACTCAAGGTTACTCTGTGTATACTGTGTCACTAGCTCAGAGGTCTGTTTTGAACTGAATTATTTAAATGTGCTTTCCCTCTTAGTTCCAAACCAGTGGTACATGTTAATACGAAATTGGTCCCATTTTACCCTGCTGATCTTTATGTGCACTTGCTATTTTAACACATCACAACAAACCAGCCTGCAACCAGATCTCTGAGCAGTCAAGGTTGCATGATGAAAAGTAATGCCAAGTCAGTGAGTTTTCCCTTGTTATTCTCCTGTGTTGTTTCACACCATTTGTACTGATTGTGTGGGCGATGCTACACTGGTAATATTTGCATACACGCAGCAAAGTGTTTATTATTTCATGGTTGAAATTACCAGAAAAACAAACACCAAGATATATAGTTTGCATTAAGCCAGAATAACACAGGGGACTGTCTGCGCTGCTCTGCTGTTTTACTGTTACCAACTTTGCCATGTTTAATAAAAACTAAATGTACAGTAGGCACACCAACTGACTGAGAGCTTCTTTTTAAATCCAGTGTGAACTAGATTTGATAAGGCTCAGACACTATGATTGAGAGTTTGTTCTGACATTTGCTGCAGCAGCACCATCCCAACCTGAAATTATAAACAGCAGTTAGCCACAACATGAAAACCACAAACAATGTTAGAGAAAAGCATTGAAGAAATGGGTTATATTAGGCAGCTAGTGAACTCTCTGTTATTGAAGTTGGTGTGTTGAAAGCAGGACAAATGGGCAGCGTGAGGATCTGAGTGATTTTGACAAGGACCTTGTTGTGATGGCTAGTTCACTTGGTCAAAACATCTCCAGAGCTGTAGGTCTTGTGGCGTGTTCCCACTATGCAGTGGTTTGTCCCTGCTAAAATGGGTTCCAAGGACAGGCAATGAACCAGCAACTGGGTCAAGGGCACCCAAGGTTCATTGGTGCTCATTGATGGGAAGCCAAGACTGGGCTGGGGCCAGACATGCTGACCCCTGCCCGCCACCAAAAGTGCCTACAATGGGCATATCAGTCTTAGAACTGGACCATTTTTTGTTATATTATGTGAACAACCGGTGCAAGTGCATGAGATAGCAGCATGATGTACTGTGTAATGAAGGCAAGCCGGTTAGTGAGGCTTTAAGTCCTGGTATTCATGTGGATCTTTGACACGTACCACCTACTTAATTATGGTTGTACACCATGTACACCCCTTCATGGCAATACTATTCCCTGATGACAGTGGCATTGTTCTGTAGGGCAATGCTCTCTCAGCTGCAGAAATTGTTCAGGATTGGTTTGAGGAGCATGATAAAGAGTTCAAGCCTTTGATTTGGCCTCCAAGATTCCATTCCAATCAAGCATTTGTGGGATGTACAGGGGAAAAAAAACATCTAATCCATGGAGGCCCCACACTGTAGCTTCTTGTTCTTAAAGGATTTGCTGCAAATGTTTTGGTGCTTAACACCAAAGAACATCTTCAGAGGTCTTTGCTGTTTCATGCCTTAATGGATCAGAGTTGTTTTGGCAGCATGATGGAGATCTACACAATATTGTGCGGTTAGTTTTATTTCTGCGGCTGATCTGTGTATAATAACTGCAAATAATAACTAGCTTTACATGCAAACGGGATCCGTTTATAGCTGTGCAATACAATTTTTGACTCTGTTTGTTTGATCTTACCAATGCATTGGATGGCACTAAACACTACCACCAGCAGTGAGAGTGATGATAACCTACGCTCAGAGGGATGTATTTACACAGCTCCGAAAACAAAGGAGGAATAAAGAGAAAGAAAAAATCTCAAAAATGTGATGTACATGAGAAAACCGTCCCTTTTCACTGACTATTGAACTTGCCTGAATAGAGTACTTTAAATGGTTTAGCTCCCACATTCCTAGTTCTTTTAAAATCAAATCCAGTTCTTACTTTAATTTCTGATAGTATTTATTGGCTTACTAATTAAAACTTAGAAAAAGGGGAAATACAATATAAACTCAGATGGGTTTTGGATGATATTCAACACAGATTTTTTTTTTCTGAAATCTGAAAATAACAGTAACCAAAAGAGTAACTCTGATGTGGGTTCAGACAAAGGGCACAGAACAAAGGAGCAACAGTCCTCTGACACATGGCCCTATCTATTAAGGTATGAGGAGGCTGCTTTTAAAATCTGCTCCTTGCCCTGCTGATCTGAATAGTTCAGGCTGCTGGTGTGGGCAATGCAACGTAATGTGATATGATGTGAAGTTGGCTCTACATGTTCTTTCACTGCCCAGAACAGCCCCGAAGGCAGCAAAGCATGAAGGCAGACAGAAAGGTCTCAGATGTAGGAAGCGGTTTGACCTTGTGCAAATGAATTGAAGGCACTGGGGTTGAAGTGCATTTTATATCAGTGCCCAAAGAGACAGGTTCAACCTTTGTTTCATGACCAGAGCTGCAAGTTCAGTCTGCACATCAAGTTTCTTTTAACAGTTTAAAAAAAAAAAAACGATCTTTCTTCTACATCAGTGAAGCTGTTTTCATTACTAAAGGTTCACGAAAGAGTTTTTGTTCTTGATCCCTTTCAAATTAAGTAAATTGAAAAGGGGCTGGCCCCTACTCAGCAAGAGACTCTTGTTGAATCATGTTTGATGTTCTGTATCTCAAAGGGAGGCAGGGCCATGCCAGTGTTTAGAGACTGCAGAAGCAAACGAGAGCCTGAACAGTACAGTAGAGTACTGAGAATAAGAGCAAAGGCACACAATGACACAGAGGAAGGAATAACAATGAGTGCTGTGCCGCAGTGTTATGTGATTCTTCCGTGAACAAAGACACAGAGTGCGGCGCAGGGGTTGTGCGTGTGCATGTTAGGGATTATTATCAGAACACGAGGAACATGTACTGTATATATCATTTCACTAATTACTGTTCCATGCTCTAATTACACTGCAGCAGGGACGGTCTCAACTCTCAGATCCTTGCCTGTGCAAAATCTCTATATGACTTCCATCGTCAATAACACACATACACACGCTAAAACAGAAAAAAAGATGGTTTTGCTGCCCGTGCTCTCCATACAGCTGTCATTCCTCTCTTTCTTCATCTTTTGTCAGCTTTGCCTAGACTCATCCTCACTCAAATGTCCGGAAAGCACGATCGAAAAATAGACATGTGGAATCTGAGGATATGTTTCAGCTATAAGAATGTTGTAAAAAAGTGATGTCCGCCAAAATGATATTTATTTGACTGATTTAGAAGACAGGCGTCAGGGTAGGTCCAATTAATGACCACCACAAAAGAAGATTTAATCAAGATGCAAAGTAGATGCAAAGTTGATGTTCCAGTGTAGTTTTTAAGAGAGGAACTGTAAGCTGGGCGCCCAGTGTTCTGCACATCTTGTTCATTTAATTCTGAAGAAGCTGTGTTGACCAGAGAAAGGGGTCTATAGATATTAATCATAACAAACAGTATTTAAAAAATCACAGTGGAATCCACAGTTCAAATTGCAAATAATATTGCTGGACAGAGCAGCTAATGGGTGGTGAGATAAATACCTCACTGAGCAAACACTGGCAAAGAAGACCAATAAACACATAATAACAGGGGGAAAAAACACGTTGGATGATTTACTTTTTACCTACTTTGGATCAAAATGGCTGCACAATGAGTGCCAGAAATACACGCCATTTACAAATGCCCTGAAACATTGCACTGAAATGCTTTTCCTCTGTCATTTTTCATTAGGTATTAAATTGGACTCTGAATTTTGGGAGCATAAAGATGTTCATTTATATGCACATAACTTAGAAAATTGCTAAGACGTGCATGTTGCCTAAAAGGCAACAATGTACCACAAAGGAATCTGAGTTTGCCGCCACACTGCCGTTGTGTACAGAATTATAATAACTGGTACAGAAGAACAGAAGTCAGCATGATTAATTATTTTCAGCAACTCTGTTCTAATTTAACCTACATTTAGATGCTAGTTTGTCCAAAAATTATAATGACTTGGTGCACGGTTTTAATTTAGCTCTACATCTGACCAGGGAAGCATTTTTTTCTTACCATGTACAGGCATGTTTAAAGATGGTGATTCTTCAGGGTATTGGTCCAATAATACAACTATTAACGCAGTGTAAAAATGGTCTATAATAGGTGCAGGTTTTGCTTGAAATACTCCTACGTAAGTAAAAATTACTCAAGTATTATCAGCAAAAATACATCACAAGTGAAAGTGCTCATTCTGCACAAAAAATGACATTTATCATCATATCCTCACACTGTAGACTGAGGAGCAAACCATTAAATCTGACTGCAGCTGTGTAACTTGCAGCATTCCAGATCTCGTCTATAGTCAGAAGCTTTAGGCAGTGAATGGGAAGCTGAGATAACCTATATGGCACGAAAATTTCCTGTGCAATGAGCTTATTTTAACACAACAAGGTGAGAAGTTCAGCGAACTGCGGATTACCTCTGAGTCAGTCTGCAGCTTTCTCTGCATTGAGGGAGTCAGCCGAGGTTTCAGCTCGTCATAAAGCTGCCCTACGGAAGCCTCAGCTAAGCAGATCCAGGAAGCACTGAAAGGACTTGATCTCCCCGATGACTGGCAAGTCCTTTGACATCACCCAGGAGGAAAATGATGAAGAGGAGGACATCTGGAGGATGCAGGGCAATCCTGGTCCAGCAACTATCCAACTTCAATCCTACTTCAGTGTATTCCTATCTACACGGCAGTGGCGGACGTCTTGATAATCTGAGTACAAAGAAACCGAATGGAAAATGGATGACGCATGAACACATGTAAAATTTGGATGCAGTACTTTTTTTCTCTCTGGCTGAAGTTGCATGCTGAGTTAAGGCCTGATTTGAGAGCTTTTAAAATAAACAAAAACAGCTTTTGAGTTTAAGTGGACACATAGCGCTGCTGCCTGAAGGTTTAGACATTAAATATTAAAGGGATCAACAAGATTTATCTTTTAAATCAGCTCTTTAAGTTCATGTAAAGTTTTCTTTGAGTTAAGGTCTGTGCCATGCATGACAAGTATGAACTCTTTCCTGACTCACTCACTTGCCTTTGCTTCTCAGAATTAAAGCTTTTGCACCATCTAGTGACTGCAAGTTAACATGAACGACAGCCTCACAGATAGACATGACCACTGGAGGGCAGCACTTGTTTCTGTCATAACGACCAGTTGTTGAAAGGCCTTTGCCTCATGTTCTCTACAACGTCTTCATGTAATTCACAGCACATATGGGATATATATGGAATGTGACTGGGGGTGTTGGTTTGAAGCACAAAAAAAAATGTATCTTTTACTTTATGCTCAATATTTACATCCACAGAAAACCTGGAAATACACATATAGGGAAAGGACATGCTCATTTAGTCTTGAAAATCGCTAAAGTTGCTCTTGAGCAAGGCACTAGACGTCAAAATAGGCCAGTAGAGCTGCAGAGTATGAGCACTGTCAGTGTGGGTGCAGGCTGCAGCTTGAGAGCGTGGATGTTTTAAACTCTATGTACATGATAAAGCAGAACTGCAACAGAAAACACAAACAATTCATTCTATATTGCTAAACGTGTGAAAATCTGTCATAATGTGTTCTTATAAACCTACACATTCATTTCAAAGATACAGCGCCATGGGTCTCTCATGAAGAAGAAATGAAGTTTGATGATGTTGTGAAGTAGCCCCCTCACCAACATAAAACTCGGACTTGAATCCGACATAAACAGTCAATGATCAAAAATCATGTTCACAGATGAAGCACAGTATTAAAGTTTTTTTCAAGTCAGAAATTAGAATCTAATTACGTCTGAACAGGCCAGTTTCACAATGTGCACGCATAAATTTAATACATATGTTGAAAAATGCAATTATACATGCAAAAATGTAATGATGGTATTTGTGTATGAGAATGATAATCACAATAATAAACTGTACTGATGATTTATGCTTATAAGAAAAGGTCATATGAGTCAGTCAGATCTTGTGACTCACAAAATAGATAGTCAGTATGTGCAGTCTGAAAAGAAGCTCTGATGTTCTGTCGGCCCTCCTTGTATCATTAAGCTTGATAGAAGACATTCTTTCCAGCGACAACATCAGATCATGTGACTTACCAAAAACAAAGATTGTACAAGATATGAAAGGCCTGCGGCGATGATCACACACAATGTGGTGGGTCAGCACATGATCGGAGGTAAGAATAATGAAGTAGTTGCATATAAATTAACTTAAATGTGGTGACTTATTAGATGAAACAACCCATTTAGCAACTGTAGCTGACGTTATGTGGCTAATTCAATAGAGGGGAAGCCCAGCATTGTCATTCGAGGTCAACACACTCATACTAAAATAATTGTTATTCACAAGTGAGCAGTACAAACAAACAGGGGGAAGCAAGCAAGCTAGTTCACCAGCTCTTTTTCCTTCCTTCCACACTTGCTGACGTTCCCCCAACTTGATATGACACCACTGAGGCAACAAACACAAAATGTACTGTCACACTGAATGAGATTTTGGGTATCTATGGGTTTTACTATTGTTGGAAACGTGAGCACACAGGCCAACACCACATAGTAAAATAGTTTGTTGCTTTTAGATATTTAAATGCAGAAGTGTTACAAACTACATGTTTGAACAATGTAAGTGGTGTTATTGTGTGATTATGTTCACTGTGTTGTTGTCATGACCAAGAGATGGATGTAGCCTCTGGGGGCTGAATGGTGGCTCGATTGTTAGCATCGTCACCTCAAAACTAGAAGATCCCCATCCACAGGTCAATTCATGATTCTAAATTGTTAATTGGTGTAAATGTGTTTTGTTTGTCTCTGTGTGTAGTCCTGTGATAGACCAGCGACCTGTCCAGGGTGAACAGCCACAACATTATGACCACTGACAGGTGACATTCAGAAAAAAATCTGCCAAAATCCAGTGAAAGAACATCTTGTTATAATGCAACATTTTGCTGGGAAACCTTGAGTCCTGACATTCATGTGGATATTTAACATGTACCACCCACCTAAACATTGCAGGTCAAGCAACCCCCAAACCCCCACATCCCATGACAAAAGCAGTCCTTGAGGCCGGTTGCCACCCTCAGCAGGACAATGCACCCCATCACACTTCAAAACCTGCTCAGGAGTGGCCCAGCGAACACAACAGAGCTAAGCTGTTCACTCGGGTTCCACACTTCCCAGATTCCAGTCTTATTGAGCATCTGTGGGATGTGCCAGGATAAGCTTGATTTAGGTGGGTCCCACCCTGCAACCCACAGGACCCACAGAATTCACTGCCACAGGACATCCCCAGAGGTCCTGTGTCCATAGCCCACTGGGTCAGAGGACTTTTAGCAGGATAAAGGAGACCAACACAGTATTAGGCAGGTGGTCATAATTATTTTTCCTGATCGGTGTATAAAAAATTATCCCACTTCTCACTTAATTTGTTACTTTAACGAACATTTTCCTAATGAGTGTACGGTCTCATTCATTAGTTTCAGTACTTTGTGAATACAACATGGTAGTGTTGTAGTCGAGACGACCTAAACCGAGACCAAGACATGGCCGAGACCACAGTGTATCGAGACCGAGACAAGGCCAAGACTTTGAGGGGTCGAGACCGAGTCGAGACCGAGACCATATTAAATTTAACTTAACCATTTTATTCAGTACTTATTCAATGTAGTTTTTAGGCAAGTGTAAGGTTGCCTGTAATACTCTTGTCTGCAACGACAAGCAACCATTCAATATGGAATGTATCAAACAAATATTTAATACTTGCATCTTCATTTTTTTCTCATTTTCAAAACAATATCAAACCATGCACAAATATGTACAATTTTCTACAACATATCTTAATCTAGAACAGTGGCCTGTTTATTTCTATTACACCACAAATATTTCTTGTTTGATAAATCGGATATAACTGAACTTGGGTGATTTTTTTTGTAAAGGTGTATTATTGTAAAAGAAAAAAACTGGAACCACTATTCCATAAAATAGAAAGAAAAAACAACGCCAAATATCAGCATCTAAAATGCAATGAAATATAACATGTCAATGTATCTTCAAAGAGGTCAGACACTGAAAGGCCAAACTACAAGTATTTCCCTGACAAACTGCTGAGGCAAAATACTTTGTTATTCAAAGCTCACCACCAAGGATAAACACATGAAAGGGTCATTTATAAACACTACAAACAACATGGCCCTTAAAAATTACATCATGGGAAGTGAGTTTAAAGTAGTGTTTGGTTGCATTTTAGAAGCATGAGAGACTGCAACATTTTGTGACCTAAACGTGCACGATGGGGTCTCATTATAATGCCCCCTCTGCTAAAAACCCTCTCGACTTAATTTATATTTAAGTTACACATTTATTATGCAATTGTGTGTTTTAATTCTAAAAATTGGCACTAAAATTAAGTGTGTACATACATTGCCAGGCCAAGTTGCATACGTGAGATGGAACTTTTTCATAGACAGGGTGCAGAATTTGAACTGAACCTTCTTCCGCCTCCCGCATTAACTGTAGTGGAGTACGTGTGAAGAGGGGCGGGGTAGGTGACAGGCCACAGCCCATAAAAATAATCCAAATTAAAAATCAGTTATTGGTTACATTTGAAATGTCAACGTCAATGCATCAAAACAGCCCCAAACCAATGGATGAAATAACTGTCACAACACCTATCTTTAATATATATTCTATATTTCTGTCAATATAAAACAAGAAATCAGACAAAATACAAAGACTCACTTTATTGTCATAACTAAAAATGACACAGTTTTATCAAAAAGCTTCTTCAAGTTTCCAGCAATCTGTGAGGTTTGTTTGTCACAGGCACAGCAGGTTTTCACACTGGTACCATGAACATTTTATGAGAGTACTGCTTTTTCAAGTTTGTCTTTTCCTCCACAAGGAGACATCGGACTTGTAATGTATTATTTTTGGTCTGTACCCAGTTAACTATGACAATTCAAGTTTCAAATATAAAGCTTTGGTGAAAATTCACTGAGGAAAATCCTGAACTTCTCACTTGTAATTCATTGGGAATTTATGCCATCATCCTGCTTTTACGCTTTGATCTGCTCCACCACTGCCTCTCCTTTTTCAGTCAAAATTCCTTTCATCCATTTTTGATGGCACAGTGGTGAGCCAATCAGTCGGCCTGTTGCTGCTCTTTAAATGTCACTGTGCTTCTGTCATTCTGTATCTCAGATATATGATTCTGCAGCACCACCTTTTCCAGCACGGTGATCCAGGTGTTTCAACTACAACACCTTATTTACTCCAACACTAGCAGGAGGATTCTTCTCATCTCCTATTCTTATCAAGAATGCATCGCACGAACAGTGTATAATCTCTGGTTGTTCTCTGTCATCAGCGTCAATAAACATTCTTTGCTCTCTATTGATTTCTCCTTAATGAATACAAACCATTAACAGGCTCAGGCCCATGGTACAATGGTTAAAGTACGTGTTCAATCAGTAAAATTGCATTTTACTCATCATCCCTGAATGTACAATGACATCTATGGTAAGAAATAAATCTTATTTCCGTGTCCTCACTCCTAACATTCCTCCCAGTCTGAGCCTTTCTAGTGTTGTGTAACATAGGGCAGGGACATGGGATGTAAAACTTAATATATCTCAGTTGGAACATTTTTTCCTTTTTGTGACATCAAGTAGTGTAAATACAAAATCAAGACATTGACATCTATTTTAAGCTAAGATACAGAAAGAATATTATATGTAAGTACATAAATGGCTTTTTGTGGTATAAAAAATGAATACAGCTGTTCATAAGCACGTCTAGAGTGTTACGTTGTCAGTGCATTCAGACGGAATCAATAGGTCAAAATGGAGCCGGGACCATTTTTAAAGTGACTTTGCCATATAGTGTTCTCTTAAAGCTGAAAGTTATTGACTTGTACGTCGCTGAACTACTAGTCACATCACTACCTACACTCCTACTGCCCTAATTTTGGTAATAATCATAAGTACTTTTATAAGTATGAATTTAGGAAAACATATAAGGCAGTTCTTGAGAGGCAATCATTACAAAAAAAAAAAAAGCTGTGAGACACATTGAGCCAGTCAGTGGTTTGTACTGAAATACTCAATTGGAGATGTGTCTCCAGCAGTAACAGTGCAGTGCCAATATACTTCCAGCTGCTATTAACAGACCAGACATTATGGCAATAAGAGAACTATTCTATTGCTTCAACTTGCAACACAGTTTCACCTGAAACTGTAAGGTCACAGACAAGCTTATCAGTTACTTTTCATGGAAGTTCACTCAGCCTTGCTCCAGTTTTGACAGCCGAGTCAGTGGAGTATTCGGTGGAGGTATCTCTCTGGGTTGTTCTCTCCTCCTCTCCTCAGTCCTGAGCTGGTTCTTGCTGGTCTCTCAGATGTCCCTGCAGGACTCTGGCTCTCAGGTAGTCCCATTTTGGCCCCCACCTCTCTTCCTGTTGTCGCTGCTGAGGTGTGTCTGCTGGACTCCGGACTGCTCGGTGCTTCAGGATCATTGTCCTCCCCAGGATCCATATGACTGCTGCTTGGTGAGCTCTCCCCAATCCTGAACAGCAAATACTGCTTAAGGATCTGAAACATGCAAAATGCTGAATTTTGTGCTCATGTGCTATGTTAGCAGCGTTTCTACCTGAGGTGATTGAAGGCTTGCAGCCAGTGTGAGCCCAGTGCAGCCCTTCCGTTAGTCCTCAGCCCTCTTCGGTGACTTCGGGCCCTCAGTCCTATCAAGGCCTGAGCCAGTTCAGCTTCATCTCTGTGGCCCCAAACCAGCTGAGCCCTCTGCTCTGCATCCTGGTCCCCCGCCGCCCTGAACAGCCTCTGGAGCTGCCACAGGTTCACGTTGCTGAAGATGTTCCCTGAGCCAGCCTTCCTGCTCCTCCTCTCGGCCAGCCGCCACAGCGAGGAAGGGCCCGCCAACATGGAGGAGGAAGGATGGGCGGGTCTGGTATCCATTGAGAGAAGCACGGGGAAAGGTGGCATACAAAGTAGGTTCTACTCTGTGGAGAAGGATGTAGGATGAAATGTTTTGTGATTTATATTTGACAAAATGGAACACGAGCATATAAAGTCTATGTGGTCATGTATAAAGCAAACGAGGACACAGCCAGCTGTCACAACACTGTCAGTCTGCTGTGGGTCTTCTGCTCTGATTGTTTAATCCTACTTTAGAAAATGAGTGACGAGCTGGGCTTGAAAGCCCATTAAACTGCAGATGGTAACTTTATCTGTCTTTACGCACTTGTGCTATTAAGTGGGACACCAACAGGTCAGTATAAGCTGAGCGACCAAGGTCATGGCCACATATGGATCAGTGGCCTTTCTGCTGAACTTTCTATCAGCTTGATCTCATGTAAACGCTTACTTACTACCTTTACAGAGCTTTCAACTGCCAACCAAGCAGAGGAGTGTGTTCAGCTCCAGGCTGCTGTCTCTGACCTGCTCCACCAACAGACTCAGGAACTCTTTTGTCCCCCTGGCCATCACACCGTCCAACTCATCACTGAGTGGTCAGAGGGAATCACAGTCATAATCACATTAGGACCAATGTGATTATTATAGAATGTCCATGCACCTTAGGTAGTTTGATAAAACTGTTTTACTACTACCTGTCAAAGTCACTTTAAATCACCATGCCTTGAAACATGTAAATACTGTATATTGAATTTTAATTACATTTAGTATTCTGTCGATTTTAAAATTAAAAGTGTTTTATAGTATAGTATTGTGCAGCAAGAGTATATACTAACCTTTATTGTTAATGTTACTAACCTGCCTTTTTGTTATTATTTTATGTTGTTGTATGTAAGCTGCTGAACATTTGAATTTAATAAAGTATCTTTCTATCTCTATCTAACAACCATCTCGTAGAGGCACATGTGGATGCTCCAACCACTTTTGAAGACCACTATCTTGTCAACATAGTATCCACAGGTCAGGAATAAAGTTTCCCATCCTCTTTTAGCTGAGCTTAACTGTGCAGGGTCTGTCTGTCCCCAGAGGTCTAAATATACAGAAACTATTTACCCCTACATGTTTACTTTTTGTTCTAAATATAATGTAATAGATTATCCGTGTCTTTTTTACAGGAGGGATCTATTATCGCTGCCAGTTTCTAAACAAAGTTTCACATTGTCCTGTCCACAAGCCCTTAACTTCAAAGTGGGTTATTTGAGGACATGTTTCTTGTAGATGATCATCATTGCTCTACACAGAAACACTTGTACGCTGGCAGACCTTTGTATTTGCATCAGAAGCTGGTACATTAACCACAGATCACTGGCTTCCTGACTGTTTACTGTTTGCATAACAAAGAGTTTCGGCCCAGTGGTGCACAGATACGAGGTCTCTGGCAAAACCAGAAGTTTCTGAGGGAAAATAAATTGAATCTGTGACATATCATCGGTTCTGTAAGATAAAACACAACGAACAACTTAACACCGAATCCATGCTGTGTTTACTGCTCTGTGGCTAAAAAGCAATAAATCGCATGACAGTCATGTGGAAAAAAAGAATGGGCATCTGCTCACCAGAAGATGATCCAGAAATGCTCTTTCACGCTTTTTGTCTTCTATCGCGTCTCCTTTCTCGTTGCATTCATCGCCGACTCTTATTTTTTCCAAACAAAATTGCCACAACGGCCGAACTGTTGCAAGACTGTGTGTGTCCAGCCTCGACTGTAACCGATTTGTGTCCTTGAGCAGGCTGTCACTTACAAATCAACGTCGTCCAAAGCGACAAATCAGAGCAGAGCCGTGCGCTGCTCCCGCTGGAGATCGCTCTTATTTCCACCAATGGCGGGTGGGGAGGGGGGGAGGAGGGGAGGGCGGCCGGTCCCGCCTCCTGGCCACGTAGGGCGGTGCTCGCTGAAATCCATTGACGTCAATGAGCCTGGCTGGCACAACAGGCGTCTGTCAATTATGCGAGAAAGAAGTAACATGTGAGGACCCTGAGCGGAAAGACGCAAACAGCGTGACGCACGGGCTCTAAGGCACCAAATCTGTACGAACGAAGCCAGTATTAGGCAGAATCCACGTCTACAGGGTGGAGAAAAAAATAATCGTGATGCTGACTCCCTGTGGAGAAAACAAAAGCATCCGTTGCATTTATGTGTATGTGCGTAAAATATACGAGGAGACGTGCTACAGACCCCCTGGTGAAAGTGGAAATCAGATGGCGCAGATGACTGGACATGGATGAGTCCAGCAGTCCAGCAGAGGAGGAGCAGGGTTTGAATTACAGGCCACCCCCCTCTCCATCACCCAGCCCCCCAACACAGACGCTACATTCAACAGAGGAAACGGAAAAGACGAAACATAGGCTACAAGAAGGTCTGTCATTTCAAAACCCCGGAGCCGTGGAAAGAACATAGAGTTCCTTTTTTTATTCCCAAACGCTCCCTGTCCACTTTTGGCTTCTTTGTTTGGCCACAAACCCGGCCTCCCAGCCCCCTTGTTTTCACTTTTCTTTGCCCATCTTTTCCCCAGCTGTTTGCAGCTGGCAAAAAAGCACCCGCCCTGTTCGGGAATAAGGGACCGAGATTGACCGGAGGAGAAGAGAGATGCCACCCGAACTTCCTGCCCAGCCGGCCCAGCCGCAGGTGAGGAAGAACTTCCTGAAGTTCCTCAGGAGTTTTCTGGGAATCGTGCGCATCCTGCAGATCGTGTTCGGAGCCGGGCTGTGGATCACCATCGCCGCCAACAAGTACGAGGGCTCCATCCACTTTGTGCTGTTCGTCGCAGTCCTCTTCTGGCTCCTCACCCTCGCCCTCTTCTTCCTCACCCTCCTGGACAAGCAGGACCTGGTTCCGCTGCTGGGAGGGGAGCGCTGGTTGTGCACCAACCTGGCGCACGACGTGGCCGCCACCGTGCTCTACCTGCCGGCCGTAGGTGTCATGATCTACAAGACGGATCGCAACTCGTTCTGCAACCTGGAGGCGTACAAGCACCCCTGTCTGTTCAAGATCTACCTGACAGCCACCGTGTTCGCCTGCCTGTGCTGCCTGGCTTACCTCCTGTCGGTCACTTTTGGGGCGTGCAGGAAGTGTCGAGGAGAACAGACGGTCATCTGTTGAGACTGGACTGGGTGTGATGTCTGTGAGGGGATGCGTGTGGATCCGCTGCAAGATGAGGAATAGTTAACTTCACTGTAATTTCACTCAACAGTTACTCTTATCCCAGATTTAACCTCTACTGTCTCCCCTCTCCCAGCCTTCCGCCTTTGTGTTGAGGCAGAGTCAGGCCTTATTTTCTGTGTTTTTACCAGTTGCTGTGAACAGCAGCTCATCCTACAGAGGCCAGAAGCTACAAAGAATGTTAATCCAATTGGTAATGTGCACAAGTTGCATGTGTTTGTCTTCTATATTGGCAGTTTGATGCCACTTTCCCTCATACAAAAACATTATCATACTCATGTATGGACCTATTATAGCAGTATTTAGTGTTCACAGTCTTAATATACATTTTGCAGATTTGTGTTGGTACTGACTGGGTAACTGTCTAAAACCTCTCATAGGATAGCTACAGTTTTTTGTTTTTTTGTTTTTACAAAGCATTCTTTTTATTACCTTTTTTAAAATATGTATTTTTATGTGTTTTTTGTACAAAAGCAAACTATACTGAACAGTTATTGACACGCGCTGGATTGACTTTATCTCTTACAGAATGAAATACTTGCCAGCTGTTTTTGTTTTGTCTATAACTCAAACATTGCGTGCAGCTTTTTTTTCAGTGCCTTCTGTCAGAATGCTGTATACTCAACGAGGTTGTGACAACCGCAGACCCAACAGCATCGATGTATTTGGTGCTATGATGTGTATGCTGACCAGAACTGCTCCTCAAGTGTTCATTATGTAAATCCAAAGAGCAAAAAGAGTAAGAATAAAGATGAGTACGAGAGAGAGTCGGTGAGATGTTTCTTTGGTTCTGATCATATGTTGGTGAGTATGATCCTTCGGAGAAACTGCTTGAGGAAAATGTTTGTAAAAATGCTTCAGTGCTTTGAGTTAAATTTGGAGAAAGAACCGAGCTGCACGCACAAATCGTGCTTTAAGTGGCTTTTTCCAAATGAAACACAGATTTAGAAAAGACTCGCAAAGGAAGCCCTCAGGAACTTCCTGTTGGGAGATAAAAGCCTCAGCCAATCAGCAGGGATCCTTTATATGCTATTCCACTTAACCACATCAAAGACACAGATCCTCTGACCTATCTGTGTTTAAAGCAGCCACTCACACATAGTGTCCATGTGCTGTATGATAAAGAGAATGTGTGTGGTGCTGGAGATTGATCCTACTTTTAGATACAACATGAGTGTGTGTGTGTGTGTGTTTTCTGTTGTGAACAATAATCTGGGAAGAGGCTTGGCTTTACCGGAACAGTCTGTTGGGGTTCTGGAGGTGGGCTGAAGTTCAGCCAATGAAAATGAAGCCAAGCAGTGGAAGATGATTCAATGTCTGTTCCAGTCAGCATCCAGTTCCCTAAAAACATGCAGCAGACAAGTTGCTTTAACAGCACCCAAAGCCACACTCTGGTAACTGTGTTTGGTTGCCTCTATACCGTCAGCAAGGAGTCATTACTCTGTGTCTGTTCTCGGATTTGTATTCATATTTTGCTCACTTGTTGCTGATGTGTTGAGAACATGTGGTTAAAAAGATGGCAGATTAAATACACAAACTTTTCTTGTTTTTTTTTCTTTCTTGCATGTCAGCAACTGAAGACGATTTACGCGCAAGAGTCAAAAACAAGTCAGAAATGCAGACGTTAGAATATAAATCAGCATTAATATCTTTAAGGCAGCTGACAGGTGCATATAAAGAGGTGAGAAATTTAATGCACTTTTGCGAGTGCAGGGTGACATCTGTGGCCAGAGTTGCAGGCATGGAAGGGTTAATGTTAACCAGCTGCAGCACCGGGATATAAATCTAGTACTTCTAAAGGAGAAAAGGAGCCCACCCCAGACACACACACACACACACACACACTCCCACCCACCCTCGCCTCCTCTGAGGTTTCCAAAAGAAGTGTTGTCCTGTCCACGTGTCGGCGCCTGTGGAAACACACTGTTGTATACAGCCAAATGGAGACGGTACACAGCAGCTCTGTGTGCTGCATAAACAAAGCACCCCATCCAGGGCTCAGTTTGATACTGAAATTAACCACAGTGAATCGTTTAAGTTTTGGATGACTCACAACTGTAGTGTATGCTGACAATTAAAGCCAGAAAAGGATTCTCCACATTTACCCTGAAAGTCTTCTTTCAGCTCACCACATTAACAGGCTCCTTATTATTACACTGACCACAGTTTAAAGATTTGTAGGTTTGCTGTTGGAGCTCATTGCATCCACTGTCTAAACAATGAACTCACTTAATCACAGGTAATGAGACTGGAATTCTTTGTCTCAGGGTGTGGGCGTCACAAGAGTGAGGTTGTTGTATTTTTTTTCCAGCTGCACAGACGGCAAAGAAAAGCCACACAACTTGGTATAAGGAACATATAGAGGCAGGCACTACTCTGGAGTGCCAACTGTGTGATATTTATTTTGGCTAGTCAACCAAAGAAACATTTCCTGTATGTGCTCTCCCACCCGTCTGCAAGAGACCAACCATCCAGGAGTCATCGTAGCCCCTTCAAACGGTTTCTCTGCCCCTCCCTGTGGAAGAACAGCATCCTGTTACACACTGTTGTCATGGACTGATGGCAGCAAAGTGAGAAAATGACTCCAAACATCTCAAATCTAAGACTGAGTTATGAAGTGCAAATGGATAACAATGACACAACTGTGACTCATTGGGGTAATTATATCACTGGTGGGATTACAATAGAGAAACAGTAAGAGTGTCTTTTATATTTGATAAAAACAGCATCTTGTTCTTGCTTCTGTCCCACCATAGTTTTGCACAGAACACAATGTAAGCTGGAGGTTAGTCTCAATACAGCTGGAAGGGAACACATGTCTTGTTCAGGTCTGTTTTACCAGCCAGATGATTGCGATGAAAGGAATTCAGCTCAAGTTTTCTTGCAAAAGTAAAATGTACACATTGTACAACACTTTGCTACTTTCAAATTTATCATCATTGTATTTTTTAAAATTATAACAATCATTTTGAGTCTGCAACTTGCAAATAATATTTGCAAAATTAAGTAGGAAAAGACCTGTAATCCAAAAGTATGGTTACGCCTTTTTTTTTTTCCAAGTCTACCTTAAAATAATATTCACACATTACCTTGCTTACAGTAAATGTTTTTCTTTGCTATACAATTACTCTTCCCACGAGGCTGTGAATACAGCTGTCCCTTCCAGTGGAAGTGCCACAGTCCTAATGTGCAAAAAAATGAAAAAGCTTTCCGGAGTTCAGCTGAAGCTAACATGAGGCTCAAGGAGTCTAAGGTATTGGAATCTAAAGTTAAAGGATTTCCCCTTTGTGCAGCTACTCCTTCCATAAAGAATGTTCAGTAAGAAAACAATGCCTGGAGAAACACCAGATGATTTTACAACAGAAATACTTAACTTTGGAAGATGTTCACTTGATCTAAGCTTAAAATAAACTTTGAGATATGTTTTTGCACAATACTGTGGATTTTGTCCCTGATTTCTTACATTAGAACCTATTTTAAGTTAGTATGAACAGAATGAACGGTTGCAGCAACCTAAAACAATTTCAATATGCATACAGTAATGTAGTATTTTAAGACAGACTATGTGAATGGGAAATTGTCCTTACACCATCTTGGGATTTTGTGCAAGTTCAGCATTATTCAACAGGAATTAGACTTTAAAGCTGAAACCCATTTGATTTTCACCCTGCACAGACCCGACTTTCATCTCAGTTGCCTTGTTTTTGCAAGACATTCTGTCAAACCCGAGTCTGGTGTTACACAGAGTTTACTTAACCAGGTGTGTGTATACTTGAATGGGAAGAGCCCACTCAGCAGCTGTCCAGGACTGGAAGAGCCTCATTTATTTCTACCCACCCAAAGCCTGGCTGGGTATTTCCCAGTGGATGTGTTCTATCTTATCAGTGTGTGTGCCTCTGTTTCTTTTTCTGCTGACAGTCCCTGTCTCGTGTCTCGCTCAGGAGGCTGCGTGTACACACTTGAAACATGAAAACACAGACACGTGGTACTGCCCTGTTAACCACATTTTCATCAGCTACTGCTGAGATGCACATTCCACTGCTGAGGAGGGGGAAAGAGGGGCCAGGGAACCAGATGGAGGCCAACTGAACAAGTGAATGAGCAGAGGGGGAAAAAGAAGCAAAAAGCGAGAGGGGAAGATGTGCAAAAACACCTTTAAGGTCCAAGCAGGAATCTGAGATCGACATTTCCTGTCCGTGTCGGTCATGAATCGGGACAGTGTTCTGGGCGTGGAGGCCTTGTTCGTCTCTGATACTCTTCAGTTTGTAGTTTCCTAACATGGTTACAGGGATTACTGATTCCACATCTGTTACAGCAGCTTTTGCCCAGACGATTCTTCTGAATGGGCACAGTGTTCATGTTGTGCGCAGCCAGTGGTGGGAAATAATGATAGCTATTTATAGAGCCTTGAAAATACCACAGCTTCCTTCAATCTGCCAGTCCTAAGCCAAGATGTTGAGAGTGCACTGCAGAGTGAATGAGTCTGAAAGGAAGGGAGGGGGAAAGTTTTTTTCGTCACTGGGTGGATGAACTCACTAATTTCCTGTCTGACATTTAACAATTCTTACTTGCAGCTTACATCAGCAGCCTCACCTCCATTCATCACCTGCAGGTTTTACCTCCTGAAAACAAAATGTCAAGGACGGAATTAGAAGCTGAGAAGATGATTAATTTTCCCATGACTGAAGCTCTTTACGAACACTGCATTTTTAGTGCAGTGTAAGCGGACGCACACTGGGAAGTGAAAACAAACATTCCTTCCAAGTGTGGATCATGGATATTCTGATAATAGCTCACACGGCTCTGAACTGTTTCCCAGCAACACTTTTCCCACAAGTTTTCACACACAGACGTACAAACTCTCTTTGTAACATCACACTGCTGTTGTAAGGAAAAAATAACATTTTTTTTTTTTTTAAATCTATTTTTTTCTTTTAAGCCACTGAGCTTCTCAAGTTAAATTGTGTCTAAAGCCATATTTGACGAGATGAATCAGCCGTACTGTATTTTTCCACTACATTTTCAGAATTATGCACAGCAGTTTGTTAGCAAGAGTTGCACAAGGAAGTCAAAATAACAAAGGCCAACGTTCTGAAGAAAATGGTGAACAAAAGGTCCGAAGTCACAGACAGACTAGTTTCAGATGGACTTCATCAAAAAGTCTATAGTTTATTACTACGCAACTGTCAATAACTATAAATAATTCTATATTTCGCTGTTACCTCAATGTACATCATTCATCACTGGTCATCATTGTCAGCAGTGATTTACTTTACCCACAAGGAGGAGCAGTTGGGCCACACAAAACCTGGATTTGAACATTTTCAAGTTGGCATCCTATTTGTCCCATTTGGTGTCCAAAGTTACACCAAATGTGGCAGCCAGAATTTATAACTAGCATAGGAACCATTACTGATCTATAGTATGTTATTGTCATTATTATTCATAGGTGCATAAGCTGAAAAGGAACAACTTTCATTCATATTCTAATCTAAATCTATGCAGTGACAATAAAATAAAGTTCAAGCAGCAAAGACTGTTAAAGTACCTGCAGTTAGAGTAAGTTCATGACAGTGTATTGTTTGGGTCTAATGAAATGATATATAGAGCTGAAAGCTGAGTTGTAATGTCAGAATGATGTCAGATCACAACCGTAGTTACTCACAAAGCAGTTAAGTAACGTGACAAAAGTTGAATGACTAACAATCTTAATGATGGTAACGTTGCTCGTAATGGTAACCACAGTTTAAAATAAATGCACAGACTAATATGCTTGGCAATATAACAGTATATGCAACAAAAGGTGCAATATTGTGAGAATTAATGTTTTGTGTCCTAATTGTACTCCTGTACTGCAGTTCTACGGTGTTATGAAGGTGTTGAGTAAACATCAATGCAAAGAACCGAAGTTTCACGTGATCAATAGGCGACATAAGGCAGCTAGTCGATGTAACAACCAAAAGATGCTACGATCGTTTCTTTCCTGTAATTATTACGGTGTCATTTGCGTAGCATAATAAAAACTGAATAAAGATAATTTTGTCTTACCTAGAAATGCAAAGGTTTACGTGCAGGTGTTCGTATTTTTACACAAGGAGAAATTTGGATGACTTGGACTTTCTGACTGGACGGTAGGGGGCGAGACCACCAGGGTCATGTTTGATCTATCATTGGTTGCCAAGGTTGACCGTGAATTCTGGACACTCCGGTCTCTCATTGGTCAGGGGGTGAATTCTGGACACACTGGACACTGATTAGTCAGGTGATTCTGGGGAATTCTGGACAGGAGAGGATGTGGTTGGCCGCGAAATCTGGAGATGCAGTGATGTGATTTGATGAACGTTAAGCAGCCCGACGAGGTAGCATCAATGAAACCCAAAAAGTATAACATGACTGCAGGAGAAACAAGACACATATGAAAAGAGATGCCCCGTGTGAGGCTCGAACTCACGACCTTCAGATTATGAGACTGACGCGCTGCCTACTGCGCCAACGAGGCCCGAAAAGCGTAAATCATGCACATATATTTTTGCTTAATGATTGCGCTTCTTTCTGCGTCCTTCACCAGGTTTCTGTAAATGTAGCGCCTGAAGCTGGGACAAGCAAGAAGGTCCCAAAACAATTTTTGGAAAGAGACTATCTCATGGCCACTGTCCACCACAGCAAGCAAGTACAACAGCAGAGCAGCAGGTCTTTGTGTGCGGTTGACTGACAGCGAGGCTGAGCTGCACACAGAGGGCACATTATGAAGCATGAGCTTCCACTGCATTCACACAGAATCCCACAATGCGGCACATTCCCACAAGGTTGTGCAGCGCTGTGGCCATGTATATTTCTGCTTTAGAGAGTAACCAGTATGAAACCACCTCAAAATATGTCTCTGCTTCATTTTATCTCCTCTGTCTACTTATTCCGCCTCTAACTTGCTTGACCACAGCCGTTCTGTTTGAATTTTGTAGCTATGATCTACCTGCACGTATTATGCCTTTTATCAGCAACAAAAGAGCATTAAGTTCCACATGGCTTGCCGTGACCCGGATTCGAACCGGGGTTGCTGCGGCCACAACGCAGAGTACTAACCACTATACGATCACGGCAGCTTGCTTCGCTGCTTGCTCTACTGTTGTGATGGCATGTTATGAGATCCGAATATTACACTTACTTGTATGCTTTCGGTATTAGCTTCTGAAATGATGTGTGTTAAAACACAGTCAAGTTCCCCACATGGTTTGTCAAGCACAGAGGGGTGCACTACGAAGCAACAACTTTCTTTTCCACTTATTAATCACCTATAATGCAGTGCTGGGGTTTCTTCCTGGATGGCTTCGCTGTCATTAACATGTTGAATCAGTCCTGACATTTGAGATCCATATCCTGTGTCGTGTGAAGTGGCAGCTCCACGATCATTATTGCTGTCGCTGTTGTTGGACGACCTGGTTTCACAACAAATGCGAAGCAGGTCTCCTTGGAAACCTTGAAGGACTGTAACACGCAGGTAGATTTAAGCACTTTGTAGCACATGTTGAATGGATGGGAACCTGTTACACAAATCCTGTCATGCGTTACTTTACTGCAAAACACAACTCATACAGAGGGAATACTGTAAATGTTTCCAAATGGATAAGCTAAAGAGACCGTCGAGCTAGCCAGGAGTCGAACCTAGAATCTTCTGATCCGTAGTCAGACGCGTTATCCATTGCGCCACTAGCCCTACGTTTCTGTGGTCCTGGTCACCAAATTGTGGCCAATGCAATGCAGCACAACACTGCCTTTTCACAAAGTGATGAAATGATGGGTCTAGCAGAAAGTAGGGGGGGTCATGCAGGAAGATGAGGCTGATCTGCGTCAGTGTGGCCCAGAAGTCAGGCAAAGTAGTTGAGTTTAGTGGTTCTTCATGCATGTATATTATTATGGTACTTGAAGACCAAAAAAAAAAAAGAAAAGGAGAAAAAAGGAGAAAGAGTGCTGCCTGTCATGGACTTTCCACCACAGTCACCTGACCTCAACCCCAGCGAACATTTATGAGGCATTTGAAGCCTGAGGAAGACAAACATTTCTGCTCTCTGGAACATGGTCAGATCGTTATGCTATAACTTGGGTAATCTCATTTTAACAAACTTGTGGAATTAATGCATTTCAAGTGCATGCTGTCATTAAAGCAACAGGTAAGGATTTGTAATGAAAAGTATATGAAATTTGAAACCAGTGCAAAATACAAGCATCATCACTGATAGTCTCAGACTTTTGAACCCCTTTATATTCGTTAAAATGCATTCCTCTGACGGTAGTTTGTGTAATAACGTATAACAATAAATAAAACAAAACTAACTTGATGCAGATGACTTGATGATCATAATTTGCTACAGAAAACAAAAAAAAAACTTCAGTTTTCTTTCACCTGGCCTGCATGAAACTGATCACCTTTTTAAAACCAAAACTGACACTGTGTAGCTTTGAAACAACAGCTAAACAGCAAAAACCATGAGTTTACGCCTATTATTCAAATACAGAAATCATACTATATATGACCAAACAGCCATGATATTTAATAATGTGGCTAATTGATGCCAATATATCATCTGAAGGCGAGACACAACTTTTTTCTTTTACATTCAGCTTAAGAAAAATCTAATTTCATACAAATTGAAACAATGACAGAACAATCTACATTGCTGAGCAAAATTTGTATATGCAGTGTATAATAAACAATACCTTAACAGATGGACAAAATGCATCCAAAAACTCTGCACTGTCTTTTCTGTTTTATCAGTAATGTCTGCTTATGAATGCAATGCTCAAATCTGGGTCAAGAGCGCAAACACATTTAGTGCTTCTTTGTAGCATTTTATTCAATCTGTCACACCTCCCACCTCTCATATCAGCTCCCTTTTCTTATTCTAAATGTACCCTTGTCTTGCAAATACACAGTTTCTCCACCACCCATTATTTCTTTAGCACCGCTTTACAGAAACATGACTATTGCACTCTTGAAGTCACAGGTCTGCTCTTGGTAATTTTTGGTGCTCTAAGTGTATTATATTGAGTGAGAAAGTGGCTAAATACTGTTACTGTTTAACATTTTACAGGCCAAAGAAAAGAAACAGCTGGATGAAGACAAAACAGTCACATTATTCTGAAAAATATCCATCAAAAGAAATGATAATGAGCTTAGGTTTCTGATTCACTTGACTTGCTTCTGTCTCTAAGGAACCATCAGTTTTAACCGTATCTATCTGCAAACTTTTTTCTGCTTCTTCTTTCATAACCACAACTTCATTTTGGAATAATGACAAGTATAGGTTAGACATGGGTCAGCAAAGAAGTGACACATCAAAGACAAATCGATGTGAAGTCTGGGGTCCCTTCAGTAATCAGGGCTACACTAGGAGGGACAAATATTCAATAGAGGTCCAGTATGAAGAATCATGCGGGTCCATTTAAACATACAAAGAAAAACACTAACCATTACATTACATAATCCAAACTGGCCAAATAAAAAATACAGGCTCAAGACATGAGAGCCTGTGGTCACTGCACAACAGGTGAGTTAGTGACAAAAATGCACTTATCTTAAAATGTGACTAATAATATGACAAGAATACTTCTAGTTTAACCAAATTATACAAAACTAGTCGACAATTGAAGGTAATTCTGTTATGAGAGGAGCATGTAGTACTTTACTTGCTGTAAAAAAAAAAAAATCTTTTAAATAATTTTTTTAACTATAAAAAACAAAAAAAACCCAATATAAAACAATCTACAGCTTTTTTTAAAAATAGATTTTCCCTGTTTTGGGGGATTACAGTGGTAAAATACTTTATGTGTTAACTGTAAAAACTACACACTATTACACTATTTCATCATGTTTAATGTATTTTTTATGGCACCCTTCAGTCAGATATACACAGTTTTTCATCATCATTATTATTACAGGATTGTTTCACAAAGTAGCTGAGTAATATGTGACTGCATGGCTGAGGGACACAAAATGAAAATATCATTGAATATAACAGTTGTTTTGACAGCCTATCTATTATGTATACTGCAAATACGCAAATGCATATTTATTATACTGCTTTATCATCTTATTAATTTTCTTTATTTCACTTATTTTGTGGAACTACCATCCTTATAGATAGATAGATAGATAGATAGATAGATAGATAGATAGATAGATAGATAGATAGATAGATAGATAGATAGATAGATAGATAGATAGATAGATAGATAGATAGATAGATAGATAGATAGATAGATAGATAGATATAAAGAGGACTCAATAAAGTGCAATGTACAGAATGAAGGTCAGACAGTGCACAGAGCCGCTGACGCCCACCTCTGCTATTGGCTGAAAGATACAAGACACATCTTTTAGCGGAATCTCATTGGATGTGAGAACCAGGAAGTGTGGGAGTAACCAATCCACTGAATAAAAGGGTTTGACAGCAACGAGTGGACCCGTCTGCTTCTCTGGAGTTGGAGTTCTCAGTTTAACAACCTCAGCATCCTGTTTTTTAAAACACTTCACTAATTTAAATCGATTTAACCGCTCGATTTACATATTTTCATATCGATCATGGCGGCCTACAAGTTGGTGCTGATTCGCCACGGGGAGAGCAACTGGAACCAGGAGAATCGGTTCTGTGGCTGGTTCGATGCAGATTTGAGCGAAACCGGGGAGAAGGAGGCGAAGAGAGGTGGACAGGCACTGAAGGGTGAGAAAGAACCGAGTCGTTTTCTCCCTTCATCCATTGTACTGTCTGTGACTTGTTATTGCATAATCGCCCCTGCATGCATCAGGTCGTAGACGCCCCCTAAACGTGCAGCAGCGATGCTTTCGTGTGGCTGCTCTGGTGCAGTGATGTTGCACAGCCTCACAGCAAGACACCACACATGGAATTTATTGCTTTAATTGATGATGTGAAGAAGAAACGCTGTAAAGCAAAGAAGTTGATTGGGGGCATTTTGTTAATGTTGATTTTTGCATCTAACTTCAGCAGAACAGGAAGAAATCACACAAACCTTCTTATTTATGCACCAGCAGTAGCCTCAATAAATCAGACTGCCATCTAACTACAGCCTACAGGCTTTTGTTGGCTAAGCTAGTGGTCAGTTTAAAGGAGAATGTACATTTTTTTGTTCTTTTTCATGCAAAAAGTGTCAAACATGCTCTGCAATCAGCTTCTCAAATGTCACAATTTGCTGCTTTTCTTTGTTATATGAAAAGGTCATTATACTGTGCAATATTTCCAGTTTTGTTTTGTTTTTTTGGTGGACAAAACACTCATTAAACCTTGTGCTCTTACAAATTGTACATGCAGTTTTTGATTAATCAATTAATTGAGAAAACAACTGTCAGTGAATGAAAACAGTCCAGTAAGGCTTAAGACTCACTTTTCGTTACTCTATTCAGAGTGTCCTCTATAACTTTTGTCTAATTCAACAAGTGCAGTTATTCTCAGAAGACATCATGGAATAATTTACTGAATAAACACTGGAACAAGTGGAAATTCCTAAACAGTCAAAAAAAAAAAAACTTTCATCCTTCTCTCACTCTCTGAAACTCACAGATGCTGGCTTCAAGTTTGACATTTGCTACACCTCTGTGCTGAAGCGAGCCATCAGAACATTGTGGCTGGTCATGGACGGCATCGACCAGATGTGGGTGCCAGTGCACCGGACCTGGCGGCTCAACGAGCGTCACTACGGTGGCCTGACGGGACTTAACAAGGCCGAAACTGCCGCCAAGCACGGTGAAGCTCAGGTGAAGATCTGGAGGCGCTCATTTGATATCCCTCCCCCTCCCATGGGCCCAGACCATGACTACTACACTATCATCAGCAAGGTAAGATATGCTATCTACAGTACACACACACAACCATGGAGCTTTGCTGGCCTGTGAGGAAATGAATGGTTTGGTACATATTGTCCAACTTGAGCAGTGAACTCCACAGAGGTGAAACAAAAAGGAGGGCATGACTTGAACATGTCTCTGTGTTTCTAGCCCTTTGACCAGCTGTGTCACCAATAATGAATGAAATCAGCAGAAAGGGCTGAAATATTTAGTGAGAAAATAGTAGATTTAAGGTCAAGTTTGTCAGTCTTTTTGTGCACAGCACAGTCAGCTGGAATATCTAAATGTTTTACATGTTTACACACACAACAGTGCAAATGAAATCTGACCGCCATGGAAATTAAGTAACCAACGATTTGCTAGCAGGAGCCCCGTTGCTATTACCCAATAATATGTCCACTGTGAGTTAATATATGACTGGCAAGAATGAGATCTAGGCTAAAGTTCAAAGTTCAGTCAAAGTAGAAACAAGATGATCATATCTTAACAGTGGCAGGCAGACATTAAAATATGTTTGTAGTATTAATTATTTCATCGCATTTTTAAGGTAGGAAATTTAAGAGAAAGGGATCCAGCTTTGGTATGCTATCTATAATGCCTTATGTTATTTAATTTATATATTGACATTATGTTTATTTCAGGATCGTCGCTATGCAGACCTGACTGAGGACCAGCTGCCTTCCTGCGAGAGCCTTAAGGACACCATCGCACGAGCACTGCCCTTCTGGAACGAAGAAATCGCCCCTCAGATCAAACGGGGAAAGAGGGTGCTGATCGCTGCCCATGGAAACAGTCTGAGGGGGATTGTCAAGCACCTGGAGG
This sequence comes from Amphiprion ocellaris, assembly GCF_022539595.1. Taxonomy (NCBI): domain Eukaryota; kingdom Metazoa; phylum Chordata; class Actinopteri; family Pomacentridae; genus Amphiprion; species Amphiprion ocellaris. Next base: position 10,781,579 of record NC_072781.1, on the reverse strand, counting down.
GTGGGTGGCGCCGCACAGTTTGAATGAGATCTTCAGCCTATGGGCAAAAATTCTTACTTAGCTAGTGATACAGTTACGCTTTGTCAAGGATTTCCCTTTTTAATACAGCATCTTAGCTTAACTGTAGCTGGATCTTAAATGTTATACAATTGACTGTGTGATTAAATCGTTTTAGGAAGGGACTCTCAACACTTTATTTTATTGATTCAGATTTTCTGTACAGACCAGTGGGCACTCATCTGTTTTAATAGATAATCTACTGAATAGAGCTTAAATGCTCCATCCACAAAATGGATATTAGTATTCCTTTAATTCTGCAGCCCTACAACTGATTTCTGTTTAGTTTTTGAAAATAAAGTGACTTTAATGAATAATCAGGATTTTAAATTCAAGTTTAGTTACATTTTTTCTTACAAAAATTAGTTAAAAGACCATCAGAAAGTTGAAAATGTGTAGATTTTTCCCTGTTTTCTGGCTGTAAAATGGCATCATTTTGGTGATTATTTTAGAGATAACACGTCTTTTAAATCCTTCCTGTGGATTTTGAGGTTAAATAGTTAAATATTCAGTCGTTTTTTTCTTGTTTGGTGACAACAGCCACAGACACAACCAGTTTTCGGTCGAGTTCTGTCCAAGCTGAAGCCAATATCACGTTGGCGTAATCGACGGAAACCAAAATCAAGACTTATATTCCTTTAATTCTGTAGCCCTACAGCTTTTTTAGTTTTTGAAAATAAAGTGATTTTAATGAATAATCAGGATTTTTAGCTTAGAGTTTGGTTAAGTTTTCCTTTGGTTACACATAAATAGTTGTAGGAAAGTTAAAAATGTGTTGATTTTTCAGTCTGACTGTTCTTTTTCTTTGTGCTGCCACATGTAGGAATGTCAGATGAAGCCATCATGGAACTGAACCTGCCAACCGGCATCCCCATCCTGTACGAGCTCGACAAGAACCTGAAGCCTGTGAAGCCGATGCAGTTCCTGGGGGATGAGGAGACCGTACGCAAAGCCATGGAGGCTGTTGCTGCTCAGGGAAAGGCCAAGAAGTAAAGCAACAGAAAGGTTCCCTCTATGTACGGTGGTAAAGTTTGTCCCAAACAACTGGCCTCAGATTAGTGTTTTTCCTGAATCCTAATTTATTTTGGGTTTTAGTGCTTGACTGAATATACTGTAGATTGTTGTCAAAGGCAATCTCACTCTACATACACAGTGCAGGGGAGCAGCAGGTGGCCATGGACTGGGATATATTAGAGCCATGGGGGCCACAGCTCTCAAGAGATTGTAAATAATATTTGTTAAAATTGTACATTTAAGAAATAAGTGTAGGATTGAAATACACAGTATTACTAATGAAGGCATTGTCTTGACTATGTGAGTATCATGCCTTTTGCAAATGAAAGAGGCGAGGTTGACATCCTGGCTGTGGTCTGTCTGCCACATGCGAGCCACAGTATGTGTTGTGAAGCTGCACACACATCAAAGGCTGACAAACACAATTTTATACAAATAAAAGAAAGTGTCAGTTTGCCAATGCTCACTGTATAATGTATGTCAAATGCACTGATGGTGGTAAAGAAATTATGCCTGCCGCAGACACCAATATATATTGTAATCTATTAGAAATTAATTAAAATTATTTACACTCACTGGCCATTATTAGATGAGTCTGAATTCAAAAGCATGTGTTTGATGGATTTCACTAATAAAGTGATATGATTTTGCAATCTCTTGAGAGCAGAATGCAATAGTTATGATCAATAAACAGTCCTTTTCTCTTACATTGTCTGTCAGTGAATGGACTTTGTGCTGTCCCCTTGCATGTTGTCGTTGTCTGTATTGTGTCTGACAATTTCTATGTTTCTTTTTACTTTCTGAATGGTGCCAAACGCTGTTTTGCACAATATATGTGAAAAATCCATTATTTGGATTATGGTCCAGCAGTTTCACAATTTCACTGTAAAGCATCTTTACCAGCAAAAGAAAGGTCTAATTCTAACCAGTATTTCTGCTTCTGTGTTCGACCATCTTTGGGGTCGTAGTATTCATGTGCCTCCTCCTATTCCTACAGTTAATGTCTACAACTGGCTTCACAGACTAACAAAGCAGAAGTTGTGTTTAGGCATCGCTGAATGGAATATCTTAAAATGTCTTACAGTATTCACGTCATTCCTTATCAAGTGTAATTCCCTCTGTGTTGGGTAAAATGTACCTTGAAAGCCCTGATCTAATAAATGTACAGTTATGTGCAAATCTGCTGAGTGTGTTTGCTTTTTTGTCTGGGTGAGATTTATTTTTATTTTTAGATGACATCTTTTGTCCACAAAAGTTTCTCTTATTTGATGTTTTGATGATGGTAGTAAAGAGAGCTATCTAACATACTGGTCAAAAATCTCCCACAGGTGTTAAATTTGGTGGAGATGTGGTAACTGTGAAGGCCATAGCATAGATTTCATATAAGTTTCAAACTCCTCAAACCATTCAGTGACCCCTGAATGTCCTATGAATGGAGATAGTGCCATCTGTTAGGATTTATTATTTTTTAAAGGCGCTGCTAGCTTAACAGTAAAATTGATACCATATATATATAAGTAGTATAGTATTGATATGAATACAAGTTATTGTGCAATTAATGCATGAGCTGTGCTTGACCTTTAAAGGGAGAGATATGGATTCAAGCATTAACCCCTGGCTCTGGAGGGTTAAATACATGATGGTCACTGACAGGTCAAGCTGGAAAGTTACAGCTGCTTACACATATACACACACAAAAAAGACAGAGAATTTTTTGTTTTTCTTCACAGTATATTCCTGTTTACTCATAAGGTAATAACTTTACTGAGACTGCTATCTCAAGGCTGTTTCAGGCTAGAAACCATAATAATCCTTCCTATGAGACACCAGCATCCTCCCTACGAGATACCACCTGTAGCTGCTTCACCTTACAGCTTACAAAGGAACATAACTGACATCTAGAGAGCGGGAAGAGGTTGCAAGGAGGGTTCTTTTTATAGGGTACGACTGCTGGAGATTGGATGAATCGTGTGCCAAGGGATATGGACATAACTGTCCACCAACCAGGGAGAACTAAGTCTAAACCACGGTTCATCCCCACCTTGTAGCCATTCACATTTCACTGTTTAAATTATATGTCCTATAGCCCATCACATTGCACCATACTGTATAAGATGTTGTGTTTATAACAAACTTTTTCCTTTTCTGGGAGGCTGTTCCGAACAGCAAGGGTCCTTGTACAAGATTTTTTTGAGACACTGATATTTGAACATAAACAGCTTGAGAGAAGTAGTTTGTCTTCTGTCTCAAACAACGAACATGTGATCTCACACATCCTACAAGGGACCTACAGATAGTCACTCAGAAATAGTTCGTGTTGGTTTGCGGCGTTCCTGCCCACTAGGGAGACAAATGAAAGCATGACACGGCATAACAGAGTCACTGAATCCTTGCTTTGTAATAGCCAAGGGTTACGGTTTTTCCTTTGTCACCCATCTCTGTTTGCATTGTAAACTGTCTCTTTGAAATATATAACTACATATTAAATTATTTATTGTATTTGTGAAATAATAAGACTTCTAAAATGATGTATACTAGCCCTTTCAGAAATGAGAGACTGACAAAATATAAATTTAGTTGGTTTATTCTGAATATTAGACAAATGGCATACCATTCTCAATATAGAAAACCAAACATACTGTTTCTCATGACTAACCTTTGGGACTATGAAATTAAATACAAACCACCAGTGTATAAAGTCGGTTGTATTTTGCAAATACCTTGTAGTGACAATAGAAAAGCCCATGGAAAATATTTGCAAGTCAAACTTGTCTGTGGGAGGAACCTCGGTGGACTATCGGGAATATCCCTTTAAACTGAGCAACTTTTGGACTCTAAAGCCGCGATTCCACAAGTACCTACTCGGCGCGGTGCTGCTCGGCTCGTCTTTGTTTGCGAGCGTTTCCATATGGATTACTGTATGGTATCAGGTACGATTTTCCGTACCTCCACGGCTGAGGTTCCAACCGAGATGAAGTGAGCCGAGATGTGACGTCTACATAGTGCAGGCCACTGATTGGACAGGAGTGCAGCCCACTGATTGGACAGGGAGTGACGACACACGAGAGCGACTCCAGCACGAAAACAAAAGCGGCATTTAAAAAAAACTAAACAGCGACGGTGCGCATTGCTCTTCACAGACCTCTCTGTCTTCATAATTTTAATATGACAGCCAGACCTGTACCGTGGGTGAATGAAGAGGTCGAGACTTTTCTGTCTTTGGTGGTGGACCCAAGAATACAGAGGGAGCTGGACATAGAAAGTTTATCAGGAGGTCTCTGAGCGGATGGCCGCCCACGTATACAGTAGACTGTATATAAAGAGGACAGAAGCAGTGTAGGGAGAAGCTGAAAAAGCTCAAAAATGACTATTGGTCCACCAAGGACCACAGCAGCTGGCGTGGGTGTTGGAAGAGGTTTAATGGAAGCTATTTACTGGCACCGCACCGACGAGCAACAGGAGGGAGACTCAGCTGCTGCATTATTGGAGACGTTCAAGAATGGTGAGTGTTTTGTGACTTCAAGAAACTTTTACATCATTTATCCCATTGGTGGCAAGCTTCTTTTAAGCAAACAAGTATATTTAGAAAGTAACGTTGTTGTCTCCTGTAGCAGACAATGAGCTAGCTAGTTAGCCATCAGCGCTAGCTAGTTAGCCATCAGCGCAAGCTAGTTAGCCATCAGCGCTAGCTAGTTAGCCATCAGCGCTAGCTCCGTGCTCTGCTTGTATTTCGTGCTGCTGTTTCTAACGTTTAGTTCTCAGAAGCTAATACATCAGTCTGCATGACGAACTACGCTAGTGGTCGTACAGGTTTATTTTTTTCACAAGTTACAATGTCGTATTTTTCGTGTACTTAGGGTGAATGTTTATTTCTGTTCAAGAATCCCTTTCCACATGTGAAGCCTACTCCACCTCCGTCGCGGAGCCCCCAGCTCCCCTGCCTCCTCTCCACCACCAGTAGCGGCTCCTCTCCAGCACCAGCATCGACACCAGCACCAGCTCGGACACCGACACTGTCAACATCAACGTAACAGCAACGTCTTATTACCGGTAAGACACGGTAAACAGAGACCATGGTTGATTTTCGCATTATTATTATTGCAGGTGTAAATGCCTGCAAGCATGATCAGAACAGCGAGACCAACGACCAAGAATTCAGACAGGTGTAAATGCAAACTGTGCAGCATGCCAGCTCAGGAACGCCTGATGAAAGCTACATGTAGCTACAGTGACACATAAACAGAACACATGCAGCTCCATTTTTTTTCCCATTGACTTAACAAGCAAGTCACTCTAATTTACTTTCTCATGCAATGTAGTATTGCAACCATTCTTCTTATAGTCACTAGGTAACTGTGAAACTGAATGAAAATATACATAGAAATAAGAAAACACAGCTGTTCTTAGGAACTCCAAAATGTGCACAAGATGAAATGAAGTTCACACCACGTTGTTTTTAGTTGTGATGGAGGAGATACTATTTGTGCTTCAGTTAAAGTAAAGAGTGCCAAAAATTTATTAAAGTAAAACAATCAAAGACATGATCATGATTGAAAATCAATGGACGGGTGGCTAAACACATCACATCATAGCTGTGGAGTCCTTCTAGCTCCTGGGGACTACAATCTCTCAGGACCTGCAGTGGGAGACAAACATCCACTCCATCCTGAAAAAGGCTCAGCAGAGGATGTATTTCCTACAACAGCTGAGGAGACATGGCCTGCCTCAGGAGCTGCTGATCCAGTTCTACACTGCAGTCATCCGATCTGTCCTGTGCACCTCTGGATCAGTCACACAGCAGGACAGAAACAGACTACAGCCTATAGTACAGACTGCAGAAAACATCATCAGAGACCCCACTCACCCTGGACATAAACTGTCTCCCCCCTCCCCTCTGGCAGGCACTACAGATCCCTGTACACAGAAATCACCAGACACAAAAACAGTTTCTTCCCCACTGCCATCACTGTAATAAACAGCTGAGCCATTCCTAAACACCTGTACAATAGTCAGTATTCCAATGGACATGTACAGCATTTTTTTTCACCATGAACAGCATTCTCTGCTTTTGCACTACTGTGTTTATAGCAATTATCATTTTGCTAATGTGTTTATTCCAGTCTAGCTGTAAATTTCTGTATATATTGTTTTATTTAATTTTGCTATTTCATTTTTCTTCCTGTTCCTCTTTCTATAGTTTCTTCATTTTTTATTATTCTCTTCATATTCCTAGTGTGACACCAACAGCCGAAACCAAATTCCTTGTATATTGTGTACTTACTAAAGCTGATTCTGATCACTTTTCTGTCTTTGGTCTAGGCAAGAGGAAAAGGTGCAACAGAAAATTGGACCTTCCAAGTGTGCTTGTGGAGATGCCGGCTGAGAAGGAGCGGAACCGGCACCCAGCATGATGAGAACATCTGGTTGCTCCTCAGCGAGGCAAGAGAGAATGAAGCGGCCTTGCAGCGGGAGGAGATGGCCCAGAATGCTGCCTTCAACCAGTCATTCCTGGGTGTACTGGGGCAGCTGGTGCAGGCAGTGGGCAGCCAGCGAGTCCACATCCCAGAGACTTGAGATTGAGGCCTTGTCCACACGTAGCAGGGTTTTTGTAAAACCGAATATCCTGCCCCCCTCCGTCTAGAAAAAAACTTACGTACACACCACCTCGTTTTTAGAAAAAAACTTCATCCACACCTAACCGCATAAGTGTGTTTTTCAGCACATTCATAAGCATGCCGGACCTTTAGGTGGCAGTAGTTCCCCAAATCCTAGCAAGGTGGTGGAGAATAACCGTCCTTAACGTTGTCCTTCGCCTGTGTTGTTGAATGTGGAGCAGTATCTGGGCTTGTAAAAACAAGCAAGTAAAAAGCGCCTGCACATGAAACAGCGCCCAAAACCTTGTGAGAGCATCCATACTGTTACCGAATGTAAACACAGGTCGCATATGTGATGTAAGAACATATTTTGTCGCAGGCGGTGACGTTTTGAAACGCAAAACCCCGGTTACTGATGTCCACATGCAGATGCATAAAACAGAGAATTTGCAAATCTTCACTTTGGTCGTAGTTTTTAAAAAATCGTTTTTGATGACGTAAATCTGCGTTTTCGTGTGGATGATAGGCCGAATTGTAGAAAAATATCTTCGTTTTGTGAGATACCTGGCTACGTGTGGACAAGGGCTTAGTTGTATATAGTTTTACTTTTAGCCCTCCACTGTAGGAGAGGCCCACCACAGTTTGTACTTTGCACATTGTAAATAGTTTTGATTTTGCTGCTGACTAATAAACTATTTTGTGACTTATGTGATTGCATCATAACTTTTCATTTTGTCTGTTAAGACACTGGTAGGAAAAGAGTCAACAGTCTGAACCAAACAATTCTGTATTCCCTAATAATGCATTTATGTTTAATGGGATTTGACATGTTTTAACACAAACTCCTTTATGGTTCATAATTCCATTGACTGAATTACACCAAAGCAATACTGATTTATCAAACTGGAATATTGTTAAAACAGCTGTTTTAATGTCTTGGTGTTTGTCATGTAATCTTGCTAACCTTCACAAATAAAACAATAGCATAGACACATCTGCAAAAGGTACAAAAGTTTATTGTCAGAATTGCATTAAAGAAAACAATAGCGGTCCGGGGACAGAAAAACAGAAGTATAGTGAGAAGAATAACTTAACTTTTGCATGACACGTAGTACATCAAGTGCATCCTGTACGTCTCTGCCCTCCTCCTCTACACCTTGTGCCACTGCAGGCTCATGTGCTGCTCCTTCAGGTAAATCCCATGAAGTCTCACAAGAGAGCCACCTGAAACACATACACAGCATACATATTTTAATACCTAATAGCGACAAACTGCAGCCATTACAGGGTCGTTCACAGGACTGATACACGATAGCTAGCGAACTAGCATTAGCTTACCCTCATATGTTGTCTCGTTCATATCCTCTTGTCTTCGACTCGATACTGCTGCATCGCCTCCCAAACTCTCCTGTGTGTCTCCTGAGTGTTCCGACTCGCCGCTCTCAGCTTTCTCCGACTCTTCAATTACTTTGAATCTGACAGAAAGCCACAGACCGAGCAGCAGGTGAACCATCGTCTCCGTTATGTTGCGTTTGTGTCGCACGCAAATGACGTTAAGGGACTTTCGACTCGCTGCGCTATGACGACTCCACCCCTAAGGAGTACGCTATTGTAATGGACGCTATTCCTCAGGGCGTAATGATGCTCTTTAGAGGAGAAGATTTTTCAGCTAATGGGAGGCCACCAATAAAATCTTCATCAGTTTTTGAAACAGTGACTGGCAAAATATGTTTTGCATCAAGTCCTGCCACGAGAAATAAAAACATTAGAGCTTTACAACAGAAAAACTTTGCCACTGTGCCTTATGTTACTCATTATTGGAGACAATTTGTTCCTGATATCAATTGGAATGTTGTATGGACTCTTCCCTCTAAATATCTCATTACGAACATACTACGGGATGTGTGTTTCAAATTGCTCCACAGATGCTACGCAGCCAAGCAATCCTTACACAAGGACACAGACTACAATTGCTCTTTCTGTACTCATGACTCTGAGACTGTCATACATCTGTTCTGGAAATGCCCCTTTACTGTGAAATTTTGGAAAGACTTCATTCTCTATGTCCGGACCAATATCTTCATTAACTTTTCTCTTACCTATCCCAATGTGCTTTTTGGTTTTTATAACATAAGTAGCCCCAAAACAAAGGAATATTACATGATTAACTTATTACTAATCTTTGCAAAATTTCATATTCATAAGTGTAAATTCACTGCTAAAAAAAAACCTTTTTAAACTATACTTGCTTGAACTGGCACAGTACAAAGATTCTATTCAATACTCTTCAAATCCCAAAGCTGTGAAAACATTGGAAGGTTTCATGCAATATAACTGCTGATTGTATTTTTTATTGTCTTTATATTATTTTTATTTATTTGTTGAACATTATTGTTTTTCACTGTTTTGTTTTAAGTAAAAACCCCTGGCATAATAAATGTAATGTTATTATGAACATTCAATAAAAAAATAAATTAATAAATTAAAAAAATAAAAAATAAAAAATGACGACTCCACCCACGATGAGGCTATATGGAAAAACAACTAAACCGAGACGAGCCGAGTCAGATATAATAGTGGCGAACCGTACCGCGCCGAGTAGATGCTTGTGGAATCGCGGCTGAAGTTCCACAATGCAGTTCGTGTAATGTTGTTTGACGAGACTACAGGCGGGAGAAGATCTTGCAGCTGTGATGATTTCAGCCCTGGAGCTTTTCAGCGACTTGTTAATCCCGCCGTAGATGGAAAATGAAGAAAGCAACAGAAAATCAAGGAAACACTCGGTAAGGAGACCTGCCGACTCCGATTTCACCCTGTTGCTAAGTTGCAAGCGGGTTAGCCAGCTAGCTAAACACTTCCTGAAACGACGACATGCTAATTTTCATGATACACTTCAAGTTAGCCGGCTATTGTACGTCTTATATGCACTCTTAGAGTACTTATCAGTGTTATTCTTTCCGTTCTGGTCTGTTTATCATTAACGTAAACACGCTACTAAAACTGCAAATACACGTTTTCATGCTGTTTTGCCTGCTAACGTTAGCTAGCTGTTCCCCTTTGTAGCTGCTAGCCTGTGTAACGTCACTGTTGTGTTTATTCGTTAACGTGACCGAGATTTCCAACTGACGCTGCTGACCTGGGGTTTAGTTTAGAATTGTAGATGTTTATGTCGCTGCTTTCAAAGCGACATCACCGTCTGTCAAAGTTAACACCATGTAGCCTGGAAATATTTACAGCTGCAGGACTCGTGTTGTCATTTTCACGTAGCATGCTGTGATTGGTAGCGGTTAGCTGAGCTGACTAGCGGGTGTCTCCCCGGTGTTAGCTGCGGGAGGAGGACTAGCTCTAGGTTTGATATGTATGCCGTACTGGGTTCTTCGTCGTCTTATTTAAAAATAGACGCGCGCTTATGTTGCACTGTTATTGTCGCCTTGGTTACTAAACTAATTTTGGTAATGAAAACATTTGTCCCTCTGGCTTTCTTACAGAGCACTTGGAGAATACTTCTCACCGAAGAGTAAAGGTGGGTCACAGTGACACATCCTCATTTCACGTGATCAGAGGTTGATGCCTCAGAAAGTAACGTCTTTGACGTTACACCGTGACGTTTGCATTAATATGTGCGTTTTAAGGTTGTCGTATAAAATGACAATGACAGGTGTTTCTTAAAAGTGTTAGACCTAATTTATCCCAGTTGACATTGCTTATGCAGAATTACACTGTATATTCAGTGTTGGATAGAGTATTGTTTGAACCCTTAGATTAATGTTGAATGTGTTCGTTTTTTGAGATAGAAGACAAACCACTTCTCTCCAATTAAGCTGTTTATTTTCTAAATATCAGTGTCCCAAAAGAATCTTGTACAAAGACCTTTTCTGTTTGGAACAGTCTCCCAGAAAAGGATAAAATCAAAAGTGAACACAATATTTTATTCAGTCTAGTATTGTGTGATAGGTCAGAGATATAAACATCTAATTCAAATATTGAAATGTGATTGGCTCAAGGTGGGGATGAACCGTGGTTTAGACTTAGTTCTCCCATTAGTTGGTGCACAGATATGTCCATATCTCTTGGCACACGATTCCTCCAATCCCCAGGAGCCGCACCCTGTAAAAAGAACCCTCCTGCAAACTTTTTTCCCCGCTTTCTACCAGTTAGTATTATTCCAATTTTAGCTGAGATGTGATGCAGCCTTTAGTGGTATCTCATAGGGAGGATGCAGGTGTCCCTTAGCGAGGATTCTTATGGTTTTCTCCCTCAAACAACCTTGAATTAGCAGTTTCAGTAAAATTAGTTGTTAAATTATAAGAAAATCGAAATGTGCTGTGTATCAAGGCCAAAACTCTAGCTTTGTTAGTGTGTGCATGTGTAGAAGAAGAAACATTTTTTGTAAGTAGCTGTAATTTTCCAGCCTGTCCTGTCTGTATCCATCAGAGCTTGGAGTTAGTGCTTAGCTCCATCTCTTTCCTTTTAAAGGTCAAGCACAACTCATGGTTTCATTGCCCATTAAATGGTTATTATTATCAATGTTATAACACTCATATGTAATATCAATTTCAGTGTACAGTTATTAGCACCTTCGTGAGATAAAAATCCGAAGAAATTTCAATGTTCAGTTAGTAGTGCCTTTGTGAGATAAAATAAATCCTAACACTAATCACATTAACACAAGGTAATTGGAGTCTCAAATTAGCAAACCTGGGCTTCATTTGTTTAAAAAAAAATGGATGTAGGATTCACCCCAAAAGTAAACAAAAGCACAAAAGACAACATAATAAACAGATTAATGCAACTCTGCACACCTCGATGCAGAATATACGTCTGCCCACTACACTCTCATCATCTTACAAGGAACTGCAAATGTTCAGTGTCAATCTATCGAAGATGTTGATATATAAACTGGAAGTAGTGAGTGATGGTTGTAGTAGCTGTTAGTGCAGCAAATAAAGCAGTGGTCCAACATAGACATGTGCTTTCCCGCACAGTGCTAGGGTGGCAGCAATCTAGTGAACAACATGAATGTCACTTTGTCTTTTTTAAAATGTCACTTTGTCTTTTAAAAGCAATGAAACAACAGCATTTCGACCTACCTCTGTTAAAACTACACACCCATGGACAAATGTAAGACAGAACTATTTGCGTTGCATTCCTCTCGGTAAAACTAGATATGCATTAGTATTTGAGTATTTATCAGTTTTGACAGCATATAGCCCAGAGAGACGATTGAAGCGTTTCTGCTAAAATGCTGTAACAAAAACAGTCCCTTCAGGAAACCATAATGCATGTGTTGTTTTTCTTCCTTGTTCTAGTGAAGGACCTCGCACCTCGCTCTCTACCACAGTCCTTTCACCAGGAGACTCCAATGAAGCCCTCTCAAGTCCCGAACCGGCTTTCTCATCCACTACCGAGGAGGATGTTACCTCATCAAACACCTCAGCTGTGCTACAGGGACAGACCACATTCACGTTGGCACCCTCCTCATCCCTCTCAACCAATTTTTTCAACAGGGATTGTTCCAAACAATGCAGCTAACATTGGAAACTTGGTAAATAGTCCCCCACTAATGGCCAGGGACAAACTGGATCCTCTGGAGCATTCGGCGCCACCAGGACCAAGACCGTTTTTTCCTTCTTTTCTTTCGCCAGTTAGCCTGACCAACATGGATACCTCACCTAATGGGCCACAACCTTCATATCCTGCTGCATTTTCCCCCGCAACCCCTCACTTCATGAGCAGTTGCTCCCCATCCTCCTACATCAAGAAAAATCCAGTGACTGAATCCAAGGTTACTTTGTTTAACTCAGGAAGCAAAAATGTAACGACACAAAACCAAGAATCAAAACAGGTATTGTTGTCTTGTTTGTAAAATGTTGTCATTAGTGAAACTTAGTTTTGGTGCTTGTCTAAGTATCTTTATGACTTTTACTGTAGCAGTTGTGATGCTGAATTGTTTTTGGTCTTACTATTTACTCTGTCAGGGTCAATCTAGCGATGTGAGAAGTTACACACATACTGTCGAGCTGCGCAGGCCGCCAATAAGCCTGAAAACCTCATCACTCAGCAACGGAGCAACCCTAGAAGTTAAGCCACCACCCTCTTCAGGCTCAGAGCGCTGCCATCCTGATGTCAGCCGGAGGCCTTTGTGGGGCTACCAGCCTCCAAATACCCAATCTTCTGACAGAAGTGGTGCTTACAGTTTACCTTTAACCCATGGGCCTACTGCCCCTTGCCAGGTAAAGTTTCTTATATCTTTAAAGACTCCTGAAGTTTATTTGATTTTTTTGCAACCCCAATGGAGAGTTCCTGCATTCTGCCTGCAAAGCTCTGATTGACTTGGTGCTTTTTCCAGCCACTGAAGCAACCGTCAATAAACACAGTGTTAGACCTGTTTGACGCAGCATTGGTGATTCAAAGGTTAGCAACAGGCTACAGCAGGATGGCCACAAGATGAAAGTAGTAGCTTAAGTAGTATGTAATCATTAGTAACACTGTCTTTGTTGAAAAATCACTGCAGGAAATCTGCTTCCTTGTGGTTAACTTTTACTTCTTTTTTTGTAGAGCCAACAAGTGCGAACACCTTCAAGTGAAAATGAACACAAAATTACAGGTCAGTACATGTTGTCCTTTACTCCCCATTTGTCTAGTTCTTACTCATCACTCAAAGCTGCAAAATTATAAAGTAGCTGGCATTGTATCGGGTTTGTCACTTGAGTTGTTTACATCCTGTAGTTTCAATACAGAAAAAATGCAATTGACTTGTAGATAATGTAATGAATACAGATGGCGCTGAGATCGTTCACTGGTGGGATGTAACTTAAAAACTGGACTGGCATATCTTATTTGGAAAGTACAATGAGCGTCGGCAGCAGTAGTGCCATTTTTTTTATATTCTCAGAATTCCACCATATCAGATAATACAGCAGTACTATTTTATATGGACACATATTTTTCTTGGAACACAAAAATATCAGATTTCATAATCCCTGAACCTCTATTTAATTCATATTATTTATTTTACTGTTTTTCTACTGTGATCCTTACATGAATTACTTAAATCGAGGGTCTTTGTTTCTAAATGCCTAAAAATTGTAAGCCTGATCAGTTGGCAGTTACATAATAAGCTGTTACCTTTACATATGATATATCACTGCTGCAGTTATTTTTATTATTGATCATGTATTTTGTCATAGATCTATTAAAAACAAAATGACTGAAAAATGGCAATTGCACAAAAGAGAAATGGAATAGATTTGCTATAGAACACTGAAAAACAGCAAAATTTTCCATATAACAAACTAAAACATTTCAAGTGTTGTCATTTTTTAAAAAATTGACTGATTTATTACCAGAATAGATGCCATGTAGTTTTTTGTTGCTGATTAATGTTCTCCTGGTAACAAGTTGTGCTGTAATTGTGGGTAATTATCTGATTAAAGCACACAGCTGGTAGTATAGCAACTCTGGTGAACATTGATATAGATAGACACTTGTAAACGCTGAATATTGGTGAAAGAAAGAAAAGATTTTTGTCTTTTTTTTGTCTCCTGCAGTGGACTTGAATTGCTCACCTCAGAAGAGATACAGGGAGTTTGAACACTGTCACGAGAATACCAACAAACAATGTCTTCAAGAGGCAAACTCTCATGTAACACAAACGACAAAATCCACTGTTCAGGGTGTTTCACTGGTCTGTCAGCCATCACCGAAGAATACTTCAGTCTTGGAGCTATCATCAAAAACCACAGAAAGTCATCTGAGTAAGGAGCTGGCATGTGGACAGTCGACATGCATGGAGCCATCGTCAGCATTCAAACCCACACAGTCAGGCTGCATATCATTGTCCCCCAAACACTGTACTGGGAGACCACCATCAATGGGGGCAAAGCAAGTCTTTTCAAATGCTGTTCAGAATCATAAAGTGGAGACAAAAGAGTTAAAATCACCTTCTAAGTCAAATGAAGAAAGTGTGAAAAAAAGAAGGGAAGAAAACCACAAAATGGATAATTCAAGCACTTTGTTATCTTCTGAGTGTTCTCAGATGGACAGTAAACACTCACCTCATTCTGAGGTAAGCAGCCACCACTCAGGTCATACTGCCTGTAGTACCTCAGGCTCATCAGTGAAGCCACTAAGCAAAAGTAATCAGGTGGGGGACAGCAGAAAATTGGACAGTAGCACGCCCAAACCAACCTCTAGACCAAATTCAGGCTCTTCGAGCTGTCGCACAATAGAGCGGAGAAAAACTTCTCGTAGAAGAAGATCTGTAGTGCCGCTCGATGATACAGATGAGCTTTTCACCCCTGATCCCTTTACTTACGTAGTCAGCCCTGCATGTAAGAACGCAAAGTCTAAGGTAAATGGGGAAACAAACAAGTCACCCATATCAGAGAAAGGTTGTTTATCCAGCCATTCATCTAGTTCCAGTCCCTCATTAACTGTGTCGTCACATCACAAAACTCAAAACCACACAGCGAATGGATCTACTCTTGCAGTACCTTCCTCTGCACGTGATACACAAATCTGCTTGCCAACTGTGACTTTAAAGCGGGTAAAACTTGAAAACTGCGCTCCAAAAGGAAAGGAACTCAAAAACAGTCCCACCAGTTCTTCAGGCAGGCAGCTAAAGAGTGAGAGTGTTAAATCTGAGAACAAACACACATCTCCTTTCTCCAACAACACGAGTTCATGCGAGACTGATGTTTCTTCCTCCAAGCAAAGTCCTACATCCCCTTGTAGATGGCCAAGTGAAACGAGTAGAAAGCAGGGGAATGAAGACGATCCCATAGATGTGGAGCTGGACCTGGACCTGGGCCTGAGCTTTGCATTGGATGTGGATGTAAGTCAGGGCTCACACAGCAGTGAGGACGAGCAGCTGATTTCATTGCAGGAGATAATGGAACGTGTTGCCAAGCCTCCAGACACACCAGAGAAAGGAGCCTTCTCAGAGCCTAGTACACCTGGACATCCCACCTGCCAGTTAAAAAAGGTAAGCTTCACATGAATACATAATATAAACTCACTGAGCTAAAGGCCAGTAAACCTCAGCTTATTACTCTGTTTCGATCTAAATGTCACCTGTTGCTTCCTTCCACAGCTCACATTGCCATCCACCACAAGGTCAGGCATCTATAAGAACAATCTTGACCAGATGCTGACAGAAATAAACAACAATAAAAAGTACATTATTCAGAAAATTTCATTCATTATCTTTTATTGTATCTACAGTATCTTTGCAAGAGTGGAGTTAACTTTTTCTGCATTCTTTGTATCCATCAGAGCAAAAGAGATTGAGACACAGCTTCTTAATGCATGTAATGAGGACCTGCTGAGGATCGCTGAATATGAGGAGACAGAGGAGAACCAAGAGGAGGGCATCTCCACTGAGCAGCAGTAAGGATCTCACCTATTGTACATCATCACTGGAACATAGTCTTCACGTGGGACTTAACTCTGAAGTACATGTGATGTTTTGTCATAATTTGTTTTCCAGGGAATTCTTGCAGCGCTACTCGTTGATGTCCAGTGCAATCAGGGAAGTGCCCCCAGGAGAAGTAGTGTTCAACGTGGAGAAGTTTGGCCAGATCTTTAATCAGGATTCACTGCAACTCAGGCAATGCATGGTCAACCCACAGGGGACAGCACAGAAAACACTTCTTTGGTGAGCTGTATTTGTGTGTCTATATGTGTATAGGAATGGTAAGAGCAACATTTTAACTGAAAGCCTGCTCAAAACGTTATTAGGTATTACCATATTACTTGCACAAATCCTTATACTTGCCCATTTTTGCTTTTTACACATCAACTTTGAAGACAAAATGTCTTGACTATATCCAACCCACTAACAGGTGCCATGATGAAAAGATGATCAGTGTTATTCACTTCACCTGCCAGTGATCATAATGTTATTCCTGATACAACAAAGGCTGCTGAGCACATTTATGCTCTCAAGGGAATGAATAATTGGGATTTTTAATGGTGCTCTTCTTCTGGCCACAAACTACATTTTTGGCCTCATCACTGAAGAGGTGAATCATGTGTGTTGTTGGATCCACCTAGCACTTGGGATGTATTGAACATTTCAGCCTCTCTTAGCCATTAGCAGAGCTTTAGACTGTTAGTTTTGCTAAATAATGCATTACTTTACTCTTTCTCTCTCCACTTATATCCCCCTGCTTTATTTCAGGTCCAGCCCAGCTCAGCTCAGACTGCATTTGAACATTGGATTGTTCCAGGAAGCGTACAACTGTAACTCACCCTGTCCAACTCAGATTACCCGTTTCCTATTCAAGGTAGGCTCAACGCACCTATAACGTGTTGGTAGTGATTTTGATGTCTAAATGTGAGTTTTGGCTGTAATTCTTTGGTGGTCTTTTCAGATGATGTCCGTCCATAGTGAGAGGATGGTATCTGAAAAGCTACTACAGGCCCTGTGTGACATTGCCTGCACTGCTGCTTATCAGATAGGTCAGTAACACCACTACTCCCCCATAGGCTTTTGTATTTTGTCAATAAGGTGAATGATATTAACAGATGTTTTCCTGTGTGTGTACTTACTCAGTGAAAAATTGCAGCCAGCAGTTTGAAGTATGGGTGCCCAGTTTAGCTGATGTGACGCTGGTCCTGATGAATATGGGCGTTGCGTTTGTCACCCTCTTCCCTTTTGAGAATCTACAGCCTCCATTCACAGAAGGAGATTTGCTGTAAGTAGCATTTCTTTGTGAATTACTCATTAATTTTTTGGGCTTTTTAAAAAAAAAAGAATGTAAGAAGTCAGCTTAACGTTGTTTATTTGATGTATTTTAATTTCATGGAATTGAACTTCTGTGTTTCTGCAGGGAGGACATCTACATTAAAAGTGAGAGTCCCTCTGATAACATGGAAGAAATCACTTTCCCGGAACACAACTGCAACAACGTCTTGAAGGTATAACGCAATAGGAAACGATGGTGATTCTTAAGAGCAGTTGGCTTGAGAAAACACAGCTTCACAATTCAGTCTTGGTTATTTCTCTTGGTTCTGATTTGCAGTATCTGTCCTACTGTATGGGCCTGTGCCCACGTGCATACAGCGACGAGGAGCTGCTGCTGCTGCTAACTGTGGCTGGCAGGGTCGGCCTGGACACACGGCTCATCCTGCAGTCCACTGTGGAGCTGTACCCTCTGCACTATAAAATTGTCAACAACTTCAGGGACTGGGACACTATGGTAAGTGATTGAATAAATCAGATTCTTTAGATTTTCTATGAATCCAGAGGGATAGTGACAAACAGGGATTTTGTTAAGTCTGTCTTTTTGCTGAAGTGTTTGGCCGTATCTGTCTAATTAAATGGTTTTTTTTTTTAATGTCTTTAGCTTCCTCGAATATGTCTGGCCCTCACTAATTTGACAGACGACCACCACAACATGTGCCTCCTAGTTCAACTTCTGCCTGACAACACACGTGGAAAGTAAGGCTTTTTGTCCTTCTTTTTTTCTCTTATCTGCTTGTCTCAGTAATTTTTACATAATTGATTTTATTGCTGTTTTTCTTAAATTGTACACCATTAAAAAAATATTACTTTGTTTGGACAGACAATTGCGCAGACATCTTAGCATGTCCATGATCTCTAAGCTGCTGGATGGAAGCTGCTCTTACAGACCAACACAAAAGGAGTTTCAGGTAATTTGCTTTACTGTAACTTAAACACTTTCCTTTAGAGCATAGCACTTGAAATATGTGCACTTTCCTTGTACAGCAGTTTTGAAGTCATTAATTTCATGAATGTAATTTGTGTGGTGCTTAGCTCTCTGAACTGAGGCATTACCTTCCCCGCATGCAACCTTCCACCCTTCTCCGAGGCTTGCTGAAGAATTCGAAAGATAAAGAAGAGGACATGGCCACCCTCGACCAACAGGTGAGCATTGTGTTAAATTTCAAAATGTTCCTACCTGAAATCAATTTTAGATTTTTCTTTTATGTACAAGAACCCTAATTCACGAAACTTTCACTGAATTTTAATGTAAACTTTCTGTCCACTGTGTTCCAGTCCTACTACCTGTGCTACAGCCTTTTGACACTGGCAAATGAAGCATCCAATTTTCATTCCTTCACGGCTCATCAAAAGGTAAATTGTTTTTCTTTTTCTGAGCTAAAAATCAATGGAGATTGCAAATATTGAAATTGTTATATTCTTGTGCTTAATGCTAAGTTAGCTTGTTTTTTTCCCTGTTTCTTAGGGCCAGCTGCTGTCCCTGTCGTCTGAGTTGAATGCACATGTGAAGTGTGACATCAGAGAAAGCGAGAAATGTCTTTACCGGAGCAAAGTTAGTACGAATTTTAAATATCTTTGGGTTTTTGTTTGCATCTGTAGGTATTTTGATCATGATTCACATACAGTAAAAAAAAAAAAAAACAGAAGTATGCGTTTTCTGAATACTTTAAAAATTGAATCTTACCTTGTCCTGAAGGAAATTTGTGTTGTAGCTCAGCACCAAACACACAAGTCAGAAGAATGCATTGATGACAGTAAATGGAAAAAAAACAGCACCTACAGTTGATGGCCAAAAGCATTATTTACAAACATTAGAAATATATACAAGCTTAATAATAAAACACAAATATACAGAATGTTTATTTGATGTATTAGTGACTTAAAGTTAGAGATCAGGTATGTGAGTGTATTTATTGCATTAACAAAGTTTGGCTTTTAATGCTGGTGGGTATAGGGATGATTTTAAGTGCTCTGTCAGGTTTAAGCATCGTATAATTATGTCTAGAAGTAAGTGACAGTCTGGATATCAAACTGGTTGATGGGAGGAATTAAGAACAAAATTGTTAGGCATTTTTACAGACGTCTTCATAGTTGACACAAGATGCAACTTAGACTGTGCTGCAATATTTGCCCTCATGATAAACATAAGTGTTGATATTCTAGATGGTCCTGTCGTTCCTGCAGATAGTGAATCAGTGGAAGTTTATTTTGGCTCCTGGCACCATCTTCAACAACTGGCCCATTTCTCAGCAGGAGTGGCAGCACTTTGTTGAATACTGAGGCAAAGTCACACAATTACAGACTAGTAGTACTTCGGGGTCCCACCAAATGCTAAAATTGTGTTGGCATGTGAGGGTAACATCCTCAACACCTTCACCTACACAACAAGCTGACTGAAGTGGATCTGTCTGATGTTCCATCTGCCTCAGTACCTCTTGTTTAACCAGTTTGTCAAAGCCTTTTAACACAATAGAGATAGGACCAACTGTTCTGAAGACGGTTTTAAATCATGTAGTAGACAAAGAAAACTGCATCTTTCACAAGTGCAAGCATGTTTTGAGTTTGTTAAAAGTCAAGTTAAATCTTTTTTTTTTACAATTGTCAGTTGTCAGCTGCTCCTTCGGTAGTAACACCGCACAAAGAGGTTTATTGTACAAATTTGTCATCCAATCCATGCCCCAGACTTGATGTTCCAAGTATCAGAACTAAACAACTGCTTTTAAGTTCTAATTTCAAAACTTTACTAAAACATAAAGATTTTGTCTTCTCACCTAAAGGCAGCGTTTTCCCCCCAATGTCAATGTTACTGTAACCCTAGTTTAGTAATGCTTCCCACAAAGATATATACATATCCAGTCCATCAGTCAGACAAACTTGGCATTCCTGTAGAGCAAGAAAATAGTTAGGGGGGATTCTGTGGCAAAGTAGGCAGAATCTTACTGATACTGACAGTAGTTCAATGTCAGATGAACATATTTTCCTCTGGACTGTGACAAGAATTGTTTCCTCATAGCTTAATTTAATAAAAACTGGCTCAGTTATCCAACCAGGCTGCTTATTAGTGTCTTATGATTGGCACACAGTATATTTGGATGAGGTTAGACCTGTTAGCACTGTGACAGCATGATACATTTGTCTACCCAACAAGTGAAAACTGTGCCTGGACCATGACCTAAAGTTAATCTATTTATTATCAAAGACCAACAAATATCCACAAAGGAGGAGCTGGAACCAATGGGTTTTGGCAACATAAACAAGGAACTGCTAGCCATATCTGATTGATTGATTTATTTTTTTTTTGACTGAAATATGGATTAATTGCCTAGCTGTTTTAGCTCTAAATGGAGCTGCTATGGCCCCTATTCTACTCAGGTCAGATGTTTGTGTCCAGCCCGTGCGGTTTTACACTAAAGCACATTTTGGGAAACTGTTATCTTACTCAAATGCTGCCCAAAAACTGTGGCAGAAATGTTTGTACTACTGTCAATATGTAAATCTGGTTTGTATTCACAATCTGTAACAACATATACAAATAATTTTTGATGTTTCAGGGTTGCTAATCATTCACACCAGGGTACACTGTTTGGAAACATTATTCTGTGTGACAAGATCTACTTTTTCCTCGTCTCTCTCCAGGTAAAGGACTTGGTGGCCAGGATCGATACCAAGTGGCAGATGCTCCTTCAGAGGACCAGGCCTCTTGATGTACAGTACTCGCACTCTAATACGCTACAGTCTTCCTTTTCTTTCTTTTTCTTTACTTTGTGAAGATCATAATTTCCCATATTGTCTTTTCCTCCTTTAGGGTAGGCTGTATGATTACTGGCAGCCGGGGGATACACTGATCAGCAGCCAAGAAGATGAAGGAGATGAAGAGGTCACTGTGATAGAAGATGAGACCGTGATGGAGGAGGAAGAGGAAGATGCTAATGTATCAAGGGAGACTGATGTCGTGATGGTTGCTGAGGAGGAAGAGGAGGAGAAAGAAGTGGACAGGGTGGAGGCAGAGGAGGATATGATGCTTGATGAAAAGCCGGGAGAAATGGTGGGACAGGATGGTACAGTGAATGCAACAAACAAAACAGAGGGTGCAACAGAGTCAATGCCTTGTGACTTGAACCAAGTGATGCCTGAGGCGGAGCCTGAAGTACAAAAGGAGCCTCAGGCAGAGGATGAGCAAACAGATGCTGCGAGCACAGATCGTACTGATGCGGAGGGTGAGACAGTTTGAAAACGAGAGATTTGTCACTTGGTACCAGCTGCTGATTTTGCGTTAGATATTTTCATTAGTTTTCAGGGCTTTAATAGCCATCGCCTTAATGTTCAGCTCAATTTGCACTATCTACCGGTCTTCCTCCATCCCTAAGCCCTAGGTTTCATAGTTTTCCACAGTAAATAAAGACACAAATATTAGGTGTATATTTATTAATAAAGCATTTTAGAAGAGAAGAATGTTGGTGGGCTGAAGCCTTTTCTACTTTGGAGTTTGTGCTGCACAAGAAACAAAATATTGATTTAATGTGTCTTTTTTCTACAAAAACAATAACTTAATGTAAATACATTTAGTAAATTATTTCTTGCTATGTCACTGTTTTTGTATGCTTAGTTGTGTTGTGTGTTGCACACTGCAATGGAGTGCCTATGTTTTATTTGATTTATTTTTTTTTTTAAAACATACTTGTCTTCTGGCAGTACTGTTTGTCCAACTTTAGTTATTCCTCAAAAACTTTATTTTTTGGTGTCAACACTTAACTCATCCAGACTGAATAACTTAAAAGCTAATTATTTGTCTAATTGTATATATGCTATTATGGCAAAAATTACCTTGTTGATAAACAAGCCCAAATATTTGTTTTTTGTCCTGGAAATTTAAAAGAAGAATACCAAGTACGGTATACTAGTTTTGTTGGCAGCACAGCCATATTGTAGTGGCTGTTTCTCCTTCCAGTGACTTAATCTTATACAATAGGTTTACTGTACATTATCTGTTTTGAAAATGCGACTTTAATTTGGTTTGTCAGCCACTTTGATTACCTACAATAATAACTGTAAAACTAAAGTTGGCCATTTTCACAGTAGGAAAAGCGCATAAGCTGCTTATAACATTAACAACAGTTCAATCGAGTGACCCAGTGAGCAATGGGAGTGAGCAAACAGTCGTCATACAGAGACCCTCAGCTGAAGCAGCAGTGGAACTCATTAATTTTGTTATTTATACCTCTGTTTTCCTGTTGTAACATGTCGAGGTGTCTTCAGTGAAAAGGCCCGTTAAATTATGTCTGTAAATCAGTTTTTGATGCATATCTTGTTTTTTGAAATACCATTATATTTTCACTGTTGCTTGTGTGAATTTTGTTAAGTTTCTCTTTGAGAAAAATATTTTTTTAATTATTACAAATGTTTTTATAGCTGTTGCCATGTGCAAAAAATAAACTTTGTTTACAAGTCCACGAAATTGTGTCTTGTATTTTGAAACCTGAGTATATTCCCACAAAGTTTAACAATGATATATTGCAGTACTGTGACTAATAGGGGATTTGCGAAGTGTATACGTACATAGAAATAGTTGTGAAAGATTGATAAAATTGTGGTTTCATATTTTGGGTAAGCAATGATAGGCAACTTGTTAGATCCAAGGTTTATTGTGCACTTTGTTTACTCTAAATGTAGCCTTTGGTAAAAAAAAAAAAAAAAATAGGTTTGGCTTTAAAAATGTTTTCTTTTAGGCAAAACTCATACACAGTATTATTTGTATACTCTGGGGTAGTTATGGATATTCCATAACAATGCAGGGTATTCTATAAGATCATTGTGTTTTTACTAGCAGGTCTATACATCTCTAAAAGGTCAGATTTACATGAGTTCAGAAAAGTAGCCCTGTTCCGTGATTATTCAAAGAAACTCACGAGCCTTTAAAATCCTCATATCTGGAGATGTGCAGTTTTCAGTGGAAAGGAAGGGTGTGAAGTACTGAAATCTGAAAAGTAACCTGTCACTAAAGCTGTCAGACACGTAGTGGAGTAAAAAGTACAATATTTACTTGTGAAATGTAGTGGAGGAGATGCTGCATGAAATGCAAATACTCCAGTGAAGTGCTAGTACCTCCAATTTGCACTTAGGTACAGTACTTAAGTAAATGCATTTAGGTATGTTCAACCACCGAAAAACAGTGATTATAAATGTCCTGTCAGATCGATGGAAGGAAATATCATATTTTACTTATGGACATAAGTGAGTAAAATATAAGTTTTATTTCGAGTCAAACATGAATGTCAGTTCGTTGTGCAGTCATTTGCTCTAAGCTTATTTGAAACATTTTTTAACACCTTACAACTAACATTGTTGCAATATAAAAATGGCAAACATAAAATTCTTTGTATCTATTATGGTTGCTACCCACCAGAAGTCAATTTATAAAATCTTAAATACTGATGGATATTCAAATGTTGGATTTTTTTTCATAAGATTAAAAAAGGCCACTGTTTAAACGAGCCCCGACTGCATACACATTTTAAAAAGAAGTATATGTTTGTTTTTTCAAGCGGTGTGAAATAAACAAGAAATTATCCTGAAAGGACTTTAACAAAACCTAAACCTCGAGCAGCACGTTTTTCTGGAGTTTCACATGACAAATACGTACAAATTCTAAATAAAATATCTTTGTTAAGTCCAGAAAGGAGTAAGTGAGATTAATTTGTAACCACGAACTACATATGAAATCACCTTCCCCGTTAAGTACAGGATCAGTTCGTATTTTCTTCGCCTCTTCGCTTCGCTGTTGGTTTGTTCCACTCCGCCCCACTTTCACTGGGTTGCCTGGCAACGGCAGTCAGGTGACTGTCTGCAGACAGAACATGGCTGACCTGTCAGAAGACCAATGAGGGAAAGGCCAAATTTTGCATAATCGATCTTGTTTTTTTTCGTCGTTTCGGACCACACTTGAGCGTTGTGGACAGCGTTTGACCAGAGGTATTCAAGGTAAGCCTGGTGGCGTTTAGTTTTGGGCGGTTATGTTACTCTGTGTGGCGTTGAGCAGCAATAGCTACCGTTGGTGTCGGCTAGCTAAGTTAAGCTAGCTGCTAGCCAAACAGTCCCGCTTTCTCTTCCAGAACGAAAATCTCGTAGGAGGAAATAACATTTTCGCAACTGTTTGTGGACACAGTATGTTACTGTCCGCAAATTTGTAACGTTATTGCAAAGCCAACGCCAGCTTGACATATAGCAGTAGAGCTATACAAGTTAAGGCGAAGATGAAAGTTAAAGTGGGATTTATCTAGTGGTCTTTAAGTGGCACTGGGAACTAGTGAGCAGCTACACATTCAGGTAGTCTTCCTATTAAAAGGAAGCGAGAGAATCTACACTTCGAATTGTGTTTTTGGATTAAATCTATAAACGTTTATTCTGACCCTGTTTTGATTGACTGTTATTTAAGTCCTGCAATAATCTATAAAAAGATACTTTATTGTTGCCTTAAATGTCTTACAGAAGAATGACTGACGGCATACACATTATTGTGAATAACACTGACACATCACACAAAGAAAAAGTTTTTAATTAATGATTTCTTGATCTCTATGCCCAGTTTGTTTTGCTATAGGGAGTTTTAAACCTTTGACCAAAGGGCAGCTGTTGATATGGGCTGTTAAGCTGTTAGTGGCTTCATATCTGATTTATTTGGTTATAATAATTTCCTTGATTCTGAAGACTCATGCCACTATCCTGTCACAGACCTGATTTACTATGTTACCTGTTGAGCTTATGCTAAGTAGTACAACATTGCCCGGTCTAGCAAAAACTATACCTAGTTTAGTTTCTCAGTGATACATGTGAGTGCTGTTTGCACAATGTCCCTGAGTTTTTGAAGGACCATACATGTAGTTCATCTGACAGAAATCGTCCCTCAGTTTCTATAACCCAGTGATCTTTGTAGTTACTCTCAAATTTCTAAAACTAAACATCAACTCAATGGCTTTGTTCATGACTTGTTTCAGTTTATAGCTTGGGCTTTTGCAAAAACTTGCAAAACCCACAAATTGCAAAATACAGCTTGGTGTTTATTTCCTCCAACAAGCTTTCACATTCAAACAGTATAGCTCTCCATTTTAAGGAGAGACAGGTTCAGATTAACCCTTTGATGCACAACATGGGTCAAAGTGACCTATATTCAATGGAAAATGGGTATCTCTTGACCCATGTAATGCACAGAAACATGGGCTACATTATGACAGACAATTTTTTTTTCTCTTATTTTGCATTTTCCCTTCATGTTGAGAAAGGCATTTTAATACTTGTGTAAATTATTAATTCCATTAATAACAACAAGTGATCTGATTGCAGATGAGTGGGTTGCCTGAGGGAATGGCAAATGGCCCAAGCAGAAGTGAACACTTAGAGAAGGATGGTCAAATATGGGAGAGACCATGGAGTCTGGAAGAGATGCGGCAGAACAGTGCCAACTGGTCCTTGGCAGCTGACTCAGGGGTAAGTCAGACGTGATGTATTCACCTCTGAAGTAGGCCAAGAAAACAGTAATTTATCATCATTTCTCGTATCATCAGAGGAATATTACAGAAGTGCTTTAAAAATTGTAGTAGCTAAGAAGATTGTGAAATGTGCTTTGCTTTGTTGTAATAAAAGTTACCTTGCAACTGATCTTGTCTTAATAGCTGTTTTTCTCTTCTTCACAGCTCTTCCTCTTCCTCCAAGACTTCTCCCAGAGAATGCTGTCAAAGACACATGAGATTGAAAAGCAGTTAGACAGTCTGATCCGTGACACCAAGGCCACAGACAGCTGCTTGCACTCAGTCTTCAACGACTTTCTAATGCTCTCAAATACACAGTTTATAGAAAATGTAATGTATATCATCCTCACCTACAGCACTTGTGTTGTTGTTCAGTTTTATTTGTTGTACTATAACTGCAGTTGATGAATATTCTCCATACTTGCTCATGCATTGACTGAAATTATGTAATCGGTCTGGTAACCGAAAGGTCTTTTTACCGTGTGTCCTGTTGCAGAGAGTGTATGATGAAGAAGTAGAAGAGGCTATTCCCAAGGCTGATGCTTTGGAAAAGCAGCCTGAGCAGGTATTTTAACATAAAGCCAGCATACGTTACTCACAGTTCTTGAATATTCCCGTAACTGTAATGTTTTTATCCCTTAAGGAGAAGACTAGAGAACAAAAAGAGGCAGAGTTGATCCCTAAGATGCAGGAGGCTGTAAATTATGGGCTCAAAGTGCTGGAGTCAGCCTTTGAGCATCTTGACATCAAAGCAGGAAACTCTGACTCAGAGGACGAGGAGGTCACGGACAGAGTGGAAGCCATCCTAGAGCCAAAGGTGTGCTGTAAATCTTGAAGCACAAAAGAGGATTACTGAAATTTCTGCAGAAATGCACATAGCGCTGCGCCTTTACATTAATGTAATTCAGTCTGTGTGTGTGTTGTTTCCTTGTCTTTAGGATCTTTATGTGGACAGGCCACTTCCATATCTGATTGGTTCTCAGGCCTTCATGGAACAAGACGATGTTGGACTTGGTGACCTGTCAAGTGATGGTAATATACTATTCAGTGCTACAGATTACAACTTTCTCAGGCCTTGTAAATTTTCCATTGGCACTCACACATTGTAGTGTCTATTTCTGTCATCCTATTTGTATTATTCTCTCTTCAGAAATGTCAGTTGACAGTGACAGAGACAGTGTGATTGAGAGTGAAGATGGCAAAGAAGAAGTTGTAAGACTCTTTCTCATTCTTTCACAGTGTTTTTTCAAAGTTTATTTTCACTAAAATGGGAAACCTCATTGTTTTTATTTACTGAACAGCATTCAGACGATGACTTTAATCAGGAGGAGGATGATGGCCACAATATTATTAAAAAGGTAAGAAATATATCTGTTGGCATTTCAGTAACTACATTCTGTGCTAAACAAAGGTATAATTTTGGGTTCTCTGACACTTACCTAGAAGTCATCCATGATGAGTTATGATGACGATGAGGAAGATGAGGATGAAGATTCCGACATATTTGGAGAATCGGACAAGGATGACGATGACGACACAAAAGTACGCTTGTGCTCATAGAATAAAAATTACCAGAGTAGTGTAGACACATATTTTGGATTTTTCTTTGTTTTTGTAATATCAGTGTGACATCATTCAGATATGTTGTAACCTCAGTGACAAACATCTGCTCTGCTTGTTTTCATGTCATATTCAGAACACAGGTCCTTCATCCTTTGCTGATGAGCTCGCTGCCAGAATCAAAGGTGAACCAGTTAACAAACCCGATGGAGATCGTGCATGTAAGTCCTTGTCATTATCAAACTGTCATATTATGTCACTCTGGATTTTCTTTTCTCCCACTCATCATATTATCCTTTTGTGAAATTCAAAGAGTTCGAGCTAACATTTGAGATTTACACAGAAGGCATGTTCCATCACTGCATGTGCATGATCATGAGTCTTTTCTTTCTACCATGCCATTGGAAGCATTGACATCCAAGAAGAAAAGTAAAGGCAGAAAAGAACCAAAGCCTGCAAAACCACAGGGTAGGACACTCATTCATCTTCATTTCAACTTGAATTGTTTTGTTTAATTTTGCGTTAGTTATTTCCACAGCGGGCCTGGTGTTCTAAATACGCTGCTCAATGCTGTTTATGTACATTCTAACCGCAGCTGAAGAAGACAGCGATGACATGTTTAAGCCACCGAAGATGGATGACGATGACTTCTCCCCATTCGGAGGGAAAAGTGGCCTCTTCAGTGGTGGGAGAGGCCTGTTTGACGACGATGATGATGTATGTATAACTTAATTATTTGTATTGCTCTCTCTGATTCAACTTAATTCCACATTATGGAAACCTTGGCAGACAGAATTTAATTTGTGCTGTATTATGCTTTGCCTTCAGGGTGATCTTTTCTCTGAGGCGCCAAAACCTGCCGTGCCTGAAGAGAAAAAAACACTGAACGAAAGCACAAAAAGCACAGCTCAAGCTGCAGGTAAGACAGCATTACAAAGATGTGTACAGACGTTTTGAAAAAAGCGAACCAGTACATTGGCAAATAACTTTTCTTTTCCATCCAAGAATCTAGCAAACCTAGAAAGAAGATTCCAGCTGGTGCCGTTTCAATATTTCCAGGTAGTTAGTTATATAACGGCTAGTATCAGTTTTTTGTCTGCTTCATCATCCTTGAACTAATCAAATCACTTTCTCTCAACAGATAACAGCCTGTTCAGTTCAGGGAATGAATCAGATTCAGAAGAGCGCAAGGAGAATGGGACTGCACCTCTTAAGACAAGTGCTGCCTCCAAACAGGTTCCTACAGGAGCAGCAGCTGGTGGAGGAGGAGGTGGGCTGTTTGATGACGATGATGAGGATGATGACTTCTTCAGTGGTAAAAGCCTGAAAAAGTCTGACTCTGGTAAGTGTGTGAAAATGGGCTCTTAAGTTTCTTAGTTTAAGTTAAGGTGGGATCCTAATCCTGAGGCCTTCCTGTGGTGGTTGTTCTTCCCTTTGTTTTCAGCTAAGCAGGAGAAACCCAAACCCAAGAAAGCTATCGACCTTTTCGACGACGATGAGGATGGTGACATATTCAGCAATAAGTACAGTGCACCAACTCCAGCTCAAAGCAAGAAGGATGTAGTAGAAGAGCAGGTTAAACCACCTGAGAAAAAGGTAAAGATAAACATGCCAAGTGTCTCACTGCTGCTGAATATGATGGCTTGTGTGCATGTCATACTTTGTTTGGTATATCTATATGAAGTTTTTTGTGTCGCTGTGTTTTCTATTCATTGTTATGTTTAGATGCCCGCAGGGGCCATCTCCATGTTCGGTCCTGGGACTAAAAGCTTGCTCAGTGAGGGCTTGAAAAAACGTCAGCCTTCTACCAGCGAGGAGTCTGAGAAATCTGAAGAGGTCTGACTAGACCATTGTCTGTTTTTATACTCTTGGCAAAATCAAATTTGATGTGTTTTCACATGCAGAATGGCAGCTAATCAACCAAACAGGACTCCATTGGACTTCTTTCACCTCAGTGTGCAGGCCATCTAGCACTGGAAAAAGCTTTGCACTGTCTTCTGAAACATAGATTTGAGTGCCTTCTGAAGAAAGCCCAAATTCAATTTACTTTGGAGGACACTGCTCTCCTTGGCTTGTGTTGATAAAGTTCACTTCTCTTCGCTCTGACAGTGTTTTTTTTTCAAGACAAAAACAGAATTTTCTCAGAGAGAAAGTTTCAATTTAGAAAGTCATTTATTATATATATTCAGTTTTTTGTCCTCATGTTGTGAATTTCAGAATGGTCCTGCTCGTGATGTTGGGAAAGCTGCTGTCAAGCAGACTCACAAACCCCAGACCAGAGGCCTCTTCTCTGATGATGAAGACTCACAGGTAAGGTTCTCAAATATAAATGGGGACAAAATGGTAACGGTAGGCAAGGCAAGGCAGCTGTATTTGTATAGCACATTTTATACACAAGGGCAACTCAATGTGCTTTACATTAATTATTTTAATTACACTCTATTTTCATTTGGCTTCTGCAGATATTTCCAACCACCCCTAAGGGCCCACCTAAACCTGAACCTACAAGCCAGGGCAAATCCAGCAAAGCCCCTGTGTCTTTATTTGATGATGAAGAAGAAGAGGTGAAAATAATTCCACTTAACGAAACTGAATTAAGTTATGGTAGTGTTTGCCGAGAATGCCACACTGTAATCTGTTTTTTTTTTCTCCTTACAGGATCTGTTTGCATCTGCAGATAAGTCTAAACCAAAACCTAATCAAGCTAAAGCCTCCACACCACAACCCAGTAAGGCTACATCCAGCTCCCTCTTCAGTGATGATGAGGTATGACAGTAACAAAAGTAATATTTTCCTGCTGCCTACCAATATTTTATTGAATGTACAATATGATGTGTGATTTACTTGCATGACAGGACCAATGGTTAAGTTCAAAAAGTAGTGCAACAAAGCCAGAGACAAAGACAGGAGGGATGAAACCCAGTGCCAGCGCCCCATCAAGTCTCCCCAGTGCAAAAACATCTCAAAAGAGCAGCCTCTTTGACGACAATGATGACGATGACTTGTTTGCTCCAACAAAAGAGTCAAAGTACTTACAGCAATATTATTTTTTTAGTTACATTAGAAACCAATGAAATACATTTTCTCACAGTTAAAACTTATTAAAACCCATTTCATCATAATTTACTACAGTAAAGTATCCTTTATGAAATATTGTATTGTCATGAATGCTTGACTATTTTCTTGTGCTTTTCCTCTTCATATAGTCAGAAGAAGCCTCAGAGAGTTGCTCTTTTGTTTGAAGATGAGGGTGATGAAGACAAAGGATCCCTTTTTGGCATTAAACCTGCTGTTAAAACAAACGCTGCAGCCCCAGCAAAAGTGAGTGCGCCAACATATTTTTTGTATTTCATGTTCGTCTTGGAAAGCAATCTTGTTTTAAAGCTTCTCTGCAGTGAACTTTAAAGGTATTCATACTTTAAAAAAAACAAACAACAAAATGACACCATTTGCCATAGCAAGAAACTGTAAAAACTAAAAGAATTGGCAGATTTTCAACTTAAGTGTCAAATGTGATGTAAAGATCCATCAGGAAAATTAACCAAAAGCAAGCATAAAACTGTGATATTTCATTTATATCACTTTACTCTACATGTCCTGTTAACAAAATCACCAAAGATAAACCATATACACCAGATCCTATAAAATACTAAAAATTCTGAACTCTTCAGTGCAACTGAGAAGCTGCATTTCACTCATTTAGGATCAACAGTGACATTACAAAAATTCTGTGAATTCAAGCGAGCTTGAGAGAAAATAAAACATAGCTGATAATAGAGTTATAATAGAATAAATTTAGCAGGGCTCAAAAACTTTATACAGTTGAGTCATTTCTGTTTTTGGACAATGCATTCAGCCTTGTGAAATATCTGTCCAAATTTGATATTTAGAGTAGTGTGAAGAACATCTAGACTGTAGAAGTTAAAATGTTATTGTTCATTATCTATGACTGCTGAAGAGACATCTTTGAGATCTAGCCATGGTCGTTCTGTTTCCACAGAGGCGCAGGACTTTATATTACAGTAAAAAATGAGCCCAAAGTGAATCTAAAAAATGTGACAGGATCAAAAATTACCCATTAACGGCTTGGCGTTCAGGGGGTTCAAATTAGATTCTGTTCAATTACATCAAGATTACTTCTTTTCTTTAGACAACTGATGCACCCTCTCAGCCATCCTCGCTGTTAGAGAAGCCTGAGGAGGTTACAGTTTCCCAGACAGCAGCCAAGGAGAAGCCATCAGAACCAGAGAAACCAGCAGCAAAAACCCCCGAGCCACTCCCAGCATCACCATCGCCGGAGAGCAAAGAAAGTAAAAAGCCTGCTGGAGCAGTCAGTCTCTTTGGAGGCATTAATGTTCTTGCCAACAAGCAGACAAAGAGCCCATTGGATGATGCAGACCAAGATGACATCTTCCTCTCTAAGGACAGCCCACCACCGTTTGTGAAGAAGGAGGAAAAGAAAGAAGAGAAAATCAAAACAAACACTGTTAGTCTGTTTGACGATGAGGAGGAAGATGAATCTGATTGGAATGATCCGATATTCACGCCCAGTAAACCCACAGCAAAAAAGACACTAAAGGTTTGTCTGCATTACAGTAAACCTAAGAGTGGGGTAAACAGTTGCATAGTTGTCCTGTTTCTCTTGCAGCCAATTTATTAAAATATGTGTGTTTGTATTTCATTTTGCAGCCTGCAGATGAGCGACCGCAGGCAAAGAGCACAGGTGTGTTCCAGGACGAAGAGCTGCTGTTCAGTCAGACGCAGCAGAAGGACAATGACCCAGATGTTGACCTCTTTGCCACCTCAGGGAAAGCTGCAGTCAGTATATGAGATGATCTTTTCTATGTGCATGTGTGTTTCTGTTCTCTCTGAAAGTATCACATTTTACTCGGCTACATACTGAGTTTTACATCCAGATGTATTTGACTAGATCCTAAAGATACGTCACTATGTTCATTTCTAGAGCTCCAAGCCCAGCTCAGTGAAGCCAGCTGCACACAGCCTGTTTGCAGATGATGATGAGGATGACCTCTTCAGCTCGGTCAAGCCAAAAGCTCCTCCTCCGGTAGCAAATAGATTTGTTTTCTTGTGATGACATTAAGACTGGATTCCTGGTTGTTTAGACCTGAATATTACTTTAGAAATAACATAAACTGTACAAATAGTCACTGAACTAAACCCCTCTTTTATGTTCATTCCCAGAAAGTAGCAGAGAAATCCAGTAAACCAAATGACAGAGCACCACTAGCAAGTCCAGAACCTGTATCTGAGACTCAGGTGAGTCTACTGCAAGCCTGTAGTATAGCTTCACTATCACCATATTATGCTTTTGAGCCATGAATACATACAAATGCGTGGCTATAGTTTTGATTTAGGATGTTTTTTGTTTGTATTATCTAGTTTAGTTTGCCTATTAAAAGATAGCACTGTTTCTAGATGAAGATCGTAACAGTTTTCTTTGGATAAAATTCTGATCTTACTGTAATCTGACCACACAGAAACCTGCACCAAGCCCTGTAAAACCTAAAGATTCCTCATCAAGGATTGGGAAACTTCAAGTAATCATTTTGTTTTTATTAAATCAAAAGTCTTCATTCCTGACATTTCATTCTAAATCTTTCTAAGGAAAGACTGTCCTACTTTCACTGGCATTTTTTCTCTGTTGGAGTTTTTTCTATCTTGTTTTTTCATATTCCAACTTCAAACCTTGGCTGTGATACAACAGCAAAACTTTTAGAATGAAGATAATTCTCTGTTTCGATTCAATTTTGCTTAACTGGAAGAACTTGTTCACTCTTTCGTGCTGTTTCCGTAGTTGTTACGCACCCACCTTGCTCTTGCATCATTTCCATCCACGGTCCTGGATTCTCATGCTATGCTGACTCACGTGCTGAGAAACTTCATGAATATAGAGTAGCTGAAAATGAATATTGATGAATGATTGTAACTGTGATTCTGTTGTTTTTTTATGTTCAGTCCAGTCTGATGATCAACCCTGCTGCGTTGCTCCCTGGTGCTGCATCCAACATGCCGGGGGCTGTAAGCGTACTGCCTGGCATAGCTGCTAGTTCCTCCTCTGGGGTGTCCAGCTCCAGCCTGAGCCCCAGCCCTGCCACAACGCCTGTAGGAGCCCTGGCAGACAGTGAGGGAGCAGTGAGCTTTGACAGCCCCATCCAGGTTACAACACTGCAGAGTGCACACAAGGTGGATTTTTAATGCTTGCATTGTTCACTTGGTATCTGTAAGTCTTTAAGTTCCATTGCTTTGATTTCTGAGGCGATATTGTCAAATCATCTCTCATGCAGAGTCGTGCAAGAGGTTCTGCACAGCGGAGACCCCAGTCCAGAGCAGCGAGGCAGCAAGCAGCCCAAAGATCCATAGAGGATATAGAAGAGACCCAAGGTGGAGATGTTCCAGGGCCAAACCCCAGTCCCTCTGGTTTAGTCTTGCCTCCACCAGACAAATCCAGTCATTCACGCACCAGTCCATCACTACCTAACGCAGCTACACCTACAGCCCAGCCCACATCGTCCCCTCCTCAGCCCTCACCATCACAAGTCCCCCCAAGACCCTCTGAACTGACACAGCCAGTATCGACAAACACCGGAAAGAAAGACTCTAGTAAGGACAGCAGCAATAACAAAGTGCTGCCGTCCTCTGATGATGATGATCTTTTCGGCTCTGACAGTTTGTTTGGAGCAACGTCAAACACTACCACACCCTCCAGCAGACAGACTACCAAGACCACACCTCCTCAGGCCAGTAGCGCAGTGGGATTGAAGAAGGACAAAGATAAAAGCACACTTCCATCTATTTTTGATGACAACACGGATGACCTTTTCCAAAAGGTGAAGCCAAGGTCAACCACTAAGAAACCCAAGGCCTCGTCCTTTTTGGAAGATGATGATGATGATGAGGACCTCTTTGGGCTGAGCAATAGTTCCACTCCCACGTCCACAAGTAGTAAAGAAATCAAGAACAGCAGCAGTTTTTCAAAGCAAGATTTTTTTCAGGTACATTTATTTTATATTTATGGCAGTATCAGTGCCGTAATGAGAATATGTTTTGTTATTGGCTGATTTTCTTTGTTCTCAGGATGAAGTCGCCACTGTGCCTAAAGTTCATAAGAAGCACAAAGAGAAGACCATTGATGCCAGTTTGTTCGATGACAACATAGACATTTTTGCTGACCTGACAGACACCAAACCAAAACACAAGTCCAAGACAAAGGGAGAGACCAAGTCAATTTTTGATGATGACATGGGTAAGCACCAATAAAACACACACATTCAGATTTTTTTTGATACCCTCTATTTTGTTCCTGCCTTTATTCAACTGGCACGTTTAACCAAATACTATGCACATCTCTCTGTTCTTTAAAGATGACATTTTCTCACCAAGCACAGTAAAACCAGTGGCAAAGGCTCCCCAAAAATCAAAGAAAACGCCTCCACCCCAGGAGACCAGTACAGCAGCGGATTCAAGCGACATATTTGATGACCCACTTAATGCTCTGGGCGGGAACTGAACTGTAGTTTTGGATTAGCCAGATTTGTACAATTGTGGATTAATTCTTTTGTCATTTGGATCACTGAAAGATATCAGATACACTGTTGATAGAGTATTTATTCATAGAAATTCATATAAATACTGTGGCTTATTTTTGGCAGATAAAGACCCAGATAAAATTATCTCCCAACAGCATTTCCAAAATCATCTTGGCATCATAGTTATTATATAGTGTTAGACTTTATTATACATGATAGCACTTTATGAGCATACCGTATGCTTAGCCTCAGAGCCTGCAGAAATTAAACGGTAAATTGTTTTGTTTATTTTGTATTCTTTGGCTTCGCCATGTGAGATTCCATGTCTTTGGGTTTGTGCCATATCATGTTCATGAGAAATCAATATGTTTACTTACTGTCTTAGTCCTTTTTGACAATGTTTTTATTAAGAGATTCATCCATTTCTTAACTTCGGCTGTGATGAAAAAGAAAATTCATTTTTAATAACTAAACAGAAACATATTTTATTCTGTCTGAAATGTGTGATGATTTGCAGTTGACTGTCTTTGATCTGTGTTATGTCTGTCGAGACATAAATATTGATCGTTGTCTGATATTAGCAGGAAGCCCGTTTCAAACAAAATATTATATCAGATTTTATTACCACGACTTCAGTTTCATTTTGAGGTGATTAAGGGTCAATGTTTTTGCTCAGGTCAGGATTACTAAAGTAAAAATGGGATTCAAGCTACTCCCTTTTTAGCTTTTAAATTGAGAAACCACTGGGCTGTTGGACTTTCTCTAACACTTTATAGCGAGTGAAGGTAAACCCATAACTTGCTGGGCTTTGAGCATTGGCATTACAGCTTTTATGACTCCCAAGATAGGATTGAGAACTTTTATATTGGCATGTTAGAACAGAAATTGGCACATTTTCAAAACACTTTCAGAACCAGTGATTTAAGCACTTATTTGTGCGATGATTGATTTTTAAGCCTCTGATATTACAAATATAACGACGGTTGTGCAGAAAAGTTGTTTTCTGACAGTCAGGGTCAGCATACAGGATGATGTGAAAGTTTTTCACGCGACACTTGGTTGTCCCGCCCACCTCACCGCTTGACAATTGGTTCCTTTGTCCTGTCAATCATATGAAGTCATAAAGGTGTTGTTCAGCCGTCTCTGACAGGTATGGTGATGTTGCCAACCGGGGGATCACGGCGACCGACAGCGGTCCACAGTTCGTTCCGTGTGTAGTTTTTACGGTTAAGCGTGATGAAATGCTGCTGAGCTTTGAACGCAACGTTTCCGTCGACGGCTACACAGGACGGACAGCTCTGGAGCCCGTGGATGTAGCCTAGCTGCCTGCTAGTCAGCCGCTGAGAAAGGTAGCCATTGTTTGAGTTGTTGGCTAACATGGCAACGAAAGCTAACGCTAGCAGCGTCGGATAGACGGACTTCCCTGCTGAAATATACACAGAAGATACTGGTAAGCCTGTTTTAACAATAAAATACAAATCTTAACCGGGGTTTTAGACTATTGTTAAAACTGTGAGATGTAAAATCTGCCTGTGTGACCTTTCTCTGCTAACCCTAGCCGCTGGAATTGTGTTTAGACGATCCCCAACTCCATTCATCTTCGTTGTCAGGGAGCTAGCTAACCTACTTCATATCTTTTTTTTTTTACCAACCTAGCCTGTGGCTTCTCCTGTCAATTACAGTTTTTTTATACGGTTAAATACTGCTAAAGCATAGACTTTATCTGCGAATAGGGTCGTATATAACTTGACAATCAAACCGTTTTTTTTAAAGAAGATGGCTTGCTCTGGAAACCCCCTGGTCTTTAAATGGGTGCATCTCAGGCCTCATATACCAACACAACAGGGTCAACAATCACAAGGCGGTTCATCTTCAGTGTTTACACTTATATGTAGGTTCCAGTGGGTATTCAACCCCCTGCCAGGCCTCTGTAATGTCTTTAGTCAATTTAAAGATCCAAGTTTACCTGGTAATTTGGGTTATAAGTGCCCTGGACAGCAGCCCGTGGACAAATATACTCCAAAATACTTAGGACCAAGATAATATATTATTGTCTTGTGCTAATCTTATCATTCCCTAACCATATAATATATAATAGTTCGCAAGGGAAAAATTCAATCTGTATTATACTGGTATTTCTCTTATTAAGTGATAGAAGGGCATGCATTCAGGAACCAAAGTGGTCAGCGTTGTATCATAATTTGGCTTGCCTGTCTTCTTTGCAATGAATAAAAGCAACAATTGGTCTGAACTGCCTCTCTGATTTTTCCTGTCAGATGTTCTCGGAGTTAAGTGACACTAGGGATGATCTGCCAAAGGCTGTGGTCAGCCGCAGGACACCTCATACCACTGATGGGCTTATGTAACGCACCTGATCTTCTTGAATTTTGGCCAGGGCCTTTAGTGCTAAGCTGAATGTTT
The DNA here is from genome assembly GCF_022539595.1 of Amphiprion ocellaris. Lineage (NCBI taxonomy): Eukaryota > Metazoa > Chordata > Actinopteri > Pomacentridae > Amphiprion > Amphiprion ocellaris. The sequence goes on along the minus strand of NC_072781.1, from coordinate 10,744,114 downwards.
TATGAGAAGGTTGCACATGTCTGCTGCCACTGAAAACATACCCTTGTTCTAAAACAATTGCTCCACAATTTAAAATTTACCACAACACAGTTTCAAAGTACAAAAGGGGGCTTTAGCACACTGCTCAATTCACTGCCTCTGATAAAGACACAGCAGTGTTAAAGTCTCTTTGCCTAATGAAATGCTCTGAATTAAGCAGTGTGCTCCAGCCTCCTTTTATACTCTGGCAATTTGCTATCCGTGAGCTGAGAAGCACCGCTTTTAACTGCATTTTGCTCGAAGATGCTTGGAGAACTCTGTTTTGGCAACATAATTTCGGTCAGACAGTTTTTCATTACATGTGCAAACATGTTTTTGTGAATTTGTCTGATCCCAAAGTTCAAACATTAACTGAAAAGTGTGAAAATCAAACTTACTTTGCTGCAAGAGGTTAACTTGTAAAGGCTGAGCCAACTTTTAAATGCCAGTGCTTTCACAGCTTAACCTGTTGGAATCAAATACTATATATTTACGACATTAAACTAAAGAGGCAGGTTGTGTTTAAACTGATCAAACCTCTTTTACTGTGATGGTCATGTGTTGTTTCTTGTCTCTGCTCACAGCTGTGGTCATCCTACATGATGTGTGACAGTAGTGCGATCAATGAGCAGTCCCTCTGTCCCTCATCTTGGGCCAGCCCCCCCATTCCATCTTCCTAAAGTCTCTCTCCCAACCTGCCAAGATGACCGACAGGAAGGAGCCACCCTTCTTCAATGATGACAGCATGGGAGCTTTTCAATATAAGCTCCCTTTCTATGACACTATGGAGCTCTTCATAGAGACCCTGACAGGGACCTGTTTTGAGCTGCGGGTGTTGCCGTTTGAGGCTGTCATTTCAGTCAAAGCAAAGATCCAGAGGCTGGAAGGTACAAAGCTCACTAGTATACAGTGTGCATGTTTCAATGTGCTGTCAGGGAATTATGTCCATTTTTTTGTAAGCCAGGTTATTGGATTTATTGAGTAGCTAAGCTGTAGCTATTTGTGAACTTAGACAACATGGGGTACAGAAATTCTTATTTTTGAATACTGCATGCTTACATCTTGTCACACTGTGTGTTTGACAGACTGAATATAATATATAAAGTGTTTTGTTCAATCTCCTGAAGTTTGCTATTGTCTAAATAGCTGCTCTGCAGAGCCAGTTCAAAGTTCTTGTTTGTGCTTTTAATTTGAATCAGAGCTACTTTCCATGTTTAGTATAACTTCAAAAATGGATGGAGAAAATAATAGGAAGTAAAGTCAAGGTTACTCTGAAGTTTAGAGCTTTTACACTTATTACTATACAGCTTGGTCAGGATTAAGTATGACATTTAGGTTTCATTTGAAAATTAAGCTATTGCCCATTCGTAAAGAGTAAGTCTGGGGTGACCTGTCCTAATATAAAAGTCCGTGTACAAGCTTGCAATGCCGTCTGATCGAGCAGTGGCTGTTTATCAAATGTTCTGTCACTCTGACACATTGCATTGCATTTTTATTGTTGCTCTGCCTATTTATACACACAGAAAAATAGATAAATAAATAAACAGAACTGGTGAGCTTGCTACATCATAACACCAAACTATCTTAATTATAATGTGTAGCTGCACCTTGGATGTGACGTTTAAAGCTATATAAGAGGGTCAGGCTGTTTGCTGAGTTTGTAAAAATGCAACTGCCAAATAACATCATTACCACAACAAATCTGTGAACTCATCTGTTTGCTTACCTCGCAAGGGAGGCAGTGGAGGCACCACAGATAAACACAGAAAGTTCTGTTCTACAATATTGCATCGGACTTGGCTGCATGGATTGGAATTAATTTTAATTAATTGTGTCTTGGCTCGCATTTAAAACGACTCTCTCTTCTTTTTTTTTTCATAATTTTGACCTTAGCTGTCCTGTAAGGGTGCTTTGTTGTATATCAAGATGACGTTGCATATCTACATTCCTCCCTGGTGTTTTGCGTTTTGGTCAGAAAAGCCTCTCTGTGCTCTGTGTGTGAGAAGAGATCTGTCAGCCAAGCCTGTGGGTTTGTGATGAAACGTACCACTCTGCAATGAAGGGACCACTGCTCACTCACTAACACTGGCTCACCTCCAGCGCCAGGTCACAGCGTTCACGGGTTGTGGGCATAGAGCTCTCCCTGACTGCACATTCACTCCATCTTGTTCCAAGCTGTAGCTCCAGAGTATTCATTAGACTGTCATTCCCCCAGTAGAGTCTTATTTTTGTGCTTTCTTTTTAAAAAATGTTAGATTCAGTACAGAAATAGTGCATGTGGGGTTGGTTGAACTTCAGAGTCAGTGTTACTGATTCTTTGAATTTACACTATTTTAGTTGTCATGCATCTGCTCTGTGATCTGCTGTCTTTCAGCAATTACATAGTCCTGTCTTTAGGGGGCAGACATTAGTCGTCTTCGAGTGGATTTTTCTGTTTTAAGCATTCCTCCTTGTCAGATTAGTGAATTTATCTTATTAAATATAAACAGGTCCTTGTCAACTTTTGTTGTTTTCTCTCCCACTCTCTCGCTCTGTCTTTAAAGGTATCCCTGTTGCCCAACAGCACCTCATCTGGAACAATGTGGAGCTGGATGATGAACATTGTCTGCATGACTATGGGTAAATCTATTCCACACAACCCTTCCTGTCCTTCAGAGCACTGACAATGAGGCAGAATCACATAGACGAAAGGGCTTGTTAGAGGAGTTGCAGGCAATGTTTGAAAGCAAACTGTACATTTAGAATCATTTGCAAGTGCACTTCAAAAGCATTCCTGCTGTGGTGGTGACTCCCTCTTAATTCAGTTCAACATGTTGTGGATGAGCCAGAGATATGGTGCTAGGAGAGACAAGGGACATATTTGGAGAGCTGGCCCTTCCACTCTTCAGTTTATGAAATGCAGAACATCACCCTGCAGTGCTCTGCTGGCTGCAGATGGTGGTATTGTTATAAATGTTTGTCACTTAATTTTCCACATGAACAGCCTCTGGTGAGATCTTGCTAGACTCGCCGATCACACTGTAGCACACCTTTTGAAGTTTTGGAAGCAGAGGCAAAGAGTAGGCAATGAAACATCTGTTCGTATGCAACAAATGTTCCAGTGGAATTCCCAGTCCTGTTGTTAAGTTCATCTTAAAATCATCCTGTCCCTTGAAGGGCTGTTTACTGTAGATCAGAGCCTCTGCCTCAGAAGTAAAGCCATTTTTAACATAAATGTAAAGATGTTGTTATTCCCTTCTCTCCCACATAATCTGCACACGCTGAATTACTGTATGGTTTATGTTATGTTTTCCTGTGATACTGAAAATCATTTTGATTGGTTTGTCAGCATTGCAGAGGGCTGCACTTTGAAACTGGTCTTGGCTATGAGGGGAGGTCCAATTAACACCAGGAGAGGTAAGAAATGAACTAAAGAATTGTACAGTCATGTAATAGCCTGACATTTGTAGTTTTATAATATATTATAATATTTTTAGCTAAATTCTATGAGTATTTTTTCCAATTTTAACGACAGAACCTCCTCTCTCTTCTCTTGTCAGTAACCATGGAGGATCCTGTCAAAGAAGTGACTGACCTGATGGACAGCACTAAGGATGAGAGCTGGGAGAAAAGCCTGGCTAACAAGCAGGTCACATTTGTGGTCTATCGTGAGGGTGACCAGCTAAACTTCTTCCGAGTGGTTGACAGGGGAGATGGTACCTTGACCCCTCTCTCTGAATCTCTGAGGTTGGGACATTGTTATAATGTTGGTTGTTTCATGCAGTTGTATTTTTATCTGCCCGACTAATGTAACTATGTATGCAAATTGAATTGATCCAGGAGTTTTCTTATGTAGGTCCCTTTCAAACACTCCAAACAAGTGGCACAGATTAGAAACAAACAGACTGAATTGTATTAAATGTGTTTTTTTTTTACATCTAATGAAGAGTTGAGCATTACATTTTTTGAATTAAAAATCGTGGAATGCGGCTGAGTTCATGTCCCTTTTGTGATGATAAATGTTGCAGTGAGCACACGCACCGCTTAAGGGACAAAACTGCATTTTTGTTTGACACTGTTAGCTTGCTAATTGGATACTGTTTGTCATGTTTTCCAGTGGTGGCTCGGTGTACAATGTGTTTGCAGAGGACGAGGATGGTGAGATTTCTGCAGCTGCACAGCACAACCTAGAGAACTCCATCACAATGAACAAAATGAAGCTGCTCAAAGCCAAGATGGAGGACATGAACCTCAACAAGAAGGTAGGAAGCAACTGAGACCACAGAAATCCTAAAAATTTTTACTCCCGTTTGGAAACAAACATGGCCTCCACACAACATTTAGTCTCGCACGGTTTATTGATTTAATGAAAATGTCTCCTAAATGAAGACACATTTTTTAATAAGAACAGCTATCAGATTGGTTTGTGAAAGTAAATTTATCAACCTGAACCAAGGCCCTGCACAGTCCAATGAAGATATTTAATTATTTGTCCTAAAACCATCATCAAAGTGAAAGCCTCTGATCTAGTACGTGCATCAGCCCTATGTGTGCAGAGCTTTTCTTTCCCGTATTTTGATGTTTTCCGGCGCCTTCTGACCTGGCATTCTGAATTCTGTGATCTTCTCAAATGTATTTTCTTCAGTAAAGGAAAGAAACAAAACGATATTTCCGATTGTCGTTACATGGGCTCCTGCTTTTCTTATTCAAAGATTGAAAATGGTAGGCAGCAATCGTTTTGCATAATGTAGGCATACTGTACCACACACTAGTTTACATGCTTTGTATGAGGATGAAGCTTTTTATTACATTAAACTGCGCTGTCTTTGAAATGTTCTTAAATAATTATTTCAATCTAGTGGTGAGAGAACCACTATGATTGTACAATTTTACCGAATGGGAAAAATCATGAGAATGTACATGACATTTTAAAGGGTCCTCTCATATAGTTTGACTCTCTGTCCATGTCTTTGTCCTCCAGAAGTCAGCAAAAGTCAAACCACGGGCCCCTGTCAGTCCACATCCCTGCGTTGGCTCTCTTGGGCCTTCCAGCACTCGACACCATCATCGCCTCCTTCGCTCGCTCCCACTGATCAGCCAGTCTCGGCAGTCAAACGCCCCACTACCTCCAATTGCAGACCATGAATCCGTTGACCCCTCTGCTGCTGCGACCTCCACCCACTTTTCCATCCCTAGACGGCCGCCTCCCTCTTTCCCCTCTCCGTCTTGTTACATGCTTCAGGAGGAGGAGCCATGGGAGACATGCCCACCATTTGCAAAGATTCGCCCCCCTCCCAAAGTGTCTCGGTTGGACATTGGCAGCACTAGGTTGATGAGGGACTGTGTGTACCCACAGCTCCCACCGTTGTGTACCAGGCGGCCACCTGAAGCTACCTTTGACCCAGTTGAGCCCTCAGGGGAGGCTTTTGGGCTGGGTTTGTTAGAGGAAGCTGTTGGACTGGTGGCGCCAACACAACCTGGTGCTCCATTTGGGGAACTGTTAGACCCTTTGAGTCTGGATGTGTCCACACAGCCAGAGGGAGGCCGTCAGTCCCTCGAGGTTGGGCCTCAGCACCAGCTGCCCCGCTCCCCCACCCCACTTAGTACCTGGACACTTGGGACAAGTGATACTCTCACCAGCAGAGCTGATGGGACACAGCTTGGCACATCATTTCACATCAGCCCTCCCTCTGCATTACCTTCCTCCACTTCACCTTCAGCCAGACTGCTGTCTCAGCCTTTTGATTCCACAGTGTCCTGTTTACAGCCTAACCTTCAAGCACAATCCTCAGTGAAGCCAGGCAACACGTCTCCTCACCCCTCGACCACCTTGGCAACTCTTCCACCTCGTCTTCGTGGTGTTAAAGTAGAATCGCCTGGCAAGAGACCAGAGCTCATCTCCAAAAGAGAAGCAAGAGGCATCACCAAGATGGCAAACCAAGCCTGTAAGGAGCCACTAGGGTCTCTCAGCAACTCTGAGCTCTTGGCTTCTCTCTCCACAAGGGCTCCAGACAGCAGAAGCAGCAGCAACAGGGACAACCTTGGAGAGAGTCTGGGTCTTTCACTGGCATTGCCTCCTGCCACTGCCTCAGGACAGGGCAGCCTTGGCCCCAGGCTGCCATCCATCCCCACTAACAGGCTCTTTCAGGATGATCTCATCAGACAAATGTCACCGTTGCACCGAGCAACAGCCTCTTACATGGTGAGTGCAGATAAGTGTCAGTGTTAGCTGCTAAGACTGTTTTAATTTTCAGCTTGTGGTTTGCTCTTCAAAGAATTTGAAGTGTTTGGAAATCTTTCAGTAATGTGTTCTAGTGACTGTTTTCATTTGAGTCTGCATAATAATGACTGCTATAATCTAGTCTCAACTCACAAAGTAAACAGATGCTTGAATTTAAAATAGAGATGGGTGATGAGAATGTTTTTTTTTTTTTGCTTGACTTGTCTCACTATTTGTTATAATCAACTGAACTAAATCATGCAGTTTTAATTAGGATTCATCCTTCTGATATAGTTTTTGTCTCTTTTCAGTTGATCAGAATCTGATTTTCAATAGCTTTGTAACGTTTTTGAGATTTCATGCTGTGACAAATTTCACAAGATTTCTGTTTAATTATGTAGAGAGAGATATTAGTCATGCTGTTGTGATGTCCCGAGTTTTGTCACAGATAGGGCAGTAATGGTATCTCCAAACCGTAAAGCAAAGCACACTATTAATTACCACACATTAGATCTGTGTTTAAATAATGCACTAATAAGCTCCTCCTTGAACAGTTACCTTGTCCTGCTGCATGAACAGTACCATCTGCATAAAATACTAAACATTGCTGAATATGTATGTAAGGTTCAGTCCCATTGAAGATACTGTACATATTTAAAAAAAAAAAAAACAATATGCATAGTGGCAACTTTAAGAGTTGAGTACTGAAGTTTTATATGGATTTGGTCTTAAAATATTTTAAATTTCCTTTTTTTTTTCCAGACCAACAACACTCTTGCATCAGCCGGGGGAGTTGTGACTTCATTTGGGACAATAGGTAAGACAGACACACAAACACCTTTGTCGTCATGAAGTCGTAGTACATAAAAATTGTTGTGTTGAGGTGGTTGGCATAGACAGACTTTGCAGTAATGTTCAGTATTCTATTTTCAAAATGCTGTGTGAGCCACATATGATGATCAAAAATCTTTAAAGCCTTCAGTGTATGTTGTATGAGTGCACCACAAGGGTGTTAAATATTCATTGTGTCTACGTCTGCAGGAGCAGCACAAACAACGCAACACCAGCTCTACACACCAGCTTGCTCTCTTATTTATATCGGCCACAGATATGCTTAGTCTGTTTATAGAGAATATAGATCAATACACCAAGTAGTGAGTCAGGATTCTCAATTTTCCTTTATTACTGGGCCTTTGTTTGTCAGTCTCTCAGTGTCTGTGTTTTGTGCAGGCTGAGCATTTATTAGCCGTGTTCAAACTTGATTCAATCAGCATCGAACAACTCAACCAATGACTGACCATGAATGACTTTTCAGTGAGTCTCTATTTTCAACATTCCATTTTCACTTTGAGAATTGTGGGGAAAAATGCATAACATATCCAAAAAAGCTCTTCAGAAAACATTAATCCTGTCCTCAAGCCCATTTGTTCTGTTTCTGACAGAAATCTGGGAGTCTGTTTTTCTTCAAAACAACATCATCTACAGCTTTTGGCCTTTTTGGGTTTTACTCAGTCTCACTAATTCCTCCATAGAGATGTCTTTGATCATTGTCTAAATCCAAGGGATTCTTGAAAAAGTCTGTGTGTTTTCAGCCTATTCAGGTCTGGTCCCTGAAGGTGCCACTCAACTACAGTCGGACTTGAATCCACTTTATTATTGTCCTGCCTATGTTGTTATAGATGTTGTGCTGAAAAGTGCATCATCCCCTACGCTGTGAGATGGTTTGCGCTTGAAACCATATTTTTCTAAGTGCCTCATTCTTGGTTTCTTATCTTCTCGTTCAGTCTATAAAGAAGCATCTTCATAATTTGATGTTCTCCCTCCATTCTTCACTATGTGATTGTAGCAATTGGCAGTCAGCTCTCAGGGCTCATTTGTTGTCTCGCCAGAGCAAAAAGCCTTTTTCCTCATATTTTGAGCTTTTCGAGGCAAACATTTCACAAACCGATTTAGGTGTTTTTCTTAACAACAGAGAATCTTCAGTCTGCATGAAAGAAAAATATCATTTTTTAGATTTTGTTTTTATTGATGTAAAAATGTTTTTCACATTGTATTCATAACTCATGGGTGTCCCAAACTTCTTTGCAAACTATGTAATTCATTACTGATTACTGACGAAACAAAAACAGTGGACCAAGCTTCTAAAAATAAATGAACGATTAGATGATATTTACTTTCTTTCAAAGGAAAACTAACTTTCCTTTTTACTACCACATAATTCTTTCCAAGAAACTTGGAAGAGATCTCTAGGTATTTTTGATTTAATGTTCATAGAAACCCATTCAGCTCCAGGAACACTTAACTTTTACAGACATTTTTCCGTGCTTTATTAAAACAGTGGAACCTCTCTCTCTGTCATTAGCGACTAAACTGCAGCACAAACAAAGTGAGCGGTTTCAATGAAGATGTCAGTGACAAGTGAAACAAGCTGCGATACTCTCTCCCTCGGTGCAACATTAAATGACTCACTTAAGGATTAGGAACGAAGGAAACTTGATTGGAGCAACCCTCAATTACAAATTCAAATAATTTCTTCTGTTAAACAGAAGCAGGAAAATGTACTTGGGGCTGGCTTGACCTTAGGACACTGTAAAGTCAAGACCTTAAAGTAAGCTGTACAGTGGGAAATTTTGCGGGGAGAGGTTTCTCTGTATTATTACTTGTCTGTATGGTAGCAGACATACAGACACAATACAGGAAGTGCACATTCAATCCTACAACCAACTACAATCTGCCCTACTTCACAGAAAAACATAATTGTTTCAAAACAGTTCACAAAAAAACTGTCAGAAATTACATCAGTACACCTAATTTACCTGACATCAATTATTTTAAAATGCACACGTTATTTTTAACCAAGCTTGAAATTGCCTGTCAAGACTGACATAGAAACTCTAGATAACGAGATGCGAATGTGACAGTTTGAGGAAGTTTATTTTCTTTTCTTTGACTATCAGGTGATATTATGCAGACATATTTCCTGATATGAAAACACTCTGCATGTGCTCAGTGGAATGGCAATAAAATGGTCGACCCAAAGCGAAGACTTGTGAAGCTTGCAGAGAAATGCAGTGGGACTAAAAAAACATATTGTATTTCTGGCTACTCTCCAGTTTGTGATGTCACGACAAGTGTTTAGCCTTGTGACCATATGCCTGAATGCACCAACCAGAGAGAAGTGCTCTTTTCCTCCTTTTCATGACTCTCATGTTGATCTAACCTTTCATAGTTTCCTGATTTAGTGTGATAAATCTACCTTGAGTAAATATACATGTCTGAAGAATGTTATACAGGTACAAAGAAAGGCAAAGTCAGGTAGAAATACTTGAAATTGTACCATTTAAACGAAGAAGGCAGAGTGAAATAATGTGGAGTCATCCCCAACCTTTATGTTTCATGATTCGACAGTGGTTCCTGTTGAGTACAATAAAAAAACCAAAACTATTTCCTCTTCTCTCAGGCACTCCAGCATACCACCTACCTCCAGTCAAGGCTCCCACAGGCACCAAGAAGAAGAGTTCAAAGCACTGCTTCCTCTGTGGCAAGAAGACTGGTCTGGCCACCAGCTATGAGTGCAGGTACGAGTGCCTCCAGCACTTCCACCTGCCCTCAATCACTTACACACACTTGCTGCCTGACTAAATCAATTCTCTCCCTTTTTGTCAGTCTTATCCTTGAAACAAGCCTTTTAGTACAAAGTGGTCTTTGCCTGGTTCATCCATTTTGTCTGTCTGCCACATCTCTGTTCGCTGCTTGTTCTGCCACAAGTTATTAGCTTCATCAAAGTTTCTCCCCACGACATTAGTGGATCACTTCCCCCTCTCGGGTCTTGTCCGGGGCATACGCACTGAATCTGATGCAACAGGATGCAACTCTAATCTCTCAACATCGGCCACTTGAAGTGGTTGAGCTCCCTACTGAGTTCAAAGCACTGTTCCCAGTTTAGTCAAATTGTAAACCTTTGTGATTAAGTGAGTAATTGAATTTACTCAGAATGAGTGCTGATAAATGACATTAGAGAATAGTGTTGCTGTTTTACTAATCATCTAGTAAGAACAGAAAATTCAAGCACACTGAAGAGGTATTTAATTAATATTTAATATGAGTAAAACTTTATTATGAAGGTGAATGGTTTCATTTGCTCACTCCAAAGTCTCAAGAGGATTATATAATGTAGTGTAATTTCTATCACATTTTTTGTATACACACTGATACGTCTGTCTGTTTCAACATTTCAGGTGTGGTCACAACTTCTGCGCGACCCATCGCTACGCAGAGACTCATGACTGCACTTACGATTACAAGAGTGCCGGACGGCGATTTCTGCAAGAGACCAACCCTCTGATCAGTGCTCCCAAGCTGCCTAAGATCTAAACCCTGTACCTGAAGACCTACAAGTCAAACTGACCCGACAGGGGCGGGGAAGAAGTTTGCAAAGACAATTCTAGTAAGAAGAGGAAACTTATACACCACTGTGTGCTTTTTTTTTTTTTTTTTTTTTTTTTATCAGCCAAGTTTGCTTAAAACAAGCCAAGTGTGAACAAAGACAAGCAGACTGAAATGGCACAGAACTAATTATCACCTTTTGACAATGTGAAAATGTTTATCCTTTTTATCTATTACCTTGTTCTTTTTCCATTGCGTAAAAACAAAACAAAAAAACCTGTGCATGTATGTAGGTAGTTTTTTTCAATATATCTGCTGCACGTTCAGACATATCTATTTTACTTTTGACATCTTCTTTATATCTTTGGTTTTTTTTTTTAATAGGACCGCTAATGACTTCATTTGACAAGTCTTTGACAGATGCACTTTAGAACTATCATATTTATACATTTGACTTTCCTTATTGTGGGGGGAAGGCTGCATACATTTCTGTGTTTGTCTTACAAAGTGTTTATGTTGTTGTTGTTATCCAGATTTTTATATTCTGCACATCTAAATGTCTTTCTTACGTGGGCACATACATACCAACATCACTAATGAAATTTTTCTTAAAAGAACAGTACATCCACTTATTGATGAAGTACTTAATATTTATTAATGAATACTACTTATTTAAATTAAAGGTTGGTTTTGAAATAGCAGGTATGCAATGTGTGTAGGTGTGAATGTCAGTAATCCGTATGACTATCGAGTAAACTGTATTAGGACTGTGGAGTGGGGGTGGTTATAGTATTTATGGTGTGTCTACAGTAAGGTGGTTGCCATAAAAAAAATCTTTTGTAAGTCTTTTTTATTGCTCAGCTGTTGCAAAAACTTTAAATGCTGTTAAAGTATCTACAGGGGTTTGATCTAATAAAGTTTCTTTCAATACATGTTGTACGCCACTGATGTATGGAGCAGTTATTGTTTTTGTGTTCATGCTGATTCCACTATTCTGTAATAACTTTTTAAAAATATTCCTGCTGTGTCTACAAGGCTCGCTGTTCTAATTCCTCATTTGCGCGTTCAAAATGTGACCTTTGCTTCTTCTCACTCTTAATAGTTCTCATCACATTGCTGTGAACTAAAAAGGAAATGGTTTTCTCTTTGGTATTGCTCGCTCATTATTGTCACATTAAATACCCTCTCCTCTTGATTCAGGCCCTCATCTCGTTCCTTAGCAACAGACTGAACGTTGTTTTTGAACCTGTTGAACATTAGAACTCCCACTTCTCTAATTCTCGCAAAAATTACCACAAGCGTAGACGAGGGCAACATCCTGTTAAGTCTTTCTTCTTTAGCGCCGTGTCACCTTCTAACGAAGGCGTCTAATCCTCCTACTGTCCGCTAATTTCTGTTTATCATTAGGGTGTGTGCAAAGTGCCACAATAAGTTAACACTCCTGATTAAAAAGCCAAACATGGGATTGAAACAGCAGCAACTGTGTGAATTGCTGTTGTGTAACTGATGAATGGTAAATGTTAGATTTCACTTATGACCTGCAGGATCTGGTTCTGATATCACATCATGGGAGAATCCCAAAAAGTCCCTCTGCCACTGGTTTAGATTTTTAAATGTTTAGCCTTTCACAATATTTCAAGAGAGAGCACTTGAAAGCTGTAGTCTGTTTATACGCACACATCCAAAATACAAATTAATCCTGGAGACTGGAGTGCAGATAATGTATCAATCAGTGAAAATGAGAACACTTTGTAATCAAAAACACATAAATATGATGTTTTTCTTTGCTTGTGAGTCACTGAGTGGAAATGCTTGAATGAAAAGTGGGGCCACAGCATATTATCCACTTTCCTTTCGCTTTGGAGGCTGTTCTGTGCAACAGACAAACCCTGACCTGAGTCACGTCTCACTGTTTTTTATCCTCACTTTCCTCCTTCATGTTGTCTGGCTTTGATCCACTGTAATTGGGCTGTGGAGCATATACTGCTGAATCCCTGCCTATTCTCTCTTGGCAGATAAATGCACTTCAACACGGAGAAGGGCAGCGTTCTTTTTTTTTCTTTTTATTATTGTTATTTTTTGAACAAAAGGATAGACTTCATGGCATCTCCAGCTGAATTTTAAAAATGATGCATCACGCTGATTTCATTTCAGACTCACCAGTGCAGGAGCAGCAGGAGCTTACTGACAGTAGTGGATATAACAAATGAAAATCCGATTTTCTAAATATTAAACACACAACTCTGGCCATTCTATGTCCCTTCATGTAGACAAATACAAATCAGTTTCCTTGTATAGCTACCTGCAAAACTAATGGTATTCCATTCAGCCTGAGCTGTAGTTGGTCCTTAGCGCTGATTAGAAAATATTAACATGCAAATTCAGTGAACCAAAACATGCTAAACACATTCAACTTCAACATTATAAGGCTTCACAGACCTGGTGGCATCACAGTGAATTATTTTCTTTTGATTTTAGGAAGGTAATAATCTCAAATTGTGCCATTAATGTCCTCTAACCTTCACTAAATATAATAGAATGTTTTATCAGTTGAGGGTTATATAAAAATCCCAATTATATATGATAGCTGCTGGTGATCTGGAGGCTCAACATTTGCTCAAGTGAGGGAACGACTGACCTGAAATAGTGACTTTTATGGCCCATTCTGCGACAACATGTAGGAAAACAGAAGACACACATTTCTGTACCACCCCAGAGGGAACACTGCGAGTGCTACTTAAGCTAGGAAGATTACGGGTTCAGTCCTAAATGAGAGCATAAAGGAGACTATAAATTTTTAACAAAGCCTGCAATACAACCCCGGGCGCTGAGTCTGAAAGATGTGGATATTTAAAGGTCATCTCGGGTCTCATCTTTTTTTGAAAAAACCTTTATCTTGTGAGTCCCCCCCACCCTATGACAGAGCAATACTCAGTCACTGTGGTCAGTTTTCAAGAGTTGGTTCTATTCCTCCAGTAACATAGTGTACCTTTTGGGATCTGTATGGGTTTTGTCTGAGTATTTGACTCGTATTCCTTGAGCTGTGTCTGTGCAGCGTATCACACAAACACACAAACCAAATGCCTATTTTCTGCTTTCTGTTTCAGGATTGCTCAGCCTGCCTTTTTGCAAGTGTGCCAAGTGCTCCAAGTATATATTTTGCGCAGACTGAAAAACAATGACTTTTTTTCACTCTTTTTTCTAAACATGGCTTTTAGAAGACGAAGAATTCGTGCTCAGTGAGGGATGGAAGTGGTCTTATTCAGTACTAAAATATGTACAGATCTGGAAAGGATTGTTTGAATAATCCAAGGTTACTGATTGCACATTTATTAGTAATCCAATAGGGCAGCCAAACTGAGCAATTAGTGAGACTTTTGCCTCTCTATATTCAGTAGTCAGCTATGTTTTCTGCTCTAGCACACAAATTGTGGTTTACAATGTTAGAGAAACAAACTGAACTTTGCTAATGAGGAGCAAAAAAAATCACAAGCAGGAATGTGACAAACATAAAATATGCAAAGATAATGCAACCTAATATGATCCACATGTCATGAAGAATTTTAGTGTTTATTCCAAATGTGTCCAAACAACAACAGTTTCTCAGCCTGCTGTGTTGTCCTGAAAGTATACCAGTTCCTGAATGAAGAAGTGTGTAACAACTGCTGACTCATTTGTGCTCGGCGCTGGTAGAATCAAAACACAAGACAATCAAGCATGACCTGTTTGACGGGTTCAATGTTGAAAGTTAGAACACCGGAAAGACACATGCCCAGGATATTTGAACACTTTGAACATTATATCATCTCATTCATATCATCTTATCTCATTGACCTCCCAGGATCAACTCACCTTTGTCGACCTGTTTTGTTTGTCATCCTCTACCACTTTCTTCCATCTCTTTCAGCTTGCTCTCGCTTGTGAAGCCTGTTTTTGACCTTATGGGATTTGGCATGTCAACCTCCTACTCTTACACAATCCAATCCTTCCAGTTAAGCACACGCCCTGTTCTAATCTGTTTCAGGAGAAATTATAGCTGTTTGTTGATCGGGTTGAGTTCACCCGTCAAACATATATCCCTCTGTTGCTGGTCTCCTCCTACTGTAAAGAGCAACATTTGAATTTCTAAAGCCCCGTGAATGTGGCAAAAGGCTGTTTTAGTATCAACATGACAGCTGTTGTTCACTTGCCTGCCTCTGTGCACAAAACAACACAAAAGCCACGTCCTAATCCTTCCATGCCACGCAACAAGACGGCCTGTATCTCTCTGACGCAGAGACACACGCATGACAGTTCGGCAGACCCACTTCTGAGGTGCCCACTTTGTCCAGACAGAGCACAGAGGCTCCGTTGTCCCACCCCAAGGACGGAGCGGCGGACTGTGCATCAGTAATAAGCCCAAACACAATGACAGGTTTCACAGAGATAGAGCCGAGGCTTTGAGTCAACAGAGGATACATTCCCTTCTTTAATAAGTCAGCCTCTCCTAACACACTGCACTGTGAGCGAGAGGTTCTCTTGGTGTGGAGTTGCTGGACATGCTGTGATTCACTGGAGTTCAGGAGAGGGACTCAATAACACTGCAGGCCATTCATAATCAGAAATAGAGACTACCGTACCAGAGAATATGAAAACAGTCTCGGAAGCAGTTTTCTATTGCCTCATAGTGAATCTGAATCAAACTTTATATTAAGAAATGTGCAAAATATGTTTCTTTTTTGTGCTGGAGGCCCAGATGAGAAGTTGACACCACTCTCATATCTGCCAATATATGAAGTAATGCCAAAGCCAGCAGCTACTTAGCGTAGCTTAGCATAAGGCAGGAGACAGGAGGAATCCATCTAACCCTAACTCTGTGCAAAGCTGACAAAATCCACATACCGGCACATGTAAGGCTCAGGCAGTAACATGTGCCATGATGCTTTTTTAATCTGCCCAAAAACCCAAGAATGATAGTCAGGTATGGGCTGAACTCTTTCTCGGCCAGGACAAGCAACTTCACTAAGTCTTCCCTGGTTGCCTGGCAACTGCTCAGAGTTAAGAAACTGTCTTACACACAAATCCACGGAAAACAGGGAGTTGTTGATTTTATCCTTCATTTTTTGCATGAAAAGACAAATGCGATATAACAGGGTTTTAACTGAGCTTTGGAGGTACTGGGAGGCAGATTTGCTGCCTTTACAGAGTCAGGCTAACAGTTTCCAGGCTCTGAGCTAAGCTGTGCTAAATAGCTGCGGCTTCACACTTAATGGGCAGGTATGAGAGGGTTGTAAGGCTTCTCGGATAATATTCGTACTGGAATCATAACTAAAGCCTCATAATTTGGGTTTGCAGCCACTGAGAAGGACAAGCTGCCTGAGTCATTCTATTCCCACCCGATAAATAAGTCCAGCAGTCTCTTTGTGAATGTATCATCAGGATCAAGCTGATGTGAGACATTCAAGTCCTGAGGCCAACCTGACACGTCTGATTTACCTGTGAACATGGTGCTAAAAAGCAGCGGCAAAAATGTTTGATTATTTTATTTTCTCTTCACAAAGCTCCACTGGGAGAGTGAGAATGGAGGAGTGTGGAGCTGCACTGCATTTTGGTGATTTTTGAAAATCATTTTTTAGTTTTTAGAATATTTTATTTGAGAGATTTCAAATACACAAGAGCAGTGAGACTTATTCCAGCTAAAACCTTGCGGGAGCTGTAAGTCATTACAAACTGTGTAACAACAGTAATATCAATGTAATTTGCATTATTACTTTTCTTGACAGTTTGTGCAATATCAGTTTCAGTATATATATGTATAATATTTCATTAGCATGCATCATTATCAATATTATTCTACTGCCTCATAATCATTTCGGTCACTACTTCTTCCTTTTCTATTCTAGTCTGATAGTTTACTTATTTTTATTTTAGTTAATGTATCATACTTTTACCTTATTGCTTTTCTGCTAGGCACTGCATTAATTATCTTATCTTATCTTATCTTATCTTATCTTATCTTATCTTATCTTATCTTATCTTATCTTATCTTATCTTATCTTATCTTATCTTATCTTTTTTGGAACACTTAAGAGCTTTCAAAAAACAAGTAGCTGCAAGTTATTTCCCCCCAAAAACATGCATTAAAAAAAAGTAAAACATGAAATGCTGGTCTCTCTTCATTGAAGCAATATGTTTTACATTTTAGTGTACTTCTAAAAACCCTGTTAGTAGTTGAGTAGTTTAAAAGTACAACCCAAGCAGACAGATGTGGTTGCCCATATATACTGAACAAAAATATAAACCCAGCATGTCAAATATTATTAAATTCTATGCATTCTTTTCAGCATTGTAAAATCACTATCACTAAAGTCTGTGTACATAGTGTACACGTCATGAAGCAGCGATATTTGCACTGCGCCAGAAAAGATAAGTTGCAGATCCAGAGTGAAGTCAAACCAGGATGTTACAAGTCAAAAACAAGCCATGCGTCTACGATGCATTGAGTGATGAAACCGCTGCGTGTGGAATGTCATCCTGCTCTTCCTGATGGACTGGTAGGTGGACATTTTGGGGAAAGGATCACGTTGTTGGACACGTTCATCTATCAATATGTCATCTGTGGAAACGTGTCAGTTTAAAAATGGTATTTTATAGTCACTGATCAAAGGAGTGTTGATGTGCTGGTCAGAATAAATGATCGCTGTTGTTTAAATCCACACTTGATGAGGGAATGGATTAACTCAAAGGTTGAGAATTTGTCACCAGATGAATAACTCCAAAACATTGTGTGAACAATTGAATTATGTAATTAATTCAATTATGTAAATGTAAGCTTTTTTTTTGCAAACATAATAATAAAAATTAGATATTTCATGTTTCTTTTGTACTCCAGCTTCCTCCCACAGTCCAAAAACATACTCAGGTCAATTGGTGATTCTAAATTGTCTGTAGGTGTGAATGTGAGAGAGATTGTTTGTCTCTATGTGTAGCCCTGTGATAGACTGGTGACCTGTCCAGGGTGTCCCCTGCCTTCACCCCAAGTCAGCTGGGATGGACTCAGCCCCCCATGACCCTAATGAGGATTAAGCAGTGCATAGATAATGGATGGGTCGGGTCGTCGGCGACTAAACCGGCACCCCCACCAGTTCTCGCAAGACAAGTGGTGAGGAGGGTGGCTAGACAACATTGTGGAATTAAAAACAAGATCTGCCAAAGGGCGCCGACTCAGGAGAACCAATGACAGTCATCTAGCAATTCCCGCTGCCTTGTGGTCCCCCTTTTTAGGGGGAAGGCGTCAGGAGTAAACCTTGAGGAAAAATCCAAAATCAGACTCCCTAAGGCAATTCGATGTTGTACCCAACTTCGTTCTGGCCACTCCTGTGACGTCGCTGGTGACAAACTTGGCTGCTGTTCCTTTGGATCCATCATTGACGCGAAGAGGGGAGGCGTTCTGCATAGGCAACAACTTGTCCCCCATTTAACACTGCCCAGGCTTACATCCAATACCAACACCACCAGGATATACACCCATGATCAACCCTGATCGACGGAGGCCTGCTACTACTACTACTAGATAATGGATGGATGGATGGACTCTTCCTTTAAGTCAGAAAAATGACCATCTGCATACTGTGTTTCTAAGACCATTAGATAAGACAGCTGGGTCCCACCATCAACCCATGCAAACTCCCATATAGGCCCCAGATGAGATAAACTGGGGTGAACCATATGGACCCTACATGGATCCAATGAAAGACTCAACTCCAACCCATCTGGATCTATCGAAGGGCCTTAATGGAAACTGAGGACCAAACTGGCTGTGGACCAAACATCAAACAAGGTGCAACCCATTTGGGCTCCATATTGGTGGGTTCCTTTTAGGTCTTTTTTGTTCTCTACAATCTCCAAAATGGAAGAATGTGGCTCCTTAGCAGCTCGGCCTCATGTCCACCTGTCAGAGAACCCAAACAATTACTTTTAAAGATGCTAAAATGCCTCATGGAACTGAAGAAAACTAAAAAGTTGGCTGACAATTATATAATAATAATAATAATAATAATAATAATAATAATAATAATAATAAAATCTTTATGGATTTGTCACTACAAGCAACACCTTTAAGTTAATACTCACACAAACCACTGATTAGAGCAGCTTTAACTACATTTCATCCCTCATCATCCCATTATAGGCTCATCTCCCAGCCTGCCGCCTTCACACTCATCCTCTCATCACCTTCTTCATCATCATCATCATCATCCTTATCTTCACCACCACCACCATCATCATCATCTCCTCAGCAGCACAAGCCCGCGTGCGCCGCCTGTCCTTTAAATCCATTATTTTTCTTGCGTTTTTTTTTTTTTCATTCCATCTTAACGCGGAAGTCGGTGACGCACCACTACACACAGCTGCTCCGCGGGGGCAATGAAATAAACAGAAACGTCGTCATTCGGTGCCAAACACAGCGGTGAGTGTGTTTTTTTTTTTTTAATTCTCTCTCTCTTTTGTGTCATTAGGGATATGGAGCAACATTTGGTCCAATGCAGTTTTGTGCGCGTCCACACCGAGGCTCCTCCGTCTCCGCTGCGCCTCTCGCTTTATTAACAGGAGGAGGCGGCTGGTGGAGGGGAGTCGGTCGGTCAGTCGGTCGCTCGGACGTGCGTCTGGACTGTGCTGGGATGTGACAGTGTGAGAATTTTATTTTCCCCCCTTTTTATTACTGCCTGCCGTAGAAGCCGACAGTCGGGTCCCGGCGACGGAGCACCGTAGCCTGTTGTCATTAAAGGTATGACAAATTCAGTTTAATTTGAGCTCCCTGCAGCAGAAAAATTTAAAAAATCAGCTACGCGTTTGTGCCATTAATGAATTTATTCCTTGGGTTTGTCCATTTGGTGCGTGTTGGTGACCCGAGTAGAGACGCAATATTGAGCGAGGGAGCCTTTGTTAGTTTTTTTACTTGACGCTGGAATAACACGGGACACCAGATCAGGAGGATAGAATTGATTGCATTTCGATTAAGCAGAGAATAATTCAGGATGTCCTACAATGCTGCTCCCATGCATTTCCTCGCAAACGCATCCACAGAGTCACGCTGACGTATATGGAGTTTACTGGATCAATATTGATTTGCTCTTTAGATGCTTTGCTTTGCCCCACAGAGCATATTTTACGTTCACTGTATGAGGCGCACTGCTCAGCCGGGTGTTGCCTTTTATTATGAACCATAATAAAGCCGGGAGGAGCACCCTACATAGCTCTACAGGGTGCAAATCAATACCAAGTCATTGTGTCTTCAGCTTGATTCCAACGGCAACGCAAGATGCAAACTGTCAATGGATAGATTTGCACCCAATAATCACATTTGTTCTCCTTGTCCTGCTCGTTGGCTGCAGGATCCCTCAGTTCCATCTCTCTCCATGTCATGCTGTGTGGCACATCTGCTGTACAATCCATGCGTGTGTGTATGCAGTTTGTTCAAAAACATGCACCAAAGCGTTCCAGTGTGCTTTAAAGCTCTTCTGTTTGCACTTCCTCGCTGTGGGTGCCTGCTGTGGTATTTGCCTTTGTCACTGGGAGGGCGAATCTTTCACTCATCTCCAAGTCTAAGGTAACAAGTCTTGGCTCCGTGTCAAACGGAGCTTCTCGCAGTGCCATCTGTATCACGATGCAGGATTTGCTGTGGTGCTCAGCTATTGTCGAGGGCAAGAGGAGGAACCAGCTGCGCCTGACTGACTGTGTTTGTTACATCACTGAAGCCTTTGGTTATGTTTTTGCCAGTGTTGTGAAATACCGAAGGCTTGTTACGATAAGAAGCCTCATTGTCCCGTTGGTATCTGGAGTGTGCATGCATAAACATGCAGATAACCAATGCTTATTTTGCCTGTGATCCTGCCTCCTCAATTTGGATTAGCACATATGGATTGGCTTCTTTTTCGAACAAATGCTGTTCAAGTGTCTGACAGCAAAGGGTTAAAACAGTGGTGATGGACGGTGGCCTTTTTTTGTAGGTAGGCGGTCAAATGTTGGTTTGGTGATTGATGAAAAATGTAATTTAGTAGGAAAAGAAAGTAAAAAACAGATAAAAGAGAGCTCTGTTTTATTCATGAGCTGCTTTTAACTTGTCAAAGTTTTCTTGTTAAGTGCACAGATATTTTATGGTATTAGATGAATTACATCAGTGATATCAGCTTTCATGGCAGACTGACTTGCTCAGAGTGAAGTCGGTGTTCTTAAAAGTTTGACACCAAATGAATGAATATATGAACAAAGACGGTTCGCTTCTCTGGTCCTACACTCCTCTTCTTGTCCTGGTCTTCCTTTGTGACCTGCAGACTGCGAATCCTATGACAATGAGGGATTTTACTGGTATCAACAAGCATGAGAAATGTCATCTATTCCTGAGCCAGAGCTGCCCGAACTGTCACCAGCCTCTGAAGTCGTCCTGACAAAGACGGCTGCAGGCAGAAAAGACAAAGTAAAGCCATAGATACATGATTCCAAACATGAGGAAGAGGACGACTGAGAATGTGTCTGTTAAGCTTGCGAGGGAAGGAGCCTGCAGCCTTAATGGACTGGCCCATTGTGCGCTTGCAAATTAACTCATACTTTCCGTCGTCAGAGATAGGCTCTGAGGAAAGTAATTGGAGGGCGGAAATAATGCAATCAAAAGTATCTGAAGGCTCTGATAGCAGCTTTCTGCCAATTAACTACAGTCATTGTTTGACACAATTGGTTGTAATGGTGCAATGTGCCTCCCACAGTATTTTATAATATGGAACAGAGGATGGGTTTGACAGCCTCTATTGTGCTATTCTGTAGCGGTTTTAATCAAATTCAATTTAACAACAGGCAAAAACATTTTGACTTGTAGAAGAGATTTGGGGGGGAAAAAAGGATTTTAGTTCAGGTTCATCTACTGTAGTCCACATTTTTGCTTTGACAAATTATTTTAACTGTACAGCAGCTGGTGTTTGTTCTTACTAAACACATACAGCCTGTTTCAAAGGTCAGACAGCGTGTTGGCTGTTTGAGCTGAACATACTCATTGTATTCTTTCTTTTTAGCTTTTGGGGAAATGTTCTGTAATAAGACTGCAAGTTAGAATTATTCACATAATGAAATCTGTCAGAGGGATCGTCTACCTGGTACAGTGTGCACAATGTACCAAGACCAGGTCCTTACTGCTGCGATTGAGGCTTTTCATCCTCCCTCTGTCTATCACTTTCAGCCTCTCTTTGGCTAATAAAGCCAGAAAAGTCTTATTAAATGAATAACCTGAGAGTTATATTCTCAGCTAAATGTTTGGTCCGACATTAGGGAAGAATGTACACAACAATATCCCAACATGTACTTTAGCAATTCTCTGTTTTGTCTGGTAATTGTTTCTGCTGCAGCCTTTTTAAATCATGAACCAGTCTGAGAAACATTGTAAGTTGCCAGTAAGTCACTGTAATCTACACCGCAACACGACAAACACTTACACTTCCTTTTTTATTTTTTGCTGTGTTTCCTCTACATTGACTTAACACTAATGGAGGATGTGATAATTTTGCAGACAGACGCAGCACTTAGTCGTAACTTATGCCCTAAGCAATCAGCAGCATTTTTCTTTAGTTCGACTTTATTTAAATTGGTATTTTTTAATGTCATCCTCTTTCAAAATGGCACCTGCAGACTCACACTGCATCTCTGTGTTAGCTGCTCACCCCGTCTCCTCACTCTCACGGTTAATCCGTAAAATAATATTGATTGCATTCTGCGAAGAGGCAGCAAATGGATCCAGTCTGCAAAAATCATTCGTATCCTCTTCCCTTTTACGGGAGCCTGTGTGTGCGTTACTCAGGATGTGGGTTTTTTCCCTGGACTTTAGTGATGATTAGCACGTCAAGATAATGTTAGCGATTACCTCCCTTTGCTGGACCTGCACTTCGGCAAGTTTCGCTTTTCTTAACCCATCTTAGGCTGAACTAATTAAAAGTTTATTAACAATATTCCCACCATGTGGCAGCTGCAGTGGTACCACCAGGTTTCCAGTGACATGTAGGCCTTGTGCAGCTGTTCCACACTGCTTCTGTTATCTGATCCTGGGCTATAACGGAGGAATATGTCCCCCTGCTACTCCTGTTGTATCAGCTTCTGGCTGAGCGATAATGTAATAAGACAGTAAAGGTATCATACTGTGTCGTCGCGCTCTACTGTGTATTAACTCAATCCTGGCCTGCCCTGCTACCATGTGTCCCTGTGACCGGCCTTCATCTGTAAGGAATAAGAGTATTGATCCAATCTAATGACTTCCTCCTATGGATGATGTCATACACCCCTGTGAATTCAACCTCACCGAGCAAATGTCTGGAGGTAAAAAAAAAACATATGCAAGAGGTCAGTGTTTGTATTGATATTTCTCTCAGATCTTCAGGAACCTTCTTCCCTCAGACTTATGGCGTGCGTGTGTGTGTGCAGCCGTGTACGTGTGTGTTGCAGGGGTGCAATGAAATTATAATGTCTGTGATGAAAAGGGGGATGCTGGACAGCTGCTATACATCAGGCGAGCAGAGGTGCTGGCTCAGCTGAATGGACCGTGGGATGGTGCTGCTGCAAGTTGAACGCTATGGTTGATGAAGCCATTAGGGCTTTCCCAAGGTTCCTGTCCGCAGAGGACAACGAACAAAGAGGAGGAAACCTTATTGGTGGCATGAGGTGACAACGTTGTGTTTTGCTGTTGCTAGACTCACCACGCATGTGTGCAAAAGCAGCTGTGGAGAGTGCAGTGGAACTGATCTCCCACAGGTGTTGATTTGGTTTGAGATCTGGATTTATATGCACCAGCTTTTTGAAAATCGAAGTCCTTACATTCATAGGAGCTTTTAGCTACTCTGAATTTGGTTTAAGAAATATGTTGTGGATTTTCTTCTGTTTTCACCAACTTTTATCAAACATTCACTTAATCTGAGACACATACGGATAGAAATGTTACTCATGAATCAGTTAACTTTTATTATTCACATACCAGAGTGCACAGATCTGCATGATAGAAAACCTCATTCCCCGCAGCCTCTTTTAAATCTCTTACTTCATGCTCCTGGAGCTATAAAGCATTACAGGTCGATATTTACACACAGGATATTTGATTGGTCTAATTATAAAATATTGCTGATAGATCACTATAGATGTTTCTAGTAAAATGGCTAATTACCTGAACCACTCGTCTGTATCAGAAAGGCCCCCACCTGCATTCTCTGCTCTCTGATCTCTCCCTTACCAACCTCTAAAGATTAAAAATTTCATTTCTCAACCCTTTAAAAATAGGGCAGGCAGTGTTTATTGGGTGTCATCTAGCAAAAATTCCATAATAATCTTTCAGATGTGGTAATTTAGTGATCTGAGAGGAAACTAGACATGTGCACCTCCTCGTGTCTCAGTTTCTCAGGTTTTCAAAAATCCAGCCTGTGACAGGACTGTTGAGTCACAGGTATTTTGAGAGAGAGGGCGTTTCTATTGACTGTTTTGCTAATGCAGGCATGTGTGCATGTCTCTTCAGTTGGTGGAAAGCCTGAATCAATGGCAGAAAATCCTGCAGAAGTTGTTATTTAAGCACTGGCAACAACACTGCAAAGCAATGCAAAAATAGGAAAACAGAAAAATCTACAAGAGAGTCTGACAGTATTTGTTTTAAAATACATTTAAATCTGAAGCATATATCCAGTTACTACCATATTTTGAGCTTCTTCTCCTGCACAGATAAGCTGATGACTTAATTCCCCTGTAATATCTGAAAGTGTTGTTGGTTAGGTTATGTAGATTAATTTACCATGCAAGCTGGCGATGAGTGGTTATGTCGAATGTTGGTAATAGTTTAACCTTCTGCTAATTGTAGCCAAAGGCTCAGAGCTGTGGCTAATTTAATTTCATGTTTACATGTGTGCAGATGAAGTGCATCCGTATGGCCGAGCTGGTCTGATGGGAGCAGCTTAGGACAGAAAACGGAGGGCTGAAGGGGGAACGCTGTGTTTTTTATTTTTTATTTTTTTATTCCCATTTCTTCCTTATTTTTAATCATTTCTTTTGCATTAGAAGAATCTGCAGGTCAACAAGACCTCCTTCTCTTCTCTATCACTCTCTGCATAATATGATTACATGCATGATTTCTGTTCAACATAAGTAGCTTGATTCATTGAATAAGCATCAAACTAAACATTACAAGATTACCCGGACAGGACAGTTTCCTGGAATATTACTTAATAAATACTTATTTGCAAATGTGTACGGGAAACACCTGCAATGGTGTCTAAGTTAAAGTAGTCATGTAAAACAAGAAGTCACTCTAGCATCATATGCTGCATACTTTATTTTTTAGCTATATGTGCATGCATTTACATTGTGTCAGAATTAGTAGTATTAATGCAATTCAGAAAGGTTATAGCCTGTCTGATTATGCAGACCTCTAGTCATTTAGCCTGAGGTTATTTAATTTTTTTAATTAATTGTAATTTGAAGAATATTGCATTATTTCTTTAATGAATTGGATAATTTTAAATTTAAAATCTTCTCGGTTTCATGCTTTGTTAAACAGCATTTTAATGCCCACTCAGATGTGTCAAATATATTTCATATTACCACTTTTTCTGTTCAGTTTAAATGAGTCATTTGTTAACAAGATAACATCAGATTTGTCATTTGGTTTATTTACCTCAGTCAGACCTGTCAGTTCCTGGGTCTAACTATTCAGTGGCAACTATTATCTATGTGAAAACTAGTTTGTATTGTGAAACTCATTTAATTTAATGATGGGTAAATCTCCATTTAGTCAAAAACGCTTAGTTAAGTCATAAACATTATAACTGGGCCACGTTTGAAGCGTCGTGCAGCCGATGTGCAGTCGGCTCTGTTGACTTTGTGGAAGCATCTGCATCAGTTATGTTTCTCATCTGTCTTTCGTCTGGTGGACTGGCAGCAGACTTGACTAATACTGATGAGTGTTGACAGCTGCGTGTTTAAGACAGGAGCAGGTGATGGCAGAATGAAAGTGAAAATGTGGAAACAGGAAATGAAAATTGGGTTGTAGGTTCTGCATTAAGAACAAACGTTCTCTGTATTTTCTTCACCTGAGTGTATTTCAAAGCGTCCGTGGACAGTCTGTCCAGCTAAAGTGTGGCTACAATGTGTTTGAATGTATGTTTATGCAAACGCACGGCATTACATTAAATTGCATTCAGTGTATTTGTTGAAAGCTGTGCGACTCATAATGAATCAATGAGGGAAGGCTAGAAGACATGTAGCTCTGTACTATTATGAAAGAAAATGAGGTTCTGTCAAAGAAGAATTTATAATTCTTAGTATGAATCACAGGTATTAATAAACCTTTATTCAGAGCTTATTCAAGTTCATTGTCAGTTTGTGGCCTTTTAAGCTAATGCACGGCACAACGTGTTGCTTTACATTATTATCAACATATTGCATTTAATTAGATTTCAGAAAGCCAGTCAGCCATCTATTTCCATTAATTTAGCTGTAAAATCAACTTGCGGAAAGTTGTTTGAAAGGTAATCCATCAAAGTGACCATGTTTCCCAAATTAAGTTTTTGAAGCGTCAACTTCATTAAGACACGTAGTACACAAGTATTCTAATGTGGTTGTGAAAGTCTGACAAGAAAATGTCCACATTAAGTCACTCCCTGGGTGTTGATTTAACCCATAAAAATTCACCTCAGGACATCAAAGTTACATATTTCTAAGTGTTTTCTATATTATAAGTGCTTTCTGCCTTGTAAAGGCTTAGATGTAGCTCCATTACTCTTTAGAATGTGCAGATCTATGATCTCCACAACTCTCCATCCGTGCCTCCCCTACTTACTGCAGCTGGAGCACACCAGCTCACCTACACCTGTCCTGAAACACTGTAAAGCTATTCTACTCTACACAATGGCAAGTTGTAATATTGGAGTAATTCTGACAAAGAATAATGATACAGAAAGCCCCACCTTTTATGTTTATTTGGGTTATTTCCTTTGGTTTGTTGCATATGAAGCCCCAGAAGCCTGAATATGTGTTATTAAGTCTAAGTGAAAATGCTGAGCTGTGATGTCGACTGCTTCCAGGTTACAAAAACACTTTAAGAACATGTTAACAATGTGACAAGTTTGATTTGAACTGGAAGGGGCTTTAAATGAAGCAGAATAGCGTTTGAATAAGATCAGTTTTGCTTATTTTTTTGTTCTTAGAATAAACAGCAGTTCAATGCCAGCCTGCTTTATAGTTACGCTGTAAATCCTCCGTGTCCCTCAGCTGCTTTTCAGGTCAGTTTAACCAGAATATTCATGTTACATTACAAGGTCATTTCAAGTCTGCAGGTTTGTTTTCATACCATAAAAATATATAGAAGCTAATGGCTGTCTTGGAGGAAAGAAAATGCATCTTACAACAAAAGTATGATATGCTAAATGGAGACCTTCCCATATATAAGTACATGCATTTCTGTGAGTCTGACCGACATTATGCAGTAGTGACGCGACCTGTAGACATCTCCTGAGAGTCTCTATATTTGCTTTTGTTTGTACAGAGTGGAAGAAAAACTGGGTAATTGTCCTGAGCAGCAGCAGCGACTGTGGCTCGACACACAAAGAAAAACAGTTTAGATGTTATTGTATTTTAAATGCCGACTGTCATGTGATCTCTGGGAAGAGCCGTGCAACTTCGGAACGTGGAACTTTTTCTGGTTTCTCGTTTGGCACATAATCAGTCCACCATTCATGTGTAAATTACTTGCGTGTTTGTGAGCAGCAGAGATATAATCAGCTGCTTTTAATGTGAACTTCAGCAGACCAGCGAGAGAATTCCAGCAGCCGAATGAGCCCCGACCACGATTTCATTATAAATATCAAATCAGTTTTTATTACCAATGACTCCTCAACCGTTTGCTGGTGTTGTTTGCACAGCCAGAGGAGGTTTTTTGCAGCTTGTAATTTTGACTCTGGTGTATTCACGACTTAAATCTCATCATAATGCATCCGTGTTGGAGACATTCTCCGGTTGCAGCAGCAAAAATAATTCCTGCCTAAATCCCCGCTCCGCTTAAGAACACCCCACATTTCTTTGATCATTGTAATTCAATCCTGAGTGTGTTACAGTTATTAATAGTGATTTAAATAATGAATTCACCCCTCCATTGCTGGTATAAATTGGCTTTGTGGGCGCTGTGCGAGGCAGTTGGTTTGAATTACTTTTTCAAACAATGACGGAGTTTGTTTGACGAATATGAATTCAGTTAAATGGATGCATGCGACCGTGTCTGTGCAGCTGTTGAGACTGGTGGACAGCTGTGGTAACATTCAACCCTTACGGTAATGAGGAGATAACTTTACTTTTTCTTGACAAGCATTAGCATAATGAGTGCCATCTACAGAGGGATGAAGATAGCTGCTCTGTCAGGTCTCAGGTCATGAGGCTGATCTGACATTAGCTACTGTATTTTTAAAAGCGCACCAAGGCAGATGTTGTAATTATGGCCGTGTAACCTCTAAACACACGTTTGACCGACTCTTTTGTTTGTTTCCTCACATGGGTTTAACTTATTTGATCTCCTGCTAGGCACACATGCTAGTTTTGTCAGGATACACGGTATCAAACACGACTTGTTTCGCATCCCGGTTCTTGTGATTATCCCAATTACTAGCCGAAGATGGTTGTGTGGCAGAGGATGAGAGGACGCTTTGTCAAACCAACCTGACATGTTCATTTGCTCTGTTGCCTTGGATATGACTGCGAGGAAAACAAGGTAGATGAGAGACTAAATCAAGACATGTTTTGAAAGGCTGTGTGATGAATAACCCTGCCGCCATATGTGCACTATATCTCACCGCCGCAAACATCAACCTCTCATCTCCAGAGTCACGAAAAATGTCTGATTTCTATTTTGTTAAAAGTAACATTGAGCCCTGCAGAAAACTGTGGTTTTATTTGGTGAGGTCTCAGGATGCTTCTGTCACCACCCAAATATATTGGAAGTAGAACTGACACAATTCATTGATTGATTGATGAGTCTGTTGACGGAAGATAAATCATCTTTATTACATTATAATATTTTGATAATCATTCAACAGTTTTAGTGTTTGTTCCTTTGTTTCAAGCAAAACCAAAACTCAAATGTGAGGATTTTTTGCATTTTTAGTCATTTGCTATCGTAATGAACTAATATTTTGCTGATTAAATGAGAAAAGCTTAATGAATCCACCATTGGAAGCCATTTTCTGACATTTAATAGGCGTAGGGAGACTCAGAGATGAATCATCTAAACAGCAGATCAGCAGATGAATCAGTAACTACAAGGCCACTCAGAGGGCACCGAAGCCAATGCCCTTTATTGCAGTTTTAATGAAATTGGTCCAGATCTGCCTCAAAATGTATGAGGTCGTTTCTTTGCACATGCTCCATCTCTCTACCAAGGTTCATGAAATTCAGCTCGGTTGTTTTTGTGTAATCTTGCTGACAAACAGACAAAGAGACAAAAAGCAGCCCTGATCTCATAGCTCTGCTCTCCTTAGCGAAGGCATAAAAATAACAATACCTTTTAGTTTCAGCTCTTAAATGGGAGACAATGTCATCTTGTAATGTGGCGGATTGAAAAACAGCTTGCAGCAACGTGTATTTCCAGAAACAATGTCCCATTTAATGCACTGGCCATAGTGTGGACAGTATTTTAAGGCTTTGAGGGCATATGTTCCAGGAAGTGTTAGAGAGGGAGGGCGTGCAACAAATCCAGCCAGAATTACAGGAACATTGCTGTTGCAACTTTCAACAGAACCTGAGAATCCACTGAAACTGCTTTCTAACAAAGAAACGGTCCTTATGCCACAAGACACAAATATATTAGGATGAATCTTCAAATTAAGACTGATTCTCCTCTACCAGCTGCATTATTAACTTTTCCTAATTCCGATTTATTGTCACCAGTGCTCCGTTATACTGCAGAGTGGGTTTTCTTGGTAACTGCTTTATAAGTGACTGCTGGAGGCCAGTTCTCCAACTGTCCGCCGCACTGTCGCACAGCCATTTAGCTCCTTTTTGCTGCTGCTGCTGGCCGTCGATTCGACCACCGGCCAGACCAGCAGCCTCTCAAGCTGTCTCTCAGTGTGTGGTTTCCTGAGTCCACACGCTCGCTACACACAGATGCACACACACACACACACACACATTACACGTCTGCTGGTTCGTGGAGCACTGTGGTGGGCTGTTACTGCCTGCTGGTCCATAACTCCTCCACACAGAGTCGGGTCATTCTGCGAGGCACAGGGAAGACAAACACTAGCCTGGAGGGCGGTGAAGCACACACTAACCAGTAACCAGGGCCGTGCTTACTGGTAATGTCAGAACAGTGCTTCGAATGAAAATGCTTTCGGTTTCTCCGCTGGTGGTGGGCCGGTTATTCATTTCCTCATTCTTATGATGAAGTGGCCCCGTTTCCCTGAATGCTAGTTTGAACATTAGCAGTGATAACATAAAGGAAAGCCACCGCGCAGAACAATTCCATGTCAACAGCAGTATGAAACGGCGTTTGTCAGTCGCTTTCAATCTGCTATCAGCCTTGAATACGTGGACAGCTTCAGTTTCCTGTAGAAAACACGGACTGCATCCTGTTTGGCTGACACAGCTGAGCAGGCAGTGTTGTGTAATTTTCAGTGGAACTTAACTCAGTGGTACTGATTACAGGAACTCCTCATTACTCTTCAGTTAAGTTGGGACATTTTTCAAGACTAAGCTTCTCTTGTGGCCGTTTGACTTGATCATCTAATAAAACAAAATGTGGAAACTCTGTGTTAATACGGTAAATATGAAGTCATCAGTGTGACTGGTCTCAGAAAATTTCCACCTGTCACAGTAATTTCGCAGAACTGGATTGCTGTAATTAGGTTTGTAATGACCTCCAGGGAGTTGTGCTACTCATGCAATCTGCCATCACACAGATTATCTAAAAAATAAACATTCTAATACTAAATATGCAGCATGGACAACATCTGTTAGTATGATATTCATCTTGATATCTGTTTGTTTCTTAGTATCCCAGTTTGCTTGTGTGTATCTGTGCTCATTATCTAGTTCCTTACGTAATAAGGAGTTGTGTTTATAGAATGGAATTTAGAAAAGTCATCTTTTCTCTGCTATTTTACTTGAGCAAACTTGAAACTTTGGCAAACATGAACTTCTCCTTTATACTGAGAGCAAAGGGATTCAGCTGCACTGGGAAGAACTGAAAGTGAAAGAAAGTGAATTCAGGAAGCAAGTCCTGAAATTACTGCATGACTGTCAAAATGCTTTGTAAGTTTTCGCAAACTTAGAAGTCACTGTAGTAACTGTGTCGCATTTTATTTTTATTTCCTGGTATATTTAAACAGGTCATATCTTTTGAGATCATATTTTTGTCAAGAGAAATGTGCTTACGGTAAAACACATATATGGTTTAAGTAGACAAGCACTCAAGTGTAGCATTATATTGTATTTACACGGATCTTCTGAACCCCAAGCAGTTTCTCAGGGTTTTTTGCTCCTTTCTCATTTTTACTCTCTGTGGATTCTTTTTATTTTCAGTACATTATAAAGTAATATACCATCTAAATATATAAAAAGCTGAATTTCTATTAATATTTTTGTAAACGTTTCCAAAAATGTTTCCAAGTGCCCACATGTTTACTAGTCCTGGAAGGCATTTTACTTCTCCCATTCTTAATTTGTTTCCATACTTACTTAATTTGTTTCCATACTATCTGCTCTGTGGAAACACGGCCTGCAGTTCATCCCAATTCAGCTGGAAAGTCACAGCTTTTATGACTGCTTGTTGCTGTTCACTTGTGGCTTCGCTGTTATAAAAAGGAGCTCAGAATTTTTTGTTTATTCTTTTTTTTTCACAAGATCTGGTTTAGGTAAACGCATTATTTTTGGTGAATTTTGAAGTGAGACATGTAGAGTAATGAGATTTTGATAATATATCATGCTTTTAAAGTTAGATTTGGTTATATTTTTAAAAGACTTTGTGGACAGTAATTTGAGAGTCATTGTAAAACTGAAAGTCAGATGCCGATTAATAGGTCAATTTTGGTATTTTATTTAACAGCAACAAAACTTTAAATGCTGCCTTTAAGCAACTACAAGTGTGTCTGTCACAATTATGACACAATTGCTGTAATTCCTTGAACTTACCATGTTAATTTTGCATAATTATTAGTATTATTTCCATTCACCTGTATAGAAACAGCTGAAGCTAACAGAATTGTCATATTTCAATGGTTCAGTCATACTAAATGTTCATCTTCAGTTGCTTAATTTTTAATACTTGACCGACTGCATTTTGATGAGCATCTATTTACTTTGGTAACATGGATTTAGATAAAAAGCCAATCACTACAGCACCTCTGTGGGCCACGATTTGGCTTAAAGCCAAATGAAAAAGGAGACCAGTAGCTTGAATTTGCAGATTTGCAGCAAAAAGGTGTCAGTTAATAATGCCAGTACCACTAATCTGAAATTAATAGAATATAAAATGAACATAAAAAGACAATATTATAATTAATCTCAATTTTTTGTAAGGCAAGTCATTATCAGCTCAAAATTGTAGTCGAATTGCAGATACTTAAGTATCGGTGAAATGACTTTCTTTTCAAAGTGTTTTATGATGTTAATTCTATCCACAGGGAACATCTGAAACCAGCACTTCAAGGCTCAGTTTTCAAATGTGATACAGCTAATGTTTAAATGTTCTGTGACCTGACATTCTGAGTCCTCTAACAATATGAGACCAGGTTTAATGATTCAGATTTTCCAGTGGACACTCAAAGATAAACAACATTCTCTAAAACTCCCTTATGTCCATTGGGGAGGACCAGCCCACCTTTTTATACAGGATGCAGCGGAGAGTGAAGAGCAGTGAGAATATGAGCCATGACCAGACTGTTTGGGATGATACTTTAGATACAGAAGCACAAAATCTTTCGGCATCCTTTGCTGATGAAACATCTCCAAGCTGTCTGTTCTTTTTAGCTGGACTGTTCTGACAGTAATGATTAAAGCTCTCATAATGAATTCATTGTCTAGGTTGCGTATGAGGCAAAATTCCCAACATATGATACAATTAGATTACACTGAATTGCACATTTTGGGATTTTGGATTGTTTGTCATACAAAAAGTGACATAAGAATGGACTCTGGACAATTTTGATAGTTTTTTTTACAATTTTCACTGAGAAACAATAGGAGTTTTATTTGACTTGTGCAAGTTCTGTTGGGAAAAATAAGTCCAGTAGTGTCTATTTCACCTGCTGCTGTTGGGTCTTCCTTTTTGGCAGTGTATCATAAATAGAGTTTCCACACAACTGATTTTAAAAAACTTTATCAGCCTGACCCAAAGCACAGCCAGATTAAGACAGAGGGAGTTCACTACCATGTAGACCTGAGTGAATATTGGGAATTGCAACCGCTTGCTGTAAACTGCAACAGAAAAAGTTTTCAGGTATCATTTTCCCAACAGCCACCATCATCTGTTCATCCACACCTACAAGCTGCACTTGCTCAGACATTCACCGAAACTCAATCTGGATGTCAGCTTTGGCTAAATTCCCAAAATGTAAATGGGAGTCTGCACTTGCGATTTCAAGGTTGCATCTGTACCTGTGCCTGTGTGTATTTGTGCAAACAAATGTCCAAGCTTCATAGCAGAGCCCTGCCTTGAACCGCCTCCAACTGCAGGCTGATAATTCGTTGCTCCGAGATTTGATGACTGTAATTTGGACGTGTGCAGACAAGAAACTGTTTTGAAAATAAGTCCTGTACGAGGTTAATATTCAAATCGACCTGCATGCGGTAATGATCGGAGCTTTTGCTGGATCTATTCTGTGTTCTAATTCACCTTCAGTATTTACAGTGTGTGTTTTGTGGAGTACCTCTCCAATGTTAGTGGCTGCCTGTCTGACAATTTCAGTTCCTGTCTCTATACCCTGGATTTCTGATGTGCTGGCACTTTTCTCCTTGCTTTTGCTCCTCACCAGATATTCATTTCTGCTTTTCCAGCAGAATCAGTACTCCTCCTGCTTGTACTGTATCTACACCGTTTGCTTTCTTTTCCTTATCCTGCCATCGCACACACACACAAAGACTTAAACAGCGTCTTGTCAAAACTCTTATCAGGTTCTCTTTGAGTCAGCTGTGCATTGATATGGTGTCATTTCCCCCTTTTACTTACCGGTATTTAGTTTAACTTCTGCCTTGTCATGGCAGCTTGTGAGGTCGTTAGAGAAAAGAGAAAATTTCCCTCTGTTGCAGCTGGTCTGGCTGCATTGTAGCCACTCTGCTGTAGTTTTCTGTCAGTAAGATGCAGCTTGAATGCCTTTTTTAGTTGTAATGGCTAAGGATAGGGTTCTCTAGCATTTTCAAATCTCTTGTAAGTTATAATTAACCAAAACTCAAACCACCTCTTGTTGGATGAGAAGGCATAAAAACTGCACTGTTAATGTTTGCCTACTGGTTTTAACAACAGACTATAGCTGAAATTTCAGAAATACCTCGCAGCAAGGTATTTGGGGATTCATTTTAATCAGCTGTATGCTAAAGCTGATTTAATCTGCTGCTGGGGATGTTTGTTTAAGCTGCTGAAACTGTCATCGCCACGTAAAAATGCACAGCCTGCCACCTGAATGTGTTGTGCATGGCTTCAAGTTGGTAAAGAGAGTGAGGAGATTGGATAACAGAGTTGTTCACACTCTCACATCCAAATCCACGACGCGGTTATCACCAGTCTTAGTCATGGTGCATTTTCTTTTTGTCTTGTGTGAAGTTTTAATTACAGGTTTTTTTGTTTTTGTTTTTTTTTTTTTACTGGCAAAGTAATGTACTTCTATAAAGTAGAGTGTGCACTTCAAGTCACCAGTAAATGGAATATTTTTCAGATCCAGGTGCCCCACTGAATGAAGCGTGCTTGTCTTCATGTTGAGAGCTGGATGAGGAGATTGAAACACCTCTCACTGATTAGCTTAGCGTAGACTGGTAGACTGGTAGAGTGGGACACAGTCAGCCTGGCAGCACCTCTAAAGCCCTTTGATTATCCCTTGTTACGTGTGGCTGGCTGCTGTCTCTCCTTGCTCCCTCTGATCTCCCTCTATCTGTGTAATTGCAGCACACCTGAGTGCTGTTAGCACTTAGGGAGGAGGAGGGTATTTAGGGAGGCAGGAGAGAGCAGCAGTCAGAGCAGAGACTGGAGCACCTCCCAGCCACATGTCCTCCTGGACAAACGCGTGAGGAGTTTGGTTGCGTTTATAAACTTTCCTTTTGTGATTAACATTGGCCGGAGGTAAAGTTCTTTTAAATCCAGAAGTTACTGCGGTCCCTCTTTCAGAGCATCCAGATGAGCTGGAGCAGACATTTCCTGAGGTATTCCCTGTCTGCGCTGTCACTCGTGCTATGTCTGAAAGGCAAAAGCAGGATTTGTTGAACGATAATGACATGGCTTTAGCTGACAGTTTTATGGCTGATGAAGAAAATATAAACTTTTCATCAGCCGCTTCTGCTCCTTCTCGTTCCGTGGTTGCTCCGGCAACCTCGGTTGTTGGCTCCTCTGTGGCTGAGCACTTAAATACAAAAATCTGCATGTCTCGTGAGCAGGTTATGTTAGAACAAAAGCGTGATGTGACTCTCTCAGCTTCTTTTGATGCTGTTGTGCCTGAGTCTGAAGCTGAGAAGTTGTCCACTTGTTATTTTGTAAAGGAATGGGATACTGGTGCGTAAATGGACGCCGCCGCATGCTTCCATGCAGGATGATTGGAGTGTTTTGACACAAATTGTTGTCCCAAATAGGTATCGCACTGAGATTCTGAAGTTGGCACATGACAACCCGCTTGCTGGTCATTTAGGTGTTAACAAAACATATGATGGCATTTTGTGGTGTTTTTTCTGGCCTGGTTTGAAGCACGATATGCAACAACACTGCAAAACCTGCCATGTGTGTCAAGTTTGTGGAAAACCCAATCAAATAATTCCTCAGTATCCATTACACCCGATTCCGGTTGTGGGGGAGCCATTAGAACGTGTAATAGTAGACTGTGTTGGCCCTTTTCCGCGCACTAAAAGTGGTAATAAATTTCTTCTGACCATCATGTGCTCTGTGACCCGCTTTCCTGAGGCTATCCCAATGCGTAAAATCACTGCTCCTGCGGTTGCAAAAGCCCTGATGAAATTCTTCAATCTGTTTGGGTTGCCTAAGGAAATACAAACTGACCAAGGCTCCAACTTTATGTCACGAGTCTTTGCGCAGGTCATGAAACAGCTGGATATTACTCATCACTATTCTAGCGCTTACCATCCAGAAAGCCAAGGCGCTCTGGAGCCTTTTCACTCCACACTAAAGAGCATGCTCCGGGCATATTGTTTTGAGGTTGAAAAAGACTGGGATGAGGGCGTTCATCTCCTCCTGTTTGCGGCTCACGAGGTAACTCAGGAGTCTTTGGGGTTTAGTCCAGCGGAGCTGTGCGCGGCCCATTAAAACTCCTGCAGGAAAAGTGGCTGGGTGATAATGAACCACACAATCTAAAAACAGAAGCTTCAGTCCCGGTGACACAGTGTTAGTTTTGTTGCCTGTCCCCAGTTCGGCTCTACAAGCTCGTTACAGCGGTCCTTATGTGGTCAAGGAGAAACTAGGTGATCGAGATTACATTGTAGCCACCCCTGACCGTAAATGACGTAACCGAGTGTGTCATGTAAACATGTTGAAGCCTTACCTCTGCAGGGAATCTACTCATCCGACTCCTGGCAGTGAAGTGCACAACACCGTGCTGGCGCTGTCCAGTGCTGAAGCTGCGGTGAGTTCCCAGGTGCTGGAGGAGCTGTCCGGTGCTGGAACCCCCGGGGTGCTGCCCACGGCGGCTGCAGCTGACCTCGAGGACGTGGTGGGTCCGTCCCTAGCTGTGGTCCAAGGCAGACTGCAGAATTCGGCAATGTTGTCTAAACTTGACAAGTATTTTTTGCACCTCACTGAGTCCCAGCGTGAGGATGTGGTCCAGTTAATTAAATCGAATGTTTCATTGTTTTCTGATGTGCCCACACAAACCAATGTCCTTGAGCATGCTGGTAGTCCTATTTTCGCTGTTTTCTTTTGTAGTATTAATTTGTGGTTAGGAAGTTTAGTACGGGGTGGTGACTGGTCCGAGAGCCCATTGCAGGGTTAGCCACGTTCACCACCCCTCGTTTGTTTCTTTTGGCCAGCAGCTACAGCCCTTTTACTTTCACCATTATTTTCATCTTAGTTGATTCACGTTAGTTGAATTAATTGTTAATAAAGTTGGGTTTTTTTTCCCCATTCTCACTTTACCTGCCGTGTCTGTCTAGTTTATATGTTGCCGGTCTCTTTGTTTATTCGAGCCTTGTCAACTTTAAAGAGGCCGTAACATCCCTCTTAACTCAAAACCCGCCAGCAGGTGCATGAAAAGCTTGTTGTATTCAAAGAATTACCAAAGTGATGCCATTTATTACAGCCAGAAACTGTAAAAACAGAAAGGACCATCAGACTTTCAAAGTTCTTTGACCTGTTTATGGGTAGCATTGCATTCAGTCGAGGCTTGGAATTGTGATACTTCATCAAAATCACTGTATTCTACTTGCCTCATTCCAAACTTTCCCACCCAAAAAATTACAAAATTCTCTCACAGCAGCCACAACATGAAGCCACGAGTGTTTCAGCTGTAACCAACAGTCATGTGACAAAAAATGCAGGACATGTCAGCTACACTAGACTGAACTGCAGGCTGTGTGCACATAGAGCAGAAAGAAGAAAAACATTGAAGCAAATTAGAATATAAGCAGTAAAATGTCCATTGCATGTAGAGTCACCATTGGTTTCCAGTGTTGGTAGGAAATGTGTAACTTAAAAATATGTTGCACATGTGGTTTTCAGGTTTTCTATTTTTTTTTGCAAAGTAAAGATTTAAAGAAATTCAGCTTCTTTTTTCATGATATCTGCCTTTTTAACTGCACCATACTGCACAGAAGACTTCCCTCTACCTTTAGCCATGGTTGTGCTGTTTCAATAGAGGTGCAGGACTTGATGTTGCAGCGAAAAATGAGCCCACAGTAAGAGAAAATGTGACAAGAGCAAAAACAACCCAGAAAGTGCTCGGGGTTGAGAGGGTTAATACATACTGTCTTTTTTTGCTTAACCTGTACAAAAATCAAAAAGTGAAATGTCAAGTTGTAGTCTCAGAGTAAAACTGTCCTGAAATTTGAGCTGCCAGGCAACCTCATTGTGACATCAAGACAATTGCTGCAAACTATTCCTCTAAAAGAGTGGGAGGAACTGACAGAAAGTCCTCAAAATGCCTTCCACAGAACAAGCTGTCACAGTCTGAATTCTTTGAAATCAGTTCAAGCTGCCAAGACACTGAGATGTCCAAGAAAAAGGCAAAAAGAAATGTCCTCTTCAGAAGTTAACAGCCAAAGGGATCCACCTAAATATGGGGCTCGAGT
This sequence comes from Amphiprion ocellaris, assembly GCF_022539595.1. NCBI lineage: Eukaryota > Metazoa > Chordata > Actinopteri > Pomacentridae > Amphiprion > Amphiprion ocellaris. Next base: position 10,706,040 of record NC_072781.1, on the reverse strand, counting down.
TGAAGGCTTTATTTACCAGCATTTGCTGTATTACTAGTGTCATCATTACACCAGTTTGTTTTTATTTTTTTAATAGTTGTAATGGAACAGCACAACACAGATGAGTTGTTAGGCCATGGCTGCTTATTTTGCTCATGATGTGTTTTCTAGCATATAAAAACATTATATGGACATATTAACAAAGTAAAACACTTGCTTTTCACCTGCGAGGTTCTTTAATTTATGCTTTGATGAAAACCCAGTAAAACAGACTTTTAGGATTTCTTTTATAGCATTTTTGTTTTAGTATTTCATGCTTTTTTGACTTGAAATTAAGTGAGTGCACCTGTTTTTCTTTGAGCCTGTTGGGGAATAGATGGTGAGAGGAAGGTTGAAGGACATTTTTTTTTAAACAAGGTTTGACAAGGATTTACTGAAAGAATGGCATCTAAATTAAGTATTCATCTGAACTTTGAGTGGCCCACTTATGTGTATCCAGGGCAGAGTTGCTGTGTGTATTCTGGTAACGGTAGTGAAAATGAAGGGCTTACTGTAAATTAATGTGTCCACCGTTCTTTATTTAATCCACTGAGATTTACAGAAGAGGAAGTTTCACAGGGTGTTTTCATGTGTGCGTTTGCTTTTCTAGCATTGCTTGTTTTGTTTCTCTTTCTGCTCTGTGTGTTCTTCACACCTTCCTGTAGCTGAGAAGGATTGTGCAAAAAACGACAAGTTCTTTTACTAAAAGTTGGTCAAATCCCAGAGAATTTAGTTGGTGTATGTAAAAAAAAAAAAAAAAAACATCATCTCCCGTTTTCTGTTCATCCCAGATGTCTATTCAGAGCTCATTCTACCGACCACACAATTAATCACATCCAAACTGGGACTCATTAGCATATAATCAAACAGGACAGCTAACGGGGATTATGGATGCAGTGAACTTTAATATTATAGATGCTTTTGATTATACCGTCATATAGGGTAAAAGAGTCCAACATTTTCGAGGCAGGGAAGAAGCCGCAGTAATATTCCGACCACACTGGTGCTGATAAACGATGCAGCTACATTTGAAATGACAATGAGCTCAGGAACATTATGATAATTTATTCCCAGTACGTTATGAAAAAGTGTTAAAGTAATCACAAGTCTCGGCGCTGCACAGCCCCTGTGCGTGTTTGTATGCAGGCTCGTGAAATTGTACAATTTCACTGATGGTTAAATTACAGAACAGTTTAACTCTGACAGTTAAATTTGCTTAACAATTTATCCAAACTTATGAAAAGCTGCAGTGCCAAATTTGAAGTTTTTTCTTCTATTCCTGTGTGTGTGAGTGAACTGCTGTAGGCTTTATCAGAAGAGTCCATCAGGTCGTTTCACTGATGCTCTGTTAATCTGTGTGTAGACTGTAGAGTGTCTGATTTCTGGCAGGGTATTAAGTCCAATCATTGCTGCCAACACAGCTATAGCATCTGCGCCATGATGAAATTAATGCCCGCCTTCTCTCCCCTGACTCGTATCTTTCAGCGGAGGCACCGATCCAGCATGCAGCCATAGTTGTCGCGTTTTCATTTTTTATGAAGACTTTCCTTTCATGAAAGGATTCAGTGACAAAGTGACACGTCCCTAGAGGGAACAGCAATCAAAGCAAGAAATTACATTTTCAAGCATTGTACTGTACCTGCCAAATGAACGCTGAATACATTTTAGTTGGACTAAAATTTGTGAGCGGCGTCTCGATGCAGGCATCGTACAGTCATCTGCGTTATTGCAGCAGCTACTAGGCATAGCAGCACTTCATCTTTTATCGCAGTGTCCAAATTATTCTCTCTCAACCTGTTCTATCAGCATAAAATCATGAAGGCAGAACTTTTTCTTGTTGTAATGAGGCAGCAAAATTCATGAATCATTTGAAATCCAAAATATGGTTATAGTATCTTTCATAGGACAACATTTTTTAAGACTCTATATCTGTCTGACTTGTGCTATAGGTCTCTTTCACAACCTGCCAACCCTCTGGGGACACACCTCTTTAAATATAGACTATTTGCTGTAGTACAGTAATGTTGGGATTGATTGATACACAGCTGAGTTTTTCTGCCTGGTTGCGCATCAGAAGTGGAGAACGGGCTTTCAGCCATATCTCAGGTCTGATCTGACAGCAGGGACACAGAAGGGCCTCTTGGCAAACTGAGTAACAGCAGAGCTCAGCTGAGCAGAACACAGAGGAGACAGGGCTGTGATTTACCTGGCATACGAGCACTGAGGGGAGGAGCTGGAGAGAACCATCTTTCTTTAAATAAATGGGCTAAGGTGGGATAATAAGAGCTAATATTTTTGATGGCCTTGTCTCTCTGTGGTTCTCCTGCGGTCAGGATTTTTCTCAGATGGTTATCTAGATCAATAATTCCCCACAAAATCAGTGTCACAATGTCTGAACATTTTTTTCTCATATCAAAAATATAACAATAAGTCTGTTTCTTCAGTGTTTTTTTCACATCATAATTTGGAGGTTGACCCAGTGGGTGCACCACTAAGCAACGCACACACAGAAGATGACAGTTTAACAGGAATTACAGCCAAAGTCTCCCTTTATCGCCCTTCAGATTTCCTACTAATACTTCTTAAATAGAATTATGGATTTCTCCCAATGACTGTAAACAAGGATGGAAAAACCCTCCATAACATCACCCTGAGAGTTTCCTAAAGTGCGGTTTTGGAGGCTTGAGTGGTGACTATAGCTGTCTTGGCAGTCCATGACTCTGCTTAACTTCTGGCTAATCCAAAAATTAGAGCAAAGAGGTGACGCTGAGGCGAATCATGAAAAACATGTCTTAGTCATGGACTGTCCTGTGACAGCACCAACTTATCACTCAGAGCAGCCACACATCTAATCATGCGTAACTTTAAGCCTCAGTTCAATTTAATGACAGTTGTATAACAATCATCAACATGAAAATTAGCCCTCGAGTCCAAAAGCATGCCAGTCTGTGAAAATGTTATTTCTGCTATAAATTTTGGCATTTTAACATGGGGGTCTATGGGATTTGACTCACTTTTGGAGCCACCCTCAAGTGGTCATTTGACGAAATACAGTTCAATGGTGGCATTATTTTTCATCCTCTGTGACTGCAGTTTGATTTTTTCATGTGTGCAATCACAAACAAATGCCCACACTTACCAGAGATACATCTTTTGCACCTCTAAGTTCTGCTAGCTTCTAATGCTGCAGTGACATCAGTGATCGTTGATTGCTCTTGTTTGGAAAGTGGTGCACTCAGATTGCCACATTATTCATTAAGTCTGTATGAGCCAGACATTTTCCAATGGTGGAATTAGTAAATCACCAGCTACTAAGAACTTTTATGGGACTTAATGGTTTAAACTTTGTAATGAATCGTTGAATAGCTTGTAAATTACTTAAAAACCACCCTCCTCCCTCCTGCTTTGACAGTTTCGTATAACCAGTCAGAGGTGCATCCATTTATCTGAAGCTATCGTCCCCATAACAGTTTAAACTGACCCCTGGGGCTGCTGCCATGGCAACAGGTCAATGTCAAATTGGAACCGCAGGAGGCCTGAGATTGGTTGGAGTGCTGCTGGATTTGTAGCGTTTAATATTGTTGCAGTGAACTCTTTGACTGACAGCCGGCCCGGAGGACACACAGCGACACACATACACTCACAATCATAACTGGAAATGGCCTGATCTCACATCCAAGGGACCCTCTGATGGCATGATTGGCAGAATGAGTTTAGCTTTAATAATCCTAAAAATATTTATGCTCTAGCACTATACTGAATGTATATATATGAATATAAATCTATATGGCGAAAGTATAATCCCGGCTGTCTGTCTATAATACATCTCTTGGACCATTAAAGTAACCTCTCAGCCCAACAAAGACACAGTGCCAATTAAAAGTGGAGTGTGTGTGGGGGTTTACTGCCGTTGTTATTCTCTGGACATATAGTAATGAGCTCAGTGCAGCAGCAGTCTGTGTTGTGGCCACAGCGATGGATGTTGCTGCAACCTCGTATGAGCGAACCACAGCCTCTGCAAATGGAGAGCACAAATACACGACACACAGAGCATCTTGATGTATTTTGTTCATCCTTCTTGGGTGTTTTTTTTTTCTCCACATCACAGCTCGTGCAATGACACAAAAAGGACCTGCTTTGTAATTAATGCAAATATTTGGGACTGAAATGCAGCCGGAGCTTTAATGATGCCTCCATGTGATGATTCCCTCTGGCTGTAACTCTGACCCTGGCCGCACTCATTTACTGTAACTCATCAGCTGCACACACACACATACATAGAAACACACATGTGCACGATATGACTCCTAGTACTCTGCCGCTGCCCGTCAACGTGACCCCTATTCTTCAGCCATAGCTGACTAACTCACAACACGGTCACATAATGGCTGATGATACAGATAACATTACTGAAAGGGATTAAATTACTTCACTGTCTTTGCTTTCAAGTCACAAAATCCACTTGACTTTTAACATAATCAAGACTGATGGCTGTGGAAGCAAAGAAGGAAGGAAGGCATGGAGGCAAAAGAGACTCAGATAAATGTGGACTGAATGAAAACTTTTTGAACATCATCGCATGAGGTCAAACGTTCTCAAAAGGGGTGTGAAGTAGGTGCAGATGAGACATGTAATTGCAGTATAGAATGTTTTGGCTGCCTTGTAGAATAAATTTTAGTCTACTAACCTTGATATGCAGTAAACCTGCAATGCATAATATATTCCAGTACAACAGCAATGCATCCCAGAGCATCAGAGACCATTTGATTTGACTTTCTGGCCATGTCTTATGTAGCATTGTGTAAATATATTTATTAAGTTTGTGTATTTGAATTTTGCCAATTCCCTGAAGAGTTTTTCTATAAAACTCAAGATTTTCCATTTGTCTTACTGACAGCTGACTCATTAAAAATCCCTCGGAGATACAAACACACTTCAGAAATGTACTCTTTCCATGAAACATACCTGCAATTACAGGACCTGAGGTTATACAGCGTCTGGTCTATTTCACTACAAATAGTACTGAACTTACGAATGGAAGTTCAAGTGCTAATCACTATGTAACTGAAAACGCCCACTAACTGTAGCGTATATATTCAGTGTATGCACTTACCATGAGTGGATTGGAAAACCAAGCCTGCTGGAAAGATTCTTCTGTGATCATCTAAAATATGAGAAACAAATCACTTTTAAATCGCAGTTTAAATACTGAGGATAAGTGTCTTATTCCAATTGTCAAAATTATTGCTGCCTCCAAGACACAGACAGGAATTATCTGATGAAAACGTTTCATTGCTTCACAGAAGACCAAAGCTCAGTAAATCTTCTTTTTGTGTTAAAGGGTGAAACTGCAGGAATCCAGAGGGGATTTAGGTTAATAAAAGGTGCTAGAAGTGAAGACAGAAAATAATCTTTAGAACGAGGATTGATCTGTTGTATAAAAAACAACAGCAGAATTTTTAAGGAACAGAAACATTTAACAACCAACGAACTGTAATCAGCTGGTAGTTGGAAACTGAAGGCTCTGAATATGTGACACTTTGTAGGAATGAGCTACTTTGAGATACATTATTTGAGCACGTAATTCAATTAAAAGAGACTTAAATCAGAGACAAGCTACAAATGTGTGCTGCTTAGGGGTGTAGCTATGCCAGGAACATTCCTGATGCAGTCTAGATACTGTCAGTGCAGGAGGAAGGAGTGATGCTGCAGATCTGTATGGACGTGATGTGGAGCTGCAGCTCAGCAGAAGGATCACTTGTTCTGATGAGAAGTACAGACTTAGCTCAGTCACCAGGCAGCCAAAGGAGATTCCATCTACAATCTTGCCTTTCATCTAGAACATCTTCCCTTTGATGATATTGCCTAGTAACAGTCAACTTAGCTCTGCCTACAGGCTGCTGAGGACCCCAAAAATCATGTCTGCTCATCCAAACTGCTTTAAACTGCACTTTCTTGGCTCAACAGCCAACTTTGATCAGAGGAATAAATGTTGAAATTTTCAAAGCACAGTAACTATATTCCGTTTGTGTACAACTTGCACAAATACATGAGAACAGCTACAGCAAAAAACACCACAGTCTTCGAAATCTGTGGTGAATATTATGTTCCACGCTGTCAAAACTCAGAACTGAGTTACAGAAAATGCGTGAAGGACATTTAAACTTTGGGTTAGTTTTTAAATGTGTTTTTAATTACATTTTTTTGTACACATCACACATACGTTTACTGAAACATAAAAGAAAATGAAAGAAAAAGTGAACCTAGTCAGGTCAAGAATTTTTCATCTTTTATTATATTGTGTAATAATGTATAAATTTATGTTCTAAGAGGGATTTGGTTGAGGTGAAGGGTGAGGGAAGAGAAGGCATTCAGTGGGAGAGAGTTTGGGGGAGGAGGATTTGATAGGGCTAAGGATAGCGATCAGATCAAAGTCAGATTCACCCCCTGTGCTTTTAAAAAGCTGGGGGAGTCTCTTCTTCTAAAATTTCTTTTTTGTCTTTATACATCTACCCCTGCTCTGATAAATTCACAGGTTTGTTCCTCAACCCATTAATGGATTTTTCCTTTTTGCCCTTCTTCTCCCTGAGGGCCTTCTTTAGCATGTTTATAGATTTCAGCAGGCCAGAGGTTTAATGGTGCCACTGGTGTCTTTCATTCTCCAGATCCTCCTGCAGCTGAACTACTGCTGCCTTCATACTTCGGTCATTTGTAGATGTTCAGCTGGGAGATGGGATCTGTTTCTCTCCTGTTGTTATCTATCCTAAAGTTTGAGACTTCCTCCATCTGATGCATTATGCAGGTCTCGGTCTACTTCTTCTCGTCCTTTTCAATGTTTTCAAATGCTTCCAGCTGCTCAATTTTTAGGGAAGTATTTATTATATCCATCATCTCTACTGAACTCTACAGAAAGAACTGCCATCTGTTATTCTGGCTTTAGCTCTTTGAGTTTCAGTCATTTTTTTCAAGTGCTCTATCTCACTTGGTATGGCAGCCTTTTCTTCTTCCAGCATTGGTAACCTTTTTTTAAATCACCTAAGATCTCATTGAAATTCTACCTCAGAGATCTGAACCACTTCAGGGACAGCAGCCAGTGTTTTGTCAGTTGGTTTGGCACGCAGCAGTTTGGATTCCACCTGCTGCAGGTTGATGTCCCGGCGTTGCAGCAGGCTACAGCTTGGGTGAGGTGACAGGATGTTGAATCACTGCTGCAGTTTGGAAATCATGGTAGGCTGTTCAGAAATTGCTGCATGTTGGGAAGTGGGAACTGCAGGGTGTAGTTTGGATGATGCTGCAGGCTGTGCAGGCGTTTCTTCAACACGGGCTTCTTGGGCTGCAGCAGGCAGTTTGGGGGTCGAACCAGGTCCAGAAACTGTAGCAGACTGTAGTTCAGGAGTTGGAACGGCCTTGGATTCGAGTGCCACAGCTGCAGCACAGACTGGGAGCTGCAGTAGGTACCTCAGGAGCTTGTTGTCCCTCTTGTCCTTCCTGTGTCTCTCTTCAGTTGTTGAGATGCAGGCAGGAGTTCAGGTCATCCACCTCCTAGTTGTTTGATGCAGTTTTCCAGCAGTTGCTGACTGAGGCGTCTCCAACTAAGATTCTCTTTTAGAGGCAGGCTGCCTTCACAGACCTCTTTTCTTCAAAGACTTAACATTCTACCTGCAGACAGGAGGACTTTTCTTTGTTGTCCTTTCCTGCTTTTTCATTGCCTTTTTTCACTTTTGTCACAATACCAAAGAATTTTTTTCTTTCTATTTGGTTAACAGCATATTGTCTGGTTTCAAGAGTGAATGATTCTGAAAATGTTGGCTGATCACAATTCCAACTAATTTAATACTACTACTTTGCCTTTGATGTTGTCAAGCATCATGAATGACTGATGCTCCGCCCACAAAAAAATAAATAAATATGAGGACTGTTCATCCATCAGTCAACAATGCAATCCACAGACCTCCAACAATTCATCTGCCAAGTTTAGAGTAGATTGGATGAAAAGTTGTCCAGGAGAGCAAACAACACACTCACGCATACACACACACACACAGAGATTTCTGGATTTATTTGTGAGACAGCTTTGCCTGCCAAAAGTCAACACATGTAGCATAACAGGCTTTTACAACCACAAAATGAAGCTTTAAGTTTGGGTTGTACATCATTCGAAAATATGAGTCATCTTTGCAGCAGCATCTCAAGAACTCCGCCATCCCGACCTCCACATATACTAAAGGGCACTCTACCTCCTGCAGTAGCTTGGTAAATTGTGCATGGAATTGTCAAATATAAATGCATTTTATCCTCTGGGAGACAGTGCTGTGTACCTTCTTTTGTGTTTCACAACAAACAAGCAAGTTTTTTTATTTTTTTATCAGCACTTCAGATGAAAAAAAGTCTGTCTTTGGTGTGCTCTTCCTCTCAAAACAATTTTCCCACATTGTGGTATTGAGTTGACCTTGCGACTGTGTAAACTCAATTCAGGGAGTTACTTTCTAAGTGTTGTGTCGAGATGGGTGACATACATAAAGGAAACGCCTTCAGAAGAGCTTCAGTGCTCCTTTGCATAGATTCTTCAAGTTTCTGAGACGCTGCTGTTGTGTTTTAATGATGATTGTGGAGAGCGCTGTCAGATGGAAGTCCATCTACAATAGATATTCAGATATTTTCAAGGGGTTTTTAATGTATATTATTTTTGAACTGTTATAATTTCTCCTCTGAAGGCATGTTTTATAGTAATGCAGCTGTGCTTTACTATAATGACTGAAATTTTCCAGATGAAAGCTTTCATAAAAAATACAAGCAGATTAATCAGTCATATAGGATAATAATTGGGAGCAGCCATAGTGAAATGAAATAGAGATTTCCTCAGATAGTGTTATCATTTTGAGTGTCACTGGATATCTAAGTGCATCTTCATCAGAAGAAGCCATTTTGAAGTTGATCTGTGTTAAATCAGTTTTATAGTAGTCTGCCAGGATAAGCAACAATGCATAACTGATAATATATTCATGTATGTTTAATTGAACTTTAGGCGGCTAACTACTGTTCTAAACAGTGCCTGAGGCACAACTATAGATAAAGAAAGAAATTGTTGCTCTGCATGCTATAGATATTTTACCACTTCCATTTTTAATTCACACTTGTCTCCTATCTGCTCTGTGTAAACACAGCCTGCAGTTCATCCCAGTTCTGCTAAAAAGTTCCTGAATGTTTGTCACATAATTGTCGGTGGCAGCTCAGTAAGTCATGGCTTCACAGTTGTGCTGAGTAATAAAGAATTATTAGCATTATCCTTTTTATTTTTTAATTACAGAATTTGGTTAGTGCAAGGGGTTTATTTTTGGCAGATTGTTAAATAAATCTATGAAGAATGAAGTGACTTTGATGAGACATGATGATTTTAAGCTTAGATTTAACTGTTTGATTTCAGAAACCAGCTCAAGGGCTGTTGAAAGTTCAAAATGAGACCATTTTTAAAATTCCTTTCTTTGATAAATAGTGCAATTTTAGTGATATTTTAAAGATAACATATTTCAAATTTGCTGGCAGGTTCTAGCGTTAAGAGGGTTATAATTTTTGATTCAAAAACCAATCAATCCATGTCTACTGATAATATTGTGGATTTTTTGTAGCTGGATGTGGCAAAGAATATGGCTCTGTATGTACATATACAGCCACAAGAAACTCTCTATTTTGTGTCGATAAAGTAGATGAGAAATGGTTATTGGAGCCCTCCATTATTTCACCCCAAACATTTTCAGGTACAGGAATTTTCATTGCTTAAAATCTGCATTCATTCTTATTCTACACTCGGCTACTTTGCTAGAGAAATGTATTAATGGTCTTTGTTAGCAAATGATGCCCCCTGTGTTTTGGCGCCTACATAGCGGACACTGCCAGCTGTTTCACAATAAGCTGAGATGAGCGTAATCACCTCTCCATCTTGATGAACAGTTATCAGAGACAGCGCGGTGATGAACTGAAGTGACAGTTCAGCAGGCTCTTCTCCTCACTGAACCCATGTGGCCCTTCTCAGTTCAACACCCTCCTCCCCGTCTTCAACGCTGTTTTCTGATTGCTGCCTTTTCACTGACCTCCCATCTGCCTGCTTGCTTTTTGGTTTCTTAATCCTGTCATTTTCGTGCTGCGGAGCTTGAAGGTTTGCTTGGCAGACGGGCCTGCGTGCAAACACATACAGCCTAGTGGTGAGAAGGAGCTAAAGCTTAATTGCTGTCAGTGGCAGTACAGATGGCTGCATTAACTGAAGTTAAAATGATCCATTTGTAAAACCTCTTGTGTAACTCCCCAGGACAGCCTCATACTGCTGCTGCTGCCGCCGCTGCTGCTTTCATGACTTTGTCTGAATCTATCCAAGAATGACAGACTCACCTCCACTCTCTGGTCTGGAAATCATCGCTCTGAATCCAGGTCTTTGGGCAAAAAAAAAAAAGTGAATTCCTGCACACCTCTGTAGTGATTTATTACGCACTTCAGGGATCACCTCTGTGATCATTTATTATACTCTGTGCTATTCTCAGACGAACCTCTGCTCTGCGGTGGAAAATCACAGGAGATGACTGTGCTTTTGGGGTTTGAGGAGAGATGAAAGTTTCTTTAAGACTGCACTGTAGGTCAGAAACAAGAAAAGTTCATGGATCAGCTTTTGTAAGCTTCTACTGGGGTTCAAAATTCTGATGAAGTTACTGAAGTTAATTAACAGACATAGTAGTTCATCATTTTATCAAAATACGCCAGCCAAGAAGCCAGTGCCAGTACCGTAGCATTTACAGAGTATGTATACCATTGCAAATACCTACAGATATTTCAAATCTAATTTTTTCAAATGCTATGCAGCATTAGCAGTAATGTGGGTGTTGGTCATGGTGAAGAGGGAGCTGAGCCAGAAGGCCAAGCTCTCCATTTATCAGTCCATCTACATTACAATCCTCTCCTGTGGTCATGAGCTCGGGGTAGCCACTGAAAGAATGAGATTGTGGGTACGAGCAGGAAAAATTATTTTCTTCCATTAGGTGACTGGGTTCAGCCGTAAAGATAGGGTGAGGAATTTGGACAACCGGAGGAAGCTTGGAGTGGAGTTCAAGCTGCTCCTTTGCCTCAAAAGGGATGAGCTGAGGTGGTTCAGGCACCTGATTAGGATGCCTCTTGGGCGCTTTACTTTTGGAAGTTTTCCGGGAACGTCCAATAAGAAGTAGATTCAAGTGCTCACTGAAGGGATTACGTATCTCAGCTGGCCTGGGAACCCATCGGGATTCCCTATGGGGAACTAGAAAACATTGTTGCTTAGCCTCCTGCAATGCAACCTGAACATGGATAAGTGGAAGAAGATGGGTGAATAGAATAGAATAGAATAGAATAGAATAGAATAGAATAGAATAGAATAGAATAGAATAGAATAGAATAGAATAGAATAGAATAGAATAGAATAGAATAGAATAGAGTTTGTTACTATTTGTATGGGTAGATTATAGTACAGGTGTATTGGAATGCTAAGGAATTATCCATCCATCCATAGTTGCATTGGATGGATGGATATGTCATGTTCAACACACATGCATGATCATCATTCATTTTCAACATTTTTTTAGGGATGACACTCTATTTATATAGCAATAAAGGGATCTAAGTATAAATAAAAGTTGCTTAGTGTACTCACAGATGAATAGACCAACTCCAGAGGTGGAGTCTTTGATGCAAAGAGCCACTCTCATCAAAATCTGATTTAAGAAATTTTGTTTCAGGCCCGTGTAAGTCTTAAGAATTCTAGTCAAGTGATGAGCATGCCAGACAACGGAAAAAAGAAATGCAGCTACACCACTTCAGGACTGTCTTTTCTCATCTCTTTCTGTGCACCTGTAGTTCTGCCCTCCAGCTGCTGTGATAGAAGACACGTCTGTGGCTCATTCTGATGTGATGTGTGTCCTCTGCAGGGTGGCGAGAGGAAAGAGTCGTAGTTCGGACCATCATGCCCTTTGCTCTTGCAGCGGGAAAGGAAGTGTGTGTGTGAGCGTCCCTGGTTGGCTCTGCTGGGATGAACATGCCACTGCACCAAATCTCTGTCATCCCCCGTGATGTCACCTCGTCGCGGGTGTCAGGCAGCGGGAAAGCGAAGGACAAGGACAAGCAGGTATGTGCAGAATTCAGAGGATGAAATGGGTCACACAGTCTCGAGGCTGCGGACACAGCTGAGGATTATGGGACAGTTTTATCACATAATATGTAATTACTTGCTTTTTCTATGTGATCAATGTTGGTTTCTTATTTTAACTGATGACAAAGGTCCCCTTGAGTTATTATGATACAAAACATTTTCTCTAACATTCACAGCTCTTAAAATGCTTGTGAGGTTTATTGTCTTTTTCATTTTGATGTGCTTATAGGTTAGCAGGATTCATAGCAATACATTCAATATAATTGCTGGTAGGATGTTTTTCCTTAAAGGCACTGGTTACCTTTATATTTTGTTACAAATAATAGTTTTCACCATAACAACCGAAGCTTCAGTTTAATGTCGCTGTTTTTGTTATATTTATTATGATTTTGGGTTGTTATACATCTGTGTGTCTCATTGTTTTGAATGAGATATCTCTTTACTGCTTAACGGGAATGTCTTCAAACCTACCTGTGACCATAGCTGATGAATTCCTATGCTAATTAGGACAAACAGCTGTTACACTGACTGCAGCTCATTCCAAACTCTGAACTAATTACATCCCAGTGTGAAGTTGTTTCGGATGCTATATTTTGTGATTATCAGCTTTTCCACTGTGTATTTTGTCACAGTGGTGGTTATGTTAAAGCAAGCTACTAATAAAAAATCATTTCCATTTGATTATTCAGGAAGGGCTGGATTCATTAGCATTAGCTGTGCTCCACAGCTTCACCTTAGGTGTTTGTTTTTTGTTTTTTTTTTTAATTTATTGGCAGCAACACACACACATTAGCTCTGCACATGCAGCAGCACACACAGGGTGAATGGATTGTTGTACCCTGAATTAGATGTGCATTTACTGATCCACCTCTTAAATCTGTGTATTAAATGCCTGTGTTTTTTCACTTTCACTTATATATAAGTTGTATAGTATATTTACTATATAACTTATATATAAGTTATATAGTATATTTACTGTATAACTTATATATAAGTTATATAGTATATTTACTGTCACTCATATACCCACAGGAACAAAATTCTCCAAAACTTTATCACAATGTCCGTTGTTTTTTTAATTTATTGTGTCTTTGGTTTTAATTGGATTTGATTTGGGAAAATTTGTATTTTTTAAAAACAACTTATGAAAATACGAAAATCTACTAAATGCCTCGCAAAAGGATTGTCAGAAATGTCAACTACTCAAAAGCGAATAGGTTTGCTTTTAAGATTAAATTTGTGAAAAGGATGGGGAGTGGGGAAAGTTATCCCAGGTGTTCTGTCAGAAAACAATCAAAGTTAATTCTTTTATGCCAGGGGTGGCAATCCCAACGTGACTTCTTCATTACAGCATTTGTCTCACAAACAAATTATATTTGTGTTGCCTGTGGGTTGAACAGAGATTTTCCATTTAATGAGCCTGGTTAAAGTCTGGACTGATTTGCCTTTTGTGCCTAAAACCACCTGTAGGCCGTCTGTTTTTGCAGCTTGCTCGTGATACCAGCCAGAGGATTTTATTTTTGGTGTTTTGTGAATTGTTGGCTATTTCATACTTATGAAAGGAATCAGTAAAATCAACTTAGAACACTTTCATCCCTACTCCTGCTGATTTTAATTTTATTTTTTATCATTTTTTAAGACCAAAATAAAAGCCTCAACCAATTTATCCATCCATTGCCTATGCAGAAGAGTATTAGTGTCTGGAAAGTCTATCTAATTTGAAGATTTATTCTCTGAATTCTGACTTTTCTCTGTAACCAAAGGTTATGCTCAGCTGTCCTCAAACTCTTACCATCTAGCTGTCATCATGAAGCATCTGTATGTCTTTTTTTTCATTATTATCCTGCATCACGTATGATTTGTCAGTAGTAATAAAGTCAGTTGTACGATCGCAGCTAAATTCAGCCTCACATGTACCCCATCAATCTTGCTTTGTCTTTCTGTACTCGAACACCATCAAACAGTCCAGTGAAGTGCACTCAGAGTGCAGTTGCTTTTTTTGAGCACAGGAACAAAGTGAGGTGCTCAGACAATATGTGTGTGGCCTGCTCTTTCTCCTCGGCCTCATCAGATCACAATAGAGCTCCGGTGAGTGCAGCAGCGCAGGTGTTCTTAAGAGGCGTCTTCCTGCTGCAAGTGGCGTCATGTTTCAGCCTGTCGAGCTGTAAACTGCCACATGTATGTGATTTTTGTCGTTTGCTTGATCGATCTGTGTTCACCATGAAGCTTAAAACGCCTCGTCATTGCAGAAGTGAAAGTGAACTGGGATTGACTCCAAAACCGCTTTCATATCATGCTATTAGGTAAATAAAAAAGTGAGTTTGTGCAGCTTGGATACCTTTTTGTGCATGGTTAACAGGATTAAGGGGTATAAACTCTGAGAGCTGTCGTAGGAAGGTTGCATCAGTCTGTTGGGGCATAAAAGGGAGAAAGTGTAAGCTTCATAATGTCTGGGGGGTGTTTGGTCTCCCTGCCGCCATGTTTGCTAACAGCGTAATGGTCCAGCTCAGCGTCTGTGCTCAGCATCACCTTCTGCCTCTGTTTGTCTCCTGCTGGCTGAGCCTCCTTTTTGTTCCCCCGAGGAATAAGTGGATAAACAGCAGCGATTCCCGTCCTCCCTGGGGAACCATCAGCAGAGTGGAGAAAGGAGAGTGTAGGAAGTGAGGAAAGGGGAAAACGGTGAGTGTTCGCTTTGAATGCTGATCAGCTCGAGGGTCCTGGAGGTGTGTATGTGCCCAGAGTTTAGTCAGAGAGCACAGGCCCATCTGGCCCTCTTAGACAACACAACTGGTCTTTTAGTGCCTCAGGGTAAAAAAAAAAAAAAAGAAAGAAAAAGAAGCAGAACTTTGCTCTGCTTAGAATTCAGAGTTAGTCAGCTGCTTCTTTTAGAGAGCAACACATCTTTAACTGTTGCTGGCCCCACTTTGGCCTCTCTCCTCCGACTCCACTCAAGTTCATTTGTCTTCGCCGAAAATCCTCTTTGGATATGTGCTTGTGGGCACTTTGTCCGTGCACTGTGGTCTTCCGCTTGAGAACTCATGTTTGGGTAGATAAATTGAGGTTTAAAAAATATATTAAAAAAGAGCACCGAACGACTTTTAGAGAAAAAGTTTTATTTCTTGTGGAGGAGGGGAAAAAAAGAAGAAAAGTTCCCCCACGGTTCTCTGCCTTTGCAAATAATACGGTCAGATTTATTTGAGTCTGGGGTTTTTGATAAGGTGTGCAGCAAATGGATTATGCATGAGTTGACAATAAAGTAAGCTCTGGCACGGGTTGGCAGGTGGGGAAGGAGGAAAACCAAACCGACTGTCATTTAAGATTCATAAGTCTCGTGGGAAATGCACACTGAGATGTCAGTGTTTGTTGATTATTGTGTCTTTAACCCATCTGCAATATCACTCGCTGGCGTATCTGTTTACTGCAAGTGTGTTTCATTTATATGAGCAGCATGCGATTACGTCCAGTGAACTGAGAGACATAGCAAAGCTGCAGTGGATGCAGCTGTAGCTTTCATTTTCACAGTAACGCGTATATTCACACAAACATACAGGACCTCATTAACACCAGCATTATATATAGCAGTATATTTCTATGACTGTGTGCACAACTGAACTACTGTGATGCTCCATACCTGTCCTTTTTTGACGCTGCATGTGTTTTTTATGAAAGCAGAGAGAGCGCTAGAGGCCTTGTCCTTCAGTAAGTGTGTCGGAGTCAAGGACAGAAAAGACCGACTGGTTCTCCTCTGATGTTTGGCGATTTGAAAACAGCTGCCGCCGCTGAGCTCCTGGGCATCGATCGAGCATCGCTGAGCTTTGTAGATCAAACACTGACCGCCACAGCAAAAACTTTATAACACAGCATCCAGGCCAGATAGGGACTGTTAAATGTGTCTGACTTAATGAAGCACTTCTATTCCGCTGACATGGTTTCTGTTGCTCATTTTCTACTATTCCTTCACCACTTAAAAACAGTGATTTTGGTACAGCTGAAGCATTCTAGCTGAGTTTGCAGGAACCGTGTTTACACCCAGCATTACTTTATCAGTTAAACTTTGTCCAAAAAATAGTGTGTGATAAAACTCTACAAGTGTATTTTAAAAAATATTTGAAAATATGTTCTCTTCCCCGAGGCAGAGGAACATTTTCCAAACATGTAATGGATCAAAACTGTCCAAATCCGTCCCTTCCAGATTGCCATGCCCAGGGACTTGCGAATGGAAATACCATGATAATTACCCCGAAAGCCTCGGGGCCAAGTAATGTAGGCGTGAAATGCTGAATTATCAGGAAAAGGGGTGTTTACACGTTGTGTGACTTGAGTATATCAGGAGTAAACACAAGGTGGTCACATCTAGTCGGACGCAGCTTCGGTTAAAAAGGGGATGTGATTGGTTAAATATGCACTTTAGAGGAAGGAGTACAAATTCTGCCACTGACTGCGTTTGTGTTTTCTGTTGTGCACAAATTATCTCCCTCTACAGTGTGTACACCCATACTGAGCACACCTGTCAGTCTGGTTGATATTCTGGTTACACTAATGCAAACATGCGTGTGTGTCATTTCTCACACACACCTCTAAACACACATACAGTAACCCACACCTCCACGGTCGTCCTGGTGTAGATGTTCAGAGGCCAAACAGGTGCCCCAGCATGAGTATGAAGCAGGATCTGGGGAGAGAAGATAACACAGGCAGAATGGGATCCTGTGTATTCTTGCTGCAGTTTTCATAAAGGTATGAATATTGTGTGTCAGCAAACCAGCCTGCTTTACATGTAACGCTCAAGGAATTCAGAAAAAAAATTACAAACTCTGCACACATTGTGCCGTGAGCCTGACTGAGAACTGAAGAACGTTATGGAGAAAATATTTTGCTTTGTGTGTTATTTTAATTCACATTTAGAGATAATTTTAATTCAAATTTTAGTCTATTTAATGTCAAAACGGAGTGAAAATGCCCTTCAGAGGCTTTCAAAGTTACATCTGCCCCTCGTTTATGTCCAAAATTCAAAGATACTCAGTTCACGAGAGAAACTGAGAAAAACAGCAAATTTACACATATGAGAAGTTAAAACTACTACACATTTTGCAAACGACTGTTAGATCAATGAATAACTCATCCTTTCAGCACCAACTCGGAGGTGTTTCTACCTACGCTAAGTTACTGCTCTCTGTAAAGCCACTGTAATTTTTCAGCTTCTTGTTTCTCGTTGCTTTGCTGTTCGATTCTCCTCGTGGAAACGTGCATTGGAGGACGTGCACTCGGGATGCAGGTACACACATTCACATGCCAGCAGCTGGTGTTGTTAGTCTGCCCGTCTGTGCAGGACTCGCACGAGTCTCCCAGAGGCCCCGGCTGCACTTGAGGTTGAAGTGCTAAAAAACATAATTAAATGTGGAAGAGCTGACACGACAGCCGGGCCTTTGCGGGCCTCGACTGCTGTGAGGAAGGACTTTGCTTCACCTTGTTAAAGATTTCATTTCATTAGCCGCTGTGATGGCTCCACGGGTTATTTTACTTCTTTTGGTAGCTGTGACAATCTGCACTATATTAAGTTTTATATATGCGATTACAGCTGACCCGTAGCGGCAGAAAATAGACTTTGAGAGGAATAGTTGGAAATAATTACAGTCCCCCTAGCCGCTCTATACACTCATAGATGAGGCCTAATGTTGTGCACTGATACAGACTGGAAATAGAGTTTGCTTTGTCTCCAGTGTGAGGTTGTGTGATCTCTGCTGTGTGTATTTCAGCACTTGGATTCAGGATAGCGGCTATAAGAAAAGAAAGACATGTTCAGGGCAGACTATATCTTTCAATTAACCCCTGCTCCATTGCCGTCCACGACCTCCACCCACCCACAGACACTCACCCTGCGTGGACACAGATTCAGAGCTCAAATTTACTACTTGGCTGTAAATTCAGAGAGCTCAGCAAGCAAAAACCTTGGAAAAACACATTTTCAAATGATAATCTAATAATTTGCATATTATGTGGGCTGTTGTTTAAAGTAATCTGACAGATGTATAGCTATTAACCCTGTAACCTACAGAATTTGTTCAGCCTGTCACATTGCAGGAACAGAAGCAAGCACCAAGTACTTAAAAAAAAAAAACATCAGCTGTAATTTAGCTGTTTTACTTGAATGAATAAAATTTTTCTGCATATAACACGGTGCACTTCTCATATTTTGAATATCTGTGTTGTTGGAGTGGCTCTGGTTGTAGTGTACAGAGATAACCAGAGACAGACAGAGCTGAATAAAACACAGATGAAGTTATTTCCTGGAGGGAGACATGAAATCACCACATGAAAGGCTCAATCTGCCGGTCCTCTCTCCTCGACGAGACGCCGCCACCGCCTCACTCTGTGCTTCATTTCCCATCCGGAGCTCTCCGCTGCTCGTCTGTTCTCTGGAAGGTGTCTGCGTGTTGTGTCTGAGGACGCTGTGTAATTGGCTGTGACATGCTGACTTGACTCCTGTGACTCACGCGGCCCCGAACACTCAGCCACTGCAAGCCAGATCAATGGTGGAGACACTCTGAGCTCTCCCACAGCACCCACATTCATCTTCCTTCTGAGATGCTGCAGATGTTTCCCTCGCTGCAGCGGACCGTCTGGTGTCTGACACTCAGTGGCTGCTATTCATATGGAGCCGTGCTGCTCAGGTGTATAATGAAAGTCTGATAGGACTCCCGGCTCTGTCACGCTCTATTGTGGTAACCAGTATGTGGCGAGACGCATAATAAGTCTGTTGTGCATGGAGTGAAAGATACTGTGCGCAGTTGAATGCTCGCCTTGTCCCGGTAAAAAATGATAATGAGATTCCCAGTTGTCGGTCATTTGAAGGGAAAGTTTGTTGCATGAACTCCTGTCGACACAAATGCACACCACAGTCTGCTACGATGAGGCTGCATTTAATTTGTGTCAGATTCCTGTCTCCCTGAATGTCTTGATGTGTCTGTCTCCAAGTTCTCCTACATCCTTCTCTCCATCATCCTCTCCTGGTGTTATCCTGTGGAAGATTAGCGTTGTAAATCTCTCCGGCTCACTACTGTGACCACACTGTGAACTCTTCCGTGTTGCTGTCTGGGGAGGCAGAAGCCCAACGGCTGCAGATATGGACTCAATTTTACACTTGTGTGGAACATTTTATGACTGCTTATACTGTAATTCTGACAGCATGGTCTATAGTTTACACACAGGGGATCATCACCTCAGTGAAGAACAAGTGCTGCTGTCTTCTTCTGCTTTGAGGAGCTGCAGCACTTTTACCTGCGTATGAAAAATGACCTTTTCATGCTGCTAACATGACTGTTTATTGAACACGAACATTGTCGCCCTATAATTTCACTTCATGTGCTTTTGAGCTAAATGTCTCAGTAGCTGTTGCGTGGATTGCCATGAAATTGAACGAAACAAATAAGATTGAAGCCCAACTTATCATTTAGCACCATGATGGATCCAACATATTATAATCCCGCTGCACAGGAAAGTGGTTTGAATCCACAGCTGTTGGGAAAATTGCAGGTCAAAGCTGGAGCAGGTTGATGATGGATGTTTATCTTTCGTTTACCATTTATTTTTGTTTTCTTCAGCAACAATTAACTCTCTGAACTCTGAGCAGTTTTTGAGTATTTTTATTTATTTTTTGCTCCTGTTACATTGTTACTCACTATGGACTGATTTTTCACTTCCAGTAAAGTCTTGTACCTCTATGGAAACAGCACAACCATGTCTAGAAGTAGAGAGAACTGAAAAATGTCTTCTGTTCAGTGTGACACAGTTATAATGCCATGAATTATCAAAACAAAAATCAAAAATATCATTTCCTTGATTATTTATTTTACAAAAATGTAGACATGCACACTGACAATGTCTTTATTTCTGTGAGAAAATGTATGAAAAAATATGATAAAATACCTTTCAAACTCGCCTTTGGGTTCAAGGTGACGATTGCAGTGTTGTTTTATGGATAGCAATGATGTCAAGATCCGCATTATAATAAGCCAGGATTAACCCAAACATATGACAAAACTGCTCTGCTTTTGTCTGTGTTGAGAATGACTTGACTGTGGCCTTTCCCAGGACACCGAGAGCTTTAAATGGCACAGTAAACAATCATTTCGGGGACAAGTTTGAGGACTTTTTTGAGGAAGACAGAGCCGATTTACTCTGGTGGTTTATACACCAGACAAGAGAGCCAAAGAATGGAGACTGTAATTGGCATGTCCAGAGTCAGTCTAAGAGACAGGAATAAGACCTGATCTAGACACGTTTTAATTTAAAGATATCAGCTATGTTTAATCCAAAATAATTCAAGTCTTTAGATTAAATTACCACGTTGCAGCGTTGTCTCGGGGTCAACAAGTTCACTCGTTTTCAAGAGGTGCAGCTGAAATCTATGGAGCTTGGACCCATTTTAACATGAAAATGAAAGCAGTCCATTTGCAATATTTGCACAGCTAGTGTTTCGAGTGGTGGGCCTGAGGAGCTGCTTTCATTGAAACCGGTATGTTCAGGTGCTGAAGGAGAAGGAAACAAAGAATACTGCACGGATCGATGAGGCAAAAACACAGTTGCTTTGTCTCCCTTCCTGGCATGGCCTGCAACCAGTGCAGAGAGTAATGCATATTTTTGCCATGTTGTGTGCTTTTGGTCGGTGTTTTTCCATCGGTTTGTGCTGAAAACATCAAAGGTCTCAAAGCTGCACAACATTTTTTTAGTTAGTTCTCTCATTCTCTCATTCTCATTTCTCTCATTTAAAATTTGCACCGTGCAGCTGCAAGATGTAGGAAATTAGAGACAACAAATGCCAATATGTCATCTGCAGATCATATTAAAGGACTCAAGACATTTGCTGCTGTAATTGCCTGCATGTATTGTATGTAAACAGTGCATAATTTAATACCTTGATTAATTATGAAAAATGTCTTCAGCCTTCAAATGATGAGGTGTAATTGTTGCCTGTCTGCGCTGTGTTGATCTGTGTGAGTTAGTGATTTTATAGTACTGGGAGATCAATCATGAAATGCTGTCAAAGGAGAACTTCTGAAGAGCCAATTAAGCTGCGAAAGTCTGTCTTTGATTCAAATGGCAGATAGATCATGAGAAATCCATCAGTTTTATTTCTAAATCTGAGGTGAGGAGTCCACTGTAAATCACCAGCTGTTTTTTTTTTTCCCCTCTTATGCTATACTGGAGGGGCGAATATGTTCTTGTTATGTTGAAAGGGAAGACAGCAGTCGCAAACAGTTCCCATAGGCAGAGAGGAACACCGGATGTTTGTTGCTTGGAAATGTCTACAGCTCGAAGCCCAGGGCGCATTTTAAAATTCTGCACCCAGTGTCTCGTTTTACAAGTCTTGTTTAGACAGATGAAATTTACCGTCTACTCGAGTGGGCTTTTTTCAGTCGTTTCTGAATTTTAGATGTTTTTATGTAAATCGGGTACAGTTTGAAACGGATGCTAGCTCATTCCCCCTGTCAGGCCAATACACCGTTTTTCCATTTGTGCGCTGCTGGACCGGTTCAAGACAAGAGTGGCAGCCGATAAAGATAACAGGCGCCGAGAGACACGGTGACATGCAGCATGGGTCATAAGCCACTCTTGAACCCATGAAATTGTCTGCGCGGTGCTCATCTTCTCCCTCCTTAGCCCGTGGATGGTGCAGCTGCATGAATGCACAAGCACCTGGTCTCCTGATGAGGTTTTCAGTGCGGAGTGCAGAGGACTGCGGCCCGGCATTGACATTCACCTCCATCTACCAGCAGGAGACGCCGAGTGTGGGTGGAGTGCGGCGAACAAGCGCAGAGAGAGAGGCCAGGTGAGAGAATAAAAAGATAAGGTGAAAGGGAGCACAATTATGGTCCGTTGTAAACAGCACGAAGGAAGTGAAAGCGAGAGAGGAGCCTGTTGTTGCCGTAGAAACAGAGCAAATACCGAATAAGCGTACTACCGGCAGGACTGAGGCGGCCGAGGCGGAATGTGGAGGAATAGTTTGCTGCTCACTACAGGCATGCTGCAGCTTTGCCTCTGTCAGAGCTGTCAAAAGCTGTATGTGCCAGGAGCGCTGTGCTTTTGCGCTTTGCTACTTCAATGAGTATTCAGGTAGTGAGCTGTCTGAGGACTGATACCATCCCCATCCACCCTCTAAACCAGTGTCCCGTGTTGCAGATCTCAAGGCTTTCACGAGTGGCATCAGAAAAATGTCTCCCCCTATGAAATTAAGGTGAAGCCTATTTGTAGTAGCAGGAGCTGTGGATCCTCGCTGTCAGTCCTCTGTCATTTTGATTGATGTGTTTATTTGAACTTCCACACAGGCCTAAGGAGCCTGGTGGCTGCTCCGATATCCATCGCCTCGGGTCACACTGCCAGGAGGCGACAGCAATCAGGCCATGTCTTTTGAATGCTGCTATACAGGAAGACATTTTTTCCTTTCCTCTTGTCCCGTCTCATTCTGGACCCCGGCCTCCCTCAGGCTCCCTAATAGATTTCGTTTGTGCTGTATGTGAAACATGAACATCTCAGGCCACCGAGACAAGACAAACATGGGGGACATGCAGGCTGAGAGAATATGTCATCACCATGGAAACCACCTCCCAAGGACTTCGCTGAGCTGCTACCTAAAACCTGTGCAGTTTTTATATCTTTCTACTTTGCACCACAAGGGCTCCTTTCATAAGTTTTCAAGGAATCGACCCCTCTCTAAAACTCCCATTATCCAGTTTACGGTTGACACACTCAAAATGATTAGAATTGCTTTTTTGGCACACACATGCACAGGAGCTCACAGGGCTTATATTAGCACGAATGTTGTAGAATGTTTTGTACAGACTTGAACTCTTTATGTGCCCGTTGTTTGTTTCGGTGTCGACTGCTAAACAAGTTGAGGCCTTGGTTTGAGTTGCGCTGCATCTTGGAAGGACAGTCAAGGATGCATCTTCACTCCGAGGTCATTGTCACTTTATGAATCTGTTGAATTATTGCTTGTGCAATGCCAAACTACTCAAATACTCAACAGCTGCGTCTTGAGTGCACACTTAAGGCTTCAATGTGCCTTTTTTAAGTTCATCTTAAATAGTATTTCTGTGTGATTTAACAGGAATGGTGTTCATCTGCTGTTGACACACAAAACAGAGTCAGCTGTGTTTCAGGCTGTGCACACTGACTCCAGGAAGTGTGCAGATCTGGACAGGGGAAAAGGATTTTTCTCTTGGATTGGCAGCAAACCTGTTGCACTTCTGTCGAGCATGTAACGTGTATGTACGTGCGTCATGCAACTCACACACAAGCATGTCGAAGCAAACGCTGAAAGCTGAAACTGCTATGCGACGATACACAAAGATACGTGATGACACAAGACTTTCCACGGACAAAGGTGTCTCAGTGGCTGGTGGAAAAGGATCTGCTGCATTGCTCCTATTGATGACTCAAAGTACTCCTACAGAATATAAAACCTAAAGCCTGCTGCTGATCTCCCAGGGAGCTGGATTACTCCACTAAATGCTGGAAAGAGGCAGAATGTGTAAAAGCATGAAAGAGGAATGTACAAGATGTTGTTTCCATAAAAACATTATCACTTTTCTTGAGGGCGTTTGATATCCTAATTGGCTGATTAATGTCTTTCCACCCTGCGGTCTCTCATAAAGCCTAAATAGATTATTACATCTCTGAAAATGTGAAAACCAGCATGCCTATCAGAAAGTTGTGAGTAATCACCATTTAGGGATTCACTGCAAAATGGAAACGATGCTCTTCCTTTTTTTTTTGTATTTTTTCAGCTTGGAACAGAGCAGTCCTTGGTCAGTTTAGCACTAAAAGTCATTCCCATGTCTGTGTTTACCAGTGACTTCACTGCATAGTGCTGATGACTCAGAGCTGAGAGAAAGAAGGAAAAAGCTCACGATTCTCTACACTTTAAGGAAAGTTTGTTGAACTTTTAAGAGCCTGATGAAAGAGGGAAAGATTGAACAAGCAAACGAAAACCGCCTTAAAAGCCAAAGGACGTTGTCAGGACACGATCATCATCTCTGCCTATTTGAGGACTGATTTTGGTCCCATTTCACGTCGAAATGCTGCTCTTTACCGAAGATATTTGCTTAAAGCTGTCTGTACACAGACAGAGAGCTGACCAGACAAATATTGACAGGGCGGAGTGAGACTTGAGCCGTGATTGGAAGGAGGTTTGAGTAAATGAAGAGTGGTTGGAAAATGTAGATGAAATGGAACAGCAAAAATGTGTTTCAGATGGCAGCAGAGGGAGATGGAAAAGCAGAAAAAGTGAATGTTGGAGTGTGGGCCGGTTGGGAGCGATGGGATTTCGCCTTCATGCTTATCACTTCAAAAGGCAGACTGTAAAATGTAGTCTGCTCTTCTGCACACCTTCCTCCATCTTCCTCTCTGTCTCTCTCCTCCTTACCCGAGGTGAAGTGGATCATTTTGGCCTAATAGTTACGGTTTGATTTGCTGTGCAGTTTTCTTTCATAGAGACAACCTATGTCCCGGGGAACTTGCTCATTCAGTGCTGCAGCTCCACACTCCCCTCCGCTTAATGTGAGCAGCAGCGGTCACGGAGTACAACATTTCTGGAGTGTGAAATTGTTGCTGTAACAGTTGAAACGAGCCTCCGGGGGGGAGAGGAGGAGTTTGAGTCAATCAAAAGTGTGTCATGTAAACACGGCATTGTGGTTTGAAATATGGCTCTGGTTTGTTTCACACCATGATGCGCCTCTCATCCATTTTATCGTCATTGTGCTGCCTTGTAGTGTCGTAAAGATGATCTGAAGGAAGTCACAACAGCTTGCCGCGGCCTCATCATGAGCCCCTCACAGCTGTGTCACGTAGCACTGAACGATCTCCAGCGATACCGCCGGAGCTGAATCGCCCATATGGAGCCGGGGCAAACATGTTGATGAGCAGCGGTTAGTTAGGATGTGAAGCCGGTACCTTGTCGGCTGTCGATCGAGGACCACAGCGGATGTGTGACAGGCGATAATAAGTTAGAAGGATGTGAAAGACTACATTAAGCTTAGGTGGAGACAGCTGAGATGTTAGTGGAGGTGTGATGTGGGATGTTTGAGACTTCAGCAGAGGAGAATGATGAGTTTTGAGGGAAGGTGGGGGAGGGGAGGGGCTTCATGTTGTCACCTACAGGTGATCTGTCTTGTAGAGAAGTTAGCATAAATTATGTGAAACCAGCAATCCTGTAATTATGTAAAAATACCTGAATTACACCGCATCAGTGGTTGCATTGTGCTGCTTTGCTTTGTTCTGTATTTTGCTTGGTTACTAATGAGTCCCCGTTGGTTTTGTGGAAGAAACTCTGTAATTTGGCTGTGATTATAAATAAATGAGTGGCAGTGTCTATTTGCTTCACTCTTAATTAAAGTAACTGCAACTAAACTATTATTTTTATGTGAATAATACACATGAAGTGTCCACTTTATTACAGCTGCTCTGTACAACCGGTCCATTACAGCAGTTCTGTCAGGTTTTACTGTTTTCATGCCTGTAATGTTTATTTTTGTTGATGTTGTCATTTAAATATTATACACCAATTGGCCACAGCACTAAACCACCTGCCTAGTGTGGTGTCGCTGCCCCTGGTGCTGCCAAAAAACAGCTCTGACCCTTTGGACATAACACCTGTCATATTGGCAGTGGATCCTTTAGGTGCTGTGGCTTGTGGGGCATCATGGATCTGGTTTGTTCTGGCTCAGATTTGAGTCTGGCGAGTCTGGAGACCAGGTCATTGCCTCTTTGTCATGTTCCACAGGTTCTTTCTGAGCAGTTGTTGCAGTGTCGTGCATTGTTACACCGATGGGAAGTGCGGTTGCCATGGGGGTATGTGCTTGGTCTGTAACCATGTTTAGGTGGGTGGTGCCATAGACTATGTAAGACCCATAGACGTAAACAGTCTACATTCAAATGAACACAAGAACTCGAGGTTTCCCAGCAGAACACTGTGCTGCAGTGAGATGATAAATGTAATTCACCCTGCCAGTGGTTTTAATGTTGTGGCTGGTTGGTGCAAGTGTTTGCACCAAGGCTGTACTTGTGGTGGTTCCGCTTTATTTTAAAAGATGTTTGTAATATTCTGTCCCACCTCAGGAATTCAAATGGGAATGAAAAAAAATTAAAGCATTCAATAACATCTAAGGACTACACCAATAGTAAAAATATAATTGAGTTTACACAAGTGAACAAAGTTACCAAAAGCTAAGTAGCATAAGCTTAAGATAGAGAGATTATATGACAGGGCTATTTCTGTATATTAGAT
This sequence comes from Amphiprion ocellaris, assembly GCF_022539595.1. Classification (NCBI taxonomy): domain Eukaryota; kingdom Metazoa; phylum Chordata; class Actinopteri; family Pomacentridae; genus Amphiprion; species Amphiprion ocellaris. Next base: position 10,679,575 of record NC_072781.1, on the reverse strand, counting down.
GACATTGTACTTAAGAAGTGTCCACAGAGCATAGTTTTTAATAATCTGCTTGGGTTTTAACTTATCAACTCTAACAAAGAAATTCTTCTGTAAAAAGGCAACATCTTCTCAAGTCAACTCAACAAGCTTCAATCTTTATCTTGAATTTTTTTTGCAGAGAAAACTTTGCATAAATACATTATTAGGAAGCAATGAACTTTAAATTAGGTTTTGGCCTAATTACTGTGTTTTGTCATTTTGAAGTTGAGTGGAGGGTATGTGCAGGACCTTGTCAGCAGGGGGCAGTAGAGCTAACGGTGTATCTGATCCCAGAGCAGATCTTTGGCCCTCTGTCCTTGCAGGACTTGCCAATATGAGGCTGGAAGTGCATTTTGCTGCAACACCTCTGTTGTCATCAGTAAATGATGTACGATGGGTTCGTAATGTCCGTCCTGCAGACTGGAGAGATTCTGTCCTGGATGCGTCTCTTTTCTCCCATTCTAATACTGAGCTTAAATCTAAGTTGTCACTTATTGTAATTACAAGCAATTGCAGCACTTAAATCAAAAATATTTGGGCTTCCTTGTTTTTCCTTGTTGAGCTTTTGAGCATTTTTAGGTGTTCAAAATGCAAATGTACCTTTCAGTGAATTGCAGGCATGTGGCATGTAAGACGAACAGCCTTTAAATGCAAATTGCTGCTGCTGCTGCTGCTCTGGACCATATTTATCTGGAAGCCAAATGAGGCTGGACCTTAAAATGGTGATTGGAGTAGGTGGGTGGAGGACAGATTCATTGCTTCATCCTTCATCCATCATCAGCAAGCAGATGTGGGAGAGGAAGAGGGTGTGTAAATCCAAGGTTGCTTGCCTCAGGTAGATGTAGTGTAGACAAGTGAATAGAGTTGCATCCTTGTATAATACAAAAACATCAAAGCTTGTAATGCAACAAAGAGGATGACTTGGAAAGATGTGAAACTGTCTGAGGAGTTTCTGTTCGCTGTAGTCTTTTGTTCATTGGCAAAATAAAACACCTCTGAAGAAGCAATCCTCTGATGGTTGGACTTGGAGGAATTATTCATATTTCCTTTTTGTGTAGTTTGCTTTCTTATGAAGAGATGCTCATAGGATTGTGTTCAGCTACATCAGAGGTGAAGCCGTTCAACTTTGTGCCATTTTTAACCTTGTATCACCGCTGTTTACCCACACTGTCATTAAATATCTAATGGATAAAAGATTCTCAGGTATTGTTTTAACCTATTGGCCAGGGATGAATGAAGGGATGCAGGATTAGATGCAGCAGAGGCAGCTTTGTAACCCCAGGCATGTTTGTGTGCCAGGAGCCCCCTGCTGACGGTTCACATCCTGCAGGGAAGCTGCTTACAACCTTGAAATCCTGATCAGATCTTTGAAAGCAGGAAAAGTAAAAATGCAGCTGTAGTTCCTGAGGAAATGACCGTTTTCCGAGTCTGCGTGCATTTAAAATACCGTGATCAGTGTATTTGCAATGCAGAATTCACCTGTCCGGGGTCAATATTGGGGCGCCATCTGTTTAACAGCAGGCGATGACCGATGATGTCATAGCTGGTGGACGAAGCCCAGAAGGGAGTGAAGAGGGTACTGAGGAGGGCGCTGGGCCTGGTGTTTGTTTTTTAACCCTCTAACCTAAAGCACTTTCTGGGCATTTTCCACTTCTAGTCCCATTTTTGCTCACTGCAGGCTCATTTTTCACTGCAGTATGGCGTCCTGCACCTCTGTGGAAACAGCACAACCATGACTAGAAGTAGAGAGAGCTCAGTTATTTGTGACATTCCTACTTTCTGTATAAGAAAGTTCTTATGTCATGAATCTCAAAATAAGGAAAAACAAAAGTTGATTTTTTTTATTATTATTTCTTTAACATAAATTGGGGGGGTCACTGTCTGCTCTGTGTACACAGCCTGCAGTTCAGCAGAACAATCTCTGAAATTCACAGCTGAGTCATTCATGAGTCGCCAGTTGTGTGGTGTGGAGAAGTGCAGGATTTGTTGGTTTTTTGTACAGAATTTGTTCCATTCAAATGCAATATTTTAAATGAGACATATAGAAAAAAGGGATTTCGATGAAATATTATGATTTTAACCTTAGATTTGGACACGTTTACCAAACCAGCAACACGTCACAGATGAGTAGTTTAATATCTGAGGATTCTCTGTATTTTTACAGCATCTAGCTGTGATGAATGGTATAATTTTGTCAATTTGGTAAATACAAAATGCCTTTCAAACCTGCTGGTGGGTTTTGAGGTTCAGAGGGTTAAAGTACTGAAGTTATTTCTGCAGTGGTCTTGGAAAAAGTGCGTCAGCCGTGTTCATAGAGGCTTTGAAGAATCCTGCATTCTCATTTCCTGCAAAGGATGAAAAAGTCTGAGAAAGTAATAAAAAGGCAGGGGTGACCTTAGTAAAACTCTTTAAGCTACCTTCCTATTTGAGGAAAACATGATAGCATTCTTAATTTCCTTCATCAGGCTGCTATTTTTATAGGACATAGAGTGAAAGTCGGACTTTGCCTGCCTATTGATTTTACTTCAAAGAATTCATAGAGCCACTGTAATTACTTCTCCTCTAACAGAACCGTGCAGATTGGTGGGCGCTCTGTTTTCATTTTTAGCATGTGTGCCGATGTTCCAGCCGTTTTCATTCATCTGACCCTGTGAACACACTAACCGTCTACTGCTGGAAACATCAGGTCAGCCAAGGTGAGAGTTAAAAATCTCGATGAGCTCTGCCGTCGTGGCTCTGAGTCGCTGTCTGCATCACTGCATACCGTGGTTGTTTAATTAGGTGAGTAAGATTATCATCATACTTGCTCTCGACTGCAACTTGAGAAGCATTTAGGATTCATTGATCCACCCTGCTGAAAGTGTTGCACAGGATCTATGTCTGTTGCCAGCGTGTGCCGTTGTCCCGTGCTCCTTATAGAGCCTAAAGCACTGGTGATATACTTATCTCATTTAGAAGGTTATCACTCGCCCCAGGTGCTGATGTGGATACCGATAGAGTTGATGCTTAAGCCTGCACAGTAAATGCTGCAGGTGCTTTTTTGTGCTTTTTCCAAGCACTGATAAACACAGATGCTGGCAGACATTAAAAAGATACTGGTGTGGCTGCTGGGTAGCAAATATCTTCAATGTGATATGTGTGTAGAGTAGCAGGAAATAGTAAACCCTTTGGAATTATCTAAATTTAGATCTTTATAGAAGTTGCAATTATGAACAAACACACAATATATTTGACATTTCTGTACTGAATGCATCCTTCAGACCTTCATAGTGTAGTTTGTAAAACTGGGCTAATGTCATATCTCTGGGTAGATTCTCATTCATCCATTTCACCTCTGAAACCTCCTGAAACACCTAAATGAGAGGTGAAATGTCTTCAAAAAACTAAAAAAATGAGAGTCCAGATGCTTTTTACTGAGGCTTCGATACGATTTCTAATGAAAACATCAATATCATGTGTTAGAGCTGTTTATCACCGGAAAAAACCATCAAACATAAAAAGTTCACTACTTACCAGAAGTATTTTCTGGTAATTGGTTAACCATACCTCACAAAAAGAACCATAAAGAAGATTTTCTGGTTTGGCAGGAAGCTGGGAAGGGTTACAAAGTGATCTCAAAGAGTTTCAATATTAATCAGTCCACAGTTAGACACTGTGACTGTAAATGGAGATGATTTATTCCTGTGATTATTCTCTCTAGAAGTGAAGGCCCAGCTGAATTGACTCTTAGGGAACACAATTGATGAGGTAACAAAGAACTTCAAAATAACAGCTAGAGGCTTGAATGTATCATAGAATCTGGTTAATATCTCCGTTCCTGAGTCTACAAATTATGACGCAGGGCTGCATGGAGCCTCAGAGAAGGCTGCTGCTCTCCAAGAAGACATGACTGCACCCACAGCTATGCTGCTGGGAAAATGTTTTGCAGACAGATGAAACTAAGGTTGTATTGTTACAGAAGAACATGCAGTATAAAAAGAGCTCTATGAGCAACATGAAGTAACGTACAGTGGAGGGAGCGACATGATTTAGTGCTACTTTTCTGCCTGTGGACCTGTTTGACTTTATATCATCAAAATGTGAGGCTGGATGTCAGTAGAAGTTGTGACAAGATAACTTTAAACACAAGATAATCTGTCTCTTAGTCCCAGGCCTTAACTCGCCAGAGATACTGTGGAATTTTGAAGCAGAGACTCAGTCGAAAGCTAAATTGAACAGGAGACAGAAAGTTAAAATTTACACTTTATTTGAAGCTATACATTTTTTTCTATCACCAGGGGAAGGATTTGAAGTATGAGGATAAAATGGTTGGGACTTGTCCGCCTCTGATAAAGAGCAGAGCCGCTTTCCTGAGCTTTGGAAGAATTTAGGACTGTCACCCACTGCTGGCTGAGTGGGTGACGCTGTCCCAAACTGGGTTATCCTTTTGAAAGAGATCACATTATTTTTATCCAGCTCTTGTTCATGTGAAGGACTTGAGGACCCACTCAAGGATTCACTCAGTCTCGGTTAAACATTATCGAGCATAACGACACCCGCCCTGGGTTTTATCTTCTCATCTGTCGCAGCTGTTTTTCATGTTGAGCACAGAACAGTTTTTCCTGTGTGGGTCGACCATGAACCACAGAAATGGACGTCTGATCCCCAGCTGCTCCAAAACACTGAACCTGAAATTTGTCCAGATGGTCAGATTGCATGTTAGCACAGGTATGAGAGTGTGCCTAGCATTTATTGTCAACTAACGAACTTGCTGCTCTTGAGGTCCACACCTGCTTGTACCTTTAAATGTTGTTGCAGTTTGTTAAATACTAAATCCGAGCAGTTTTGTTAAAGTAGTGTTCTTAGGTACTCATACTTGCCTTTCACTATGATCTTAAACAGAGATACTGTGACTTTTTTTCTTTTGGCTCATGTCGTTTTCATTCCGATCAGTCACATAAAGTGTCTTCTGACTGCTCTGATAAGAACCTGTGACCATGTCTGCCACCATATTTCTTCTAAGTACAGCATGTTCTGATGTGCGCAGTAATAGTGAGTCACTCATTAGAGATATGCAGCTTTTGCTGCTCTCCGCTGAAGTCCATGAAAAATACTCAGACGCTGAAAAGACTCGGCATCATGTCTGATGCTCTCAGAGAAGAACAATGAGTTCATTCTGTATGTCCACTATGAGGGACAGAACTGTTGAGACTGCAGCTGAGTAAAATTGAGTATTCTTGATGTTCGTAGGCTAGTTTGAGGCTCAGTTATCTGACCTGATATTGAAAATGAGTTCAAAGATGCATGATGTCACCTCCAGATCCTCTAGTAGGACGTATACTCCATTGAAATAGAAGCTTAATTTATTCAGATTGAGGTAAATTTATTAAAATATTGAACAGATTTTATTCATATATTCACGAATCACTTATGCAACTTTTGTCTCTTTGTGTTTGGGTTCCCACAGCAGTTTCCAAGTCCATAATCCAGTACGTATTGGTAACATATGAGCTTCTGCCACGTTACTTTTCTGTCCATCTATTAGTTTGTAAATTTGGGAGAAAAACCTTTAGAATGACACAAGTTCAAGTCTTCCAATTCTTTTGAGACAGACAACACACATGTAAAAGATGTCGCATGCACAGTACAGAGTACGTATAAATCTGTAATAATCAAATTTAAGACATGCAACTGTAGGCATATTTTAATTTGTCTCTTTAATAAACTCTGTGGCTTTCCTATTATTACTTTTCGTTGCCTTTGTAAACAAGCGCCAAAAGTTTGTTTGCGTTGTGTTTTATTTGCTCAGACTTGGAGCCTCGGAACATACCACCATCATTCTGGAGTTAAAAATAAACTGGTGCAGCCGCATCAAGATAATGATGTGTGCACAGTGCAGTTTATCAGTTTAATTTCACTCCTGTTCTCTAATTTTCTTGAATGATTCATTTATTTTAATTTTCCATGGGGACCCCCTCCTACATCTTTAATTACTGTTTGCATCTGTGTCTCTTCGCCACCAGAGTAGAAGTCGCATGCTGAATTTTGTGTGTTTAGCACATTAATCAGCTGCACGCTGCAGTCCTGGCCCGGCAGCCCGGACAGAAATAGCCTTTGAAAGTGTGGCTCCCAGAAAGAGGTCACTTTAAAGTTTGCTCGGCCGGACCGCCCTGTTGACGGTCACGTGCGCTCACAGCAGGAGTCCCTTTTAGCAAATCTCCATCGGCTTTCGCAGGTCGAGCTAGATGTGCTCCATTGGGTGTCAAAATTGAAAAGATGGCGAGATAGGGGGGCAAGAGGACGGTGGGTAGTTGTGGGGTTGGAGAGCTGTGAATCAATAAAGCTGCTCCAGTCAGCCTCTTGTTTTTGGGGGTTGGTGAATTGATGGCTTTGTGCTGTGGCTGTGCTGCCGCAGTGACGGCCCACTTAATGTTTGTGTTTGTGTATTTTGGTTCTGAAGATTATGTCCCGTGAATACACAAGGCTCAGAAACAATCCTCTGCTGCATTACACGGAGATATGTAAATGAAAAGCAAAGCCTCAGATCAAAGCATTGCATATGGTTACAGCAGATAAGTAGCAAAGGAACCCTGTGCAGTTATTCAACATTTTGCAGAATATTAAACAAGCAATAAAAAGAAGAAGAAAAAAAAACTTTCAATAATTTCCAAAGAGTTAGATTTTTTTTTTCATGGACCATCTCCCCCCCTTCTTCATTTCCCTCTCATATCCCTTGTCTTTTTCTCTTAATTGGAGGTAGATTTGATTGATGCAGCAGGCATACAAGCCATAGAGTTGTAGTTATCAGTATGCATGACTGTATTTGAATATGAACTGAAAAGGCTATTACAGCTCAATTTCACGCCCAGCGGGATATCTGACATGTTTCTCCCTTTGTAGAAATCAGGCTGTCAAGAGTTCTCTTTCCGCTTTCTGTCTCTCTCTGTCCCTTCACAATTTGCCTTAAATTTCTGTCTTTACCCCTCCATCCAGCTCTCAAACTGTTCCATCGCTGCTTCTCTCTGACTTTCTACTTTCTTGCCTTAGACTTGATCAGCTCTGATCAGTGGCGGGTGGTGAAAGATTTTCTAGAGGAGGCTTTTCCAAATGCTCCTAGTAACTAACTCTATAGTATTAATACAAAATGTCAAATAAATTCAGACTTGTTTTCAAAAACGCTCTACTAATTTGAATATTTGATGCCATATATTTATAAAAGTTAAGACATTTCTTCAGTCATACTGACATGAAACAATCTGTTTAACTCCTCTCAACTCAAGAGCTTGAAGAGACTAACAAACCGTTTAGTCTCTTCAAGCTCTTCTGCCTTTAGTTTGTCCACCAAAGTTCTCCTCAAGGGAGAGTTGTGGGGGAGATTTTATCGATTTCGTGGGCGAGACTGAGTCTTTGCTCTCTGGTGTTTATCAGCAGTCATCAGTATGCTTCTGCTGAATGATTCTGCTTGTGGTTAATAAAATAATGTTTTTGCATCAGATAGAGCGGTGGCTACATTTATGCGGCTATCTTTGGCCGACGAGTCGTTGAATTGTGCCACTGACTTGGGGATGATTGCCCAGAGACAACAGTAATGGGTTGTATTACCTTGTTATTTATTTTTTAATTAATAATTGTTTTGGAGCAAGTAACACCTTGGACCACCCTTGCGTCCTCTGTTGGACATCTGCCCTCAGATTTAATTGATATTTTCTATCCAGGGCTACAATGAGAGAATGTTATTTGTTAATGTGAAGCTACACTTGCATCATGTTGCAGTTGGCGGTTCCATCATGTTCTCACAGTCTGGATGTCTGAGTCGCATCAGTTTGTCTTAAAACCTGCAAAGATTTGTGTTTCTTATTTGACAAGCCCCGAGACGTCGTGGTTAAGCTGTAAATCGGATGCATCATCTCCACCTTTAGAAAGTGTGTCACTCTGAATGGATTCATGAGTTACTTACCCAAACCTCGTCGCGCTGTGAAATCAGCCTCTCTCTTGTTGCTTGCTGTTGCCTCATTATTTACCCTAACTGTTGCCTGGATCCCATTTCACAGTGTTCATTTACAAACTGCTCGGGTTTGTGCTGGCTCTTGTTTTGCTTATTACGACTTTTTGCTCGCTATTAAAGTACACAAACAAAAACAAAAACTCTCCGAAGTGTTTCAGCGGAGCGGTTCGCTTTGTGTAGGTTTGTTTAACATGGAGATGCACAGATGGGATTCGCTGAATATTGCCTGAGTAAAGCATATCAGGCTTTGTTTTGAAAAGGATAAACCACAGGAGGGTTAATATTGGTTTCAGTGCTTTGACCTATATGTGCTGTTTTATAGACACAATATTTTAAACTTCTTGATCTTGGAATGGAAATTTGTATTTGCAGATAACCTCCACTGAGGTATCAAAACTGGTGTCGGGAGAACTAAAGTCATATATTCGCCACTGATGCTGCGACATAAATACATTCTATTTCAAATGAAAGTCTGTCGTTCCTCCTGCTTTAGCTGAGCCTGCTTTGTGTTTTCCCTTGTCTGCTGCTGTCTGTTGCCTGGCATGCCCCTGGTAGGTGGAGTGTTTCAGTGCAACTGGGAGCACCTGGCCAGTCTCCCAGGACTATTTAAAAGCTGACTGTCTCCTCCTTCGTCCTTCTCTTCATTCTCTCAGCACCATGCTGTTGTCAGAGAACAGTCAGCTTTGGCCTTGTTAGTTTGAATTTCACATATTGCAACACTTTCCATTGATCCGTAGCACTTAGCGTTTGCTGATCAGCACATCCTTTAGTATGTTTGTGGGTTTTGTAGGTTTACTGCTATAAATACTTATACTTTAAGTTAAGAAACCATGTCTCTTTTGTTTTTTTATCTTGGCTCATGAGCCAGGTCATGACAAGCTCTAATTTCAAAATCTGTCTGTAAAATTTATTTAAAAGTAAAACACCAATTTTAGACGAATGCCCCGATTTACTGGGTTTAATCATATAATTATTTTGTTGTTTCTGATTAACATTACTGGATAAAATTTGAATGTCAGAGCAACTTTACATACTGATGAAATGTTGCATTGTATTTATGTACTGATCATACAGTAAGTTTTAGACTTTTGTTAAATATTGATCTGCAAAGAAGCTTACTTGTAGTTACAAAGTGGAGAAAAAAGTGGAGTATTTCTGTTTCTAACGTACTTTCCACCACTCTAAGTCGGCTCCTTCTCTACTAATGCCTTGATGTGACTGCTGTTATTGGGCTTAAAATTTGAAATCACCTTGTTGTTGTGTTATCTGGCCAAAGTCCATGAGCCGGGTCAGCAGATCTGCTATAAGACTGTATTTGAAGGCCAAAGCTGTTTAAGTAGTGTTACTCAATGAAAGGAAAGTGCTGCTCAGCTTATTGTCCAGTGGAAAGGACCTGAACTGCCCCTAACTTGTAACCCGAAAACACTGCTTGATCTGCGTCAAACCCTTGTTTTAGAAGCGTACAGACACACTCAAGTGATAAAAATGACTCACTTACTAGTGATTTTCCATCTTGGTCTTCATCCAATATCAAAAACAAGACAATGCAGAACAGAATATTTCAACCAGTCTAAAAATGAAAGTGTAAAAATTGACTAAAGCATGTTAACAAACGTGTTAAAGAACCTCCTCCAGGGAAAATCTAATTTTTAATCTAGTGCCCATATAGTGTTTGTCATATGGTAGAAAGACGTATCATGAGCAAATTAAATGGTCAAAGCCATGACTGAACTTTTCCACCTTGAAACTATAGTGTTTAGTCTGGTCAATTTACACATTGGAACTTGTTTGACCATGTATGACTGAATCTCTCCAGTACTGCAACTCGCTGTTGTGCAGTGTAGAGTAGTTTTATATTGTTTGAGCAGAATCGTAGGTGAGCCGGCGTGCTTGACCTGCAGTGAGTTGCGAAGGAATGGAGGATGGGACTTAGCTCTTGCACATAGACCTGCACAATCTAATGACAGCAAATGTACAGAGGTACGCTGGGGCTGAATGCATAATGCCTAGAGCTCTACACCTGCAGCAGATGTGAGCGCTCGGTGGTGGCAAAACAAGTCGATGAGCTTATATTCGGGGATTGTAGTGTCTACAGTGTCTGGGTCCAGTACAGTGTTGTGAAACTTTATGTTTTTCGTTGAGTCTAGACCACAGTAGACTCTTAGTAAGACAAATACATCCCAACATGGTGATGAAGACTCCAAACCAGTAATTTTCTACATGCTGGTAGCCTAATTTGAAAAAATATAGACACTTGATGAACCATTTCTGTCTAAAAGGGTCACCTAAACATGTAAGTAGAGGACTGGTCTATATATTAGCACATAAACACCACTTACATGTTGCTCACACCCTGCTTATGATGGAGGCGTAGTGTTACTGTATACGCAGTGTTGACACAGGTAACTCACTTTAAGGCATGAATGGTTTGTTTTCTTGAAGAAAAAACTCTAAATATGTAATTTTGATACACAGAGAAGGTTTTTTTGGGGTTTAATCATGTCATAGTACTCATAACGCATTGTCATTGTCTGTGTGGAATTAGGTGGAAAACATGTTACATAGAGCATGAAATATTTTTACACAATAACACAGAGCAGAGTTTGAGGGTTGAGCTGAGTTTGTGAGAACTTTATGTGACCTGATGATGACAGGTCAAAGGATGTTTACGTGCTTTAGCAAGTTTAACCTCTTTTAGTCGATTCAGACGGCTGATATTAACATGCCTTGTTTTTGTTTCTTCTGTCATCCATTGTCAGCTTTTTATTATCCTTCCTGTTAGCATCATGGCTTTTTTTTATTAATTTTTTTTTTTTTTTTTTTTTTTTTAACCAGACTAGCAAGTGAATCATTGCTGTATCAAAGGGTTTAATTGGTGTGTTTATTACTGGACTTTGGCCTGTGATGACCTGCAGTATTTCTCAGTTTTTGAGCAGTCGTGCTGTGCTGTAGCTTTGTCCTTGAATGCAGCTGTGAGGATGTGTGCAATAAATTACCCTCTTGTCATTTCTGCTCCACCTCGCATCCCTCGCAGCCTGCTGGGGATTGGCGGAGACGGCAGTAACGGCCTCTCCGATTGGTTGACGGTGATAGTGGTTCATGACAGGTTTGGTGGTTGACTCTTTGTCTTTAAAACAGTGAAGGATTTAGCAGGAGCCCACTGTGTGTGTGCAAGTGTGTGTGTGTGTGGTGGTGCAGGACAGGCTTAAGTCGGGTTAGGGGGGAGGTACTTTAAGGTTAAGCTCAGTGTGCAGAGCAGGGCGAGTCTATTTAAAGGACACCACCTCCCTCTTTTGAATGATTCAATAACAGTTTGCCCCTCCCCCACTTCTCATCAAGATCAGCTGGAGGAAGTGGTAGCTCGGCCAATGGGATTACAGTAGCGGATTGACTCTGTGTGTGTGTGTGTGTGTGTGTGTGTGTGTGTGTGTGTGTGTGTGTTTGCAGCTGAGAGGGAGAGCAAGCCTGGACAAGCAGCAGCAGCAGCCGCTGTGTTTGTATGTGTGTGTGTGAAAAGAAAATGTAGGGCAGCCACTTGTTCTCCCTCCCTCTGCTGTCTCTCTCTCTATCATTTCCTCTGTCTGTCTTTGTTTCTGCGCTGTGCTGCCGTAGCTCCAGTCGCCACGGCGACGGCTGACATTGTTGCCGCGACTCCACTTCCGTATTTGCAGAGGCTTGGCTCTCTCCTTCAGTTTCTCTCTCCGTCTCGGCTCACCTCGAGGATTTTACAGAAGGGGGGATGTAACCTCCCTGAGCAACCATTGTCTGTGTGAGGGTGTGCGTGTGTCATTGTGTGTGTGTGTGTGTGTGTGTGTGTGTGTGTGTGTGTGTGTGTGTGTGAGGTGACTTCAGGATCCTGACATGAATTCCTGTTGGAAAATGAAGATCCAGGTACTGATTCTTGCTCTTGATAATGTCGTGGCTGTTTGTCTTTGTGTCGTCTTTGTGTTGATGCTGCTGATGTCGATGTCATGATTGTTGTCACTGCTGCAGCTTCCACTCAGACACATATGCCGCATAATGTTTCAAATATTGTTTACCTCATGCATAGAGCAGCTGATCATACATGAGGCAAAGAAAGGATGATAATAAAGTAGAGGGGGGGAGGATCATTGTAATTTCCATTCAGTGGTTGTTATGGTGAGGCCTTCTGTCTCCGTGGCGATGGCAGAGAGCTTCTGCTGCAGTAGCCGAGGGATGAAAGAATTGCCAGGAATGTGTGGTTTTTGTCTGTTTATGTGTGTGCATATGGGAGAAAGGAGTGGGTAAAGAAATAGAGAGCTAAATGAACTGAGGCAGTCCGTCTATGTAGGGTGTCAAGCAGAGGTATCAGACTTACGGATTTGCGTTTGTGTGTGGGTGCCTTGTGTTTGTTTTGCTCATCTTTTTTTGTATCTGTTTTTTGTGTATTCTGCTTTATCTCTAGGGGGCTCTGAATCCTGTATTTTCAGTGTGAAAGGTTGACCCAGTTTCCCCTGTGCTGCTGCCCTTTGTTCAGGATGAGCGGGGGTGCACAGAAATACTGTATAACTTCCCACCAGCATTGTTATCTGTGTGCGTGTTGTCACGGTGTCGCACAGTTTGGTAACAGATAGCCAAGGTACAGGACCTTGTAAAAATGTCGTATCAGGTCTGAGTCAGTACACATGAACTCACAAAACCCTCTGTCACGCTGTGGTTTTATTTTTGTCATTGTTGCTGCATGTGCTTTGGCATTTAACTGCACTGCTGGAGTGAAAGTGGTGGTTTCCTGCTGCAACTGTTGGCTACATAGGAACTCCAGATGTACACACAAGGCCTCAGCAGCCTGATATATAAATATATATTTTCCCTCTCAGTCCACAGCTTAGCGTATCACATCATTGACTGATGCACCAAATCACAGAGCTTTGTGTCAAATCTGCAGCTGGGGGAGGGAGGGAGGGGGAGATTAATGCAGTCACATGTCATGGCAAAGCTTTAAACCTGTAAGGCCGGACTGGAGAGGACAGCAGTACGTGGTGTGGCCTTCCCGCACCACTGTGATAGTTTAATTCATAATTTGGGGTGTTTTGTAACACAGAGAACCTCCACTTACAGCCTTGTCATCCACCGCAGCTTTTTTGTCTCTCGCTGAAAAGGCTCATTTTTTAAAAGCCCTGCATGTGTTTTAACATCTGACAGAACCGAGGGCTCAGGCTGTTAGTATTCATCGCACTAGATATTGAAAGTTTTTTTTTTTTTTTTATAAAAAAGCAAGAGAGAAACTTGTTTCAGATGTTTCTACACTTTAGGTAGGGTGTTCATATTCCCAGTGGGTGCCAGAGCTAAGGCTTCTCTAAGCAGCTACTAAGTGCTGCTAGCTATGAAGAAGCTGTTTGGTGGGCTCCTGCCTCCTGCTGTCACAAAGTCTGTGAGTTCCCTCTTCAAACTAAAATATTTTTTGCAGTCTTCTGATAAGAGTCTTGGTCACTCCTTCCTCTCTTGTCTTTGCCTTTTTTTTTTTTTTTACTTGTTTGTTTCTGCGAGGCTTCGAGGGGCAGAGAGTTCAGACACTAATAATGCAGCTTGTTTGAGGCCACTGTGCCGAACTAATTATCTGTAGCTTGACTTTTTCACGCAGGACATAAATAATGACTTGCGTCGTGTGGAACTCGAAGTGCAGATAATGAGGAAATGTGGCTTTTCTGTAGAGTCACAAAAATATTTCACCGTATCTTCCGATCTCTTTCTCTCGCTGCCATATTTCCCTTTGCCTTTATCATACGTCCCCCAGGACAGACTTCGGGGACTTAGATCTGCCTCTGACTGCAGCTCTCATTGCTTTTGGATTAGTATTGCATCTATATAGCCTGACTCCACCATCTACACAGTCCTTCTTCTTAATATGATGGTCACTGTCTCTCTTCTAACGTATCCTGTTTGGACATACTGATGTAATTATGCCTAAGATGAAGGGAGATGAGGGACAGAGCAGCAGGAGAAGGAGGTGGAGGAGGAGGTGGTGGTCGGAAAACCACAAGCTCACATCCTGCTCATTCACACACAAGACACGCAAAAAGCTGTAGATCTGTAGACAAACACAGAGTCTGGGGGTGTTTCCTGCCTCTCCTGCAGTCTCACTTTGCCTCAGTGTGATGTGGTTTTCTGATGCACACACAGATGCTGCAGGCTGACAGTCTGGGGTAGCACTTTAGCTAATTCATCTCTCGAAAAGGAAATAAATAATCCCCTTAAATAAGAAATGCTGAAACAATAGACAACAGCTTTGTAGAGAAAAGAAAATCTCTAGGCGGTGATTCGTATTATTTTTTCACATCTTCTCTCTTAAGTGCATGACCTCTCTGTATATAATGCCCATCTGCTCCCCCCCCCACTACCCAGACACAGTTATTGTAGGTTTGCGTAGACGTCTGTGGTCAGCCAAGCTCTCCGGTGATTGTTGTTACTGCACATTGTTGAGATTTCTCATCTGGTTCTGCTCTCCTGCCCAGCTGCCCACTCAGAGTCAGACTGCATTTCCTCTTTAAGTGGCTGCCGGACACTGACAGGGACAAGAAACCACATAAAGGCCAACGTCCTCTGCTGATGGCACTCTTTGTTGTTTGATATAGTGAGGATGTGTGAGTGTGACCTCTGAGGATGGAGGAGCTAATGAATGCAATGTTTACTTATATATATATATATATATATATATATATATATCTTTCTTTGTCTTGTGTGTGTCTCCCTGTGTTACGTGTTTGTGCCTGCCAGCTGTATTTGCAGGCTGAGACTGTGTTTATAATGGCCTACTCGACATTGTTGGCATTTGTTTTATACGATTCGAGAGAGGTTTCTCTCAGGAGTTGAGGCTGTGCAGTGGAATTTCAGCTATCCATGTCTGGGAAGGAAATCTTGTGTCGGCTTGTCTGCAGCAACTTGTGCATTTAAAAAAAAAAGAAAAGGGTGGCCTGATTTTTAAATCTGCATTTGGCAGATTGATCAGCCCTAAGAAGATCATGGTTTGTTTATGCCATTTATTGCAGGGAAGCTATAATGATACAAACACTGCCACACCCAATCTGCCACATGGCTGTTTCTGTTGTCATACCTGCAGATTCACAAATTTCCCTACTTCAGTTGTCAGTTTTATGTCTTTGTTTAGCTCAGTGCTTACGGTTGCCTGCTTTAGTTTTCTATCATTTCCCTAGAAGTCACTGTTTTGTCACGAGGCTCATTTCCGAATGATGTCTTGAATTAAAGAGGCATGTGTCTGTGCGCTGACGGGAATCATTGCATACGTTTGTGTTTTACCGTCATCAGACCACATAAACTACTACAGGCAGTCTGAAAGTGAAATCTGGTGTGCACTGTAAAGCAGTGAATTGGATTCAGGCCAAGTGGAAGCAGAAATAATGCTGACTCTGTATTTATTTCCATCATAATTACAACACACACTTCTCATCAGGATATTACAAAAAGTAACACACAACTATCCACGAGGAAATTAAGCATTAGGAATAAGTGATACAAAACTGCATATAAAAAGAGTTCCTCAACCATAAAAGTAATTTAAAGTTCCGTCACACCTGTAAGTAATGGTGCATGTGCAACATTTTTTATGTAAATGTCTTGTTTTTATGTTGGGGATTTAGTTTCTGTTTCGCCCTCTGGACCCAAAGCAGTTTTGGGATATTTTTGCTCCCTGTGGGCTCATTTTTTGCTGCAGTATAAAGTCCTGTACCTCTATGAAAATAGCACAACTATGGCTAGAGGTAGAAGGAACTCAAATATGTCTTCTGTTCAGTATCGCAATGCTATAAAGCCATAAAACATAGAATTAGAGAAACTGAGTGCCCACAGGAAAACATGATGACTCTACACTCAATAGATATTTCACACCCTAGATTTTTTATTTGTTTCTTTACTTGTCTTCTGTATCTTCTATGTAAGCACCGCCTGCAGTTCAGCCGAGTTCAGCTGAAAAGTCATTGAATTTTTCTCACATGACTGTGCTCAGTCACTATCGGCTTCTCGTTTGCGTTGGTGAGTGCAGAATTTTTAGTCTTTCACAGAAGCTAATTACTGCAGACGGTTGATCTGAAGAAACATCTTAAGTGAGGCATGTACAGTAAAGGGATTTGATTGGTTTTCCGACAGAATGGCAAATTACAAATGAGTAGTTCAAAGGCTGTCAGACAGTTCAAGAGCTGCAGATTTTTTCTGTTTTCATAGTTTTTGGCTCTTGGCTGACTATTTCTGGTCGTAAGACCTTTTTAGAGCAATGATTCATTAAATTGCTGTACTCTACACTAATTTGATGGTTGGGAGACAGGACTTTTAAGGTTACTTTGTAGTCTGACAGTTGAAGTGTATAACACTGATCATCTCGTTTACAATGCAGCGTTCTGCTGGGAAACCTCATGTCCTGGCGTTCGTGTGGATTCTGCTTTGACACTTACTGCCCACTTAAACATTGTGGCCGATCAAACACCTGAACCGGCAGCCCTCCTGATAGTCAGCTGTCAAAAGCAAAGGTCTAAGTAAGCTTTGAGTCGCTGGTGATTAGCAAATCATACAGCTTCTGTTGAATGGAAGAGTTCAGCAGCTTGCAGAGGTCGCTGGGAGATGTAATGAATTTACAGAGAAAGGACAAGAGAGGAAGAGAGAGATGTCACATACGCACAAACCTCTGCTCATTAATACTGCTGATTTAATTTCTTCGACAGTCACCTCATTACCACTGTCTGATAGCTATCATTCATTTGTCTCCTACTTTGTGCCTCTTCCTCTCTCTCTCTCTTTCCTCCTCCTCCCTCGTCATCTTGTTAGGATGTTAGCAATTTGTAGGAGGAGATGATAAAGTGTGTTCTTTTCAACCGAGGCTCTCTCACAGAATATACAACTCTCTGTCAATGTTGGCCAACAAGGAAAATAAACATATTAGGATTATAAGGAAATAAACATCAGACCTTGGTAGATATTTTGCTGTGTGTAGTCATTGTTGGATCGAGGCCATTTTTGAAAAGGTATCGGTTAGAATGCCAAGAATCCATTTTTACTGTTTCAAATTGACCTTCCCCTGGCTATTTTCTTTCTCTTGAATGAAGGTGTTTATTTCCAAAAGCATTGTTTTGTCATGTTGGCTGATTCTATTAACCTCTGGAAACAGGTCATTTGGCATTACAGTAAATTGTGAAGCAGGGTTGGCTCTGAGGCCAAGGAAGCTGAGAGCGTAAGTCTGCGATGACTTCAAGGCTTTCAGCTCTTTCTTTTTCAAGGCTGAAGTATGTTGTAGTATTTATGGTGTGTTTACAACTGATCAGATCATTGCAGGCAACAGAAACTTTGAATTCTACAAGATGCTTGAGATCTTATGTGTGATTCTTCCACTCTTACAAGCCTGCATCTACAGGACTGACTGTAACTAAAGTGCACTGGTGTTGCCCATTCGCAGCCACAAAAACAGCTTCTAGAGCCAGTAGTATTTCTGTGAGTGCACCAGTCACTATCACTTTCTGTGCTGGAGAGTAGCAAGTCCAGGCAAGTCCTGTGTGGGATGTTGAAAGATAATCTGAGAAGTAAAGATTCATTTCAGGGAATTATAAGGAACGAAAACATTTTGAATCTAAGCTCAAAAGCATCTTCAAACCTTATGTGTATACAGAACAAATAACACACACTGACTGATAATAGAGTGTAAAAGTATGGGAATGTATGTGTAATTTTATTCTTTCAAAAATGTCTCAAAATTTACAAAGAGTTGCAAGCTCGAAAAGCAGCTTTCATTCGTGCCCCGGACCTTTGGTGTGAAATCCTGTTTCATGTCTTTGTGAGGACTAAAAACAGCGCAGATGGTGCTGTAAGCAGTCAGACTGACTGTAAGTCTCGGTTTTGTACCTCGAGAAGCTGTTAACCTCAAACACAAACCTGTCTGTGTGCTGGGTCAACAGCATGATGCTGGTGTGAAATGGTGCAGAAATTAGATGGAAGCAGCTGCTTGCAAGATCCGCTTCTCTAAAATAGAATTTGTTTGCAAAGCTCACTTATTTACCTTCGGCTGGTTTATGCATGTTTCTAACTTTATAGCATTTTCACTGTTTTTTATTATCAGTTTTACTGCCGCTTTTAATTAATATTGTTCTAATTTTTTAGACAAAACAGGACATTTAAAGGCAACTCCATGAACTGCGAGACAATGAAAGGGACACTTTTCATAGTTTCCTGACGTTTTATAGTCTACACGAGTCAGTTATTCACATGAGTTACATTAGTTGGCAATGAAAATAATAATTACTTGCAGCCCTAAAAATGTCCACACATTCATGCAATAACAAAAGATGTAAATATGAGAAGGGTGCCGCTAATGATTGTTTTCTGTTTATCTGTCTACATTCCATTCATTTCTTTCTGTTGCACAGGTAAGATAAGGTACTTAATCTATATCTCTCAGGCGTTTCAGTCTGTCACATTTCCACCAATGTCCTCAGGTCAGCTGCAGGGTCATCAGCTGGAAGCTGGCAGTAGCACGCTGGGGATGATTCCCTGCAAACCCCCTGCAGCTGTGTTTATAGGAGGGTTAACCCTCGAATGCTCTCCTTTCTCTGAAGCCAAAGGCAGTAGCTGGCTTTGTCTGCCTCCCCTAATAGCCCGTTTATAGCTCTCTGTGACTTTGCCCCTGTCATTTTGATTAATTATTCACTGTTTAGTTTAGAAATGCTCATCACATTTTCTAAAACCTTAAAGCGAAACCAACTAATAATTACTTTACAATGATAATAAATAGAGAAAAGCAGCAGTTTTTTACATTTAAAAAGGTGAAACCAAAAAATTGTTACCATTTTTGCATCACAAAGCAATAAAAAAAAGCTAATTATTAAACATGTTGTCAACTGATGCTTTTGACTGATGAAAATTGAACTTTTTCCAGCTTTAGCATGCACATCTTCCCTTACAGTCCACAGTCAGATCTGTGATATCTTCATCAAATATCTCATTTATTATTGAAAAAAAAAATTCTGTGGAGGAGAAGAACTTTGTGAAGAATGGGCACATTTCAAAGAGGCAGGGTTAAACTCGCAAAAGTTTTATCTTTTTTTGAGATTCTTGCATAAAAGCGAGCTGAGCCCTCCTCCCTGTGGGCCAAGAACAGAGCCTGGAAAAACACAGCAATCCCTCTGAATATGACCTCTTGTCCTCTGCTGTACTTTCCTAAGCGTCTTTCCTTACAAGCTCGAGTCTTCAGAGTCCAGTCTGAAAGTTGTTATCAAAGGCTGGGGCTGCTAACAGACCCACAGAGGAGGTGCAGAAAGACAGACACAGCAGACTGTGAAACCTGAGCCTTCCTTTATCAGAATTATGCATGAGCCCAGAGAATAAGGCCCTTTATAGTCTACAGTCATGGTGGCGGTGAAGGTGACTCCCAGACCTTGTACTGTAGGTAACACAGTGTGGGATAAGAGGCTCGTAAAAGGAAATTGTGTTTGAAAAGTGAGGACAAATGGAGATGTATTTCACCTTCTCATCTTTCATCTACTGTGTTTAGTTTCTCTGCTCTAATCACTGCTGTCTATAAAAGTCCATTTGTGGCCTTGTTATCTCCAGAAAACCTCAGTCTGGAATATCTGCTTGTTACTCTGTTTTTGACCAAGAAAGACGGATTAAGGGCAAGGATCATCAGTTTGTTCTATTCTTTTTCTGTGCTTTTTATCCACGGCTGTCGTCCTCCAGAAAAACTGAATTTTTATGCTCTTCAGCTGTCTGACAATTGATTTGCTGAACAAATCGCACCCACTGAGATCTGTACCATTTTGTGGCATTGTATCGAACACACTGAAGATGTAATGACATGGAAATGGAGCGGGACTGCTTCCTTCTAATCCACTAGTATAGCAAGAGATTGAGATGTTGCCTCTCCGCTCGGTTTGAAAACAAACTTTGGTGTTTTTTTTATGTTGCTTTCTGTCCTCATTTCAATACTTGAGTACGTGAATCTAAGGCACCAAATTGTGTCTCTGCATCAGCTGGGAAGAGCATCATACAGGAGGCTGGCAGGTGTGAGATGAAAACAGTTTGAGATTGGAGATAATGGCTGACATTTTAGTCAATCAAAGCCAAAGAAAATTGCGTACAGACTTTCAGCCCTAGAACACGTCAGCGCTTTGTCTCTTCAGATGATGTTAATATTTTCTATTTTTCTGTCATTGTTAGAAGTTTAGTGGCGACACAAAAGATGACAGATGTGTTCGAATCGTTGTCTCTGCATTGACCTCAAAATTAATAACGAGGGTGGGAAAGTAGTTTAAAGGTCGAGAATTTGTACATGCCTGGGTGTGAGCGCTGCCCAATTTCTGCTAATGAAGATAGTTAATCACATAGTGGGATCTAGGGACCAGATCCAAGTTTTCATCTTATTAACATGGTTCAATGGGTTTGATTGTGTGTTTATGTGTTGAGTTTAAATGTCCTCAGGGGTTTAGTTAGATGAGAGGAAACTACGGACGGAATTGGGAGGAAGCAGAGAGTGATGGAGAGACTCGGCACATACAGTAGTCCTCTATCTCCATGGCAACTAGTCACAGTAAGAACACATGTGAGGCACTGAAGTAATTATAACTGGTAGGATGTCGAGGAGTCTGTTAGTGGTATGATTTATGCGTGGGTGTGTGTGTGTATGTGGGCTCGTAGTTTGTGAGTTTCGGTGGCAAAGTTAATCCGGTTCGGGAATAGATAGTGAAGGTGACAACTCAGCTGCTGCCATGATATCAGGAAATGCGCTCAGGGTTGAGATGTCCACAGTAACAAATGCTACTTGTCAGCATATGTGTGTGTGAGAGGGTGTATGGACAAGTAGGCAGCTTCTTCAGAGAGGCTCATGGGGGCTGCAGAAATGGCGGGATCACGATAGAAGTCTCCTTATGGTACATTTCTGTCAATTTTGTGTCCTAAAGATACTGTAGTCTTAACTCTAGTAAAAAGAAAGAAAAGTAGTTCTTAACCATTTTGAGATGTGGCTCTCATCAGTTGCTCCACGTCTTTGATCCAGGTTGAAATATCTCAGCAACCACTGGATGGATTCCCTTCAGTTTCATGCAGACATTTATGGTCCACAGAGGATGAAGTCCACTGGTTTTGGTGATTCCCCGTTTTGACAACTATTGGTTAGATTGTCACAAATCTTCAGTACTAACACTTTTGTCCCCATCAGGATGAATTCTGTGATCCCTTTAATTTTCTATCTAGCATCAGCATCAGGTAAAAATGTCAATTCATCCAATACTTTGTGACCAGATACCTTTAAAACCAATGACATTCCCATCGTCCTCAGTCCAGCTTAGTGATAAATGTTAATTACCAACTGGAAGCAGCCAAAGGTCTGCAGAAAACAACTTCTAGCCAAAATAATGCTCCAGAAATGGCCACCGCTCATCTAATTGAAACTCCTAACTGCACTTCCCCAGCAATACATCCAAGTATAAGAGGACAAAAAGGTTGGTGAAAAAGCAATACAGATATATAGAGGATTCCTCTATTTACTAGTGAGATTATCCTACTTACATACTAAACACTACACCGGCTTCACATCAGCATTGTCATTGTGAGCTGTAGTCTCTTAGTTGTGTTCTCAAGTGTTCTTGTATCTCAGGCAGGAATTAATCACAGAAAAATGCTGTACTACAAATGGATGCAGTTTTACCCATCAGATACAGCTTATATAATGTAACCCAGCACAGCAGCACTGGTTGGTTTCTGCATCTGTGGGTTTACATTAGTGCTGCCATGTGTGGGATTCAGTTGAGTCAAACAGAGCAACGCTTCCCTCTTTAACATGTCACTCAGGCCATATTTTCATGTCTTCATAAAGTTGAAATACCAAATACCATCTGAGCAGATTTCTCTCTGCATCTGTGTTCATGTCCAAGGCTCGCACATTCCTGACAGACCTGGTGTGAACTCAGCATTATCTAACTATGATTGATAACTAATTAAGGAACCGTTCACGGCTTTAATTCCGAACACCGAAACGCAACACAAAACCCCAGTGGCTGTTTTTTCTGAGTCTCTGATGCAAGCAGAGAGCACGGAGCGAGAATCGAGGATGATCAGCGCCTCAAAACAAAACTTGAGTGCGCTGAACGCTGTAGGTATTGGCCCGTTTCGTTCCAGTGTAATGACACAAATATTGTGACTTCATTTGACTTGCAGTTTGGACGGATGCGTTATGCAATCAGCTTGTCCTCCTTTCGTCTCGTCCCAGAGGAACTAGATTTACCACAGGCTCCCTCGCAGGTCCCTGAGCTGCTGAGAAAAGTTGCTGTGCTCATTACGCCGAGTCAAACCATGAATCAGTCCTGTCTAATCCTTCCCTGTTCATATGTCTTCATCCTTATTAATATATCTGCAACGTGGTGGACATTTTGGGTTCTTAGTGAACAACGATTGGATGGATTGCTGAGACGTTTGGTGCAGATATTTATGTCTTACTCAAGATTAATTGCAATCACTGTGGTGATTCTCTGACTTTTATTTATGACAAATACATGCAAAGCAAATATGAATCTGGGCTGGAATAAGCTAAGCTGGTGAATACTGTATCTGCTAAACGTCAGTGTGTTAAATGTAGTTTTGGTGTTTATATCAGACACTGTTCACTGCAAAGGCAGTGCAATTTAGATAGAAATAACAGGGCATGTGTCAGTGTGTAGAATGCGTGTGCCTGTTTGACA
The DNA here is from genome assembly GCF_022539595.1 of Amphiprion ocellaris. NCBI lineage: Eukaryota > Metazoa > Chordata > Actinopteri > Pomacentridae > Amphiprion > Amphiprion ocellaris. Next base: position 10,656,886 of record NC_072781.1, on the reverse strand, counting down.
CCGAGTATACAGATTGAATATGTTTTTTACTCACTGGTGCTTTTTTTCTCCATCTTTTACAGAATGAAAAACCTCTGGCTCATTCGGCAAGCAGGTCCAGCAATATCTCAAAGGTGAGCAAAAGCACATACGAATGAAAAAACATCTGAATGATGCACGGCTCGGCTCCGTCACACAGTAAAGGGGAGCGAATAAAGAGACAAAGAGGGTGGCAGTGGGGTGAGCTGTGGATGAATTCAGAGATTGACGGAGCAGATAGACATGCAGCTGCTGATAGATAACCTGCCTCTTTCGCATCGCATCGCCTCAATCTCAGCCGCAACCTCCGTGACTCCACGTCTTTCGCTATTTCCCCCTTCCCACTCCTTCCTGTTGCTCCCACAAGCGAGCCTGCAGCCTGCATTGAATATGGTTCCACGTTTCAGCTCTTGTTCTCCTGAGCCTCTTAGAGGATAAACCCTTTACTTGTGCTAATAGATGTCAGAGTCATTCTGTCACCGTGGGACAGCTCTGGCAATAATGTTTGATCCACGAGCCCCTCGCTCCTAAAACGTGGGAAAAATGGAGGTTATTGCACCCAAGTGGCAAATATGGCTATCATTCTCAGGGGAACCGTTATGGTTAAACATAAATATTGTTTTCTCAGACAACGTTCCACTTTGTGACCAAAGGGGTACAACAAACACTGGCTGCTTTGCAAATCGTGACTCACTCATCATTTATGGCTTTGGTTTATTAGATTAAATTCACAGATGAGGAGAACTATTTCAGTTTGATGACACATAGCAAATTTCTCATATGTATCCTGTGGACATTGGTGCTTTCAGTTGGTGGATTGAGTCATTCAATATATTGTATTTATCCACATTTAAAACAAGATCATCATGAATCATGACTCACATTTTGCTTTGCAAAACTGAGCAATGACAGCAAAATCAGCCCCGCATAAAAGAAACATGTATTTTTTTACGCCTTGCAGTTTTGCCTGCCATTCTTGAACACAATAACATTTTGCTCACCTGTTAAATGAGCGATCCAACCACCACACACAGCTTTACAACAGAGTGTATTATTATACAAGAGCAACTTCAGCAAGTACAAAGTCTGTCGATATGGCGCCACGAAGCACCCGAAATCAAATGTTTACGACTGACAGGCTGGGTGATAATTTTCGAATGAGATAATAATTCTGAGATTGTGCTCGTGCGGTTATCCTGTGTGATAAATTTGCACCTGTCAGAGTGATCGCCTCCAAATCGATGACCTTTGGAAGCTCGTGAAAATGAAGGTAGAAATTATGAGGCTACGACTGTCTTTCAGCACTTTGCTCAGGATAGTTTGACATTGCAGGAAATATGCTTTATCCTGTCAAGAACTGGGCGAGAAGATTGATACCACTTGCATGTCTGTCCATTAAATATGGCCAGCTGTCTGTCGTAGTCCAGCTTAAAGACAGAAAACAGGGGGAGGCAGCGGGATGGTATTTCATCTCATCCAACTCCAGAGAAAGAAAAGTGGGCAGGTGTCTTTTACCAAGATGTTGAACTATTACTGTAATACACCAACAGTGTCTCTGTGGGGAGACTAGTGTCAGTGTGGAGGTATTAAACACATCTTTTCCTCTTTTATTGCCCTCTTCAAACACACAAGTGGATTTCATTGCTTAGCAGGAGGCAGACACAATGCATTGTCCTGCCCAGACTGCCATTATTCTGATAAATGTTTGCGTGATGCCGTGATAGACGTTAAGCATGAACAAGGCTCACAAGTTTGACAGCTTTAATTAATAATCAGCAGTCTGTCTGCCAGCTGTTGTTTCTAACTCCTTCCTGACAGGAAACGCAACTGACTGGCAGGTTTTAAATCGGTATTAATTGTTCTCTGAATGGACGAGTCTGCTGGGAGCCTCTGCAGTTAAAGGGAAGGAGGCAGCTTGAGAAAGTTAAGGTGGATGGTTTGAATCAGAAGGCCAATTTGAAATACCCAGAACTAGTGCAATAAAGTCTTGACAGATATTGTCGACGACTCAGAATGAAAAGAAAAGCTTTAACAGTGGATTGTTCTACACATGTAACACGCCGTCTTCCTGAAACTACTCTCCCTGGAAGCTGCTTGACTAAGAATATGATGTGCAAAACTGTAGAAGATGATTTTATGCATATATGCAGTACATTTATAAGTTTCCTCGCTCTCTGTAGTATTGGCAGGAGGAGATGAAAGATTTTCGTATTTCCAGCAGTGACTGAAATGTTCCTTTTTTTGTGCCAAAAGAATATAAAATGTAGGTCAAGTTAATTTACGTTGCAAAGCCGGAACACAGTAAAAATGTACAGCTGATAAGTAAATTCAGTCAGTTTGCACATGTTGCCTGTCTGTGTGAGCTGCTGATTAAAGTTTTTATGGATGATTTTGGCCTTGATTGTTTTCATTCATTTCCATGTGAGCTCCAGTCAGAGTCAAAATCAGGGCACCAAACAAATGCTGAGCAGCTTCGCATGGCACAAATTCAAGCTGAATCACATCGGCTTGTGTCAGACCGAATCAAAAATGAATGCGCTCGTATCCAATTGTTGACCTACTTAAAAGATATCTCTCTATATAAATAACCACAGCGTCGGCCTGAGAGGAATATTTCATAACACATCCAGCTTGGCAAGACAGAACAGTCTGGATAATATGAAAGCTCAAACATCCAAAGAATTTGTTCATTCTGTCAAAGCAGCTGCTCTACTTTTCGACTGATCACCTGGCAGGATGCTTGCGGTTCTTTTGGTTTTCGTAACTTTTTTAGAGACTGTTTTTGTTTAATCAAACAGCTTTCTCCTCTCAGATGACTCACAACTTTATCTAATTTCTAGATACCCAGCTGCTTGTAAGACTCCCACTGGAATACCTGTCATGAGACACACTGGGAAGAGAGAGAGAGTTACACAATAACAGGAAAACAAGCTGCTGGATTTAGCCATGGGGTAAATTGTTTCATAAAGATGATACTGCCTCCATCAGTGAGCTTGTCACTGTGGGGAATTAAGGTGTATGGTCGTTTATATGAATATATGTGTAGATCCAAACCCAAAAGCTCATTATCTGTCATCTGCGCCGCACCTCCTAATTCATTAGTTCATTTATTCAGCAGGTGTCTTCCATCGAGCTGCTGAGAAAAACAAGTTGTGAAGGAAAGGTGGTGTGAAGGCGAATGATTTGCATGTTTTTTGTTAAATGAAAGAACAGTCAGTGTTGAAAATACAAATGTATGAAAGTAGCTCTGAAAGCTTTATCAGAGTGTGGGCTGAGGATTGCCCGCTGATTTTGGTGCGAGTTGATTTTCCACTCGGTGAGGTCAGGAGGCTTAGCTGTAGACGTGTCTCTCTTTAGCACAGTGCCAGCGAGCTGTGCGATGCCTCCCACACTGTTTGGGAAGGAATTAAAGTATTACGGTCCTCATAAAGACACAGAGCAGCGACTCACCGCTCAGTGGGCCGCTGCTGATCGCCGGCCAAACATCTGGTTGTGTTCTACAATTCAAGCTGCTGCAGTTTTGCAGCGTTTCGGGCTCCAGTGCTGCAGTGCACAACCCCAGACCTGTCCTCCGCATCTCTATGGGACCGGTTCTGCTGGTCTGTTCAGCCTGGCAGACCACTGATGCTGAAACCGGGCGCTAAGCCAAGCCACTATTTTAAAGAAAAACAAAATCAATTGTTCTTGCGGCACATCATAGTTTGTGTTTTGTTTTGGGTTTTTCTTTCTCAATCTGGGTGCTTATTTTTATGGCCTTTCGCTGAAGGGGCTCTGGTCCTTGGAGAGACCTCATTTTGTCTGCAATGCTGTAAAATGACACCTATGGAGGCAAAAACAATATAAGTGCTGATGGCAGTGCACTTTATCTCTGAACACTGCTACGAAGGTGGGTCAGGTTGTAAATTTTAGTGCTGCAACTATGATTTTCTGTGATGAATTAATCCGCCGTTATTTTTCTCAGTTAGTTCTAAGTCATTTTTCCATAACATAAATAGGAAACATATGCATTAGAGTTTCTTCGGAGCTTATGATGATAAATGTAACTCCCAAAGCGCCTTTATCTAATAGAGAAATGCAGCAAACCTTTAAACTGTAGGAGCTGGAGCACGAAAATGTTTTTGCTCAGCCAGGGTCTTCAAAAAAATGACAAAAGTGATTAGCTTATTATCAAAAAAGTGCCTTATGCATTTTCTGTTAATCAAATAGTTGATTAATCAACCTGTCATATCAGCTCTGAAGCTATTAAAAAATGTAGTCAAGTACTCTCGCATTTCAATTTTTCAGTTTTCAAACAAAAAAATTTGACAACAGAGCCTTAAGAGGCCAAAAAATCTGTATGCAAGCGGCAGGTTTTCTAAAAAAATTATTTCACTGAGCTGTGTAGCAATGTTCATCATCATTAGTTGTAATAGTTGCTGTTACATTCAAGTTATAAGTAGGGCTCAGAAACTCAAGTATCTGACTTATAGAATCTGTTGTGCAGTGTAAGTAAACCTGATTTCAACGGATATAGTGTTATTTTTCAGTCTATAGTATTTTTAACCCTCACACAAGCAACTGTAATCATAAACATGTCTTGAGTTTACCAATAAAATGAAGCTCCAAAGTTGTAAACGTGGAAATCTGAACCTGTTTTTGGCACCAGTTAATAGTCTATTTCATCTTCTTTAATCAAGTATCTTCAAATATACCCAAATAAGTCATCAAAGAATCATCCTTTGACCACAAAGTGTTTGTAGTAAAGAAGTTAAGTTTAGTCGTACTAAGAAGATAAATCAGTATATATTGTTTTCTTCAAAGCCAGGCGCTGCCACTTTGAATCAGGTCCAAGAGTTGAAGCAACTGCACTGATTGCCAGTTTCAGCAGCTCACATGAGGTCCCACTGAAGCAGATGGACGGCCATGATTTACGATATTCTCAAGCGCCAGAGAAATGATCGGCCAATCACATCCATCAGCTTTCCAGCGGCCTCCTGCACAACCTGCTGCTACCGAATCACTGTGATTAAGGCTCTAATGTGTTCGTAGTATCTGAATTACACCAAAAATAAAGAAAGAGAGAGAGAGAACATTTTTTTATTGCACAGTATGACTTTCATTTCATGGAGCCGCTCATGAAAAGTAACACCTTTAACTGGCACCGGACTTTCCTGCTTGAAGAGATTTAGTCTGTGATTGAATATTGCAGATTTGATTCTACCTAATAATTCCGTCATTATATGCTTTACTGGTGTATAATTATTGTAGCCGCTTTTCCTCTTGAACTGTTCACTCCCTCCGTCTTGTTTTTGAGCTCAAAGTCTCTGCAAGTCTAGACAGCTGATGATGGAGTTTGAATATCTTTTAGCACCGACGGCACAACCCGTGTTTTTGCTTGGTGGTATCACTGAACTTGGCTCAGCATTAAATACTTAGTGGGTATTACCGGGGTATGAAATACATAACTGGGGTCTTCATGTTTCATAAGCAGCATGTGAGGGTCATGCAGAGACTGTAAATGAAAGGGGATGAGTCAGCAGTTGAAAAATATCTAAAAATATACAACAGGTGTTGTAACATAATAAAATAAGTTGCTGATTAAAAGGTGAATTATGAAATGTTTGCATAATGCTGCTTGATAAAAGCACCTCAGCAATAATATTTATGGGTTTTGTGATTCACCTTCACAAAGGTTCTAAACAGAAGCTAAGCTAGCCTGAACAGCTGCTGGCTCTAGATTCACATAAAATAATAAAAAGGAGTATGTGATATTGTAGTAAATTCAATCTATTATTTTCAACATAGTTGAAAAAGTATTTGTCGTTCCAACACATGGCCTCTCCACAACAGAATGGACGTAATGAAACAAGCAAGTACGTGCTATTTTGGAAATGAAAAAGGGCAAACTGAGTGGAGTCACAGACCAGAAATCACAAGTCAGTAACAGGTGATATGTCTGTGAGTCAATGAGGTTGTTGATGCAGCTTGTGAAGTGCTGTGCCACTCATCCTGAACACTCTAAAAAATAATACAGCAGACCTGTTAGCACCTTTTAATTAAATGCATGCTTGCAGGATAAAAATTCTGATTGTTTTTTTTATTATTTAGATAAGGCTTTTAAGTTGAGGAGTTGTGTTGACAGAATATTGTTGCTAATTATACCAACATAATGCTGTGTAATTTAAACAAATTTTTCTGTGTTAAAAACAAAACTCAAGTCATAGTAAATCAATTTAATTGGCTGGATAACTTCCTTTTTTCCCACTTGAATTCAGCTCCTTAAGAACCAACAACTTGTGTTTATGCTACCATTTAATAAGTAATTGGTTGTTTAGAATACCAGTGATTGCAGAGAAAAACACTACTTCCACAAACTAAATGTAGATCATTAGTTGAACATACTTTTATTAGAAGTTGTCACAGTTTTCGAGTTGAGCCTCAGCATCATGTTCTCGTATACGCCCATCTAGAGATGACTGAAAAGGGTTTTTTAGTTGACAAGTAGTGGAGCTGTGGACATATCAAGTACCTACAGCCCTAACTAACATGCCAGCAGCACGTTCTTCTCTTTCTCTTGTCCTTTGTGGCATCGAGTCATTTGAATAAAGCTGCATTTTAAGGTAATGATTTGTAGGAGTGTCTGGTCACAATATCAGTTATTGTCCTTTAAAGCCACTACAGTGTAGATAAACTCAGTGGTGGTAAATTAGTCAGCGGTTGTCACCCATTTAAACTTTTTGTGCACAACTGGCCAAATTTAATAATTTTCTTAAGTCAGAAAAGACGACCTCATTTATGTTTGTTTTTCAGTGTATTAAGCACAGACCTCACAGTGGTATTGATCTTCTCCTCTAATCCTCAGCAAGGAGATAATAAACCTATTTTCCAAAATGTCAACCGCAACAACTTCTTCATTGCTGACCTTGGAAACATTGGAAACAAAGTCCTCTTGCTATCCTGTCAGCCATATTGCATGTCAAAAAGCTGATAAGTGGATCTTGATTTGGGATTACTTAATCAAACATAAAATAATTCCAAGCAATAATAATAAATATTCTCAAGTTGAGATAAGATCGTGACAAGAACAGGATGTTGATGAGGACGAGGGCACTTTGATGTTAGATAAGTGGTAAACTTTTACGCTTCTCTTTTGCGTTGCCTTTCTGTTGGCGTCTCTTCAACATCTGGTCCATTCACATTATCTGTCTGGCTTAATATGAGCTTCTCACAGTGAGCCAGTGATTCATCGCTGCTGTTAGATTTAAAGGTTATTCTATGAAAGGCCCCAGTGGCTAGAAAACTGCACCAGGTAGAGGCTGTAAAAGAAGAATAGAGGTAGAGACAATGGGGGATATGAGAAAGGTGGCGTTTGAGGGATAAGAGAAGATCTAAGAAGTAGAAGAGAGGGTAATTTAAGCAGTGTGCTGAAGGAGAGAGGTTAAATAAGTAGTTATGATAATGAAATGGGAGATTGTTCCAGCACACAATATCAACAGGTGTTCATTAGAGTGAGGACGATGTGGATTATATCTAATTAGCACATCAGAACCACAACTAAATGGATATTTTTAAGTGCAAATGTGCAGGTTAGAGGTTCTAAAGCAGAACGTGGCAAGAGTCGGGGCATTTTTCAACCGTTTCTGCCTGCGGTAGTTTAGTTATCAATCAACGCCGGCACTCGCTCACTCACTCATCAGAGGTCCTCATCACGAGAGAGGACTGTTATGAGAGAGCAGATGTTTAATAGAAGTCTGAAGAGTCACAGAGGCTGTTAACTGGAAGTTAATCATTGCTACCTCGACTCTGTTATCATCACACTGCCGGGAGACAGAGGTGGTTATCTGCTGGCCAACGTGCACGAGATGACAGTGCCAGTGATTAACAGTGGGAAGATGGAAAATAATGAATAAAGATCATCTGGACCTAGCTTTTATCAGTCTGCATCTGGATTTCATTTATGTGATTCTTGTCATCAGTTTCTCGTTGTCGAAGCGTAGAGTTAAAGGAGTGTGTTCCAGCTGTGCAGTTAATGCACTTCCAAAATAAAAGTGTCTTCTTGTCTCTCAGCCGCACCTCAGAGCTTTTCACATTTATCTCCCAAACTCCTGCTCAAGCCTCAGAGAGCAGCCTTGAATGTGAGCTATTAATGTAACTTACTAAATAACAGACATACAGGAAATTAAAGATTTAGCGAGTCTACAGCCTTGAATGAACTATTAACAGCAAAACAAAAGAGAAGGACAGCATGTTTTTTGTGCAAGTGGAAAGCAAACGGTTTAAGTGAAGCTGTGCTGTTCACATGCAGACAGATAAACAGGCTGAAGGGCAAAGCTGGACATTGAATTTTCTATTGATTGGTGTCAGGCCACAAGCTCTAAATTTTCCCTTAGTTAGAAATGAAATCAATAGGTAATTAGTTTCTTGCTGAAATTACCAGACCCCCCTTGTCTTTACGCTAGCCACCAAAACACTATCTGATCCCATTCTTTCTGCACCCGGTCTGTAGCTGCCACTGTGAAGAGCATTGGGATGAATTGTTGAAGGAATTGTCTGACATTCAGGAAATATCCCTAATCACTTTATTGTTGTGACTTACATGAGGAGATTAAGCACACATTTTGTACTAAATATGAAGCCAGAGGCTCGATAAAAGCACCTACAAATGTGACAATAAGTCAGTGGCGAAAAGGCTTCAATGCCACAAATCCTGACAGTTGCATCTAAATAACATCCTGTAGTAACACAGATCATGTTGTTTCTGTTTATTTGTTCCTGTCACTTTTCAGCTCCCTGCAGGCTCATTTTTACTGCGATATAAAGTCGTGCACCTCTATAGAAACAGCACAACGATGGTTAGAAGCAAAAAGAATTCAAAAATGTATTTGTTCAGGATTTTAAAAAGAAAAGTGCCATAAATCATACGGAGAAAGTTGTATTTCTTTGATTGTTTATTTAACAAAAATGGGGGGGAAATGGAATCAATGTGGAAGTGTCTACAGGTGTAACTAATACAGGAGGCAAAAATAGTAACTCTACATACTATAGATGTTTTACTACCGTCAGAATCTCTTTACTGCAAACTGTTTAGTTTGGCATTTTTTTTAAATGAGACTCTAACTGTATTGATGGAATGGCACATCACATCAGTGACCGCCGGATAGTTCAAAATCTAATGATTGTTTCTGTTTTCAAATTTTTGCCTCTGATAAAGTCTGGAATTTAGATTTTTGACATGTACCGACAGGTTTTGGTGTTCGGGTGGTTACGAGCATCTGCACAGTTTAAAACTTGTTTCACCACAAAGTCACGAATTTACGTGAGTATCTTGGAATAACACCAGAGCTCTGCTACATTAGAAGAAATGGAGCTTTTCCTGTTCTTTGTATTCTGCCAGTGGTGCATGAAAGCAGCTGTATTACAGGTATTTCAGGTCCATTCACTTCCATTATTTTCTTGCAAATAAATTTGATAATCCTGGCATGTTTACTACCAGTGTGACTGTCTGACTGCTTGTATTTCTGGCCCTGTCATGTAGAAGAATGTTGTGAACGAAACCTGGGATGTAATAAAATAAAAGTTTCCTTTAAAACCCAAGAACATTTTTAGGTGTTCTTCACCGTGTCGTTGTGTAAAGTAAATATCAGTGGAAATTACACTAGATGATGCAGAAGGTGTTTTTTTTTATTACAGCAGTCTCGTACCTGCAGGTGCATCTGTTTAAAAATTCTCTGTGGAAGCTGAACAAGTTTCTGCAGCCTCACGTCCTCCAGCTGTGCTTTTGTCTGTGCCTCATTCTTCATAACTCTTCCTCTGTCTGTTCGTCGCTTCTCTTCGTGGCCGCCTGGTGCTTTGCCCGCTCTGTGACGAACTGAGAGAGATTTTGCGTGGCACAGCTGTAATCAGATAGATTAACTGCCAGTATTGTGTTTTTCCTTTCCATCATCCTGTGCATCAGTATGCAACGTGCCTTCACTCCTTCTGTAAAGATCAGAAACGGCCGCTGACAGCCTGATCGCTCCCACCACACAGGACCGTTGCTGCCATCACAGGAAATGTGATTTGATCCTGCTCGTTGAATAATATAGTATTTATTTCACCGCAGGCTTTTACTTAGAAGTCTCATGATGGTACTTTCTGTCCTAAATGACCTTTTTGTGTGTGTGTGTGTGTGTGTGTGTGTGTGCTTGTGTTTGGTCCTCAGGCGGGGAGCCCGACTTCAGTCAACGCTCCATGCAGTTTCTCGAGGACGTCGGTTTCCCCCTCGAGCCAGGACATCTGCAGGTACGCACCGTTTCAACCTCAAATCAAGCCAGTGAATCAGTAGTTTGTGTCCACAGTGATATGAACACCTGAGGACTATAAAGTGAATCTATTTATCATTCTATTACTGGTGAAGCACCTTATCAGTGGGGGATGATGGTTTACACTTTATCCTTGAGCACTGTGGGGAGCAGCCCTGGTTGCATGTAGGCGGAAATAAAACAGATTTAATAGTTACATGGATCATCCAAAGTCCCCGCAAGCATGTATCTCTTTTATCAGATTCCTTTATTTTCAAATGCATGATGCCTTTTCCATTTCTCTTTTTTGTCTTTTCCCATATCTTCTCCTGCTGTCCTTTACCAATATCTTCAATCACGTGCTCCTGTTACATAAACACACACACACCAACACAGCAGCAATCAGGATCAGGACACTCAGAAGCAAACTGCAGTGGTTCTGTTGAATTCTAACGGTAAAACCTGTCAAGGTTCAGGAGGTATTTCAGTGGCCACCCTCTGCACAGACGCCCTTCCGGCCTGCAAACACGGCAAGCAGCGAGACTGGCTCTCTCTGCTCCGCCCATCCTCCGTCAACATCCGGCCCCACAGCTCGCTCAGGTTCTCGGTGTCTCTGAACGACGTGGGCCAACGTGTGGACAGTCTTTGCCGCGGTCTGCACTTCATAGACCGAACATGCTCCGAGGGAGAGCTGGAGCTGAAGCCGGAACCTGCTCAGCTTCCCGGCTCGGATCGAAGGGCGCGCACACTCAACGGCAAACTGCCTGCAGCCCAAACACAGCAGAGCCCGAATCCGGCCTTCTCAACACGCACCCACCCCCACCTCGTCCCCTCCTTCACCAGCAACTACAAATACATGACGGGCATCCCTCCCGCCAATTGTTCCCCGTCCGACCCTGCCGTCGGCACCCCTCCTCCTCCTCTCTCCGTCACTCACCCCCACCCTCATCCCTCCCCGAGCTCCAACTTCCTTCGTCTCCTCCTTCCCTTCTCTCAATCCTCCACATCGGCCAGCATGCAATTCTCTGAGCTGGGCAGCTACGCCTCTCACCTCCACATCACCAAGTCCTCTAGCGCCCTGCTGGAAGGCAGCGAGTCAGGTTTCCCCCGCGAGGATCTGCTGGGAGACGACGACGTGTTTGAGGAGGACCAGTCCAGTCGGGCTCCAAAGGGGACGGAGCAGCCGGCGACCCCAGAAACAGACACTGCGGCCAGACTGGGTGCTCTTCTAGCCCCGCTGTGCTATATGGATGAGGACAGCGACTTGGACCGCTGTCCATCCCCTTTGTCAGAGAAAACAGGGCCGCTGTCACCCTATTCGCTATCTGGGGACTGCTGCAGGTGGGTGACTGTCTGGATGGTGTAATCCACACCCGCCCTTCCTGTGACTTGCTAAAGCCCAGACCACCCTTGTGCAGTAACGTGGCAGTGAACCCCAGAGCCCTGTGGAGTAGCGGAGAGCTTCTCATCCCGTAGTATAACTGCCCAGCAGATATCTTCTACCACAGCAGTGTTTGTCCTCTCAACCCCTGCTCAGAGTGAAGCTGTTAGTCACAAGAACCTAGACACATAGCTGCTGTAATCTGCACACACCACAACTGTACGCCCCTCCTCCTCCCAGTTGCCCCGATTCAACCCCTTGTGTGTGTCTCGAGCGAATATGTGATGTATTGTAATTTCATACCACCTAATTTCACTTCACTGTTATCTCAGCGCTCTGCCATGTCTTTCATTGTGCTGTCAAGCTGTGTTTTTTAAATAATTTCTCATTGTTACCAGATCGATGAGGCAGTAAAGTGTCTTATATAGGCTGCAAAAAATTGTGATTGATTTTGCTCATAAGCCCGAAGCTTTGCGCCGGGGATAAGGGGGGGCAATGGCAGTGTTAAGGAATAGCTAGAGGGGCAGAGGTTAGGGTAGAAAATTTAATAGCGCCGAGGAGTTGAGTGTGTGTCTGTCTGAGGAATAGCAGAATGGTGGCAGAAAGGGAACAATAAATGGTGCTGGACCGGTTTCTGTCTGATTGGGTCAACAGGGCCGTCATCCGTCTCTGTCACATGACAAGCTGTGTGCTGTCTCATTGGCAGAGCCGGGCCAAGTTAGACAGGACGGATTATGAGTAATATTTGATTACGGACCAGGTCATGGCTGCGTGGCCCCTACAGATGAGGCCTGCTAGCAGTAGATCTTGCCAGGTCATGGAGAACAGGAATTGTGAGCATCTCATCGAGCCCTGCTGGGTTTCTGTGTCTGTCTGTCATTGCTCCATCGGGTTTCTCTGGACTGATGAGGCTCAAGTCTTAAACACAGGAATGGCACTTCTACAGGTCCATTTTGTTGCGCCCTCAGCTGCGATCTGTACTGGTAGTGCTTTTCAGATTATACGTTTTACACCTTGGCTGCAGCCTGATAAAGAAACATGAGCTTGGAATTGGCGAGCCGAAGGCCAGAGATCAGGAGGAAGATTACTGGCTTCAAATAGCTGCATAGTCGTGGATTGTACACTCACACATGCACACAAACACATGGTGCCAACTCCCTGTCAGGTGGCTGGAAGCGTGAGCTCGGAGCTGAGGCTCTCCTCACCTGTGGAAGTGTGTGGGTGGTTGTTTTTTTCCACCGATGAATAGTGTGTTAATTATTAGCCAGCGTTTTTTTTTATTGACAACACTTCAGAATATAACAGTTGGAAGCCTGATAAGAGGTGACTTGGCTTACTTCCTCATTAGAAATGTCGCCTTTTAGAGAAAACACAGTTTACAGTCAGTGATTCTCAGCAAAACATTTTAACAAACTGACTGAATTTGCTTCATCTTTAAACATTTTCTGATTTTGAAAAAGCACTGCATTAATGACATATGGAGTTTAAATTGACTGGTATTCATCTTCTTACCTGCCTTTTGGTGGAGCTTTGCTACATCTCTTAAAACGTTACTGGCACCATCTGTCGATCATCAGACAGCATGAAACCAGGTGTCTTTTCACCACGTTTTAACAAGCTCTGGAGTAAATTGCAGTGATTACAGTCAAGATTGCATTTCTTTGCATGGAATAGCTTTTCACCTTCTTCACAGTTCTTACGTTGCCTCTTCTCTTCTAAGTGTTTTATAATTTGCAGACTTCATACATATAGATTACTGCGATCTTCATGCATATTTTAGCACAGCAAGAGATACAAACATAAACGTTGCTGCATAGAGCCTCGAGTATTCAAAAAAAACACACTACAGGCTGCCTTTTAAGCTTTTACAGCCAACGTATGAAACAAGTATAGTCTGTTTAATTTCTTAACCCCCCTCCAACCGATTAGTGTCTTCTCAGAAGATGTAATATTCTCTTTAAGCCAAGCATGGCCATGTTAAGAGAGACAATTAACCCCTTAAGATGTGCAGAGAGGGGAAAGGAATAAAAAGGGAGATGGCTTACAGTGTTCCTGCCACTAATTGACTTGTGTTTTTCACTGATCAGTGTGTCCCTGGCAGTGTAGAGCTGCTCAGACTGGAAACAGGCTGAGAGTAAAATGCCTCACACTCTGCCCCGTATCATCCACGTGAAAATCTGTTTAGCAGCAAAAGAAAACAGATTAGTGTTAAAAAATTCATTTGAAAATAAATACATAAACATTTGAAGATGAGGGCTGAACGAGGAAAGGCTGGAGGGAGGAGGAGGATCTTAAAGAGACTGAACGCGTAGCGCAAAGACTGGCTGAATGCCACCAGAGAAAAAGTACGAGGAAATGAAAAAAGAGAGAAGAGGAAGAAAGTGAATGCCTCGGCAGGGCTGCACAGTTGCCGAGCTTGTTTCCTTCTCAGCTTGTGGTGCTTGTGATTTCCCGACTCTGTTTTGCTTCTCACATTTTAATGTTGTCATACTTTGACGGCGCCTCTGCCATCTTAAAATTACTGTTAAAGAGGGTGTGTTTTGGCTGCTCAAGTGATGCAAATTAAATTTTAACTTCCCATGCCCAACAGTGCTTGGAATGAGCTGCTGGTGACATAAATAGAGCTCATTTTTCTGTGAATTTGTAAGATGGTTTGGGATCGTGACAGTGTGTTCATCTCTTTAATGTATCTTACATTTAATAATGAAGCTGAATGCTGTGTGCTTTATTTGTGAGATTTTTATCTTTAAAGCAATTTAAATGCCATTTAGTCTAATTCTAGCAGGCAAAGCCTTCAATAAATTTAGCAAAAGCCCAAATTTCTCTGCACCAAATCTTTCCAATCTTGTTGTTTACTGATCATTTTATTTCCACCATAGCTACATGCGGAGGAGTAGGGATTTTTCTGTGGTTATCCCCTCCTACTTTAAAATGAAATCCACATAAACATTAGAATAATTTGTCAGATCTGCTCATTCAGCAGGCGGCAATTCTTCATATAAACACCAAGACGGTCCGGTCCCTCAGGCTGCATTTTTTTAATTGAAATAGCAATACAGTATGCGTGGGATGAGAATCTGCAGTTCATCATCTTGTTATCCATGCAAACAAATACAAACAAGGCAGCCTATCCATAACACACAGAAAAAACCCTCCGCTGGACAAGTTAATTGTGCCTCCTGTCTCGTCTAATCCCCCCTAGTCTTCACTCCACTCCCTCCTCCTCCTCTTCTAGTGGAGAACCTGCGAAAGTGACCTATTTTTATCCTCCTTTGTTCACCTTGTCTTTTAATCTTGTAACGCCTTGGCCAGATCATCCAGAGCTCTGGAAATAGGCATCATCTTCTACTTTCTAACGTGTGGGCGCACGTGGGAGTGCATGTGACTCTTCGTGTGGTTTCCTATCCTCACCTGAACCGGGATAAAGACAATCCCATGTGAACACCCCATTCCCCTTCTCCTTCTCTGGCTTTTCGTACATGTTTTGTTTGCTTTGCTTGTTTTTTCTTCCCCAGAGAAGTGCCACAGCTCCCTGCAACTCACTCAGGAGGAAACCACAATAGAAGGAGGTCCCGGTTTGTGCATCCGCCTCCCTGTACAAATCAGAGGAAAAAATGGATTTAGAGAATAGATCAATAATGCCTTCCCTTGTGTGTTTTGTATCCATTTATAACTACCCCTCTATGGAGACATCATGTGCACTTTATTGTAGAGTGCAGCAGCTTTGACTCCCCTTGCAATCAGTCTGTTAGTCTAGCCAGAAATATCAGTTTAACCTTTAGTCACAGTTGTACTGTGGTGGAACAAGCAGCAGCTGAATTTGGAGCTTATTGCTTATGCACTAAGGACTTGGGTCTGAGCAGCCACAGCAAGGTCAGCGTCCTGTTATTGAATTCGGAGATCATAATGACTTTCTACTTTCTGGAGTGGGGCAAGTGTGTGGTAATGGTTTCACTCTGAGATTATGAGCTGCTCTCGTGACCTTTTCCAACCACCCACATTGCCCCTCACCACTTAAACTCGCTGCACCGGCAGACTCTGACTGACTTACAGGTGAATGTGTGAGTTCCACACTATCGGTCTTGTCAGTTGCTCAGACTCAGACAGACAAATGTGCTGCTTCTTAGTGTGGATGACTAATGCCGCCGACCTCTGTCCTCTTACCTGTCAGACAGCGTCCACAATGTGCAATCTGCTGGTTTGATGTTTTTTCTAAAAAATGGATTTAGCACCGCAGCAGTTACCAGATTAGTGAAGGTCTAACCCTTTGAACCGCAAGCAGTTTCTGGGCATTTTTACTCACTGTGGCCATTTCTCTGCAATAAAAAGCAATATACAAACCGTTGCTAGAAGTAGAGAGAACTCAAAACTATTTATAGCAAAGTTCAAATGCCATCAAATTAAAATTTCTTTGATTACTTGTTTTACAAGAAAAAAATAGAATCAACATGTTAAATATTTTCCCATTCCCCACAAGTGTTACCAATAGTGGACCAAAGTGGTGACTCTGCTATCGATATTTTATACAATTCTAATTTTTGTTTCCATTCTTGGCCCCTTTTTGCTCTCTGTAAACACAGCCTGCACTTCAGCCCACTTTAGCTGAAAATTTCCTGAATTTCTGTCACATGACTGCTGGTCGCAGCTGAGCAAATAATGGCTTCTGAGTAGTGCTAAGTAGCACAGAATTTATTTGTTTTAGCGGAATCTGGTTACAGTAAACACTTTGTTTTTGGTGAATATTTGAATAAGACATCTAGAATAAAGGGATTTTGATGAAATAAAGTTTTAGTGTAGATTTGCCTGAGTTTTCTGACACAATGTATGCGTCACAAAATTGAAAGCGATTCTCTCTGGTGTAATTCTGCCAATTTTTCCGAACACAGCTTGCATTTCAAATCCACCACAGGAATTTGGGATTCAAAGGGTTAAACATTCAACAGAGGTTATTTTTTAGACTAATGTACTGGTATAATACACAACCAAGGGTATTTGTACAAGGACAGTTTGTAAAATAGCTAAACAAGACTCATTAGAGCTGATTTAAGATAAATGGTAAGGTATGAATTTAAAATAGTTCGCTAAAAGTAGTGGATAAATAGTTGAAACAGTTTATGTTAGTTTGAGTAAAGGAACAGTTGAAATGTTTTTATTAGTACAAATGTAAACTTAACCAAAGCAATCCAACATGTTCAATTGAATTACATGAAAAAAAACACAAACTGCTTATCTATATGTCATCCAGTTTGCATTTTATCATAGCAATTGAAAATACGTCTGAACCAAAAGATTGGGAACCACTGACAGATCAGATGCCTCTTGTTGCTATTGTTTGTGTTGTCTGCACTTGTGTGTCACCTTAACATAATTATCGTCACAAACAACGTGTATTAGGTCTCGCAACACTGAAACTAGGAAGGCGATACAACTACGGGGTATCTGAGATTAGATTAGCGCTGTTCGATTTTGTGCTGCGACACTGCTGGAATATATTATTATCATTTCCTGAAAATGCCGTTTGGATTTGCAAATGAAGTGCTTTGAATCAAATTAGTTTGTCTTGATTGAGTTTGTTCTTGTGGGACATGTTTTGTCTTCTGCGGCCATCGTGTTAATACGCTTTCATTTTTGTGAAATCATATTCCCCACCTGCCATGCTTTGCTAAAGCCGTGGTAAAATTAGCATTTTCTAAGCACATTGCCTTATGATAAACACTACTGGAGGATGCTACATGTGTGCTGACATATAGTAGATCTTCTAGAACTTGAGTTTTCTCAGATTTGGGGAAATATCTGCCAGCTATGCCTGCCAACTTTTCTCTTTTTCATCTCTCCCCTCTCCTGTCTCGGTCCTGTTTGAGCTGTCTTGCCTCCAGCTCAGTGTTGACTGTATTCTCTGCCTCCTGTAGGATTTGTCACTGTGAAGGGGATGACGAGAGTCCTCTGATCACACCATGCCACTGCACGGGGAGCCTGCGCTTCGTCCACCAGTCCTGCCTACAACAGTGGATCAAGAGCTCTGACACTCGCTGCTGTGAGCTCTGTAAATATGAGTTCATCATGGAGACCAAGCTCAAACCACTGCGCAAGGTGAGGCAGCTTATATGTGTACGTCAGCACTCACTTTCATCAGTTCAGTTTAGAAATTAAGGGTCTCCTTGCCAAGAGTCCCATCTAAGCAAACTAAAAAATGACAAAAACTGTCCGATAACCCGCACATGATACTGACCTTTGAAGTCGTTTTCATAAGTGATTTTTTTTAAGGTTTTTTTTGGATGGAAGGGGTTTATGATTCATTTCAAATGGTTTAGAGGCAGCACACTTCCCTTAAAGGCTCTTATCAATCGTTGCGGCCTGGAGATAGCAGGACACTCTAATTAAAATTCCTCCACCCTTCATTAGCTGCACAAAAGGCCTTAAACAAATGCTCCGCTGTTAATAGCTTCTGAATCCCACGGGTGAATGTTGAAGTTGTTCATGTGTGAGTGCGCAGAGAAATTTGAGATGAGAGGTGGATGTTGGTCTCAGTAATGAAGTATTTATCAAAGAGTGTGTCGTGCTGCTACGACCCGCTTCTCATAAAAAGTGACCCCGCAATGTTACCGGCTCATGTCTGGATTCATGAGTAACGCTGTTGGATGTTGGGAGAGCCCATACAGCTTATTTACAGCACTAATCTGATTGTGCTGGCATTGTGTTTTGTGTTTTCTTTGTCTTGCTGGGCGCTTTTCCAGCGTGATGAATTGTGCAGCCAGTGACCGACAAGGTGTGGCAGTGTGCTAACCGAGCTTCCTGGCAGGCTGCGGGGTGCATCGCCTCGGTGTCCTGGGGGCTGCATGCCACTTTTCTTCTCTATCTTCTTCGCCCTGCCAAGAAGCGTTGTCGTAGCGTTGCATCTTGATTACAGTAGCTGAATGCTCTTCATCAAATATTTAACTCACACTCTGAGCGGCTCCAGAAAATGGCCAAGGGAGTAAGCCGTTCAATTGCTTTAAGTGTTTAAAGGAGTGTTTTTCTGTGTGTGAATGGATTGTCTTTGCACCCTTTGACCTCCTCAAATGTGCGTTTTTGTTTTGTTTTTTTACAGTGGGAGAAACTACAGATGACAGCGAGCGAGAGGAGGAAGATCATGTGTTCGGTCACCTTCCATGTCATCGCCATCACCTGCGTGGTTTGGTCACTCTACGTTCTCATCGACAGAACAGCAGATGAAATCAGACAAGGTCAGCACAGGCTCAGATGTGCAAACGTACACTCAAGCATTAACGTACCGCCGTTGTCTGTGTTAGATGTAGTGTTGTGTTGGATGTCATCCATTCATCCTCAATCTTCTACCATCTCCAAGTCATTTATTTAGTAACAAATCTCTATGACTGCAGTGTTGCACCCATGATGTGAGTACTGAATGTGTAAAACGTTCCATTACGTTGGAATATATGTTTGCATAATTCAGAGAAACTCGGTTGACATCAAAGTCGCAGCTGAGACCGAACAAATGCACAGAAGTGTTTGCTTCAGAGACTATTTCCCGTCTGTGAGGTTTTTCTTTTGAACTAGAAGTTCATTTCAGTTTACTTTAATTTCACATCTGTGGTCTGAGGTTTAGAAAATATTTATTCACTCTCTCTCAAAGATCCTCATTGAGATTGAGATTTTTAGAGTGAAGCTGTTTTTGCAAAGGTTTTGTCTGTTCAAGGTCAGTTCATGTTAGTCTGACTGTTAACGGGAAAGAATGTAGTCAGCAAAAGATGCTCACAAGGATAAAGGTGTATGAGCCTGTGTGTTTGTTTATGGCTGTGTGTACGTGCACTTGTGTTTGCGTGCATGTGTTCCACAGAAAAATACCCGGTGTAAAATCAGCTGGAAGGTCCAACAGCTATGTGACAACAGCAGTTAGTCTCAGTTTGACACGACATTTATGGCAAAAACTGGACACAGCAGGTGAAAAGCACAGCATCTGAATGAACAACAATATAAATATACAACTTTGCATCAGTGCAGCAATTTAAAGGAGCGTTTTGACATTTTGGGGAGTGCTCTGGCTTTCTTCCTAGGAATTATGTAAGAATATCAATAAGACTTTGATATCTCAAGCCATAAGACTGGAAACGGCTCACCTGTTTTCATTGTAAATGAACCCAATCAACACATAACATCTCGTTTCCTTATTGCTTCAAAGAACTGTACAAAAAAGATTATAGGATAATAAATGTTTCTTGGCAGGCTGCAGTCACTTTTGGGGATTTTGTCATCACCATCAGGTTGCCAGGCAACCAGCTAGACATTTGTGAATTGATTAAAATAACCAAAACAGGAAGTGTAAATTAGTGAGCTTTTGAGGTGCTAGATTGATTGTGTTACTTTTGGACAAAGCTCTCTGGTTCCTCTTGTTTTTTCAGTCCTTGTGGTTGCAGCTTCACGTTGCTCACAGACAGCGAGACTAACTTAAAATTCTCTGCAAATGACAAATTGTTTCTTCACTGAATCTGTGAACACTTTTTGCTGACCCCAAAGTCTGGGATTCCTTCCTTCTATTAGTGATTAAGATGATAGTTTTATCCAATGATAACCTTTCAGATTTTGCAGCAACATTTTTGCAGTATTTTGTGTCTTTGCCAAATTGGAACCTGCTGCTCACCATAGACTATTAAAAAAAAATAAAAAATCCAGACAGCCGCCAGTAAGGCATCATATTTTTCAGTTTGTTTTTTTTTTTTTTATCTTACAAAAAAAAGATATAAAAAAACACTTGGAGTTTAAAACCCCTTTAGCAAAGTCTGGGCTGCTTCCTACATCCAGACCAAAGTGGACAACAGCACTTAGTCATGGGAAGATTGACACTGCCATCCTCAGACCGCTGTGCTCTCGCTGTAAGGACTAAAAAAGGAGAAGGATGCTTTAATGATGAGCTGTTTTAGCATCCGCTGGCATTACGTCTACTGCTTCTCATCCCTCCCTGGCATATTTGGCACTTTGGAGACAGTGTACAGATGGAGGAGCAGGCTGTGCCTGTTAAGCCCAACCTGATGATTCAGACTTGTTAGAGTCCCTGAGGGCCGTCAGGTTCAGTCGCCATGGTGATGCCAAATAGTTCCTCACCAATCCAGCTTGTCCTCTGCCAAGTCACACTGAACCATAGCTATGTTTTTGCTCTTGTAAATCAAGATTGCAGGAAACATGGGTCCAAACACCTTGAACTATGCTTTGTTGTCTGTTATGATGTTAATCTTTGCATGATGGATTAATCCTAAATCCTAAATTGTGCTACTGTAATATTGACTTTATTTTAAATTTCTACACTTTGCCTTTTCTATCAATCTGTTTGTGTGTCTTTGGTAATACATGATACTTACACTCTCTTTATTCATGCAGCCGGAAGAATCCCAGGTAAACATTTCAACTTTGACCTTTTGACTGTCAAATTGTGTTTCCCCCGTCAGCCTTTCTGTCCGCTGTATCCAGTTCCTTTCCAACTGCACTTTACACCCCTTTCCCTCCCTTTTCTGCCTTGATTTCAGGATAGAAACACTTCTCCCCCCCTCAAAGGCTGGTTATGTTCACATCATGTCACTGAATGTTCCAGACTTAATGAACGCAGGCAGAGGAACATGCTGAGATTTATTTTCTGTGTTATACTTTGTGACTGAGGGTTTTGATTAAAACAAACCTTGCTGACATATTCGCACAAAACAAACGACACATTAATCTCTTCTCATAAAGTTAGATATAAAGCACCTGACATCTCTGTCCTGCACAGTTATTACCATACTGATTATATTGTGTTTGCTGCTTGAATTGGTATCCCTCCAGTCATATGAGGCAGTTTTGCATTTCATTCCATGATTTATTTTATCACCTCTGGTAAAATGATTTTTTTTTAAAACAGTATATTGAATGGACCTTCTCTGCTTTTAAATCTTGTATTAGCTTTAATATAAATGCCAACATAAAATAACTGAGGGTTTGCAGGTCATGTCAGTGTGTCAGCATAAGTATTTGTTTTGGATGTTGCTGGAGATTATTACAAACATTTCTTCTTTCCACATTTGCAAAATGTTTTTACCTCCTACTTGGAGCCTTAGGGTTTATATATACAGTTTGGAGAAATGCTGTAATTGCCCTAGGGGCCCTTGAAATGTTTTTGTGCAGTTTAGCAAATTTACTACAAACCACATGCTGTATATTACTGTTAACCATTTATTAAATCTCGCTGTAGCTGTTTTATTTAGTTATTTATTTATTTTGCAGCATTTCCACTTTTCAAGCAGCTATTTGTTTCTTTTTGTGACTTATATTTATTATTTTTGGGGGGCATTTTGTGCTTTTATTGAACAGCAATGTTAGAGAAATGATTGGAAAGATCACAGAGGAGGAGAAAGGAGAGAAAGAGAATCAGATAGCCTTATTTATTTATTTATTTATAGAGATCATCTTGCAGAATTTAAACTTGCTTGGGTTAGATAATAACAGTGAGCAGCATGTCTGATTTTACCGATGTTATTTTCGTGCAGCTGTAATGTTAACTAGACTGCCTTGAATCAGTGATGAGCGATGATCAGAATGGTCTGGCAATGCGAGACTACCACAAACAGTAAATGACGAATAAACAGGATGTTCACTGGCCCAAGGACATTTAAAGTCTCAGGAATTTGACTTTAATCCTATGAAAAATAGTTAAAAAAAACATCATTACATCACAGCCAGTATAGCATGCTGGAAACTTGTCTTTAGTTATATAAAATGTACTTCATTTCCAAAAACCTCACTGTGTTCCTTTAACATAGCCATCTTCTTTGATGAAATACAGCCTGCTGCAGACATTGTAATGATCCTGTGTCCATTTATCTCCCATACACCTCTGCAGCATTATACCATAGTTCCCCAGCCGCATACCTGCCGTTAATGCATTTTGTAGTTCAAGGTGAATGATTCACTAAAATATCTATTAAATTTGCAGCAGTTTATCGAGCCATTCTTCTCTCCGTGTTTTTACTTGTGCATTTTGACCTCCTGAACTTGATTATATATAAAGCACACGTGCTAGACTGTAGACATGTTTTACTTCAAAGGAGCTTGATTAGTTATTTAGTTGTTTTTGCATTCTGCTCTAACTTGTGCACGTGTTTCTTTTTTTCTGTCTCTTCTCTGTTCCTCAGGGATCCTGGAATGGCCTTTCTGGACCAAGCTTGTGGTGGTGGCCATCGGCTTTACAGGCGGACTGGTTTTCATGTACGTCCAGTGCAAGGTCTATATCCATCTATGGAGGAGACTCAAGGCTTACAACCGGGTCATATACGTGCAGAACCGGCCAGACACGTGTAAAAAGCTGGCGCTGGAGAAGCCGCCGCTCATGGAGCCCAGTCTGGAGAGCAAGGAGGCTCTGGCCCCCACCCAGTCAGACACAAACTCCTCCCAGTACACAGAGACAGAGGACTACAGTATGGAGGTGCTCCACGTCTGACAGCTCGGTCCACGCCGTTGGTTGTCCTGCTCATACGACACACACAAACAGGCCCGCAGTGAAGAGTAGCGGTCATGGAAATGCTCGGTGGCTGAGGAACAACCAGACATTCCCCTTCCTCTGATCCCAGACTGACCCACTGACCTCATCCGGTCATCTTATATTCCCCAAACTCCACCCACAAACACAGACAGACAGACAGACAGACAGACCAACCGTGACTCTATCTTTCTTTGTCCACCTATCATACGTTATTCTTCTCTCCACCCTCGATCCACACTCCCACATCTTACCTTTCCCAGGACTGGAGTGTTTATATTGACTTCTGTAAATGTCTGAAGAGGCCTGGAGCACACACACACACACACACACACACACACACACACACACACACACACACACACACACACACACACACACACACACACACACACACTTACACATCCATACACAAACACACACTTGTATGTACACTTCTGGGAGTGCAGGACTGAGACAAATAGACTCACAAACGGCTCCGGAGGTTGATACGTCTTGGACGCGTGGTTTGTTTGCTTGTGGGTTTGTTAGATTTGTTCGTTTTTACCTCCTGTTAGTCTCGGGCTAACCTGCCGTGGATCAGTATGTAGCGCCGTGCATCGGATCTCTGGAATATTCCAGCTACTGCCATCTCTGTCGCTGTGGTCTGTCAGCTCCGCGCCGCTCTGGATCCGACGGGCCCTGATCTGGACATGCATCGAAGCACTTTTATTTTTTTAGTTCCCACAACACACCCCCTCCCCGTCCTCCAGTTCCTTTCTTTCTTTAATATGACTCCCATCTTGTATGTTGTACATGGGGGAGAGCACACGGAAAACAAACCTTTCCTCAAATGCACATATACCTACAGATCAACCCTCCCGTGGATGATAAAAAAGGAATTGGGGTTTTTTAAAAAAAATGGAGCCATGCTGAAAGAATCACAAAAATGAGTGTTGATTCTGTCAATCTCATAATCCAGAAAATGGAAGATCCAGCCACATGACTTCTCTGCCCCAACATGAACTTTCTGAAGGCTTTGAGAATGTAAACTTTTTAAAAAATCATTAAAAAAAATAATAAATTAAATTTAAAAAAAAAGAATTTTTTTTACTGGTCACAGGAAATTGTGAGATAATTTCCATGTCTTGAGATCGTAACGCGAGCCTTTGGGCGTAAACAGTGTCGCTTGTTTTTCTATCATGCGAATGACACAGTATTTACAGTGTGATATTCCATGTGTGGTTTTTAATATGTTGATTTGTTTGCTTAGTCATGGGATATGCCTTGAGAAATCCACAGCTGTGTATTTTCACTTCTGTCCTCCAGTCGCTCCGGCTGTGCAGACCGTGTGTTAATTGAACCTTCACAGAGAGTCTTGATTAAAAACCAGACAGACTGCAGCTGCTTGAGCCTCATTTTTGCTCTGCAGGTCAGGACCTGCACATTTACAAACCACCATCAGTTGTTTTTGTTTAGACGGAAGCAGAATGCGGCAGATCTGATGTGTAGATGTGGCATAAATGATCTTAACAGAGCATTTTAGATCTCAGCTTCAGTGTGTCTTGTTTGCTTTTGCCACACTGTCTCACATGGCAGCGAATGTCTATTTTAGTACTTAATCACAAGACAGGCAGCATATTGCCCCTTATTTGATTGTTTCTCTCACATCTAGTCTCATGTGGCACAAATAAGACATTTTTGATTCCCACTTTGATTCCATTAATTCAGCATTGAGGATGATTTTTATATCACTAACATTCTGCAGCCATCAGATCCTTTACATCCCAATAAATGCTGATGTAACACATCCATGCATCTCCTGCGACTGAGTCAGTCTGCATCATCGCTTATTGATGAGCCGACTGGATCGCCACCTGCTGGTGTGAAGCAGAAGGTGCAGTCCGAGATTCGCAGCGGTGGATTTCTCAAGGCTGCGTGTTTTTTAGGCTTACAATCATTGTGAGTGCTTTTGTTAATGTGGGAGCACAGCAATGCCAGGCTCATGTTGAGCCTCACAGCCATTCCAGCAACACACACATTTTTAAAAACTGTCTTTGATACCAGTATACTGTCTGTGAACAGCGATGGTCCAACAACATACCTGACAATTACTGCTCAGCAGCAGCAATAAACGAAATCAGCGCTTTGTGTTTTTGTTTTTTTGCAAGAATGCATACTGTGTTCATGTATATGCCCCATGGTGACTTGAGATCTGGAGTCTAATATAATTTTAATACAAAATGAGCCGAGGGAGTTGTTGTGTGTCAACTTGGATTAAGACCTAGAAACGACAAGCTTCTCTGAAACGTCAATACCCAGGAGGCTCAGTGCAATTAGACAGATAAAAAGTGCAATTACCCTTTTGTTGTTATTCTATTCTACAGTTATGTACTGGTGTTTAATGTCCAGGGTGTCCTCTGGATATAAAATTATTTTCTTTATTTTGTGTTGTATTTATTTTTAACAGAAAAAAGTACAATTTGTTCATTTAAAAAAAAAACCTTTCATTAGTAATTTTATGCAACTTACACTTAGTTTTGTTTTACCAGGCATAAGTACCAGAAAATCACTTCCACTCTTTGTTTTGCTCTTAGTTTGTCATTTAGATATTAGAATTGTGGAAACTTTGATTACTCGACCTTGACGTAAATATCTGTTCTACCTTCTAACTTCTTAAATTGCTCGCTAAATTTGTTTTAAACACACAGAATATTCTTAATTAAGCACAGCATCAAATTTGAACCTATTTTTCACATGAAAAGAAATTGGAAAATGCAAACATTTTCCCATGAGATAGAAGACTAAATGGATTTTCAGATTTTTTTTTTTTGTTTGTTTGTTTTTTGGTTTTTTTTTGTTTGTTTCTACTCATAGGAGCTGGCTCCTTTTATGAAGTCTGACGCAGAAGTTATGATATAGTTCTGATGAAGATTGAGGCCACTTTAGGACGCTTCCTCTCTGAGCGCAGCTTTTTCATTCTTCCTTCAGTTCATAAACCTGCTGAGTGGAACATCGACTGAGATAGTTGCTTTCTCAGCCTCAGTATTTTATGCTTAACTCCAGATTTTTCCATCTGTCTTTACACTGTCACCTACATTTCTTTTATCATGTCTGGGAATAGTGTAACTTGCATAAAAGCTACATTTGTTTACTACTGACTGGACTTGAACGTATACGACTGTTCCCCTGTCTAATGATATCATTCCACAAGTTTGTCTGTGAATTTACTTTGAAATAGTAATTGTAAAGAATTTGGTAAAAGTACTTATGTTTTTAAATGAAATATTGATGTGTTTTCAGTTCATTTCCCATGTTTGAACAAAATATGTAGAATTAAAAAGAACAACCAAATAAAAATTAAGTTACTTTTAATATTGTTTGTCTTTTTCTCAGTGCATCTCGACTGAATCTTGCATTCTGATTTTAAATGTTCAGAAAACAGGATTTATTTGTGACTGTCACAGCCGCAAGAGACTTGAAAAAGCTGCAGCAGTATTGTCAAATATAGAACTTTTATTTTTTTTAATAAAGGATCAGGTAGAAATGACAGGCCAGGTAACATTTTAATACATTTTCACCTACATAAGTAGCAAAAACTATTTATCTATAAATGAATGGCTGCTTGTTGCACCAAAAGCCACAAAAAAACTTTTTCCATAATCAGAGTTCTATTTATTATGCAAAAACAATCAGTTTACCACTTGCTGATCCTCAAGATTGTCCACTATGGTGTAGTACATTTACTCAAGTACTGTACTTTTTTAAAGGTACTTAGAGTTTAATTCTACTCACCACATCCCAGAGGGAAATATTGTACTTTTTACTTCACTGCATTTATCTGACAGCTTTACTTACTCAGATTTCTGCACATGAAACTTATAAAGAGCTTCTGAAACAGGGCGGGATTTTATTTTTTTTTTTTTTTTAATTAAAGTCTAATTCATTTTCTACAAAAACAGCTGAAACAATTGTTCCTTTAGCTGACTGAGAGGAAATTAATTTTCAAATATTCTATTAATCATTTAAATCTTTTGTCATATAAAAACATTTCATGGTTTGAGCTTGACAAATTTACTGCTTTTGCTTTTTAACTATTTTAATATTTCTAAGAATTTGGAGGTTTGGACTGTTGGTTGAACAAAAAAACACTGAATGTGTCACTTTGGGCTCTGAGTAATCCAAACAATTAGTCAAATAATGGTGAAAATAATCAGCAGATTAATTCATAATGAAAAGAACATATAAAATTCTCCAAATGAGCTCCACATCAAGCAGCTACAGCAATAAAATCCTGCTTTTACATGAATACATCAGTGTAATTAGACATTTGAAACATATTTCTGTACTGAGTACGTTTACTTTTTATACTAAAGTCCAATTCCAGATTAAACTTACATGCTTTCACTTATTTTTTAATTCAATTTTGCCTCTAGCAGAGCATTGTTAGCGTGTGATTTTATTACTTTTTCTTCAATAAAAGATCTGAAAGCTTCCTCAGTATCCTTAAGTAACAGCTCTTAGTTACCTGAATGAGGGAGGACCCTGTTGTTGGAGCACACAAAAGCAACAAAAATATACACAAAATTTAAAAAAAGGCTTCTGTCGAAATTACACAATCACACATTTAGGTGCCAAATAATTTTCTAACAGCATATTTGGGACATTAGAAGAGTTTTTTTTTTTTTTTTTTTTTTGGCGAAACTACTGGCACGATCATTTCCATTGTAGAAGTAAGATTCATTCCTCACACAGCGACACTGTTTGGGATTTTGTTGGGGGACATGTTGTAGTAGGGAAGCTTCTTTCCTTCGTTCCTCTTCTTGATGGAGCTGGTTATCTCTGCGAGCTGCTTCCTGAACTTCCCCATGGCCTCCTTCACTGGCTTCTCTATAAAGTGCTCATCAGGATACATGCCCAGGTAGAGCTGCAGGGTGAGAGACGAGAAAGGTCAGTCAGGCCTGCATCACACTGCAAAGGAAAAGAGCACTTGCTGAAGTAGACATGGGGGTTTCCTGGGAACTTAGAAATGTATAGTTTGTATCAAACCTCTGATGTTGTTGCTGGTCCGAAAAACAACCCAGCCTGTGCTTAGACCATCAAATGTTCAAATGATTGCCTGTGTGTTTGGACGCAGAGTGTTCTTTCCGTACCTCGTTCTCCTGGTACTGGCTGAGAGCCCAGACAGCCCCCAGGTGCCAGCTGGAGCGTCCACAATCAGGGAGGCTCTCCATGATCAAGTTCACGTCTGCCAAACCTTTCTGTTTGGGCGGCGGCTTCCGCATGGTGGAGGGAGCGTTGGGGATCCAGGAGCACCAGTCATACTACAAAACATATATGAAGAGAGAGTAAGGGCATGCAGTACCTTTACTAAAGAACTGCACTGAAGCAGATTTTTGCTGAAAGTATACTTAAATGTTTCCATTTTCTATTCGGGTACAGTAGGTTATAAAGGCAAATAATGCACATTTTACTCCTCAACATTTACTGTACCCAACTAGTTACTAATAATAGATGAAGATTGTAAAAAAAAAAGACATTTATATCAGATCTGATGTCTCTTAGTTGTTTGTCGTGAAACCAAAGAATGATGTTCTCTCTATACTGTAAAAAACAAATATTTCAACAGCTGAAGTACCAAAAAAATACAGTAAAATAACTTGAATGAGCATCCTATAATAATATAATAATTTTAAAAATGCCTTTTCCAGCCTTATTTTTATGAGATTATCTGTATTATAGATAGATAGATAGATAGATAGATAGATAGATAGATAGATAGATAGATAGATAGATAGATAGATAGATAGATAGATAGATAGATAGATAGATAGATAGATAGATAGATAGATAGATATAGATTAATTCTATTTTTGCATTTCCTTTATTTTTGTATTCCTTTTATTGATATTTTTGTGTAAATCAAAAACTATAGAAAAAAATCTGTAAAGTAAAAAGGGAAATTTTCATGTAGTTACAAATTTTACAGTGAATCCGTCTCACATGGCTTTTTGTGATATTTGTATTTACTATGGGGAAGGTAGTCAACACTAGTTCATCCTCAACCAGCCAGAACAGAGAAATTTTACAGCTTTAAACAATGCCAAAATAATATATCAGTCAGAGCATAACTTTTCTGCAGAATCAGTATTTTTAATATTTGATTTGTATTTTAGTGATAACCTAATATTCACCTGTCCAAAGTTGACAGCTGCATGCTGGGATGAAGCAGTGAACACGATGACCGTCAGGTACTCTATCAGTTCCTCACGCGTTTTCACAGACTTGGGAAATTCTGCACACAGATTGTGGATGCACAGAGTTGACAAAGTGAGCCTAAAACCTTACAAAATCCCTTTTATTTCTTTTGCAAGGGCTGCTGTGTAAAAAAAGATCCTTGCACAAAGCCTTCAGCTAGGAAATGATGGTGAAATCCAGGATGGGTTTTACAACACTGGGGCTCAGGCAATGACACCATCACACTCCTGCGAATTCCTTTCTTCACCCAAACCATTCATCTATAACAGAGCAGATTTGAATTTACAATGCCGTCTGTTCCCTGTCATACCTGTCTCCTACAGAAAATCCTAAACTAACGAAATATTGAAGGGGGGTAGAGAAAAGAAACTGCACAGATCGGTTGGGTGTTGCTTTTTGTTTGTTGCTGCAGCACTGAAAGGAAACTGCTACAATAGGAGGTCTGCGTTTTGCACCCACCACATTGATCGAAGTCCTGCATACCGAAGCTGCACACGTCTTTCACGAAGGCCTGAATTTCTTCGTCTCCCTGGACCGTCTCATCGCTGGTGTAGTAAATACACACCACGTCAGACACAAAGCTGCCAGAGAGTGAAAAGGACAGCTGTCATGTACAGAGGAAATAAAAAACGCTCTCTTCTGACACACTGTCAGTCTGAAACACACACAGGGGTAGAAATGTTCCCCCACTTCTCACTGTTTATCCTTCATTCTGACTGTTTTCTCTCCCTCAAAAACACAAATCAGTGCTGTTTACAACAACTGGAGGAAGCAGTGCAGCTCACCTCTTTGTAGCCTCCCACACCTGGTAGCCGTCATCCCTGTAGAAGTAGGTTGGCAGGTCCTCTTTGCTGTCCATACCGCGGATCTTGATCATATCAGGGAAGCACAGAGACCTGAAGGTCAGAGACTTGGTGCACTTCTGGACCAGCTGGATGTGACCACCTCCACCTGTTGCATTGGCCTTGATGAAGACAGAGAGCAGAAATCACGATATCACTTATTGCCCATTAGCAAATGCACAATGGGGAATTATTTGTTAAGTGGAATTAAGTGGAATTTGTCTTCATCAGCATCTTAATCCCTGCTTTTTGTGGACTTATCTTCCTCTCTGTCCTTTTCGTCCCATATTTCTTTTCAGTTTTTCATTAAATTTTCACAAAATTAGCCTCTGCCATTTACTTGCCTCCCTTATTTCTATGCTGCACATGCATACTCTCACAATCTCACCTTGTCAAAGATGCCACACTCACAGATGAGCTGCTCTCGGGCCTTGGTGTTGATCGCGATGGTAAAGCGAACGTGTGGGATGAGAAGCTGCAAAAAGCAACGACGTTCAGTCAATCAATCAATCAATACATCGATTACTGGGCTAATTAGCCAGAGTTGTACCTTATACACAGGGTGAACAGCAGGAAGCTGCCTGTACATGGCGACAGCAAACATCTCTGTGATCAGATGTGTCCTGAGCAGGTGTGTGATGGTCTGGTGGTGCTGGAAGTCGGCCGAGCGGACCCAGATCTTTGCCAGCAGCCAGTCATACTCACCGTCAGTGGGCAGGAAGATCGGGCTGTCTTCACCTGGAGTCTGGCCAAGCTGGAAAAGAAAGAGGACGAGGGGAGAGCAGGGGCAGTTAGAAGAAGCACAGTTCAGTTTAACCCTCCTGTTGTCTTCATTTATGGGCACCAAAGATATTGTTTCCTTGTCTGAAAAAAAAATCCAAAAATTCAGCAAAAAAAATTCCCAAATTTCTGAAAATTTGCAAAACCTTCAGAAAGAATTCCAATAATTCCTTAAAAGTTTCCCTTAATAATTTTATTTTAAAAATGTTTTCAAAAACTAATTTTGCAAGAAAATTCTTGTAAATATTTTCCAAAAATGAGTAAAAAGCTTCCAAAAAATCCTAAAAATATCTAGTGACTATATATATATATATATCAGTAAAACTTCTAATATTTTCTTTAAGAACATTCACAAAAAAATTAACCAAAATCCAGCGAAAATCGCTGGATTTTGGTTGATTTTTTTGTGAATGATCTTAAAGAATTTTTTTAAGCATTTCTTTTTTTCTACCAAAAAATGTTTGAAAATTTCCCAAAAATGTTGAAAATGTGGACATCAGAAGTTTTTTCCACATTTTCAAACATTAAATCTCATCAATTTTGACCCGCAGGACGACACCAGGGTTAAGGAAATTTTCCCTCATGAAATAATGGTGCAACACATATCTGAACATCACTGTACCTGAATGGCTATGGGCAGGATCTTGTTGTGGGTATTGTTGTACAGCAGACAGATTGGAGCTGCCAGGTACTGCAGCGTGCAGGGGTCGGTGCAGTTCGGACTGATGCCCTCTAACACCTTGTAGTCCACTATGTAGACGTTACCTGCCTGGAGCCACAACACTGGTTTACATTGTACATCAGCACCCTGTCAAGGTTTTCTCTCAGAAATGGAGAGCGAGTAGAAAAGATTCGCAGACACAGACATGTCTACCTCTATTTCCTGCTCCAGGGTCAGCTCCCTCTCCAGACTGACAGAAACCATCTCATGAGTGACAGGAAACTTGTCAGGAAGTTTGGTGCACTTTTGGATCATGACAGGGTTGCAGCCATTTAGAAACTGGTATCCAAACATGAAGTCCTCTTTCCAGTGTTGCATCACATACTCTGTGTAATGTAATTAATATAATATAATATAATATAATATAATATAATATAATATAATATAATATAATATAATATAATATAATATAATATAATATAATATAATATAATATAATATAATATAATATAATATAATATAATATAATATAAAGTGTAGCTGACCTGAGATTGTGTTTTTGATTCTCACAAAGATTCTCTCAAAGTCAGCAAAGTCATTCCAGGAGGACTGGAACATGTGCATGAACTGGTTCACGAATAAGTTCTCTATTCTGGGAAATCATCATCATCATCATCATCATCATCATCATCATCATCATCATCATCATCATCATCATCATCATCATCATCATCATCATCATCATCATCATCATCATCATCATCAGTATATTGACAATCCAAAAGGTCAAGAATTCTAAAACTAGTGCATTTTTAATTACCATCACTCAAACATTGTAACTGAAAAAAGTCTGATGAAAATCTATATGTTTTATACTATATATATTGTATTTATACTATATATGTTGTTATGATGGGCTGCACAGTGGCTTGGTGGTTAGCACTTTCACCTTGCAGCTAGAAGATCCCCAACCTCCCTGGGATCTTTCTGCATGGAGTTTGCATGTTCTCCCTGGGCATGTGTGAGTTTTCTCCAGGTATTCCGGCTTCTTCCCACAGTCCAAAAACATGCTGAGGTTAATTGGTGATTCTAAATTGGCCGTAGGTGTGAATGCGAGTGTGCTTGTTTGTCTGTATATATAGCCCTGTGATAGACTGGTGACCTGTCCAAGATGTCCCCTGCCTTCGTCCCAAGTCAGCTGGGATAGACTCCAGCCCCCCCACAACCCTGATGAGGATTAAGTGGTGTATAGATAATAGATGGATGGATCGATGTTGTTATGATCATTTTTCTAGCATTTTTTTTTAGCTTTTTTTTTTGGCCACAAACACCTGATAATGTCTATGAAGCAAACTACACAGCTCATTTCAGCTTATATTTTTTTTTAGCTTTGTTCACTGCACAATGCAAACTGTTGTGTTGTGGATCTGTTTTGGTCTTTGTGTGCCCATGTTTAAGCTCACACGCCTGCATTAAAGAGCCATGCAAATGTCCCTGGTGATAAACACACAATGACTCCTCTGTTTTTTCCTGTTAACCCTGTGTACATAACACAGCTCAACACCTGATCATGGCATCATGAAAGCTTTGCATTGAAAACCCCCCTGAGGCTGAACCTCCACAGACTCCTTCTGTTCAGCACTGAAGGGCATCAGCTGTTGTCATAACCCCTGCAAACCTGTCCACCTATTTACTGCAGATGGCTATTAGTGGGAGCACGCACGCTTTACTGTAGTTCAAGATGAAGTCCACTCCTTTCTCACTGTCAAACTGGATGTCTCGGGGCAAGTCCTTGTGTCTGTTCGCATCTATGCTCATAGGAAAGCCCGGCTGCCACTCCTTCCACCTAGAAAGGGCAGCAGAGTTGTTCAGCCTCCTATAGCATCCAAGAACAAAAGCTACATATACAGTGAACTTACCTGTAAGTTTTTTTCCTCGTTTCCAGCTCCTTTTGTCGGTGCTGCTTGACCAGGCCGGTCTTATCATCCTGAGGGATGTGAGCTGCAACAGGCACAGCAAGACAAATTGAGACATGGACCAGAGTTGTTTACCTTTTGTTTTGTCACTGCAAAGTCTGACTGATAAGAAACATGAGGCAGGTATTTTCTTAGGCAAACAAACTGATGAACTGACGGCTACCTCGTCCATCCCGCAGCACCACTTCCTTGTCATCCACCAGCCAGCGGAAGCAGGGGAACTCCACGTAGTCTCCAGAGGGGGTCTTGACTGTGATGTACCTGCAGTACCAGTCATCCTGCATCCAGTATTTCCTCTTCTCGATCTTCACCAACACGATGTCGCCCAGGTTCTCCTCAACCCTCACACTATACGAGTCCACCTGCAATTTAATCAGGGACTAATGTGACAACCGTGTCCTGGAGATTTATTGTCAGAATCACTTAAATATTAGAAGGAGTTTAACCCACAAAAAATACATAATTTCTGTAATATTTTATGGTCTACATACATTTTAGTGGCAAAATGGTCTAACCCACAACCCAAATATAGCGTTTTAGTGGTGCTTTGAATGTTAGACCATTCTTGAAAACACAAAACTTTGAACCCATTTTTCTCAAAAACTACAGAAAGTGCGTTAGACCACCGCTTCCAAACCCTTCACTATTGGTTTTGCTTTCTAAAGGAAATACAGAGAAACAGATTTCTTTTCATGGAATATTAATTTGACAGGAAACAATCACATACAGCAGCTCACATTAGTTCACAGAGGATCACACACTGTTTAGGGACATTTATGGAGTGGAAAATGTGACAGATCAGGCATATGTATGTCTGTAAAGGAGTTGATCTACAATGTGGATTTGTAGGTAATGCAGAAGCATTTGGCTTCAACATTTTGTAGTTTGTTATTTAAAAAACATATTATTTAGGTCTATAATCTGAATTTAAATGTCAGAATAAAACCATTAGACCTCAGTTATAAATTTCAATGGGTTTTAATTTTTAAAAAATTATGTAGATCAGTAATTGTATGCTAATTTTAATTTTCATACTTTATCTCACCTTTAACAGGCAACTCAAGATCCATTTTTTGTAATTTGCCATCACTATATTTATTACTATTTTATGAATTCATTCATTCTTGTTTCTTTCTTATTGTAAAACACTGTGACATCTGATTTGGAGAAGTGCTTTATAAAGTCGACTGAATCTCATCTTTAGACAACATTTGTAATTTGAAACAGAAGGTGTATCTGTCACTACTTGTTCTGTGGAGAATAAATTGATGGCAGCAGTTTAATTAGTCAAGAATACACTTTGGTGACACAGTAAAAAGATCTTTTTTTGAAGAAATTTCTATCTTACACACTCTACTATGCATTTCATCATCATTAATTTTGACTTTATTGAAGATCCTAAATGAAAACCCTGCTAGTATTTTCCATTTATTGCACTTCATGTTCGCAGCAGGAGCTATGAGTTTGATTACACCCTGCTGGAGTTGACTTCATTTTGCCAAAAGTAGACAAGCTTTGTATTCCCTCTGAAATGAAACGATTCACTTTAACAGAATCAATCTCGATTTAAAACTCTGCTTCCTCTTTGCTTCCTCTTTCACATCAACTTGCAGCTGATCTCAATACGCCATATTTGTCTGCAGTTCATCGGGAGATAAAAATGAATGCACTTGTCACACTGTCACCCTCTCATCAGCGCAGCATCACTTACCGCCCCCCTCTCAAAGTCGTTGTACAGAGGCTTGTCCAGCAGCGTTCTCTCGCTGCATTGCTCTGTGCCCACCAGTGTAATGTAGATGTAGTCATCCGTCCCTGCGAACCACTGGTTCCCTGTGGCAATTGTCACCGTGTACGAAGGCATGGCGATCGCCCAGGATGAAGAAGACTCT
This sequence comes from Amphiprion ocellaris, assembly GCF_022539595.1. Lineage (NCBI taxonomy): Eukaryota > Metazoa > Chordata > Actinopteri > Pomacentridae > Amphiprion > Amphiprion ocellaris. The sequence continues at coordinate 10,621,343 of NC_072781.1, read as the reverse complement.
CCAAAAATGTCCAAACACCCTTTGAAGATGAAGAAATCTGCAAAAAGGCAGCTTTACTACCACCGAGTAAAAGTTCACCTAAAGATTTTTTTCTAAAGCAAAGTTAAGTTTCTTCTTCTTGCTCAAAACTATTTCTTCCGCTGATGTACACATCTCTTACACAAACACACTGTGCAATCAGGCAGAAGAGGGAGGCGGCAGAACAAACTCAGGTCTCTCTGTGATATGGCAATCTCCACCCTGAAAGTGTAAATGAGGTCAGAATACAATACAGCTGTATTTCCTCGATGCGCTATCAGAGGGGAAACTGATGTGAATGTGTGCGAAGGAGAAGGTGTCTAGTTTCAGAAGGTGATATTAAATTATTCTTTTTTTGTCTGCAAACAACCGGACACACAAAAAAATACAATAGATGAATTCGTGTATTGCTGACAAAAAAAGGGAAAAGAATAACAGTGTTAAGTTGGACTTTAACTATATTCAGTTGATGTTGTATAAATGAATCCAGGAATATCTTTTAGACATCACATTTACCAGTCAAATTAGTACATGCCACTGGACAACAACAGGCAGTGTATTCCACTTTCAGTGAAATAAATGCAAATGTATTAGAGCCCCTCTATAGTTTCACAGAAGCATTAACAGGGATATGTATGTGTGAAACCCCAGGTGGAAAATGGAATCCAGTTGTTTCTGCTTCACCAATTTAACATAAAAAAAACTTGGATTCAAAGATGCCATATAAAGATATAATATGACGGTGCGTGTATGTTTCGTGTATTTATCTGGCAATAGGATTTTCCGTTCTGAAACGAGCATTGAAAAACAAAAAACGAGTAGTTATTTCATTTTCGTTTTAAAATACAAAAATTAAAATTGAAATACAAGGCGTTTTTCCTTTTCATGATCAAAAAGGGATATACGAAAATTTAAAAATGCTTTGATTTTCATTTTATATTTAGAATAACAAAAAATAAAATCAGTAAGAGACAGAAACGAAAAAAGGTCATTTTTTTTCATTTTCTGAGACCGGAAATGGTCATCAGCAAGTGTGGAGCCAAACGACAACAAGATTCTCAGAGGGCGGAGCCAGAGAACAGTGATTGGTCAGACCATAGATAATATAGGAGACAGGGCTCTAGCATCTAGTCTTCTATATATAGCTATGGTCGGCACGTCTGGTAGCATCTCTGGCTGCTGTTGATCTTGTTTTTGGAGTAAAACACGGTAAGAAGATAAATACTTCTAACCAGTAGCGTTGTTTTGTTGTACGTTAAGTCAGCGACTTGTGAAGAGTCGTGTTTTGTCGTGTTTGAGCAGTTTGTCCGGACGCGTTAGCTAGCTAAGCGGCTAAGTTAGCTAGCGGGCTAATTAACACAGTTGGCTAACTTACCGCTGAACACCTGTTAGTTGCTGCCACAGCTGTCCTCATTATTAGAATGACCTTCTCAACCTGTATTTCTCTGCTGTGTATTTTAGCTTTTAAAAAAAGTTATTTTACTTTAAGGTTAACTGAAACCTGTTCAGCTGCACTGAAGTTTAACATTCAGCTGGTTTGGATTAAACCGCCCTTAACATTGCGCAACATTACCTCTCTGAAGCTCCATAATTTAATTAAATTCCTTCTCTCTTCCACTGCTCAAGTTCAATCCAGTATATAAAGTGACATTAATAGTGAATAAACTAACAACCAGCCGTTGTATTTATTTATTACTGCATGTATTTGTAGTAAAACATGAGTTGAAACATCCTACTTTTGGATCCAGAACTGCCCAAGCCGTTTCATTTTCAGTCACCTGACGAGTTAAACTCCCCTTTTTATGTGAGGTTGAAGCAGAAAGTCTGAGTTTAAAAGAAAGTTGTTTATAATTTGCGATACCTGTTATCTCTGACTGAGGCTTTAGTTTTTGTTGAGCTGATTTACACGTAGAAACTTTGTTCAGGAAGATTTCTCAGTAGCTCAGAGGACAGGCTGCTTTTTACACAACCTTGTAAGAGAAAGTCTGTCAATGCTTTCAGCAGAATTTAGGAACACAACACTTCCTAAACAGATATTTTGAGGCTGTGAGGTTGAACGTTTGAGAGTATATCAGTGTGTTTGTTTGTGGTCTTTCTGTTTCTAGGTGGAAGCTGAATTAGTGAGGATGACTCCTGCTCCTGTCATCTCTAAGCTCCTCACACATCTTTACCTGCACATGAGGAAAATCACTCCTGTAGAATGCAGGTATGTTTGTCATTATTATAAAAAAATGTTGCCTGGTGACCTGTCAGAAACCCATTATACAGAGTCAGCCAAAATAATGTTTACACACATCAGGAAAAGAAAAACTTGCATAAATATTTCAATACCAAATTTATTCAGACATCAGGAGATTAATAAAAGTTATCTTTGGCCTCTACAATTACAAGAGGTGCTCAAAGTGGTGGCCACTGGCTTCCAGACATTTCTGTTCTGTTGTAGACGTCACTTGTTGATGCTCCATTCATGAGGGTAGCGCCATCTGTTGGGAAAACATCGTACAACAGGACACAGAGTTAACGTGATTTGATCAAACTTAGAAAGAGGTATATATATATATATATATATATATATATATATATATATATAGTACTGATAGAAATGAAATATTTATAAAAGTTTTTCTTTTCCTGATGTGTGTAAACATTGTTTTGGCTGATTCTGACTCTGAACTTAATGAGAACAAAACTGTCATTTAATTGTTGCTCTGAAAGCTTCTTTAGTGAAAACCGGCTGGTGTTCTGCTTTGAAACAAACTGCTGTTGAGGTCTGTGTTTTTAGGTTTAACCCCACAGTTTCTGAATGAACTGATAGTTGTTTTTTTTTTTCCTGATCAATGTGGACGTTATAATTGATGGTAACATTTACTGATCATATAATCAACATGACAATATAACAGTAGAACATTCTGACCACCTGACTAATACTGTGTTGGTCCCTTTATGCTGCTAAAACTCCTCTGACCCAGTGGTTCATCAGAACCTCTGTGGATTCTGTGGGTCCTGTGGGTTACAGGGTGGGTCCTACCTAGACCAGGCTGATCCTGGACCATCCCACAGATGCTCCATCAGATCTGGATGTGGGGAGTGTGGAACCCAGGTGAACAGCTTAGCTCTGTCATGTTACTCAGACCACTCCTGAGCAGTTTTAGTTCGTCCTGCTGAGGGTGGCAGCTGGCATCAAGGACTGCTGTTGCCATGGAGACTAGGGGGTTGTTTGTCCTGCAGTGTTTAGGTGGTGGTACATGTCAAACATCCACATGAACGTCAAGGTTTCCCAGCAGAATGTTGCATTAGAACAAGATGATGGATGTTGTTCTCTTCAGCTGTCAGTGGTCAGAATGTTGTGGCTGATCGGTGGATCTGTCTGCCTTTACTCTGACATCCAGAGTTATACAAAAGTGTAGTATGTGTGCAGTGCAGAAGAGATTTACTTTATTGTATGCATTTTTTTTTTTTTTTTTAAGGGAGAGCATTTTTTTTTTATCCACCTGAATGAAGACCCAATCTTTCCCTTCAAAGGATAGTTAATAATTACTACAGCTTCCATAGTGGTCCCATCAGAGAAAATCATATCCATATACAGATTTTTATTAATTCCAGGGCTGGTTCAGTAAAGATTATAATAATAACTACATCAGATATTTCTTTGTCGCAGTTGGAATTTTGCAGACTGAGAGATGGTTGAGAAGGTTTTCAGTTCTTGTTTTAGCAAAATATGTTACAATAGAAGATCTTTATTGTCATTGTACATGAAATTATCTGCAAACCAGCAAAGTGCATCAGTCTGAGGTATCTAAAAATAGATAAGTAACGAAAAATGCTTCTAAAGCCAATAATAAACAGAATATTTTGAGGGAATATTCTGAAAAGGAAAGAAAAGCTCCATTCTCACTCCACTCAGGATAAACTGTCATTAAAACTGACTTTAAATTTAGCTTCAACACGAGATAAAAACATTTACTTTCATTACTGATGTTGTCAAGTTTTAATAAAGTTCATGCTACTTTTATAAAATGATGAAAGTGAATAAATTGTATTTCTGTGATCTGTGTTTGATTTCTGTCTTTTCTCCTGTCATCCAGATGTTCAGAGGGAGATGATGCCACATCTGGTCCAGCTGATGGAAGGTCTTGAAGTTCTCTGACTGGCCTCAACTGAAGATGGTCGTCTCACTGGATTTAAGGTTCAGATGGTCAGTAACAAACTCCACCAATGAGCCAACAGGGAAGCTTTAGGTTTATTAAATGTTGCTATGAAGGTTTCGCTGTTTTTCTTTGTGAATGCAATGTGCTCCAACTGAAACTTGAATTAGAACTTAGAAGTAAATCCTTCCATCTGAAAGGATTTAGTTGCATTAATAACCTCATAACATTCTAATTTTTATTCCAGTCTTGGTTGGAAATAGAATCTCTGTATTGATTCAGGTAAAAACTGAACTTCACAGCATGTTGGAGCAAAACAACCAGATGAAAACTGTGATGGTGTTGGATTGTCAGACCGTAATGTTGCAGCTCAAAGCAGCTTTTCTATCTCAGTTCATTCTGACGTTCAGCTATGAATCAACACAGCAGATGGTGATCCATGCTGTGGAAGTCTCACATCTCCTGATTTAATGGAGCTGCTTTGCACTTTTTACACTGTTTATTCACCAACACTTCACCAAGTTTATGACTCTGCACTACAATATTATTTATTTAAATTTACATCATTATTATAATATTTAGGGTCAGACCCTACAGTATTGAGATTAAGAAGTCAAATATTCTACAAAATGTAAATACACTGAACTCATTTGGATATATTTGAGACTCTACAATATTATTTGACACAAATCTATCTAAATCCAAATTTTAAACATTTTTACTCCAAACATTCACTGGACTAATTTAAACATTAAAATCACTCCTTTCTAATCCTCTGCTGTATGTTCAAAAATGAGGCCTTAAATAGAAACCCACAAGTATCTGTTTGAAGGAACTTCTGTAGAGTCCTGGTTCCAGAACATGATGATAGAATTATAGACAAACTTTAACAAAAGCTGCCTGAGAGTTTACAGGTTTTTATGTTAGATTTCTTCAGTAATTTAATGAGAGTTATCAGCAAAAAATCAAGTGTTCATTTGATGAGCTTCATTTCCTAAAACATCCAGAATTGGAGCTCATATCTTTGGCAGCTGTAAAGTTTCTGCTCCTTCAAAGTTCACATCACAATGTATTAATTCCTAAAACACTCTCAGTGCTGGAGAGCGTTTGTGATGCTGAAGCAGTGACCAGTTTTTCTGTTTCTTCTCTGGAGATGCACAATGAGGGACGTCTGCAGCGACTGAGAAAGAGTCTCACCACATCCTGACATGAGGAAAAAGACTTTATTGAAGACTACAATGAGAAAAACTATCAGACAGCAGACGGCTGCATTCAAGGTGAGCTCTGAACATTTGATCTGGAACAGGAATTCAGTAACGGCAGCATGAGCTTCGCTTCAGTCTGTAGCTGCTGAATTCATGGATGAATCATCTGGCACTAGAGAGGAAGACCATCAAACATCCACGTCAGCTGATGGAGGTCCAAGAGTCTCACCGAACAAACAACCTACAGAGTGAAGACCTCGAATCTGATTGGACGGCCTCCTACTCAGCCCCATATGTGAACAAATGCCTCTAAGTTGATTTGTTTTCTAAAATAAATCTAGTTTGAGTCCTAATCTATGCCTGAGTGTTTGCTTCTTTACACCACTGTTAACAGTTTAGGCTGTTAGATTGTTCCAGATAAGATGATTACAAGATACCTCATAGCCGTTCTACCATGAGCCTGACAGCAAGAACTCCAACAGCTACTGAATGTTCCTGTGGTTCCCTCAAGGCTACAGGAGGAGCCCTACGAGGACGAGCCGGTCCACCTGATGGTGGCCAGTCACTGCGGTTCAAAGCCAACACCGACTACGTGGACTTCTACTGGACCACATGGAGACCTTCAAACCGGACCAACAAGTTCAGCGACTCCCCGACTCGTGGGTCTGAGGACGCTGCCGAGCCTTGGCCCAGCCGGCCTCCTGTCTGTGGGTGTTTGAGTGCTGAGAGGTTTGTGGATGCATGTGAACGTTCTGTGTTGAAACAGCAGCTTTGGACTCAGTAACGCCGGGAAAAACCAAGAGCTCCTTTATTTGTGACTTCCACTAAAAAAACTGATGAAAATAAGTTTGCCAGGGTTCTGACTGATAACAGATTATTAAATAATCGTTTAAATATTCCTTTAAACAATCCTTTTAGGTCTACATTTCCTTTACACTGACTTCTTGGTATATGTACAAGCAATGTTCCCTCTAATTTTTCATGAGTCTGAGCAAACACACAAACTCCCTGAGCGTCCCTTGGACCACTGTGAGCAACATCAGACGTGTGCACTGTGGTCACACCAGCATCACATCCATTCAAGTTACATGGTTCATTAAAAGAATCAAATTACAGCATTTACATTTCTGTTAAAACACTTTGTCAACAGGAGCCAGTTGAAGGCTGCAGTGATTTTAGTGACACTACAATGTAGAAGAGTGAAGTTATTGAATATTTGTCTCTCTTTACTGTTGCAGTGGTTTTGCAAATTGCAGATGGACCCTGTTCACTCCATAGACACCAATGTTATTCCTGTAGCTTGAAAGACAGCTACTTTTGATAAAACTGGGCTTGTAGCACATTGTCTGCCTTGCAACAATGGGAAAGAGGCACCGTTTATGTTTTGACAACCTATATCTAATGAGTTATTGATGCTGGAAGTCCGAATCTGTGAATATCTTTCCAACTTTACTGAACTTGGGGCCACGACCACCTAAGGAGTGATATATTTAATTTTGAAAAAAGCATTTAGCCATACTTAAAGCTTTAAGTGCTTTATTAACACAGAACTAAAAATTTTGTATTGTTTTATTATCACAGGTTCTGTCTGAAAAGAGGTGGCATCATTTTAAACAGTGAAATCAAACTAACAAAATGTGATGACCAACCAGTGAGCAATACTGGATTCTGCAAAAACATAAACAACTTTTTTTTGAAAAATCTAAATCTTGTCTTAACACAGTTAATGTATTAACTTATTTTTGTGTGTATGCATGTATTTATTGATTTATTTAGTACTGTTAACATATCAGAGTTCTGAGTGAATTTTTCTTAAGATAGGCAAAGGCCATTTATTGATTACATATAGGCTGTTAAATGTTTATTAAAAATTAAAAAGCATTTTTAAAAAAACAACTTAGGCATTTCTTGAGTCACTAAAATACTGTAGAGTACAGACCACATCAGCATGATTATAAGCATCCTCTGGTAAATTAACAACCAGATACTGATGTCTCTCACCATATGGACTTCAGGAGATGACTGGGGGATGATAAACTGTGACCTACTGGTTGGGTTCTCTCTGTTCTCATGTTTCTTACATGTTTGTCCCCTGACAGCCGGGTCCTAATGTTTTTTGAGCAACACACCATACTATGACGTTTTTACAATGATGGTTCTACTATGGAACCAGTTTGACATGTTCAGGTGTTCTTTGTGTGAAAACTCAGAGATTTCAGGTATCAGAAGGTGGTTTTCAACTTTCTTTATTAACTTTCTGCTTCAACTTTAAACTAAATTTCCTTCACTAACCCCGCCCTCTGGACTCCCAGTAAGCTGTGTTCCTATTGGCTGTCCAGGTGGCTGCTTGGTGTTATCAGGAACACCTGAGCAGCTCAGTGTCTTCCTGTTTTATTTAGCTGCAGCCAAACATTTCCTCTGCTTCTCTTCACCACAGAACCGGGTTTGGCTCCATTGCTTTAGTTTCTTCTTTAGGCGTTGGCTTGCAGCTTCCAGCAGTAAAATCGTCTTTAATGTGTTTCTTGCTGTGTTTTAGGGCTTTGTACTGGATAGTTGTCTTGGTAAATGAGGTTCTTTAGCCACAGTTAGCACATGGTGCTAATGTGTGCAGTGATTAGTGGATTTGGTGCAGCTGAGTTGTGTCTTTATCTTGGCTGTAGTGAGTCGTCAGAGGTTTTTGGTCAGACACATTCTGTATTCTTTTTTGAGAACCAACGTTGGTTGTCCAGAAGGTAAGAGTTCCTGTCCTGATTCTTTGTTCTCAGAGGTTCTCTGGTAGGCTGCAGGAGACTTTAGTGTTTGGGTTGTGCTAGTTTGGTTTTTGTATGGTTTCATTTGGAAAACTATCTTGAGGCCCCTCCATGTGGTTTAGTGAGGTTTTCTGGAACAGTTCTACAAAGCTACCTGCAGCAGAAGAGACTTTGAGAGTTTTTAGGAAGTTCTGGAGACCAGACTTTAGAGCAGCAGAAACATTTGTCAGCAGTTTGAGCAGGAGAAGGTGAGCTTCAGAGTAGAAATGAGACAGAAACCTTCTTGACCTGTGTGGTGAGGTCCTGTACCAAGAGTTTGAGCAGGCTGTGAAGAGTCTGTAGTTCTTTGGTCTGAAAGTACAAGAAGAGTCGACTCATTAAAGGAGAAAACAGGAGATATTGTTGCTTCTTCTGTCGCTCTGCAGTTCCCAGTTTCCTTAGACTGAAGATCAAGTTTATATTTTAAATGATTTCCCATGTGAGCCCAAGAAGACTTCAATAAACTCCCTCCATCCCCTGGACACAACAGATTTTATTAGCATGTTAAATCTTTTTTAAAAAATATATTTTTGAGTTTTAATCATAGTTTTTTTTCTCTTTGCTTGTTTAGTTTTGTCATCTGTGTGAAAGGTGCTAAACAAATAAAGCTGAATTGATAAACTGAATAATTGACTAACTCATGATTGTGACAATAGAAGTATTTTCATTGTGATTTAAGGGTTTGTTTCATTTTTAAAGTTGGACTTAAAATCTTGACAGAAAAAAAGATTAAAGAAATAAACTACATTTTAAAAAGCAAAGGAAAAAAGCATTTAATACAATAAAACTTTTAAAAAGAAAATTAAACATTAAATACGATTAAATGATATTAAACAGACAAAATATTGAATTAGATAATTAAACAGAAGATACAAAACATGTAATTATGAAAATAAACAAAATTTTAAAACAAAAATATTAAACATTAAAGATGAAATATTTTAGATAATTAAACATTTAAAAAATACCATTAAACATTAAAAAAATACGAAACATTTAATTAGATCATTAAACCTTTGAAAAGACAAAACATTGAATTAAAAAATTAAATGTTCAATGAGAAAATTAAATCTTAAAGACAATAAAACTTTAAATAGGAATTAAACAGAAAATACAATGAAGCATTTAAAAACAAAATTTAAAAAAAGGTGGTAAAACATTCAAAAAGAAAAACCTTAAAGATTGAAAGATTTAATTGAAAAATTAAACATTGGGAAAGAAAAGGACATTTTTTCAAACAAGCCGATAAAACATTTGATAAAACAACAGACATTAAAAAGACAAAACATTTGGAAATCAAATCAGACATCAGAAAAGAATAAAAGGTGAGAAAAGAGCAAAACTAAACATTTAAGAAGAATCAAACTAAAGACAAAACATTTGAAAAGACACCAGTTAGACTTTAGAAGATCAAATTACACAGAAGAGACAATAAAACGATCAAAAAGAGCAAAAACAGATAAAGGTCTTGAAGCGTTTTCTAGTCTGAAATGAAAACATCAAGTTGTTTCTTCAAACATTTCCTCTTTCTATGTTCTTGGTTTGATTGTGGACAGATTTACTAAGAACTCATTTCAGAAAACTGCTTTCCAGATAAAGTCTACAAGTAGTTGAAGGCATTTATCAAACTAATATTACCTTCTGATCTCCACAAACTTTACTGTTCAGTGAAGAGAATCAAAGTTTGTTGAGGATTTCTAAAAAACCCACAGGTGAAGGTCTGAGAAGAACTCGGATGGTTTAAATGTGAAATCAAGACTCATGGTCACAAGTTTTAAGGCTTCTGTTAACCATAAAGTTCAAACTAACAGCGAAGTACTCAAGAACCTTTAGGTTTTCAGTCCTCAGACTGTCGAAAGGTTCAAACTAACAGAGAACTACTGAGGAACTTCGAAGATATCAGTCCTTGGACTGTGTGAAAGTTCAATCAAACAGAGAACTACTGTGGGACTTAGAAAATTTCAGCCCTCAGACTGTGTGAAAGCTCACGTCCTTAGGACTCGGGAGGTGTGGAGGCTTTGGAAAGTCTTGGAACTGAAGGTTCAACCCTCCAGCACAAAGGCTGAAGCCCAACCTCCCGATAAAAACGGTCGAGTCGAGACTCGAGTTAAAAAAAAAACTCGAAAACGACAAAAAATAGATGATAAATGCGCAAAAAAAAGAAAAATTAGTATCTGAGCGAGTAGCTCAGGGGGATAAGAAGACAGACTAGTGACTGGAAGGTCGCTGGTTCAAGACCCGCCACCGGCATTTTTCTTTCTTTGTCTTTGCCAGGATTTTGAGAAAATTTAAGAAGGGTCTGGTCTTGAACCAGCGACCTGCAGCTCCACAGGCAAATCCTTAACTCACTGAGCTACAGATCAGATGAAAAGAAATAAATTCGTCGTCCCTTTGGCATCGTAGTTTCCGAAGTGACCACATGGGTGGAGCCAAGGCGGAGTCTGGGTGGAGTCAGGGCGGAGAGTAGGCGGGGAGGTGGGTGGCGGCCTCCCCCCTCTAGTCCCCCACCTCCCCCCACCACCCACCACACCTTCCCCCGCCCGACGAGTTTTTCGAGTCTCCACGAGTTCTTCGAGTCTCGACAGGTTTTCCCGAGTTTCTGGAGTTTCCACCAGGTCCGAGGCAGAACAAGTTGTCATGAAGAGGTGTTGAAGTCGGCCAGGATGGACTGACTTTTTACAGCGACTAGAAGGAAGACGACTAGAAGAGCAGGTCTTTAACCACCATCCATAAAATCCATGGAGTCGGCTCCAGAGAAATGAAAGAAGGTCAACTTTTATCAACCTCCATCCAGATGTTCAACTTCATATTTTTACTTGGAGATTTTTAGCACCACAAACCTTTAGTATCACACTTTCATTTATTAGGACTTTAATGGAATCCACCAGCAGATTTACTTTTTCTTGACAAACTTTATTCTTGTCGTCGTGGGACTGCAGTATTTAAAACTCTTCCTTCTATTTGACCTCATGTTTATTAGTTTTAGTGGAGAAACTTATTTTAATTGTCCATTAGTCTCTTAAAAACCAAATAATAAATTTGATTAGTCAAGATGTTTAGATTTCTTACTTGGTCATATTTTAAATATGAGACAATTGAGACAATTTGACCTGTAACTGGCGTTATATAAATAAAATTGAATTAAAACTGTATGTATCTTGTAATGTTGGAGTAATTCAGCCATATATGTTGGAAAACACATTTTCTTTGTCCATTAGTTGATTGTTTTCTCCACGAATTCATTTCTTGTTTTGGTTTATAAAATGTCAAACCCAAATATATTCAGTTTACTGTCATAAAAACCAAAAATATTTACATTCATGATGCAGGAATCAGGCAGTTTTTCACTTTTTATCTTAGTTTAGTCAGAAAGATAGTTGATAATGTGTGAATTGTTGCAGCTTGTGAGCCGTAGAAGGTTTTAATCTTTGGGGCCGAGTGTCAGAAAACATTTAGAAACCAACATCAACAAAACATTCAACAAAGATTTGAACATCATTAAAGGGAAATCCAACTTTTGCATGACAATGTCTCATTAAAGGACATTTATTTCCAACGTAAATGTGTGATATTCATCCTCTGGAGCTTTCTCTTCACATCATCTTCCACCTGAACTGGTTTGGTCGGAAGCATGTGCAACAAACCTTTGAAAAACTGCACTTTAACATCAATGAATGACAATGAAGTTTAATCTCTACATAATGAGACTGAGTCTGAATGTGCTGCTCTGTCATTTCCTAAGTTTAGGGAAAGTTCAAACGAAAGAGGACAGTTTAGATCAGACTTGAGAATGAGCTGATTTTGAACAAACATCTCAGACTTGCTGAGCTTCAGCACCTCTAGCAAGATATTTTAACAACAAGCAACTCAAGAGATCCAGAAGTTGGAGAGAGTTAGCTTTAGCTGAGCCAAAGAACATGTGGGACGCTAACCTAGCAAACATTTCAGACTTTTCTCTGTGAATTCTGAGAAATAATTTACTATTTAATGACAGAGCTGCACATCTTAACTCAGTCTCATTAAAACAGACTCTAATTCAGTGTCATCCATCCATATTAAAGTGCAGTTACCCAAAATGTTTGTTGCATGTGCTCCAACAAAACCTGTCCAGGTAGAAGGCCACTTTGACAAACAGGAAGTGGACGATTCCAAGCAGATTTATAGAAGGGGGAACCAGACTGTACTAAGTGTGGTCGAGTATAGAGGGGTGTTTTGTGGGTTTTTAAGGCTGATAATGATTATTAGTGAGACATTTGGAGTAGATATTCATTTGCAGTCAATGAAAGTATTTAAAACGTTGGAGTTAAATTTAGAAGAACACAAACTCTAACAGAAAACTTTGTTGATATGTTTTTGTTTTGTTTACAGATGTTAAGTTAAAGGAGTTTTATTTGTGACGTATAACCAATCAAATCACTCCAGAAGACAGAGTGACCACAGGCAGAAAAAGGTTCAGAGGCAAAGTAGCACCATTGTTAAACTGATTTATTACCGTAAATTCGCAAAAAATAAAATACTGATATTCAGTAAATCAGTCAGCCCACAATTACTACAATTCTACAATGTATGTGTCTTTGCTTTGACTTGTTATTTGTACAATATATGATGTATATGATGGCGTTTTTTCATGCCAAATGCTATACTATGATGTTTTCTAAGAGACATACCATGCTACTCTGTTTGTTCTGGCCCTGGGCCACTGCACTCCTCCTCTGTTGTTTTCTGTATTGTACTCAGCTGCATGACTTCATCCACCAGGCCTCCGTTGACTCGTCCCGTCTGCTGTCTCTGGAGCTGAAGCTGGACTGGAACAGACCAAAGTACAGTCCAATCACGATGCCAGCTGCCTCTCAAAAGGCTCCTTCACCTGGCAGGTGGCAGCACTTCTTCTGAGGGGAAGCTGAGCTGGCCCGGCAGAACTTTGGAGATGTGTTCCAGTGGTTGGTGGATGTGTGGGGAGATAGAGAGGGACCTTTGAATTGTTCAGAAAGGAAAACAGGGAACCCATTGGTAGTTTTAGTTTAGGGTGCTACTCTGGTGTGTTTTGGGGTTTTAAGAGGTGAACAGGAAGAGGTTTTTTTTTCGTATTGATTATCTTTTACTTTGTTCCTGGTTGGAATGCCCATTAATGTCAACGTGAAGTTCACTTTTAGTTCTGTTTATTTATTTTTATTTTACTAACACCCACTTGCTTTTAACCCCCTCGCATGTTGTGTTGTTGTAAACTTACTCTTTCAAATAAACACTCGTCTAACCCTCTGGAAACCAACGTTGGGACAGTTTTTGTGTTGCTCCTCACCTAATTCAGACAGCCGAGACATAACAACGTTTCGTGGACAAAAGGCTATACTATGATATTT